>NC_139545.1:37565286-38165286 GCF_965153285.1 Podarcis tiliguerta | reverse complement strand
CAAGGGAGATGCTTACCTCCCTGCCACCTTGTTCCCATCTAACCTTTTCTGTGGTTCTGTTGAGGCAACAACTAGGACACTATTGGGGCCGTTGGCCCAGCCCCTCTAGAGTGGCAGAGGACTCCATCCCAGGTAGCAGGCAGGGAGCATTGTTTAGGGGAAGAGATAATAGCTCAGTGGTAGAGCACATACCGGTACCTTGCACGCAAAATTTCCAAGAGTCAAGTCATTGGCACCTCCAGTTTAAAATATCAGGCCGCAGATGATGGGAAGACCTTTCTCTGCTGAGGCACTGGAGAGCTGCTGCCTATAAGTGGAGACCATACTGGGCTATATGGACAAAAGGTGTAAGGCTGCAATCCTATCCCCACTTTCCTAGGAGTAGGATTATAAAGCACCTCCATATGGTACTCTGGCTGAATCTTGACACAGCCAAGAAGTGGTTCAGTTAAACACGTTGTAAACTTCATACAAGGATGTTTCATTGGTGAAATATGGAACTCCACAGCGTCATCTGGTTTCATGGTGTTATAACGTATATAAAGCACTTTATCTTTACATATGTAGCTGAGTCCTCTGACAGAGGAGCCCCAGTGTCTTTCAGTTTCTATTTGTCTACATATCTACAATGGTGAGGAGAAAGGAAAGGAAGAAGGAAGTGTTATAAATACTGCAAACCACCCTGAGCCAATGTGATATATAATAAATTCAATCAAATGATTAAATTCCTTGTGTTGATGTTATTCTTGTCAATTCGCATATGGACTTGCACACCAAAAGTAAATTGAAGGCACAGATTTTTACCAGATGCATGGAAGGAGGAGAGGATCTAGAGGAATTTGTATTGAGTCATGTTTGGCGGCAGGTTATAGCAGGATTAATGGCTATTCCAGCAGCAGCAGGAAGAATGGGATTTACAGGCCTTTTCCCTGTTGGTAATTCAATGACAGCAATGGGCAGCCTAACATTAGATAAGGAGCCTCCGTTTTAACTTGGGACATTATTTGATTTTTGAACACCTGATCTTGGCATCTCTCTCTTACATGGTAGAACACTTGGTGTTTTATCATGGTTGGGTTTTTTTGGCAGTGGACCTGCTTTTTCATTCACATTTATGGTTAAAAAACATCACCTGACTCCACCTCCAAATTACGTAAGGTGATGACATAACTTTATAGGGCTTGGTTCAGCTAAACATCCTGATGACATGGCTCATCACGTTAGCTGTGATACTTTATGCAGAGCTGTAAAGAAATCAGCTCATTCTGTAATATGTCAAAATGATGTTTTTGTTATAGTTGGAAGCTTATGAAACTTGGTCCCCACCATGCTCTTTTCAAAATCCCAGTTAACTTAACTTTCCATGCTTACAAAGTCTTGCAGATTTCAGAGAGGTCTGCTTCCAAGCAAGCATGCATAAGATCACAGTCTCAAGGTGCAATTCTTTGTACACATGAGAATGAATGTTGCTGGGCTCAGTGCTCTTTGGGGCAAGGGGAGCTTTTTAAATCAGGAATGCAGCATGGGGAGAAATTATTAAATCCCCTCCCCATGGTCCCAGTCTTGATTTCCCAGACACAGCTGCAATTTAAATGTGGAAATGCTAGTAGCGATCAAATAATTAACATCCAGTTGAGCCGTAAGAGGTGGGGAAAGTGCAATACCCCATCACAGTAAGTGTGAATTCAAAGACACATAGCCAAATTCTGGATTTTGGTGTGGCAGATATGTTTTCATTTTTTTAATATCCCCTTTAGGTATAGATGCTGAAACCAAACAATGCTACTTGGTAGTCTAGTCCAATTTGAAATATTTGGCTCAAACATTTCAGTAGCTGAGAAACCTTAAAATGCTCACTCAGGAAATGTAGCTGCTCTATTTAATTAATTAGTAAATGACTAGAATATCAAGTAGATCAATAATTTTATTGCAATTTGTGCATTTATCAATAGTTCCTGATGAGAACTCCAGCAATAAAATGGTTAAACTTTCCCATCCACCTCAATTATTCAGGTCCTACAACTCTCATGGGAAAAGACAACACTGAGCAAGCAGTGTATATCCTTAAAGTTCTTGCTCATCAATTTATATCACTACAATGAGCTCAAGACATAACATTTCCCCTTCATGGAGTCAATAATTAATGATCCCTCGACTCCAGAGTGCTATGGTTTTAACCCCAGATTACTCAGTCAAGAAAGACAGAAACTGCAGCTATTTACAAAGGTGGCATACCTTCCTCTGACAGACATACCGGTACTTCCAGTGGATCACAAAACCACCTCAGAGCATGAGGTGAAACATTGCACAGAGGGGTCAAATCTATGTCATATTCATGATCAGTAGTTGTGCAAAATTACTGTACAGATGTCACAGAGGTGTAAATCTGAATTTGAAAATGTTGCCTATGCTTTGGAGGGATGCATATATTAATGTCATTTATTGGTTGTGTTGGAACATTCATTCATTTATTTAATGGATTTATGTATCACCTTTCTCCCATGGCACCCAAGGTGGTTTGCAATTTCGAAACACTAAAACAAATACATTATATAGAAGGCTGACAGTACTCTCATGCCAGCTGGGAGCGGGTGGTGATGTGGTGTAAACCACTGAGCCTCTTGGGCTTGCCGATCAGAAGGTCAGCGGTTCAAATCCGCGTGACAGATTGAGCTCCCGTTGCTCTGTCCCAGCTTCTGCCAACCTAGAAGTTTGAAAGCACGCCAGTGCAAGTAGATAAACAGGTACTGTTGCAGCGGGAAAGTAACAGCATTTCCATGTTCTCTGGCTTCCATCATGGTGTCCTGTTGCACCAGAAGCTGTTTAGTCATGCTGGCCACATGACCTGGAAAGCTGTCTGCAGACAAACGCCGGCTCCCTCAGCCTGAAAAGCAAGATGAGCACTACACCCAATAGTCACCTTTGACAGGACTTAACCATCCAAGGGTCCATTATCTATACCCTTTTTTGCTCTCATGCCAGCTGTGCGCGCTTCTGTCTTCCCTGAGGGCATGCTGGTCTTAAGGAGCCTGAAGGAAGAGTAGGGCAGGGGCTGTTCCAACTGTTCTTTCAGGCCATTGATGCTTCTGTCAAGAGCTGATGGTCTGTGTACTGACACTGGTCAACAGGAAGTCCTATGAACAGCATTTCGCAGTTCCCTATGTGCTGTCTGACAAGCAATTTCCACAGAACATGTGAGCCTTGCAAATCACAGCACAGGAAGTTATTGTGATGTAAGGTCCAGCGCCGAGGAAGTTCTCTCTCTGCGAGAAGCAAAGTTACAGGGAACCAGGCAGAGGGCCTTCTCGGTAGTGGCACCCGCCCTGTGGAACACCCTCCCACCAGATGTCAAAGGAAAAAACAACTACCAGACTTTTAGAAGACATCTGAAGGCAGCCCTGTTTAGGGAAGCTTTTAATATCTGAAGGACTATTTTATTTTAATATTTTGTTGGAAGCCGCCTAGAGTGGCTGGGTTAACCCAGCCAGATGAGTGGGGTATAAATAAATTATAATTATTGTTATTGTTATCATCATCATCATCATTTAAGATAGTCAATAGCTCTAACATTACATCATTCCTAGGAAAGTGAGCTATAAGGTTTACTCAGGCACTTCCAATAACAAAAAGCATGCAATGAGGCATTAGCCAGGTTTATGGAATGCCTTTCAGTCAGATAATTGAAACATTTAATACATTATGGCCATGGAATCAGATGGAATGTCAGACCAGCCTACTTTATAATGCTGGGCCCTTAGTCTTTCTCTTTCCAGCCAGCTTAGGAAGGGAAGCCCATCTTGTATAAGATTTGATGGAGAAGGTAAGAGTTCAATACATGTTTGCAACACACATCTCACATCTGATTGTAGCAGAATACCTTCCAACCGACATAATGAGCACCTGTTTCGACATCAGTGTTGAATATGTGCGTGGTGGGAGGAGAGTTTGTGCTCAAAAACATGCTTAGAAGTGAAATATTAGCAAGAGTTGTGGATACTCCAGAAGTAATAGTGATCAATGGTTGTGTTATATTATGGACTCTCCATTGGCCTTCAGAGGGAGCAGTTGCGGGGGAGTTCAAGTGTGTAAAAGTATAGAATATGTAATCTGCAAGCTTGTGCACAATAGTGTCTGTTTTTAACCCTTTTTAATTTTGCAACTACAACAGAAAAGTAAGCTGTAAAACCATTGCTAGCTGATTTAACAGTAAGGCTATTCTATCCATTCTATCTTAAATATATAGATTAACATAAGCAATTCATATGCCCAATTGGCATCTATACAACACTGATAATTATAAGCCATGAGTTCAAATGTGGAAAGGGCAGTGAGATATTCAGATCAGTGAGAAGTCAGTGGTGGGCATTTGTCCTTCCAGCCTTGCAATATAGATCTTTTTGCCACTGCTTTTTTTGTCCATCTGTTAGCCCCACCCACCTGCACCACAGGAATGTAATTTAAGAGTGTGATTCATATTAGGACTGCAGGTATCAAGTCTATGCCAGCGTCAATATACCTCAAACTTTCGGAACAGGTTCTATTACAATAAAAGGAGTTGTGTAAACAAATACTGAGAACAAAAAGCAAATGGTTCAGAATAATACTTTCAGAATTTGTACAGTATGTCAAGGAAAAAAAGCATTGAATATATTCTTGTGCTAACTGGAAATTCAGACTAGTCAACTCAGGTCCAATGCAGTTCTGTAGCTCAAGAGTGAGACCTTAAAACCCCACACGATGAAGCAGACATTATTACATTAGAGCAAGTGATATATGGTACTACTGCGTGTCACCACAAACATATCCGGGTGATTTCAGATGAGTGATGTTTTTATTTGCTAGTATACTACCACTGGAAGTTTAATATGTCAGGGAAAGGAACTATGGAAGTGGCAGGCAATAGGAAACAATTCTGTGACATAGGTCAAACTGCAGAAAAATTAAGGATAAGTCTGTGAGTGGTCCATGCTGTAGCTGGCTGGGGCACCGTGACACACTGTTAAAGTATCCAAAAGGAGTTATGATTCAGAATTTGAAACAAAAGTCCAGACTTCAAAGTGTGGGAATGGGTGGACTAAATTTGTAAGATGTTCTCAGTGAGGATACAACACTGACTATGAAGTGCTATGGCCACATTCATGGATGGGGAACCTTTTTTTAGCCCAAAGTCTGAATTCTCTTCTGGGCAGCCTTCCTAGAACTATATGGCAGTAGTGGGCAGTGCAAGTGGAAAAAGTGAGAGAAACAAATGCAAATTTCATTTTTGTTCAGTATTTTATCTTTGTACAACCTCCCCATGTTTCTACAAACCACCAGCTCTATGCAGTGCCCATTTTTCCTTTCTGATACCTCTTCCAGACTTTCTGTCAAATCTCTCCCACTCCTCCCATCCCCTTTCCCCTGACCACATCCTAGGTTTCTTGTGCATGCCTACGAATGCTGATCAGAATAACTCTTATAACAGTTTTAAACTTTCCTAAGTTCAGACTAGTATCAACACACTGTTTATTGAATATTTTAGTATATAAGCCAATTCCCTTTTGATATAACAACATTGACTCCTGACTTATCTCTGTGATCTGTGTTAACTGTTGGGAGTGTCAAATTCTGGTGTCCTAGTCTCAGTGCCATAAGACCCCTAGAATTAAGTGTCGGGATTACATGAGGAAATTGCAGGGTGGCACGTAGACTGCACATTTAACAATACATCCAGCTCCAAAGCAGTATTAGAACTCTTCAAGTGTTAACTGCATTCTACACAGCCTTACCAGATCAACTGGTGTAAATGTTCTACAGTTAAAACACTCTTGTACATTTCTGTGCCACGGCTAGGAAAATCATGGTTTGGATCCAAGGTAAGGATGACTTAGATTAGACCCATTTAAATTAATGGGCCTAAGTTACAGTGCAATTCTAACCATGACTACCTGAAAGCAAATAATAAACAGGAACAAAAACAGAAGCCCTATTAAATGGAGATTCAAACCCATGTCGTCCATTCATTTCAATGGGTCTGTGCAGTATATAAACTAACATTGGCTAGAACTCCATGACAGCTGCTCTAATGAGCACACACTTGCAGCAGCATACCCTTTATCTGGAGAAGAGGGTGAAGATGAAATTGCTTATCTGCACTACTTTGATATTCACAAGTTGAAATGTGAATTCCCTTTATGTCCTAGTTGTTTACTATGAATTCTAACTACTGTTGTTGACTGGTTTTTTTAATCTGAAGGATTTAAAAATAAATACCACCACTTGCATAAGCATTTTCAGCTTTGTTTACCAAAACATTGCAGCCAAATATTGCAAACTGCCGATTCTGGCACCTACATACTTATAAAACCATGCTTGGCACACCAAAATTCCAGGTTGGCCTCTTCAGCACCCAGACTAAACATGAATGGAGAGATACAGGTAAAAACAACGTGCATGTTTTGCAAGCTTTCATTTCATTATCTGGAAAGACCCTAAGGAACTTGCAGTTGATGAAGTTCCCGAGACAAGCTAGAACAGGTTACTTGGAACTTCCAAAGCTTTTCACCGATGGGGAGGGATGGGACTGGAAAGGCTGTTTGTTCAGTTCTCCAAGTGAGCCAACAGGATGGCTGTGTTTGTTGCGAAGTATGTTTCTGCCTTGACCTACTTCCGACATAATTTATACCTGGCTCTGCAGTTGGAATTTTCTCATTGGGCATGGCATCTGCCCAATGGAAAAACCTTGCAATAATGTGCAGGTAAAAAAAAAAAAAAAGATTGTAGTTCCATTGTCTCCTTCTTTCATGAGAATGACACTAAAATCCCCCTCTATAATTTCAGCATACAAAATAAAACATTCCCATGCACATGTGTCAATACCAGCTGGACTAGAAAAATGTCTGTTTGGTGATATGCATAGCATTGCATGAAAACATCAGTTACCATATTTGCTTCTCCATTCATTCAAAAGGTCTCTAGTGCCTAAGCAGATGGAAGAGACAGTGGCTACTTACTACAGCTGTGTGCTTCAAGAATACATCGTCCATACCACTGCCACAAAATATTTCAAGAGCAAGTCTCACTAAACTGGATGAGACCAGCTTGGAGTAAAGCAGACTAGGACCAGACTGCATACAATTAATTAGTGTTGCCCCAGCTGTGCTGCCTAAGGTTATCTGTCACATTCTGCTTACGGAAGAGCCAGTATGTGGGAAAACTGGAAGCTACCACTTCTGAAAAAAGCAAGTTCATCTGATGGTTAGCATTTTTACACCAGGCTTTCACACTGGTTCATGTCACTTTAAAGCAGTTAATGGTGATTCAAAGGTAAGCACACACTTGGGTTGAAAACCAAGGGTGTGTTGCTTTTCTCCTGCCACAAGCCATGGTTTGGCTTAGCATTAAATCCAGGTTTGTGGTTTGTTTAAGGAAAGCACATATTGTAACCAAGGTCTTTCATGGCAGAAATAAACCACAAACTTGAGTTCAGATGTTGCTGCTAAGCCAAACTATGGCCTGGCTCCCAACAGCATGACAGGAACAGTAGACGAGCAAAGTGGCTGCGAGTTTTGCCCTACTCACTAGCACGCTGCATGTTCACCTTTAAATCGTGGTTAAACTTTATGGCTCAAAGTGACAGGCCAATGCTTCCAGCGTATGAATATTTGATTTGAAAAAAGGACTGCCACATAGTTAAAAGAAATATTGATTTAACTGTGTATTAACCAATGAAGCCTGCATATAGTTTTGAAGGCGGGAGGGAAGCATACTTTGTTCTTAAATGATGCGTGCGTCATAGCAGTCATCCTCTTGGTAGAGGCATTCCTTCTTGCATGAGAGGAAAGGGACAAAATGAGTGATTATGTCTCACAATCAAGCCTGAGAAATCTACAGTTTTCCAGATGTTACTGAACTACAACCTTCATCATCCCTGACCACTGGCCATGTTGGCTGGGACTGATAGTCTATCAACATCTGGTGGGTCACACTTTTTTTACCTTTGCTCTAATGACCAACTAAACATGACAAATACACTTGAAATACAATCTTTTTTTTCTTTTCTTACATTTATATGCCCCTTTTGTACCTATGCAAGTGCTAAATATTGTTGTTCGAAGGTTGTATTTAATTTTCTCGAAGTAATCATTGTCTTTATTTATTAGTGATGGATGCCATTTTCAAAGAATCGGAAGCATAGGGGAAATATGATAAATACCTCAATCAAATAGCCAAAAAGATTCAGGACAACCAGAGTACTTATTCTTGCGCCACTCGTTAATTAATGGAATGGTAATGCCCTCTCTAACACTGATAATGTTGAAGAAGGGTTAAACAAATGCATGGAGGAAAGTTGTAAGTCAGCTTTCTAAGTAAGCCCACAAAAGCTACTGGCTTGCTAAAAGATTTGCAGCCTGCATTTCCATGCTGTCAACAGAGGAGGGGAAGCTTTCATTGGTATGGAAACATAGGCAGGCCTCTAAACAATGCTCTGTTCTGCCTCTACACCTAGCAGAGAACTGTAACAGACAGTCACAGGCAGGATGAAGCTTTCTGACCATTTCCTGCCACCCCTCAGAGGGCTAGTACAAAACATTTATTAACGTTTGTCAATTTACGTACAATACTAATATATGATCAAGTATTAACTTTTCAATTAATACTCTTAAAATGGGGCTCAGTTTGAGGTGGGTCCCCCCCCCATTGTTTGTATGTACCATAAATGCAAAGAAAGAAGCACAAGAACAAAGAGAAACAAAATGAAATATGGTAAGGAAAGATGGTGCAGAAAGCGGCAATGGGCAAAGGGGAAAAAAAAGGTACCAGCTCAGAGGTGCAGGGGAATAGAAGCCTGAGAAGAAAAATCTCCTGGTGACATCTCCTGACAACATTTGAGCAAATGCTCACGAAATGTCAGTTCATGAGCTTTATCAATGAAATGTTATAAATCTAAAATTTGTTAAAGGAGTTGCAGCCAGAAAATTTGTAAAGGTGGGAGTTCTTCCAAATTAAAAAACCACTGCCAGCTCTCAATGCTTAAAGTTGGACAATTAGCCTACAAATTAATTACTAATTCTAGCTTCTCCCCCTCCCTCTTCCATCTCCCATCTACCCCTTCCCATGGCACCATAATGACCGTAAGTAAAGCATGATCTTGCTTCCAAACCTTTTGGGAAGCAAGCTTAGTGGCAAGGGAGACATTCTTCACAGAGAGGAAAGGGCTTTCTTATCCTCTTGTGCAGCCCAGCCACCAATCCCAATTTTGAAATGGTACACATTTTTACTCCACCCCACCCTGATTTGCAAATGTTACTCACTGACATAAATCCAAATGTAAATCCAAGCAAAACTATACATTTATTCCAGAATAGCTAAGAATATTCCTATTATACAAATACAGTATAAATTCAAGTCACACAATAAAAAAGTACAAACTCCATTACTGAATAAATATATCTAGCTATTTCATTTTAATTGGAAATTAAAGAGGGTAGCTTTTACCTTGAAAACCTTGAATGTTTGACCCAGCAAACCATACATACAAACTTAGTATAAATACATTTTTACATAATACCAGAGTAAACCCATTATTAATGATTAGAAAACGTCTAAAGAACAGAATGTGATAAAATAACCCTGCTGGTGCACTGTCAGAAGGCAGGCAGCAAGCATGTAAATTCATTAAAAGAACAAGACCACAAATCAAGGCCATTCTTATGGAGCAATTTAGCCATGTCTTAACATTCTAAACCAGATAATACTAAAAAGAAAAAAAGATGGCACTAACCAGGCAATAAAATGAAAAGCCAGCTTACACTAGTCAACAACTGAACACAGAAGAGTCACAATTGCTCTCTGTATCATTCTTGAAAAAGCCATGTTCCAATTGTCTGAAGAAATCCTGCTCTGCAGTGTGGTCAATTCACTTTAAAACTTGTGACTTAAAAGTTAACTGCATGTTGTTGTTGTTGCTGCTGCTGTTGTTGTTTTAAGCAGCTGAATGTTCTTTGCTTTCATTTAATGAGGAAGAGTGGGAAGTCAGTGAACTAACACCCCCCCCCCTTTGTTAGAATGTGTGTTGGTTTCAAAATGCAGCATAAAACTACTGTTAAACCATAAGCCGTATTAGCACAGAAACCCTAACAAACCTCTTACTAACTTATTTTTGGCGATAAGTCAGAGGTAACAGGTTAAAAAATGTTGTGCAAAAAGGAGAAAAAAAACAACCCTTATAGAAAAGAAAGAGCGTACTGGAAATAGAACAAACATATACAAAAGAACAGAATGGTAAATAACCAGGATCTGAAGGTATATACACAAAGCACTCATTGCAAATCTCAGTCTAGGTTTGTTCCCCTTCACGTTCTTGCTCAGCTTAGGGCACTAATGCTGGATGGAAAAGGATAAGGCACCAGGACAGCAGGCAACTGATGCTGTGCCCATCTCAGGAGCAGGCATTCTGCTCAATGTACATCTTCGACAGAGATACGGCCATGGATTTGGCCAGCTCCTCGTCCCTCCTGCGCTGCACCTGAGTCTGCCGGCACCATTCCTCATACTCCGGATTGGGGCACTGGCGATCGAGCACAGCGTCGTAATGCCCGTTGCTAAGCCAGCTCAGCCAGATGCTGCGCCGGCTGGGGTCCTCAGGCCCCAGGTAGTGGGCCATGGTGGAGACGGTGGGGCTCTCGGGCCGGCCGCCAGTGGTAAGGTGGATGTTGACATTCAGCATCTGTCCCATGGCCAGCAACTCCGGGTAGCCGGCCCAGGCGCCGTCCTGGGCTGCGTTGATGAGGAACTCGCCCACATCGCCCTCGATGATGGGGCTGAAGTGGTCCAGGTGGTCGGCGATGTAGTGCACCGTCTGCTCACGGAGCTCACCGTGCAGCCGCTGGTCCCCGTTGACGGCCTTGCAGACGGCGCGGTACAAGCAGTTGCCATCGGGGATGATGTGGAAGCGGAAGCGGTCCTTGTGCCGAAGGTACTTGTCCTGCTTCTCCACCTCGGCCAGGTAAAGCGCCAGCTTCTCGCAGCGCTCCGTCGGGCGCACCTGGTAGGGGCTCTCCTCCTCGGCGGCGGCCTCCAGCTCGGCCTCCCGCCGGCAACCGCCATGCTCCAAGACCCCGGCGGCGGCGGAGGGCGCCTGGCAGGCGGGACGGTCCTCAACGGCGACGCCCGGGTAGGCGCTGGCGGCAGAAGCAGCAGCAGCCGCCGCCTGCATGGCCTGGCAATGCTCGCTGAAGCGGAGGCCGTGGTTGCTGGGCTCCTGCTGCAAGCCGGGCTGGGCGGCGGCGGCGGCAACGGCCGCGCTGCCATCGCCCCCGCCGCCGGTTTCCAGCAGCAGCCACTGGTGGGCGTGCACCGCGGCCGCCGCCGGGCCCAGCTCGGCCGCCACGACGACGGGCTCCGGGCGCGGCACCAGCCGGATAGGCACGACCCTTTCCAACGGCCTGCGGCGGATCATCTGCGCGCCAGGGCTGTAGCACTGCGGCGCCGGCTGGTGCTGCGCCGGCTTCCTCTGCCCGGGCCCCGCCGGGGGCAGCAGCTCCAGGCAGGAGAAGGCGGGCATGGCGGCGGCTGCTCCCGCTCCGACGACGGCGCTCGAAGTCACTCCTCCTCCGCCTCCTCCAACCGAGTCGCTCTCGACTCCCACCGGACCTTGTCCCGAGGGCTCCGGCGAAGGCAAGACTTTGAAGACGACGCCCGTCGGTCCGCTCGCTGCGCTGCTCGCCGCTGCTGTGGCTGCGGCCGCCGGATAGTGAGTGACGATGGTGCTGTAGAGCTGCATCCTCGGCCCTTTATAGGCGGCGGCGGCCGTAACAGCAGCCCGGGGAAGGCCGCAGGGGCCGGGCCAGGGAGCGACCACGGGGCCCGCCGCCGCCGCCCCTCCTCCTCCTCGCAGGAAGCCAGAAAGGATGAGGCGCCAGAGTAAAAATAAACACGGGCATCACCCTCCTGTCGTCACCGGCCTGCAACTGCCGCCCCTCTGCCCTTGCTCCTCACAGAGGCCGCGACGGAGCCCTAAGGCAGCCGCCCCCAGTTCCTTCCCCCTCAGGCCGCGCCGGAGCGGGAATTCCTTCTGCGCCACAGCTCCGGGCGGGTTCCCTCCTCCTCCTCTCTCTCTCCTAGGCCCAGAGCCTCCTGGAAGGTACTGGAGGCCTTGTCGCTCACTCGCGCGGGCGGGGGGGGGGAGGAGGCCGGGCCTTGTTTACTTCCCTCCCTTCAGCACGTTGGAAGACACACGTCGTCAAGGCGCGAGGGAGGGGGCGTGGCTTGGCGCTGAGCTCTATGGCTCCGCCGCTGCGTCGCCGTGGGACGCCAATTTGAAAAATGAAAATAAAGCCTTTTGCGCATGCGTGTCTGTCTTACCCTCTGCTCGGGTCAGTCCGTCTGTCAGCTACGTTACCCCGTGGACGTAGTTCGGTGCGTACCTAGCTGTACTCAAACGTTAGGAGTCTTATCGAGTAATAAAGATCTTTATTAGGAATTGGTGGTACCCGTTGGTGCAAGCGTGGCTTATATTTGAAATACATAAGCATTTCACGTTTCATATTTTTTAAATACAGTAAGTGAATTAAATAGCATTGCCGCCTATGTAAGACAGTGGCTCTTAATTAACATCAGTCAATGCATATTCAGTGCACATGGCTCATCTACACACAACTACAGTGCCCACCACCCTTAACAAAATACAACCCCCAGGATTCTTTGGTGGGAGCAATGTGCATGAAACATCCTTTAAATGAATGGTTTTGGATCGTCCCTCAGTTTTATCGTGGGGTGGGTGCTCCTTATCCATGCATTTTTTTCACAGCATCTGCATGACGTTGGCATCAAAATGCCAGCTTGTATTCCCTACCGGATTTATCATTTCTGTTAAAAATAAGTTAAGCTAAAAAAGAAAACACCTGCTCTAATTACTTGTTTGCAATATTTGAACAACCCATTAATAATATTAAGCATCTTTGGAAGCACCGTGAAATTCCTTAACAGCTCCACTGACTGAAATGTAATACAGCAGTGAGCAAGCTTTTGAGTTTGGGCATGATATCAAAGCCCCCAAGTCTTCAGATTGGTAGTAGTCATAGGTAAAATGAATCACTACACAAACTTGCTTCTAAGCCAGCAGTCACCAGTCTTTTTGGACCAGTGGGTATAACTCTAATTTTGAGAGGGTCCTTTGGGTGCCAGTCACAAAATGGCGGCCATGGGGGGGGGGCATAACATAACACATGAGACAGTACAGTCATGGTGAAACTTTCCCCATAGTTGTATTTCCATACTACAGAAGACTTTACCTGCTGAATTGCTGCCTGCTGTTAAAGGCACAGTAACCTTCTTTTCCCACAATGCCAACCCTAACCTTTAGCTCATGGATAGGCAAACTAATGCCCAGGGGCTGGATCTGGCCCAATCGCCTTCTCAATCCAGCATGCGGACGGTCCGGGAATCAGCATGTTTTTACATGAGTAGAATGTGTGCATTTATTTAAAATGCATCTCTGGGTTATTTGTGGGGCATAGGAATTCGTTCATTTTTTTCCCTTCAAAATATAGTCTGGCCCCTACAAGGTCTGAGTGACAGTGGACATGCCCCCAGCTGAATAAGTTTGCTGACCCCTGCTGTAGCTCTTACACAACAGGAAGCATGCCCAAATCTCAAGCCTCTGGCTTTTGCATGGAGGAGAGATTATGTAACAGCCAGCCATACTTACTGTGGGAGAGAGAACAGGGAAAAGAGAAAGGGGGTGCCTTTCTCCAGTTCAGGTTTTAGCTCCACCCATTGCTGCTCTGACATTTCCCACCCCTACTCTTGAGGTCCCCAGCCTCAGATCAATGTCCCTCCCAGCCCTGCCATTAAAATAAATCCATGGGGAAAAGGGCACTCACGATATCTTAATCCATATATGAATTAATAGCCAATGATTCTTAGGGTTACATGTAGCACCCAGTATTATAGTACTTATCAACACAATAAGCCTACAAAGGGTGTCTTGACAGACTGGTCACCAAGCTAGAGTGTAGCTCTGTCCTTGAAGAACCATTCCTTCAGTGACAGCAACAGTGGAATGATATTGATGTGAATATTTAAGTTTCCGTTCTAGTGATTCATAGTTAGCTTAACTGCCTCTGTGGTGTTCATGAATCAAGTTACAGCTTTTAACACACCAATATATTAATAGACATTTACCTAAATCACTTGTGATCAGAAACAGGTGCCACGCAGAGTGCAACCCGATTCTGTTCTGACATAAACTAGTTGACCAATTATTTTTTGTTCACAGAAAGAGCTGGCGCAAACATTTTAATCCTTTTAACTGCTGAATTAGAACCAGATATTGACATAAAGTCTTCTTCCTTGAAAGACAAGTCATGCATTAGTGAGGGAGAGACATAAGGATTAAATATTATATATATTTAATTATATATAATCACATTATATAATAAAATTATATATATTCAAAATTAAGGTTTTAAATTATATTCATTTTACTGTTTACAATGGTTTTCCCATGTCATCTCACAAATCTTCTGTTGTCCTAGAATGCAGCTGAATCAGAACAACACATAATAGATCAGAATTCTGAAATGCAGAATTTCTCTTCCATTTCTACAGAGCAAAACCTATGCATATTTATTCAGTATTGAGACCCACTGCATTCAATGAGACTCCCACTGCATGTAAGCATGTACAGGATTGCACCCTAAATCCCTGACTTATGCAACAAGATCCCCAGTCTTTATACACCCACCGAACAGCCAAATGTCTATTGAGTAACTGGATTTGGAATTATGGGTGTGGGAGGTAATTCTACAATTATTAAGTTGCTTTTGTTTAAAAAAGTTCAGCCTCCTATCACTAAAATGATCTTAAGACTGGATGTTCAAGTTGTTGTTGTACTGGGACAAAGGCAAAGAGAAAGGAGATCAGGCTCTAGTGGTAGATGCTTTTGTGATTTGCAGATGATCAGCAAGGTTTTCTTACTCCCAGTAATTTTCCAACAGCAAGTAAAACTGAATGAAGAAGAAAAAAATCTCTGCTGTTGCTCACGGTGTGCTAATAGCTTATCTCTTAGCAGGAGCAGCCAACACCCTTCAGATGTTTCTGGACTATAAATCCCATTATCTCCAGCCATTGGCCATGCTCCCTCTGGTTGATGGGAGTTGTAGTGCCACGTTGGTTACAGCTGTGGCCATACTTGTAAAATAAGACTATTAATTCGAACAGATCTTAGTGCAACTCTTCTGACCACATTGTGACTTTTGCTTTAGATCACGAGTAACTCAAGATTCACATTTGTATTTGTACAACTTAAGGGGCGCAGTAGGTAATTGATGCCACTCCCCTCCTTACCTACTGTTCCACATTCCTTAGATTTCTGAACCTGGTGGTCCTAATGAAAGGAAACAGCAGATTTTGCAAGTCTGGAGGCTGCCCACCTCTAACCCAGGAGAAACCAAAGATGCTAAGCATTTGTTGCCATCTTAAACCCTTCACTTTGGCAAGGAGATGTCAACTAAAAGTGCACAGCAACAGGCAGTGCTGACTATCCTGACCCTGGTTTCACTCTTCCAGGTTACCACCTTCTCAAGCACTTCAGTCTTTCAGTGCCCAGTTGCCTGAGAGAGGGGGGAGGGGGAGGTACTGGGAAATGGGGAGGGGCTGCTGCTCAATGGCAGAGCATCTGCTTTGCATGCAGGTTCAGTCTCTGGGAGAGACCCCTGTCTGAAATCTTGGAGAACTGCTGCCAGTCATTGAAGACCATGTTGAACTAGCTGTACCTATGACCTGACTCGGTATAAGGTAAGCTCCTGTGTTTAAAGCAGGGGAATGAAGGGTATCTCAGAGCACTAATTCAGCCACGTTCCTATCTATGTCACTTGCTATGTCCAGTGGCCCTCCATTTCTATCACACATCAGATGTAACAGGACAGAAATAGAAACACAGGAGCCTGAGAATCAAATATAAATTATTATCTCACAGGTCTACTGTGAGGCTGAATGGCAAGGCTGTAATTCACTCCACTTAAAGGTGTTATATAACTGGCTAACAGCAAATATTTCATAAGTTAAATTCTACCTTTGAGTAGAAGTTAAATTGCTTAACATAATTCTCGATTTCAAAAGGAATAATTTAGTCACCTGCGCTGCAGTTGAGGGCATTCTAGTTCTAATACACCAGGAGGAATTTCAGCTGTGGATGAGCTTTGGAGCCAAGTTCTTTGGTTACATTTCTTTGAGCAAAGGCAAGAGGGTGAATCAAAGGAAGAGTGTGGAATTTGTAATGCTTTAAAAATTTCCACTCTTTAAAGCTCCTGTATAATCTTTTAAAACTGGAAAACATTAACACATTTGTCACATTTAAGGAATTCAAAGTAGTACTTGATGTGACTTCATTGAAAGCATACGGTGACATTATGTTCCCCCTTGAATATCTATCTGAATGATTCAGTGTAAAAGTGATCCTCGACATTCCACTGTCTCTTAGCAACTGTCCTGACTGAGCTGACAGACTTGGCATCTCTAGGAAAGCAATACTTTCAGAATGAACATCAATGACATCACAGTACCTCACTCAAACTGAAGGCAACATTGGCTTTTTTTTTTAAAGCGGCATACGCATGCTACTTTTTTTGCATGTTAAAAATAGGAAATGCACAATAGTAATTATTTTGGGTTTTTCACACCTTGTGTAACTAAAAGAAAAAAGGAGTATGCATTGCTTCCCCAGAGGACAGCGCACACACCTAAACTCACAGACTTACTTTTAGTACTTCACAAGCATGAAAACAGGAATCATAATAATAGAATCAGAGACTTGTAGAGCTGAAAGGTACTTTGAGGGTCATCTAGTCTAGTCCAACCCTCTACAATGCAGGAATCTCTTGCCCAGCATGGAGCTTAAACCCACAACCCTGAGATTAAGTGCCTCATGCTCTACCAACTGAGCTATCTATGGTTAGGAGTTTCAATTTACCTGTGCAACCTGTTTGGGGGCTCCTTAGAATATTCCAGCACTCTCTGCATTTCTGCTCCAGTCTCTAACTGCTAGACAGCAGACTAGATTATCCAATGAACAGGTTCCTTGGTAAAGGATGGAATACGAGAGTCTGTTAGGGTGGCCAGATGCAGAAGAGGACAGAGGTCTTACACCTTTCCACAGCTGTGCAGAAGAGGGAATTTCATAGAATCATAGAATCATAGAGTTGGAAGAGACCACAAGGGCCATCGAGTCCAACCCCCTGCCAAGCAGGAAACACCATCAGAGCACTCCTGACATATGGTTGTCAAGCCTCTGCTTAAAGACCTCCAAAGAAGGAGACTCCACCACACTCCTTGGCAGCAAATTCCACTGTCGAACAGCTCTTACTGTCAGGAAGTTCTTCCTAATGTTTAGGTGGAATCTTCTTTCTTGTAGTTTGGATCCATTGCTCCGTGTCCGCTTCTCTGGAGCAGCAGAAAACAACCTTTCTCCCTCCTCTATGTGACATCCTTTTATATATTTGAACATGGCTATCATATCCCCCCTTAACCTCCTCTTCTCCAGGCTAAACATGCCCAGCTCCCTTAGCCGTTCCTCATAAGGCATCGTTTCCAGGCCTTTGACCATTTTGGTTGCCCTCCTCTGGACACGTTCCAGTTTGTCAGTGTCCTTCTTGAACTGTGGTGCCCAGAACTGGACACAGTACTCCAGGTGAGGTCTGACCAGAGCAGAATACAGTGGCACTATTACTTCCCTTGATCTAGATGCTATACTCCTATTGATGCAGCCCAGAATTGCATTGGCTTTTTTAGCTGCCGCGTCACACTGTTAGCTCATGTCAAGTTTGTGGTCAACCAAGACTCCTAGATCCTTTTCACATGTACTGCTCTCAAGCCAGGTGTCACCCATCTTGTATTTGTGCCTCTCATTTTTTTTGCCCAAGTGCAATTTAAGCATGTGTATCTTGGGCTGGGGCATAGCTGTCAACGTTTCCCTTTTTTAAAGGGAAATTCCCTTATTCCGAATAGGATTCCTCGCACGAAAAGGGAAAAGTTGACAGCTATGGACTGGGGTTCAAAGTGCTGAACAATGCTGACCTGGATTCAGACCCTGTTGACTTCCCTTACACTCAAACGGGGTGTGAGGAAGGCCAAAAAAAGCGAGTGACCTTAAAATGGAATCTCCTGTTTTTGTACAAATGCAGTACAGTGGTACCTCAGGTTACAGACGCTTCAGGTTTCAGACGCTTCAGGTTACAGACTCCGCTAACCCAGAAATAGTACCTCGGGTTAAGAACTTTGCTTAGGATGAGAACAGAAATCACACAGCAGCGGCGCGGCAGCAGCGGCAGGCCCCATTAGCTAAAGTGGGGCTTCGGGTTAAGAACAGTTTCAGGTTAAGAACTGACCTCCAGAACAAATTAAGTTCTTAACCCAAGGTACCACTGTACAATCATTGCTGGTTGCATTGCCAGGTCTCCATAGATCCTGTGCTCACTTGCTGTCTCTTGTATGGATGCGAAAGGGAAATTTGGGGGCCTGCATACTGTATGTTGACTGTCAAGGGTCTTCAAAGCCACCATCTGAACAGGCCAACTAGGTATTTAAATGAATCTGCTGGATCAAAGAATTGCCTCAGAACAGACCAAAATGCAAACACTCTATACAGAAGTTGCTCCTTTTACACAGTAGCCAAAGCACGTCAGAAATGTGAAGCTGGACATTTTAAAGAAATTGTGTATGGTTCCGCAATTCATTGAATTTATGGCTTTGCAGTCCATAAGACCTATAGCCTTAAACATATAAAATCTCTGACCAACTCAGCGCTCGCTGCAACGTAGCGTTCATGAAGGGATGCAGTGACTGCCAGCAATGCCGTTGAAATGTCACCGCCTGTCAGCTCGCCAGACATTCTTTGTGACACTGCAACTATGCTATGCATATAGTTAGAATCAGCATTCCTACAAATGATGTAGGTTTTACATACTCAGCGGTAATATGCATGTCTCAGTATCATGAACTGGTCTTTTACAAGAAGATGCGCTTTTTATTTCTAAAGCACAAGTAAGTTAGACTGGGCTTCCAGTAACATTTAAGAGTAACGGGGCAAGGATGGAAATGGGGTGAATAAAACCACTTCTATCCTGCATTTCCTCAATAAGCCCAATATGGCTCACAGCACAAGGTTGTTGTTGTTTTTTTAAAAAAGAGCATCTTAACAATTTTAAAAAACAATTTGGTATCAGAAATAAATAACTGGCTTCCGATCTCCCTGCCATGGGACATGGGTGGCGCTGTGGGTTAAACCACAGAGCCTAGGCCTTGCCAATCAGAAGGTTGCAGTTCAAATCCCCGCGACAGGGTGAGCTCCCGTTGCTCAGTCCCAGCTCCTGCCAACCTAGCAGTTCAAAAGCACGTCAAAGTGCAAGTAGATAAATAGGTACCGCTCCGGCGGGAAGGTAAACAGCGTTTCCGTGCGCTGCTCTGGTTTGCCAGAAGCGGCTTAGTCATGCTGGCCACATGACCCGGAAGCTGTACGCCGGCTCCCTCGGCCAGTAAAGCGAGATGAGCGCCGCAACCCCAGAGTCAGACATGACTGGACCTAATGGTCAGGGGTCCCTTTACCTTTATCTCTCTGCCAGGGAGAAGGTTCAACTCCAATTACCAGGTGCCCGGGGACTGCAGGAGAAAGGGAAAAGGACGCTCTGGCCCTGTCCATCAGCCAAAAAGACCCTGAGCAAACATTTGTTATTGAAGCAAGAACAGCAGCCAAGGAAGATCAGCTGGATAAATAAGACCCACTTACAGCATATGGCTTCATTTTGGTCTCCTTTCTCTTCCTTTGTGTGTCTTTTCAAGTTTGCAGCTAGACTGACAACAGGGCCTGCCTCTCTTGCTTGATGTCAGCCACTTTTCAGAGTTAATGGTTGTCTGAAAAATGGGATAAAACAGGATAAAAATAAATAAATTCAATAAAGCAGCCATAAAAGATTAAAACAACAGTGCGACAAAAGATAAAAAAGGCAGTAACCATTAGAGGGCTTGTCCACAGGTTCTGCTCACCCAGCATCCATCCTGATTCCCTTGCACAAAGCCTAGGTGGGGGTCCAGTTTATATGGAACATTCACTCTTGAGCTGTTTACAGGGAGGCTGTGTGACAATGAGCACTCATCCTGCATTGATCCTGCTTTGCTAGTAGGGTGTGTATTACACATCTTCCCATTAATCGCTCGATTGTCCGATACGGTTCAATGCATTTTCACATCCCTTTCCAAACCACAAAATAAAACCATTCGGGAAAAGTGAATGTGTTGCGCTAGAGCAAAGTATTACTTTAATTGTGCAAAGCTAAAATTCCAGTATGCACTTGAATGCATCCTGCAAAACATAGTGTAGAGGTAGCTTAACCACAGCAATTCAAAATGCTTCCCCCAAAAAGGGAGCAATCGTTCTACATATTGCCATACACCTTTGTATCTTCTATGAACATGCATGGAAATATCCATGCTGTAGTCACTAGAAGGGCCACAGAAAATACTGGATTTTGTGAAAAGCCATTTCTCTGATGTATGTCACCTGCCTCTCCACCCCACCCCTGCCATTTATGCAAAAAGTCTACTTCTCTGCTGCAGTCAGGGAAAGAAAGCATATTATGTGCGTAGGCGCAATCTCATGGTTCTGCTAATAAAGAAAAATGTCTCCCACACTTCAAAGTTTCTGGTGGTTTAGTAATCATTGATTGTTGGGCACATTCCAAGGAGCATTTGGATTATACAGGAGGAAAACCACAACAGAGCAAACAACTCTGGCAAAACACTGGTATCCAATGACGTCAGCCGCAATGCTGCGCTAACAGCTACTTTACTAAATATAAGACGGGCAAAGACTACAAGTTGAACATTTGCAAATAGTGAAGGAGGGAGCTAGACTTTCCATCACTCTGCCTGCTCCCTTGATGAATCCTGACTTACACCAACCCTATTCCTTTAGCAGTTGTTCTTTTTGTTTATCCAGCCTATCTAATTTATATTGTAAATAAACAGCTTGGACAGAGATGTGTCATCTGTGTTCTGTAACTACCTTGCAGGGTGTTGCAACCAATTGAATGTCGAGCAGCAGTTATTATACCAGCAAGGAATGTTACATATTGTTTTGTGATATATGCATAGCTGTCAACTTACAGATTTGAAAATAAGGGACCAGCAGCCTTGAAAATAAGGGACCAGCAGCCAAAATAAGGGACCTGCAGCCTCACTTGTTCCAGGCACTCCAGTCTTCCTGTCCTCCTGCAGTCTGGTCAAACTCATGCTGGCAGCTTCGAGAACACTGTCCAACCAACTTTGTAACCAGAGGTTCAACTGAATAGAATCTGAATCACATGCACCACAAGGCCTATGCAGCCTCAACTAAAGATGGCTCCCCGGCCTGGTTTTGCACTGCAAAGTTTGCAGCAGCACATGCAGCAAAATGGCGTCCAGCATTCAAACCCCCCCTCAGCTTGCATTAACTAGCCACACACAAGGCATGCAAGCTCCACCCCCCAGTCATTCTTAGACTTCTTATTGGGTGAGCAACACAGCCAAGCAACACGGCTGGAGCCTCCCTCCTCCCTGGCCGGCAGGGAGGGAGGGAGAGGAGCTGCTTCCTTTGAAATTTAAGGGACATCATTTAAGGGACATTTAAGGGACATCTATCAATAAGGGACAGCAGCGGGACATGGCGCTGGAATAAGGGACTGTCCCTTCAATTAAGGTACACTTGACAGCTATGGATATATGGTACACACTTCCACAAAGGGCAGCAAGCTCCTGGAGCCATTGTATATTGCAACCATTTTCTTGTGTTTTACAAATAAAGTATGGGCCCTAATGAAAGGAAAGGAAAGAGTGAGACTTGCATTACAAGAGGCATCTGCAACAAAATGTTGCATTGTGGATGTAGTGTTCTCTTGCCCAGGAATTCAGCAATGCCCCTTGCATGGATACTCCATTCTATTCCCTCTCCATCTAATCTTCTATTTTCCTGCCCTCTGCCTGCCAGCTAGCATGAGCGTTATTAGCCCTCACTGGGCTTTTGGGGTTCTCCCCTGCCCCAAACATCACGTAGGTTTCATTTTCTCTAAAGGTTTTTATGTGCTCCTGCAAAAGCCAGGGATTTCCAGCAGGCTCTTCTTCAGTGCATCTGGCTTTCAATCAGAAGGTTGGTGGTTTGAGCCCAGCCAGGGATGGCTGTGGACAGGATTCCCTCAGGATCCCCTGCAACTCTACAATTCTATGATTTAATGCTGATGCCTCTTTTTGGATATGGGTGGTGCTGTTCTGGCTACAAAAGAACTGGCATCCAAAGAACTGGGCTTCCTATTAGTATATATGATGATGATTATATCCAGGGCAGTTTAACCATTTTTTTTTGTCTCCTAGGTAACAACAGGCAAAAATATGATAAACCATCATCAAATTTTAATTATTACATAATTAATAGAAACCATTATTATTTATTTATTTCCTTGTTGCAAAATTGTACACACAAAATTGTATGGACTTAAATCATAAAACATGACGTGCCTAACAAAAAATGGGTCACTAGGGGAATAAAGTACTCAACGTATTATTTTACAGTACATAATAATGAGATAATTACTGTAAACTGGTAAAATGAGTCATTCAGAAAATCAGCCTGGAAAACAGGAGGGTAATAGGAGTGAGCTAATGAGTGGTGCCTGCTTATCTATGCCATACTGCAATATATGCTGCAAGTATTTCTCATCTCTGTGTTGTTTCATTTGTATATTTAAAATTATATTTGTTTTTCTCTCCCCTTACCACCTTCAGTTTTTGCAACAGCTTTTCCATTATGGCTGTTTGCCAGATTATATTACACCACTGATCAATATTCATCAAGTGGAAAACGATTCTAAATTATATTTCATTGTGTAACCTTACAAACATGCTCCAGCACATCATCCACGTTGCCACTTAAATATTCCAAAATCAATCACATATCCTTCTGAATTTTAATTTGAATACAATGAGGCTGTCATGTCCAACTTTTTTAAAAGCTCCTCTGATTTCAGTAGAAAAGCTGAACGCTGATTAAAACACCCCCATTCACATCAGGAGAACTTTGAAGACATTAACTTTGGCTAATAGTGTTCATATATATATATATATATATATATATATATATATAGAGTTAACAGTGCAATCCTATACATATTTACTCAGAAGTAAGCCCCTCTTTGCTTTCAACAGGGCTTACTTACCTGAGAATAGAGGACTGCACTTTCCTGGGAGTCTGATTCCCATCGATCTCAACGGGGCTTAGTTTTGAGAAGACACACACAGAAGAACATCAGTGCCACAAAAACTTTTGGGAGAGGCTGTAATTTAGAGGTATCAGGCTGGGAAACATCGCTGTCTGCAATGTGAGCACTATTGCCAATCAGATTAGGCAGCACAGAGCGAGATTAACCAGTGATCTGATTTATGATAAAGCAGTTTAATATCTCATAAATACTGTTCCATTAATGGGGGCAGGGAATGCTTTCATCCTTCTTAGAAACTAGGAATCACTGTGTGGTGCTATAAATATGTCCCAGGGATTCAATAAATGGTAAGTTATGACAAATAACAAGTGTTCTCCAAATTCCAGTTCGCTCTTGCTATTCCTGTGCTAACGTTCCACTTTGAAATCTAGCTCATCATCCTAATCTCATGGTGGGCAACCAGGTCTACTTGCAGGAAATCTGCAAGCAGGACATGAGCACCAGAGCACTCTCCCCTTTCACAGTTGCCAGCAACTGGAATTTAGAAGCTTTACTACCTCCGACTGTGGAGGCAGAGCATAGCCATCATGACTAGTAGAGACTGAGAAGATATCCCGCTTTATCACTACACTAAGGAGTCTCAAAGCGGCTAACAATCTCCTTTCCCTTCCTCCCCCACAACAAACACTCTGTGAGGTGAGTGGGGCTGAGAGACTTCAGAGAAGTGTGACTGGCCCAAGGTCACCCAGCAGCTGCAGGTGGAGCAGTGGAGACGCGAACCCGGTTCACCAGATTACGAGTCCATCACTCTTAACCACTACACCACACTGGATAAGAGCCTTATCCTCCATGAATTTGTCCAATCCTTCTTTTAAAGCCACCCAAGTCAGTGACTCTGACTCATGTCACACCAGGTGAAGTGCTAGCTCAGTTGGTGGAACATGAGGGTTGTGGGTTTGAGCCCCACATTGGGCAAAAGATGCTTGCCTCGCAGGCGGCTGGAGTAGATGACCCTCGTGGTCCCTTTCAACTCTACAATTCCATGATTCTATCCAACAACATATGGCTTCCCCTGTCCTAGTCTACTTGAGAGCTGACCCCATTGAATGCAACAGGACATTTTTCTGAGTAGACATGTATTGGATTACACAGTAAGGCTGCAGTCCTGAACACAAGTACTTGGGGGACAACCCCAGTGGCTGCATTGGGACTTACTTTAAAGTAAACATCCCTAAACTGTTCTGCTAAACTATCTTCCTTTTGGGTAACATTTCTAATGCATAATTTGATCCATCAGTCAAGTAAATGGAAATAGTACAGTGAGGCCTCTAGCAAGCACATGTCCTAATAAGTGCTAGAAAAATATCCCTATAATGAGAATAATAATACTTTGAAGACATTCCACTCCACCAAGGATTAGACGGCACACCCTCTACTCTCCTGGCCAGCAAATAGTTTTGAGGGTTGGGATGCTTTAATCATATAACACTTACATTGCTAAGTGATGTACATAGGTAAAAAAACAACAAGACAAACATATTTACATTCATGCATGGCATTTTAATGTAACTATATTTGTGTTTATCTGTCCGGGTGTCTATAGAAACTTTCTGTCCAACAATGAATAACTGAAGTCAGTAGCTGCTGGGAAATGGTTCGTTTCTGGTGTGAAATATGCTTCATAAATTTCACTGCAATCATTAATATTAATAGTTAGCACAATATTTCTCTGTGACTTGATCGCTATAACTGATTGCTATCACGGTGTGCATATTGGGTGAGCTGGTAGCGTTCAAGTGTCATATTCCACCTTTCTCCATACATAAATTATTATGAAAGTATTATGCACTGCCTATGATCACTGGAATCCTCTCGCTGCCTCTTGCTTTGCATTACAGTGGGAGATATTGGAACCTGTTTGCTCTGCCAGAACTCATGGAAGTGCAAAGGGCAGGGTGGAAGAAAAGGATCTATTACAGGCTCAGAGTACAGCAATCCCACCCATACCTTTCTCTATGTTGTCATAAACTATTGTACAAGCTGCCTGGCTATAATGCTAGACCTTCTCCCTCTCTGCTCACAACCCCAAAATACAGCGCAAGTGGGTCCTGCAACAAAATGTTGTATTGCGCCCCCAGACACTGACTGCTAGCTAGGCAGGTCCTCAGGGAGCAGGGAGTGTGGGCTGAATATGGCCACAACCTTTTTGGTTATCGTTATCTCAAAGTTTGATGCAAAGATCCACTTATCAAACAGCCTGTCCACTGGAATATGCTGGAGCTAGCCTACCTGCTGGACCCACCAAGAGGTGGTTGCTGGACTCTGGTGTTGCCCATTGATTGTGGTTCCTGCTGGCCACCTGGTATGGAGCAATATGCCCAGTCCCCTGAGGCATTCCGTTCCTACCTCCTCCAGACCACCAGAAGGATACCTTTACTGCCTATGGATCCTGCCTAATGCCCACCCCACCAAAGAGTCGTGGCAGATGCACACAAAAACAGCAACCAGCAAACATAACCTTGCTATAGGAAAGGCAGAAATGTTGGGGATAATTCAGACTAAAATTCCCAAGTGTCCAAAAAGGTTATTTATGTATGCCACTACTGTGGCCCATGTTTTGTTAGCCCAAAAATGGAAAACGAGCGAGGTCCCAACTAAAGAAGAATGGCAACTTAAGATGACAGAATATGCGCAGATTGCAGATTTAACATATAGAATAAGAGAACAAGAAGAACATGTGTTTAGAGTAGATTGGAAAATGTTTATTGAATATATTGGGGGGGAGTTGTGTACACTTCAGAATGCTGGCAGCATTAAGATAAATTCAACAGTGTAAATAAGTTTTGATGGATGTAATAATGGAATACTGAATGGTTTAGTTTTTGTAAAAATATGCAGGGATTTATGATATGCGAAATGAACCATGGAAAGAGAAGAAGGGAAGTCATTGATATTTTAAGGATGTTTAAATGAGTATTTTAAATTGTAAAACAAAATTATACAAAAATTATACAAAAAAAAGGAAAGGCAAAAATATAAACTGCAGTGTGAACAAAAATTTCATATCTCCCAGTTCCATTAACCAGCCACAAACTATCATCCAAGCAAGAACAATTACAAAGGAGAAAGGGTGGGTGGGGAAGAAGGCTGTGTCATGGCCAAGCTGGCTTAAATAGCCTAAGCATGGACCAGAGAAAGCAAGTCTTCCCTCTGGACCGTGCCCAAGCCCTCTGGATCCTGCCCCCCCCCCAGCAGCCTCGTGCCAGGCTGGTTGCACAACTGGGGCGCTTTGTGGAGTGGCAACAATTCAGGAACTGATGCTGCTGTTGAGGATTAAAGCTACTCCATCCTATTCATTTTTTTCTCTCCTTTCCCCCTTCCCCCATTCCACTTGCAGCTGCCATTCAGCACTGTAAGGTCACTGAACATTCTCAGTCCTTACTTGCCTCTTTGGGGCGTTCCCAGCCCCTTAGGGATTCCCCCCACCCATAAAGATGGTTTGTTTGCAAGCGCTGGGGTTTCTCAAGTCTATAGGTACCTCTCTCCAGGTTTTGGCTACATAAGTAAATGCACTCACAGCCTGAACACTAGAAATGGCAGGAGCAATGCACAGTTACAGCACCTAGTCCTAGACCATGGGTAGGCAAACTAAGGCCTGGGGGCTGGATCTGGCCCAATTGCCTTCTAAATCCAGCCCGCAGACGGTCCAGGAATCAGCGTGTTTTTACATGAATAGAATGTGTCCTTTTATTTAAAATGCATCTCTGAGTTATTTGTGGAGCCTGCCTGGTGTTTTTACATGAGTAGAATGTATGCATTTATTTAAAATGCATCTCTGGGTTATCTGTGGGGCATAGGAATTTGTTCATATTTTTTTTCAAAATACGGGCCCCCACAAGGTCTGAGGGACAGTGGACAGGCCCCCTGCTGAAAAAGTTTGGTGACCCCTGTCCTAGACTCACCTACAAGAGTTGAATGCTTGTGCCAGCATGCTCTAGTATAGAGGATCTGGCAGCAAATCTATTACTCTCCTTTAAATACCAGGGCCAACACCCCACCCCCCACCCCCGCATTTCATAAAACAGAGACCTTTCTGAATAGAGATCTGTGCTGGTTTTCAAAAAGTGAACCTCTAAATCATGTTCACACCCACGCCAGAAATTATTGCAGATATTATAGTTTTTTTACCCATTCCATTAATCATGTACATTTGCATTGCTATAGTTACATGCCTCTTTTGGAAGGAAGGACGGAACCATTTTGTACGTCACTTTTCCTCACAGGACACAATGAAAGATTAATAAAAGAAATGTGGGGGGGGGGGAGAGACATTCAACACCAGTAAATACAGGAAGACACAGCTATGTCATTAATTCTGTTTGATGTATCTAAATTCAGACACTGCATGTAGACTCATCCTAAGCTACCTTTTAAGCAGAAAACTGCGGCATCAGAACGTTCCTTGAACAGTTAAAAATGGGTGGTTATTCAAGCTTGGTGTAAGAAGGCCTTGTTTGATCTGCAAAAGATTTGCTGCAAGACTCCTACTCTGGGTGCAACAGGTCTGAAGTGGAGTTCAAATCCCATGCAAACAATATAAAATAGGTGGTATTTGGGCGGGAAGGGCCTAAGTTTGGCGACAGAGCACCTACTTTGCATGCAGGGGGTCCCAAGCTCAGTTGTCTGTGCCTCACAAAGCAACGCTACAGAAGAATCACTTTACCACAGCAATGGAGGAACCTCAGACCTGGGGGCCAAATTCTGCCCTCTTAACATCTCTGTCTGGCCCAGGTGACCCTGCACATGCCACACCCCCTTCTTCCCTAGCCACACCTTTCACTGGTCCTGCTTCACACTTTCCCTAGGTAATTTTGCTTGGTTGCAATGTGTCCTTGAGCTGTGGCAATGCCTCCTGCTTCCCTGGATGGAGGAATGTGCATTGCAGAGCTGGTTAATCCCCTGACTGGGTGGCTGCAAGGTAGCTTGCTGTACCAAGGTAGGAGTCACATGCATTGCTCTGCCTACTTTTTGCCTCCAGCCTCACCCACCCTTGGCATGTGGACACAGAGGGTTGTCCACAAAAGAACAGAACCGCCCCCTGCCCCCCAAATAACCCTACAATGCTTCTGGCTGTCAGAAGAGACCATACTGGGTTAGAGGCCAACCAGTAGCCTGACTCAATATAAAGTACCTTAATTCATGGTGTTTCTTCTGTCTTGTCAACCACAACCTCAGGCCTGTCTGTAAAAACGGAACAAAAATTGTACAGTGGTACCTCAGGTTAAGTACTTAATTCGTCCCGGAGGTCCGTTCTTAACCTGAAACTGTTCTTAACCTGAAGCACCACTCTAGCTAATGGGGCCTCCTGCTGCTGCTGCGCTGCCCGAGCACGATTTCTGTTCCCATCCTGAAGTAAAGTTCTTAACCTGAAGCACTATTTCTGGGTTAGCGGAGTCTGTAACCTGAAGCGTATGTAACCTGAAGCATATGTAACCCGAGGTACCACTGTACAGGCTTGAGTAGGCCCAGAAACTGTGTTCAGTACTGCAATAACATGAAAAGATTAAGAGGGTTTCTTTGAGAACGTGCAGAGTACACTCCCTCAATCAGATGGGAGGGTTTGAGGATATGACTCTCAACTTGCACACACTCAGACCCCTGGCAGCCAATGCGGAGCCTGAGAGAAGCGGCCTCAAAACCCACCCTCCATTTTAGCCTTAGGCACAGGAGTGATGTGACGCAAACTCTGCATCCGGGAGGGTAAGGTAAAGTTAAGGACCTCTGTCCAGTTGAATTCAACTATGGGATGTGGCACTCATCTCGCTTCAGAAAGAGGGAGCCGGCGTTTGTCCACAGACAGCATGTGGCCAGCATGACTAAACCGCTTCTGGAGCAACAGAACACCGTGACGAGTGCCAGAGCGCACGGAAACACCATTTACCTTCCCACCACAGCGGTACCTGTTTATCTACTTGCACTAGTGTGCTTTCCAACTGCTAGGTTGGCAGAAGCTGGGACAGAGCAACAGGAGCTCACTCCGTAGCGGGGATGCGAACTGCCGACCTTCTGATCGGCAAGCCCAAGAGGCTCAGTGGTTTAGTCCACTGTGCCACCCACTCCCTGAGAGGATGGGCAGAGGTGCCCCTGGGTGATTCCTCATGCCCATTCGTGGCTCCATGAATGGAGGGGGAAAGCAGGCAGAAGGGGAGGGAAAGAACTCCGCAGGAAATCACCATTCCTCCTTCCTAGAATGGAGAGCAGCAGCCCCTCCCTTTGAGTGCGCCCTGCTTGTCGCCATGGCACCCCCACCATTAGCTCCTGGCCAGCGTTGTTCCTCACAGCACTGGAAGAAGAGGAAAGATGGCCCAGTCCATATCTCTCCCCACTGTCCTCGTCCCCGAAGAAGAGGACATTGGTGCCACTGAGCGCGCACGGGCCCTGCAATCCACGCGGAGGCTGAGCATGTACCCCAACATCCTTGAGCTCCTGACACTGTATAACAGCTTTGATGAGTTGGAGCTGGACTACCGGTAACACATCAGAGCTGCCTGCAGGGGGTGATGGGGAGGACGTGGTTTTCTTTTCTATGAGGGGGTTGAATTCCCCCACCTCATAGAAAAGCCCGCAGGAGCCGCGCACCCTTTAAAGAGCGTGCCGCTCTTGGGGGCTTTTCCCCGAGGAGGGACAAGGGACTGACTGGCCGTTTCAGTCCCTTCTCCCTCCTGGCTTTTGCGGGAGGTGGGGGAATTCCGCAACCTCCTGCAAAAGCAGGGAGAAGGTCTTGGAGTAGCGGACAGGCTGCGTGCAGCCTGTCCGCTGCTCCCAGAGCTGCAGGTGGGGGGGAATAATTTTTTTCCCCTTGATTCCCCCCCCCCCCGAAAACTAGGTGTGCCCTATGGGCCTGTGCGCCCTATAGGGCGAAAAATACGGTATTCCAAAATGAAACTGAACAGTGTTCAAAAGAGAGAGTTAATAATTAAAGAGTCAGAGTCTAGGAAGTCTGGATAAATATAATTTATAAGAGACCTTTAAAGGTCATTACTGTCTTATCTCAAACTACCTGAGTGTGTGCATTCCAGAGGAGAGGTGCATATCTTTATTCTGTGCTGCATATTCTATGTTTGTGAGCTGCCGTGTGTTCCTCTTTTAAAGGAGGGGCAGGATATAAAAACTAGATGATAAATAAATGGAACATCTCGAATGAGGCAGCTTCCCAAATATTTCTTCAGTTGTTTTCCATTGAGTCTTGGAACCAGAGAATTGTCCTACCAGCTATCCCTCAATTAAGTATTAAATAGCACAATGTATTGCAAATCCCGTCATACTGAACGACAACATGGATACTCCAGATTTAATTGGCAACTCCATGCTTCCTTGTGCAATTCCTGCGGCATCAGGCCATTAGTATGTCCCATTAATGCTGTTCACCAGAGTTAGTTTCCTGGCATCTCCAGTTTATTCTCCCAGCGCAGAATGGTTTAAAACTGAATTGTATCTCTGAGCCACTTTCTGAACCAGCAAATGCCTCTATCATCCTTGCCATTAAAAATGAATGTTAAACTTTATCACGTTTCTATTTAAAGAACTTGTAGATATGATGAGACAAACAGGGAACACTTGCATGTCGCAGAAATGCGATCAGGGGAGTGCTTCTGAGAGATGTTAACGCAGAAGGCTATTTTTAAAAACCGAACTGGCATTTGTCCCCATTTTGCATTAAGAGTTCCCCCTGCAAATGAGCCAAGTTTAGCCTGGGTGACGTACACATTGACTCAGTCTCATTCTACAGCCAAGAGACTAAGCAGCTGCCTTGACCACCTGTTTCCTGTTGCTGGAAAATCCAGTCATGTTTAGAATAGCATCCACCTGCCGAAGATTTGCGTGTTGTCATTTCACCCACCTTGTTAACCTGGGCTTCCAAAACATTGCCACAATGGAAGTCCAGGGAAGGAAGTGGGGGACCCCTATAGTACAACTGAAGAGTGCACATGGCAGATGTAACCAAATGGCAATCCATCTGTGCTCCCCAGAGAAATAACATTTTGAAATCTAAACAGGGCTTAGCTTGGCCAGTGCCTTGATGGGAAACTGCCTAGAATCCCCTATGCAAGCTGCTTTGAAAGCGGGTGTGGGATAAAAGTGAACCCAGTAACTGTGTGAGTGATGGGATTTCCTTCTAGAATTAGTCATTATTGGGGAACATATATAGACCCTCTTTGGGAGTGTCACTTTTTTGCTCCCCAAAATTTAGAGGGAAAACTCTGTAGCAGGGAGCTTTCTGTACTTTGTGGAGGATCCCCGCACAATTTAAGACCCCAATCTATGCTCTACATTGTGCAGGAAGCTTCCACAAGTAAAGGAGAAGAGACTGCTGGATCAGGCCAATGGCCTATCTAGTGCCGCATCCTGTTTTCACAACGGCCAACCAGATGTCTCTGGGAAGCCTGCAATCTGTATCTGAACATCAGAGAACTCCCCGCTTTTACAGTTTCTAGCAACTGGTATTCAGAAGCATGCAGGCTGGTGGCCATGACTGCCTCCTGTGGCAGTGAGTTCCATAGGTTAACTATGCTTTGTGAAGAAGTACATTCTTTTATCCTGAGTCTTCCACCTTCAGCTTCATTGGATGTCCACGAGTTCTGGTGTTATGCGAGAGAAAGAAAAACTTTCCTGTATCTACTTCCTTGCTGCTGTGCAAAATTTTTATAGACTTCTGCTTCAGAAGTTCACCCTCCAGCTCATGAACAATAGGGAGCGGAACGGAGCTTCACATGCCTGTCTTGCATTGCCTCTTGCATTGCTTTTACACATGAGTAAAACACCTGAACGAGGCAATAACTTAAAAGCTTAATGGGTAGTTTAGCAGATCATTGCTACTTTAAGCTTCACATTTGTTCGGTATAATATCTTTGCTTTTTCAACTAACTATATTTCAACAAAAAATTCCATAGGCACACGATTTCAGATAACCTGAAAATAGGTTTTGGGATCTCAGATCATGCTACGCAAACAGATACAAGTGAAATAGGAGATATAAAGGTCTTTATAGAAACGACAAGAACTTTATTACAGGTAAGCTGTTTTCTGCCCATCTCTCAAGCAGAGCTTTGCTGGAATACATATGTGGCACTGTAGCTATTTACATGGGACGCAGGTGGCGCTGTGGTTTAAACCACTGTGCTGCTTGGACTTGCCGATCAGAAGGTCGGTGGTTTGAGGCCCCGCAACGAGGTGAGCTCCCGTTGCTCTGTCCCAGCTCCTGCCAATCTAGCAGTTCGAAAGCACACCAGTGCAAGTAGATTAATAGGTACTGCTCCGGCAGGGAAGGTAAACGGTGTTTCCGTACACTGCTCTGGCTTCGCCAAAAGCGGCTTAGTCATGCTGGCCACATGACCTGGAAAAACTGCCTGCGGAAGCAGATAAATGCCAGCTCCCTCGGGCTGTAAAGACAGATGAGCGCCGCAACCCCAAAGTCATCCGCAACTGGACTCAAGTGTCAGGGGCCCCTTTACCTTTACCTTTAGCTATTTACAAAGAGTAGCCAGTTCTTATTTTGTGCCAACAACAGCCATTTTTAACCATTCTAATTTAACATCTGCATTCATTCTTGCTTCAGAAATCTTGGCTATTTTTTTTCATTCCTTTCATTGTCAAAGTCCTTATTGCCACTATTATCAACCGTAGAAAGTGAGATCAAACTGTTTACGAGGCATGTGTGCACAAGCCTAGGGGAAGCTAGGCTCATCCTTGTAATGCTAAGCCTTAAAACTTGTAATGCTTAGCTATAGCTTAGCCCAGGTGTGAGAAACCTCTGGTCTCCTCCAGATGTTGCAGGACTACATTTCACATCATCCCTGACCGTTGGCCATGCTGCCTGGGATTGATGGGAGTTGTAGTCCAACATTATCAGGGTGCCCCAGGCTCCCTATCCCTGGTTTTCACTGTTCTGTCCAAACTAACCCACTGAAACAGGTATGCAATTATGGCAGGTGTCTGGGTATGGTTGTATTGGGTTAAGATGCCCCTTCCCAGGCCAACTTCATTGAGATTACACACAGACTGGCACAGACTGTGTGTGGTGCTGTTCATTTAGTGTGCTGAAACAGCTTGTTTGGTAGCTCCATTCTGTTCAACAGCTACATAATAAATCGTTTTGAATGAGCGTGCCATTAATCCTTTTGTATTTTCAGTTCACAGACAGGCTCTACAATGATTTTGCTATGTACCGAAAGATCCTTAAAGCACAGTATGAGGAAAGAATACAGGAAGAGGCAACCAAGCTCTGGCTAGCCATAAATGACAGGCTAAAATACATTGATGACTTTTACAAGCAGGTACAGGGCAACTTTCCTCATTCCACTTTAAGCATCAAAGTGCTGAAGTGTAAAGCATCAATGCGTAATCTGTGTGAAGGTTTTGTGCTTGCTATTTGGTTAAAGCAGTGTGTGTGTGTGTGTGTGTGTGTGTGTGTGTGTGTGTGTAAGAGAGAGAGAATATCATATGCTGGCAGCTAGCATGCAATACAGAAAGCACATTTACACCACCATTACCCTGTAATTCCCTCGCTGTGCTATAAAGCACTATAGAACTCAGCCTAAGAACCAGCCCCAAACTGAAGCTCTTTTTTGTTGTTGGCAGGGTGGTGAGAGACAGATTGTTGAAAGGGTCTCCCTTCTTTTTCCTTTCCTCTCTTTTTAAAATAAGTGATTACATTTATATGTTTTTGTTTATTTTTTAAAAAAAACAGCCTTTCAGTTTGGGCATGTGTTACAGCAATTGTCAGCACAATCCACTGTTCACTGCTTAATCAAAAATAAGCATGAGCTGAGTTCCATAAGGCGTAGTCTCAGGTTAGTTTCCGTAAGGTGCTCTGCACCATTATTCTGCAATGTTCCAATTGCATCCAGAACAGTGGGATATACACTATGGATATGATCCAGGGATTGATTGTGCTGAGCCCCAGCAGAGCCAGCACAGGCAGCTGAGCCCTGGCAAGCCCTGGGCATGGTCTGATATCTGCAGGGTTCATGTGCAGTCAATGCTGACACAGCAGGGGACCGGACAGAACAGCCGCCTGGTCCCTCCCTGACCAGAGAACAGGATGCTGTGGGCTTGTGGCTCCACCTAAAGGCAATCCATTGTAACTGCTTCTACTGTACCAGTCACAACCTTTCTCCAGAACTTGTGTGCTTGGGTGTTGCAAGGGCTAAAGGTGTTGGAAGAGGCAAAAACACACCTGAGGATTGTACCTTTGCTCCAAAGAGCAAAGATAATGATGGAATTGTTTTCCTTCCTTCCTTCCTTCCACATTCTCTCCTTCCTTCTTGTTGCATTTCTGTCTCACCTTTTTCTCCAAGGAGCTCAAGGTGGTGTACACAGTTCCTCCCCCCATTTAAGCCCCACAACAACCCTGAGAGGTAGGTTAAGGCTGAGAGGTAGTGATCACCCAGTGAGCTCCATGGCTGAGCAGTAATTTGAAGCCTGATCTACATGCCCTAGTCTGACACTCTAGCCACTGTACCACATTAGCTTGAATACGTCTTTTTTATTTTGAAATTTACAGTTGGGCAGCTGCTTTTTTATAGGAACCAACCAAAATGTCCTAAGAAAGGCACTGCCCAACAGTGGACTTTGAAACATTTCCTTACGGCTTTGCCTTTTACCGTTTTGATAATCCGTAAAAAGTTAAATCTCACCCTTCAATTACAGAAAGAGGAGAAAATGCGATATAGCTACCAGCAACAACTATGTGATGCACTTGCAATTCTCAAAACAAACTATACAGTGAGTTTTTGAATTATCGCTATTGTGTATATTTTATTTATCTGATGTAGCGCGGGGTGCAGCACACCCTGGTTTGCTTGGTTAAGGAACTCAGAGTTGGAATGCCCCAGCTAAAAACCTGGCCCTGTGAGACAGAGCACAAAAAGAGCAGTTCTTAGGGTCTGGTGCAAACGTCATACAAGCAGATGTGATATCCTTGTGCAGGCTTTGGGATTCACCCCTGCTCCCGGCTGAGCTGTTTGTAAACAGCAGAAGCAGCTACTGGTACTGGAACGCAGGCAGTGGCGTAGCGTGGGTTGTCAGCACCTGGGGCAAGGCAAGTAATTTGCGCCCCCTAACCCGTGGATTTGCGCCCCCTAACCCTAACCCCCAGATGTTGCGCCCAGTGCGGCCGGGCCCCCCTGCACCCCCCACGCTACGCCACTGAACGCAGGTGCCCCCTCCTATCCCTTTCACCTATCTGATCATAGCTGGTCATATAGTTGTAGAGTTGGACCTTATAGATCATCTAATCCAACCCCCTGCAGTGCAGGAATCTTTCGCTCCACCTGGGGCTCAAACCCATGACCCTGAGTCTCATGCTCTATCAACTGAGCTGTCCATCCAGACACATCCCTCCCTTCCCCCACACCCTTCCTCTGCTACCCCTAACTACTGAAAGAAAGCAAGAAGTTTGCTTTTGTAGGTAGCTGGCATACACTGTGTGCCCAGGTAGACGATGGTGTCCATTCCCCTGTTCTCCTCCCAAAACTGCAATTCCCAAAGCTCTCTGTGAAGAATCTGGGAATCATAGCTCTGGGAGGAGAGTTGTGGGGCGGCCTACTGATAATGCTCAGCACCCTAAACTACAGCTCCCAGGATTCTTTGGGGGAAGCCATGGCTGTTTAAAGTGGCACCATAGTGCTTTAAACATAGGGTGCGGATGTAGCCAAAGTCAGGCATGATTTAGTGTTACAAAAACCAATCTAGCTGTTGCTGCTGTGCCTTCTGACTGCGATCAAGTGCTTTGTGTCTCTCATTAATGCTCCTCTTTCCTTGGCAGAAATATTTCTTACTTGAACCATCCGAGGAAGGTGGAGAAACCGTACTTTCAAAGTTACAGATACTGAGGGGCAAGCTTGAGGAGCAGGCTGCTACAATTGAAAATTTGGAGGCAGAGGTAACGAGGCTTAAACAAATGTCCCCTGAAAAGGTAGGTTTTCCAAAGCCTTTAGCACATGGATGTGGGCTTCCAAACGCTGTTGTTATTGTTTGTTGCATCTATATCTCCCCTTTTCCTCCAAGGAGGTCAAAGTGGCTTACCAGGTTTCCCCCTCCTCATTTAATCCCCATTGCAACCCCGTCAGGTAAATTAGACTTAATGGCCCCAAGTCACCCAGTCAGCTTCATGGCCAAGTGGGGATTTGAACCCTGGTCTCCCAGGTCCTAGTCATATCAGTCTGCCTCAGGACACCCATTCAGATCTCCACAGGAAGCTGCACTTAATGCAGAATACTGCAGTACAATGGCTGACAGAAGTGAGGCCTTGTCAGTGTATGACATTTGTGCTCAGAGATCTGCACTGGTTGCTGATTTACTACTGGGCCAAGTTCAAGGTGTTCTTTGTATATACAGTGGTACCTCGGGTTACATACGCTTCGGGTTACATACGCTTCAGGTTACAGACTCCGCTAACCCAGAAATAGTACCTCGGGTTAAGAATTTTGCTTCAGGATGAGAACAGAAATTGTGCAGCGGCGGCACAGCAACAGCAGGAGGCCCCATTAGCTAAAGTGGTGCTTCAGGCTAAGAACAGTTTCAGGTTAAGAACGGACCTCCGGAACAAATTAAGTACTTAATCCAAGGTACCACTGTAAAGCCCTTAACAACTTGGGACCAATTTACCCACGTGTGCCCACTCAACCACTCTGATGAGCGGAATTGGCACCACAACAGGGACCACATAATACCCGTTCCACATATTTAAGGATTCAGCCGTTTAGTGTGGCAGTGTGGGAATGTTGTGGATAGTAGGGAGGAGATATTGATTAAATATTATCCTTCCTTACTCGCGCTAGTGAGCTAGTACCAGAGCACATTCCCTTGCACATTGCTGGAAGCAAGTTGACGGATTCGTTAGAATCGTTTGAGTTGAGCAATCCAGTCTGGCTTGTCCAGATTGGATTGTTCCTGGTAAATTTCCCCCTTAGTTCCCTCTTTAAAACAAGGATGACACAACAGTCTTATTCTAAAAGTAATGATAAAGTTTACTTACATTCAGTTCACAGTATTGTCCTGAAGGCAGGCTTTAATCTTGTAGTCACAGTTACAGTTGTAGAGAAAAGAAGTCTGAGCTAGGCCTCACACTTTCTATCTTGCGGCATCCATCCTCTGTAAGGATGAGCCATGTGCTGCTGGCTAAGAGCCAGCAGAGGAGTCCAAAAGATGAAATGGGGAAAAGGCGAAAAAGAGTCAAAATAGGAAGATAGCTGCTTGTCTGGCCCTTTTATAGGGTCTGCTAGGGCCACGCCCATCTACCTGGTCACACACAGGGGGAGGAGGCTCCAGAACAGGTTTGAGAGGAAGTCCTCCCTGTCTGGAGCAACATTCCCCTGCGTGTCCACTCTAGGAAACAGGAAATGTTGTATTTGATTGGTACAATGAATGATACATTCTACAGGCAGCACCTGGTGCTGGATTACCAAATAGGCAGAGTAGGCCTTGGTCTGTGGGCCCTACGCCTTTTAGGGGCCCCACAACAATGGATCAAAATAATATTGATTTGATCTTGAAATAAAATTACAATCAAGCTTTCTTAGTTCAGTGTGAGGGGGGCCCTGAGATTTTTGACTGCCGTGGAACTCCCTGCCTATTGAGACCAAGCCTCTGCTGAACTCCTTTCGGCACTTGCTGAAAACCTCTTTGTTGAGACTAGCCTACCCAGATGCTTAGAAAGTTAAGGTAATTGTATTTTAACTTTTGTATGTTTCCAAGTATGGTTGCAGGTTTTTCTTGATTTTATTGTTTTATCTTTTTGTAAACCGCTTTGAGGTTGTTGTGTTTTAAAAAATAATCAAGCAGTGTATAAATTGTATGAAATAAATAAAATAAAAATAAATAAGAGTAGCTGTTAAACATTGTTAGTGTAGAAAGGCAAATGTATTTCCCTCTAGGACTGTGAGTTGCTACAGGGGGAGCATAGTCGTAGCTGTACTTATGTTATTCTGATGATACTCCTTTATGGAAAGTCTTTGGACTGGGTTGTCTGCATGGTGAATTGGGTCTCAGTCCTGTTTCTAAACGATAGATGATTAAATAGCAAATGTACCCTAAATTTCATCAAAGCACTCAACAAGTCATACTAAGGTTTAAAGAGGAAGTTTTTAAGCACTTTCTTATAACATACAGTTTTGCAGTGGGTAAATTGCAGCATGAAGTTAGCAACTCAGAAACTACATAGGGTGATAAAGCTTTGAAGCCTCCAAAACGATGTACATTCATATTTCGTATCTATCTTCTAAGCCAGGTTGGCAAGGTTTACCTTTCCGGCACCCGCACTGTGCCAGTTTAGCACAGCGCGCAGGGACTCACCAAGCGGGCGGCTCAGTTCAGGGGCGGCTCGTGGGCCTGTTAAACGACCCCCATGGGCCGCTTGTGGTCCATGGGCCTTAGGTTGCCGACCTCTGTTCTAAGCAAAAAAAAACCTGTTGCTGTGGGTAGATGGTAGGGAGAGCCTCACCACAAAGCCTTCCTCCCAATCTGTGACAAATAGCTGCAGAATGCTGCAGAAAACCCTCCCTTTGCTCATTTTGATAGTGTCCTTGCTGCAGCAATGCTAATTGTTTTATTTACAGTTCTTATTTATGACAGATGGTGGCGCTAGAGCTATAGATTCACCATTCAAAGCCCACAAAACAGAAGCTATAGCACAACTAGATTTTAGACAACTGTCTCGTACAAACAGACCACATTTGATTGTAAAACATCTTTTTTCAATCTGTGCAAATAATAGATTACAAATAGTTGCTGTTGTTAATTATGATGGTGCTGGCGACAAGCATTGTTTTCAGTATTATTATTACTATTATTACTGTTATTATTATTGATATCCCCTTCCTCTCCTCCCACCACTGCCCCCAAATACTCTCGCTCTGCAGCAGATGGGGGGGGGGAATGTGGAGCGCTACTGTAGAGAGGGGGATCAATTTTGCTATATAGTAGAATTATAGAATTGTAGAGTTGGAAGGGACCACAAGGGTCATCCAGTCCTACCCCCTGCAACACTGGAATCTTTTGCCCAACATGGGGCTTGAACCCACAACCCTGAGATTAAGTGTCTCATGCTAGTAGTGGCAATAATAATCTATATGCCTCTTTTTAGCCCAAAGGCCCCAATATGCAGCGGAATTCAAGGCAATAAGATAACAAGATAAAATTAATTTCTGTTATGATCCTTGTGGCTCACAGCACAGTGAGCTGTTGATGCGTGAGTTCTGCCACAGCTAAGGAGCTAGCCTTTTAAGCCTCTTAAGTCCTGAAACAGTTCTTTAAAAGATCCTTTGAAACCGTGGATTTACTGTGTAACCACATAGAGTGGAACGATGTCTCAGGGGACTTTTGACTAATCGTTTCTTTGTACTGTGTGATGTTTATTAACACCCTCTGGCAGATCCTTAACTGGAGAAATCCTAGAGGGTTTGGGGAAGTATTTGGAGGAGTTAAATAAAACAAAAAGGAATTGTGTCAAGTCCAATGAAGCAACTAAGTAAGAACAGTTTTTTTAAACTCATGGCTTATCCCTACGGACGGTAGGGACTCACTTTAAATTGCCTGTTATGAGCCCATGTGCTTTTGGAGGGTTATATACCAATTTTAGCTTCAATAATTGATGCTGCTTCCTAAATAATTGTAATTATTTCTAAAGAAGAACAGCTGCAGATTAATATAATGGATGACTTCTCATATCTCTGCATTTTGACCACTGATTCCCATAGACCTGAATGGATGATCACTGTGATCCTCACCTACTCCTGTACTTACATGATCGTCAGCACTTAGAATTTACACAAGTGGACAGTATACAGTACCATCCAGAGATGGACAGTATACAGATGATGGTGGTTGTGGTGGTGATGATGGTGGTGGCTTTTTATTGTAAACTGTGTTTTATTATCTGTGCCCAGAGAACTTGGAAAGCATACAGATGATGAAGATAAAAATATAACCTTGAAACAGTCCTTTTGATTCAATAGGATTAACTCAATAGCAGAACTCTGTGTACAGCAATATATGTATATCCTACTTCACATCCCAACCCTAAACATATTTTACTTGGAGTTAGTCCCATTTTGCTCAGTAGCACTTCCTTCTAAGCAAGTGTGTTTGTATTTTAACGTAAGTTACTCAGATTCTCCTACAAATTATTTTGTTTGCAACCAGTTAAGCCAATGCAGCCATTTCACAACATGGGAGAGAACTGTAAACCATTCCATGGTCTGAGCTGATCATAATGACAACATATACCAGACATAGCAGCGTTCTGAGCCAGCATTCGACACCCAGGTGTGTTCTGATAGAAACACCTTGTGGCTGAGACAGCCATGTGAGCCGCCGTGGGAAATTATTTGAGGCGATGAGTAGGAATCCCCATATGTCATAGACTGGGCAGATGAAGAGGAATGGTGGAGACCGCCTACCCAGGGGCCTTCCAGAGAGGAGGAAGGGGCAGATAGTATAGATCTAGAGGGCACAGGTCACACCCTAGGAGAAGAGGAGGGAAGAAGTTGGGAAATAATGGAATACGAGGAGCAGGAACCAGGTAGCATAGAACAGGCAGAGCCTGAGCATCAGCTGACTGACACACTGACACTTGAGAGTACAGTGGTACCTCGGGTTACAGACGCTTCAGGTTACAGTCTCTGCTAACCCAGAAATAGTACCTCGGGTTAAGAACATTGCTTCAGGATGAGAACAGAAATTGCGCAGTGGGCAGCAGGAGGCCCCATTAGCTAAAGTGGTACCTCAGGCTAAGAAGAGTTTCAGGTTAAGAACAGACCTCCAGAATGAATTACGTTCTTAACCCGAGGTACCACTGTATCCCAGGACCTGTTCCCTCCCCAAAAACCAAGTTGAAAATAGCAGAGAAGACGGCTCCAAGGTTGGTGGCACTTAACAGCCGCCGTAGGAGGTAGGAGGAGTCTGAGGGATAGGAAGTGCAGAGAAGAGGAGGTGGAGCTTCACTCGAGGCAACATCAGATAATGAACGGTGTGGATGGAATTTTGCCCTGGTAATTCTAATAATAAAAAAGGAACTGAAAAGCTCGCTTTCCCCCTGTCTCCCTGCTTTACTGGGCAGGTGGCCAGTAGCCACCGACAGCACCCTGACACCAGGGATAGCAATAAAATTAATTGATTAATAAAATTAACCAAATAAGCAAGACTCTTTGAAAAGTTGGTGCTGCACAGAGCACAAGTCCGAATGCAAGGGACAGCCACCCATTTTCATCTCCACTTGAATATTTTGCCTCACCTTGGTGGCAAAGTTGCACTGCTAGATTGTAAGCAAGCTTAAGATTTTGTGATGGGGCTTTGCATAAGTATAGGGAAGTGGGGCCCTACCACCGGGCCTGCCCCCAAAGTTGTGTCCCTTCTTCCAGCTCCAACCAGTTCCTTCTTGCAGGGCTGATCTCTGGTGCATACCTTGGCTGCATGAAGGTTCCCATCTTACATGTGCTGCATGCATAGCCAGGGGTAGGGAGGAGAGCTTGGTTGCTGGATGTAACCCCATTCATCCTTTGACGCATCTTGTGAACACCCCTGGTTGCACTGGGCTTCTGATTGCATAGAGGAACTCTCACAACTACAGGTAGTAAACCGTGCAGACCCTCCCTCAAGGCATAGAGGCCAGGGGTGGTGGATCAGGGGGACAGGTAGGTCAGTGAGGTGGAGCTGGTGGACACCATCCAGCTTGCCTTTACTCCGATGGTGTCAGGGTGCTGCCGACGGCTGCTGGCTCACCCCCCAGGAAATCAGACTCAGAGAAAGAGAGAGCTTTTCATTTTTTTTATTTCTACAGGATCTCAAGAAGACACAGGAAGAGCACCTTACTCTAAAGCCCATGTTCCTCATAGCAAAGCTCCACCCCCCTCTGGCCGTTAATTGCTATCAATCAGACTCCTGCTGCTGCTAACAGCGGGTACTAAGTGCAAACTTCCTTTGGGCTCTCTGTTCAGTGATTCGCACAGAACAGGGGTCAGCAAACTTTTTCAGCAGGGGGCCAGTCCACTGTCCCTCAGAGCTTGTGGGGGGCCAGACTATATTGGGGGGGGGCATGAATGAATTTCTATGCCCCACAAATAACCTAGAGATGCATTTTAAATAAAAGGACACATTCTACTCATGTAAAAACACGCTGATTCCCGGACCATCCGCGGGCTGGATTTAGAAGACGATTGGGCTGGATCCGGCCCCTGGGCCTTAGTTTGCCTACCTATGGCATAGAACATCTGCTTCTCAGAGAGGGAGAGGGCTCTGGTAAACTGTTCAAAGACAGTGTGTCACTTGGCTGCTGCACAGATTCTAACACGGCTGACTCCTTCCTCTGTTCAATGCCACCTTGCTCCTGTTTTTCATCACTCATTATTTCCCAACTTCTTTCTTCTTCTTCTTCTTCTTCTTCTTCTTCTTCTTCTTCTTCTTCTTCTTCTTCTTCTTCTTGGGTGTGACCTGTCTCAAACCACAAGTCTAGGTCTATACTCTCTGCCCCTTCCTCCTCTCTGGAAGGTTCCGGGGTTCCTCCACCAGTCCTCCTCACCTGCCCAGTCCCTGGCAGATGGAGCCATTTCATGCAATACACACATGGAAGGGGCGGGCAGGAGGGAGGGAGACAGGCCAAAATCTGTGACTTGAGCACAGCCAGGCCTTTCCCTTCATACACAATGGATGCCTGTTGAATGCATGTTTTACCTGATCCAGCACAACAAGCAAACAGGGAGATGGTTCTGCTCCACCAACTTAGGGCATCTGCAGCCAACCAACTGAAGTTCCCCCCTCCCCCCCAAGAGATCAAGCTGCTAGAATTTTATCTAGTGGAGAGAGGGTGGACAGTAGCAGTTTTAATGAAAAAGAGAGTCCTCCCTCCCCAAATCCTCAAGGGCTCGCAATCTAGCTAGCTAACATGAACACCAACCAGGCACAAAGGAGGACAAAGAAACAAAGGAATTGGGACTTTTTAGTAGTGAAGAGTAAGTGAAGGGCCTCTGTGGATGCTCTCTGTATAATAGTGCAACAAACACACAGCTGTTGTACATCATTACTTTTTTTTTCTAATGTCCTGAGATGGCAGAAGAAACCGAGAGCAGGGGGAAATACCAAGAAAATGTGCAGAAGGAATATGTTTCCCGGGGACAGAGTTGCTGTTGCATGTTGATCATTTTTTCCTAGCGTTCAAGTGTCAATACTTTGTTGCTGAAAAACACAGCTCTCCCACTGATCACCATTTAGTGCACCTCTTGCAATAATTTGCAAAGTTTGGTTCAGAGAGTTTGCCACAGATACTTGCCCTGTGGCTGGAATGTTCATTTCCCCTCTTCTGTTCTGAAGTAAACCTCTTCTGTTGGTGGCAGAGGATGTTGTTGTTGTTGTTGTTGCTGCTGCTGCTGCTGTTATGAATTCAGATTATACAGGGCAGTTTTTAAAAATGCAGGTGATTTACTACATAGCTGTCATCAATAGTTAAACATCACAACAATATTTTTTTAAGGTCCATTCTCAAAATGTATTGCAAAAATATCGCCAGCAGCTCAGAAGCATCACTAATATATGAGCCCATAAGAATCAGCTCATCATATTTCAGCAAATTCCCTGGGAAAAGATGAAAGTCCTGGCGCTAAAGTAATATTAATGTCAGCATCTGGCAGGCCTTGCATGGGAGAGCATTCCCTACATGAGGGACAACTGAAATGGCCTTCTCCATTGTTGCCACCTTCCAAAATTCCCATGTAAGAGGCCACCTGAAGAACATACTCAGGTGCCAATCTTAAGGTCCAGGAATATCCATGTCAAAAGATGCGTTTCATCGAGTATTTGCGTCCCAAGTTTGAATATTGTTTAATAATATTTTAGCCTTATTTGAAGGATGGGATTGGCTTAGGCCCTCCTCTTTCTAACTCTCCCTCTCTCTTAGCTCACTGCTTTCTTCATGTACCGATGTCAACTCGGTTTAATTCAACATGAAGTGAGGCAAGACATTTCAGAATATAATTATCTGAGAAAAACAATTGGGGAAAATTCAGCTCTCCCTTCAGAAATATTCAGCAACATTTTTTCCCACCCACACCACAGTTTTTCTGCCCTAAATAGAACAGATGGGGGGGGGCATATCCCCTTAGCTCTGAACTGGGCTATGAATTGTACTTATAGCAAGCACAAAGGTTGGAAAACGATAGAAATTATTACATTTTAAAAATGGCACCCTTCTGTAAAGAAGCATCTCCTGTTTTATCTCACAACAACCCTGTGGGGTAGATTTGGCTGAGAGAGGGTGACTAAGTCTAAAGTCACCCAGCGGGGTTCATGACAGAGTAGATATTTGAACCCAGATCTCTCTGGTCCCAGCCCAGCACTCAAGGCACTTAGAATGGAGGGGGGGCAGGCTTGGAAACCATCAAGATAAATCACATTTCAGTATAAATATGTTCCAGGCATTGTCTGCTAGTTTTCTTTCTTCTATATCTTCAGATGATATTAAAAGGGGAAACCTGCTTTCGAAACTAATCAAAAAGACGTTTCCTTTAAATAATTACTAGCCATCGTGTTAACTAGCTTTGGGACTTTTCCCCCATAAGGATATCAGAAATCCACATGATGTTCTAGTGGCCATTGCAAAGTCGCGTTTCAACTTTCTTCTGAGAGCTTTTTTCCATCTTGTTGAAAAGAAATATGCGGCAGTAAAAATCTCGACAGCCATTTGACAATCTATGCAAATGTGTTAAATAGCTTTGAAGCAGACAAGAAGAAAGGGTGGCTCTCCCAATAAGCTTGGATGCATACGAAGTCCTTTCCATAATGAACGTGGCAAGATTTTAACAAAGGGCATGCATAATAAAAATGTAAATGAGTTTGCTTTACCAAAAGTATAACTTTAAAGTCTTTTGTTGCGTGCTGTCCTGGAACTTTCCTACAAGGTTATCACTGTTCGCATGGAGATTTAAACCAGAGTCTTCAATGGCATTTAAAAAAAAAAAAAGGAAACCCTTGGACGGCCTATGTGTGACGTGCATGCAAAGTTATCTTAATGTTCAGAATATGAATTGCCTCTGGGTGGCTCCGGCATGAAGCAGAAAAACCAACTGTGTTGGTATCAGGCTGCCTGATGGACTCCATGTGGCTCCCAGCCTGGAAATTTCACCGATTTGACGTCTGATGTGCTCCTCATGGCAATGGCAGTGCTGTCACCGAGAAACGGCACAAAAGCGACAAGCCCCCCCCCCCCTTTCTCCTTAGCCGCGCACTTTGCAACCCCCTGGAGTTGCCTGCCCATGGCTTCTCTTGCCTGCCTAGTTACGGACAGCACTTCATAAGCACAGAGAGAAGTGTGGGTGGATAGGCCCCAGCTGCCTTCCTGGATGCAGGCCCCACAATAAATTGGCCTGAATGATGAGGGCAAACAAACAGTATGATATGCATTATTCCTGTCAATAACGTGTCCCCATGTGTTACAGTCTTTGTATGTAGGGTTCCGCAGCCTTTCTTCCGGAAAGTTCTATTTAGTCCCCTTAGTTCCCCCTCCCATTCATATTATAACTAATATGACAGGATTCAGAAAAACGATATGATCGCTTGCATTGTATAATTACTGTGTGTGCCCCCACCCCACCCCCGCCCGGCGGCATATTTACATTGTGTGTTTGTGGTGGTGTTTTTCCTCTTACGCCTCACGGTTTTGAGAACAGGCGGCTTCTTAATCTTTCAGGTCGTACATGATTTAATGATTGAAAAAGAGTTGCTTCAGCAAGCAAACTCGGAGTTGAAAGGAGAAAACGCTACCCTGCTTGACAAGCTTAAACGCCTTCAAGAAGTTATAAAACTCAAAGTGAAAGAAATGAATAATTTAGGTAAACTTTCCTTATAGAACAAGAAACTGATTTTATTTTATTTTATTTTATTGAAATTTTGTGGAAATTATTCAGAGCCTAAATTGAGCCAATAAGCATAGCATGGTATTTATTGTCCCCCCCCCCCCATTTTCTCTGTAATTTGAGGTGGTCTTGAACACTTTCAGAAGTAGTAGAAAGTAACCTTGTTTCAGTGTATGTTTTCCTTGTATTTACCAATGGGGGGGGGGGAGAAAGGTTTGTTATTTACACAAATGTTGAGACTTCGTATATTTACAGTTCCAAATGATTATGTTGTACAATACTGTGAAAGAATTTTCTCCAAAGTCTTCATTTTAACAAATACCTATTCTTCTAATAAACCAATAGCTCATACCTGCTCCTATGTAGTACCCATCTGACGATGAAGTATAAGAAGAAATCCATTTTAGTGAGGTGTATAATAGACATTACAGTACATCTGCTGCGGGGTGATATGCTATGTTTTGCTAGTTATTTCAAGGCAGAGCTGATGTCCCAGAGCCTTAATTAGTTATATATTTTACCAATTCCTCTTTTAGAAAAGGCTTGAATTTATGACATCTTAAAATGTCTGCGTATTTCTTTTTTATTTCATAAAATTTATATTCTGCTTGAGTATTTTAAAAACCCATCAGAATATAAATATGCAAGTGCTAACATGCTTTTTATTGTTGCATGCTGGAAAGTCAGAAATGTCTGAGTATAGAAGGGTTGTTGTTTTTTAACCTTTTCTATAAAAAATAAAATAAAATATATTGCCTTCTGGTCTTCTAGGGCAGGGGTCAACAACTTTTTCCAGCTGTGGGCCGGTCCACCGTCTCTCAGACCATGTGGTGGGCCGGACAATATTTTGAAGGGGGGGGGGAATGAACAAATTCCTACACCCCACATATAACCCAGAGATGCATTTTAAATAAAAGTACACATTCTACTCATGTAAAAACATGCTGATTCCTGGACCATCCGCAGGCCTGATTGAGAAGGCGATTGGGCCGCATCCAGCTCCCAGGCCTTAGGTTGCCTACCCCTGTTCTAGGGGTAAAGTGCTTATGTATTTATTTATTCATTTTTTAAAAAGTAAGAACATCCATCCTAACAATACAAATGAAGTCATTACGACAGCGTTAATGGAATTAAGGGGGATAAAAGCATCAGTGCTATTGGACAAGAATAAAGCATGAAGCCAGAATTATACTCAGTGCTTTTTTTCCCTTAAAAAATGTTTAGGGGTACCCTCATTTTGACTCAAGAAAATCACCATTTTATAGATCAAATTGAGAAAAATAAATACAATAAATGGACAAAAGTACAAAGATTCACAAAATGTTTAGGGATATGCGTACCCCTGCATCTCCCCAGAAAAAAAGCACTGATTATACTGATGTGATTTCATCACCTCACATTATGGTGTCTTCTCCCCACCCCACCCCCAACGCTGCCCAATGCTCAGAACCTTGGTCTGAGCAATAAAGAACCACCTGCTAAAGCACTTTGTATTAGCTGTGACTAACAGCAAGGATGGGCAAGGCTAGTATTAATGAAAAGCAATGGGCGTTCAGACACACTTGGCTCTTGAACTTATTTCTCCCTCTCTCTTCTCTGGCCAGCCAGCTGAACAGCGGGGAGAAGGGCTGCGAATGTCAAGGGCAGTTATGAAGGTCACCAGTCTGCCACTGCCTCCATCCACCCTGCATTCCAGTGGGCTCACAGACTGACCTGTAGTGCACAATATGAATCTCTTTAAATAGCCATGTAATTTCATGGTCTGCTTTATCCCACCACCCCTTTTTTTCCTGCTTCTTTCAGAGTCTGAAATAAAACATATGCAGGACAAAAGGCAAAACGATATGAAGACAATCGAGAAGGTACTGTATTCCTTTATTTATTTATTTTGTTGACAGTGATGGATTAACTCATAGAAAGATGCAAGAGCCTGGGAGTCATTCGCCCCCATATAGCCGAAAGGATGTTCAAAGGCTGGCCATCCTCCTGCCACAGCTTTTGAGCTATGTTTTATATTAGCCCCCTTATTGTTCGGAGGATCAAACAAGCTGGTGTTCTTCCTTTTAAAAGATGCAGCTATCGAGGGGCTTGAACTGGGAAATCTCAGAGTCCCAAAGCTGGAAGTTACCTGGGTCAGGTGTGCAAGGGAACAAGCTTGTGAAATTTCAGTGCAGTACCTGCAGTTAGCAGGGACAGTGTGAAAAATGTGGATTTGACATGTCTAATATCATTCTGTCCAACAGCAAACTCAGGCTGCTGAGTTCTCTTGTGAAAGTGAAATGGCCCCATCACAAAATAACAGGGTAGTTTTTAAAAACTTCATAGGAATGCAGTTTGCAAACCAAATGAAAAATAATGTTTTAAAGTCCCTCAAAAGGCCTGACAAGCACCTGTGTAGTCTCAGAACTTACAAAATGTTGATACTTAGCTGGGCCTATAGAGTGGGGAGAATGCAGAGGGTGGGGAACCTTTTTGAGCCGTAGGGCTGCATTCGCTTGTGGGGAACTTTGCAGGAGACAGAGATTTCCCCTTTCCCATGGGCTTCCTATCGCTGCTGTACCAGTTACACTGGCTGCCTGACTATTTCCAACATGAAGGTTTACTAATCTTAGACCACACTTGGATTTTGGTGGGTCTACAAAGGCATGTTGAGTTATAAAGCCTTACGCAGCTCAGGAACTCAATACCTTAAGGACTGCCTCTCTCCATATTAACCAGCCTGGACCCTGCTCTTGTCATTCAAGGCTCTTCTCTACGTCCCCTCTCCTCGAGAGGTTCAGAGGGTGGCAACACGAGAACGGGCCTGTTTTGTGATGGCCCCTGCATCTGTGGAATGGTCTCCCCAGAGAGGCCATCATTACATGTCTTTAGGCACCAGGTGAAAACATTCCTGTTACCCGGGCCTCTGGCCATCAAATAATCTATGGTCTGTTAACACTGTGTGGCGGGGGGACTGTTAGTATGACTATTTTATTATTATGCTGTCTATTATTATGCTTTGTTTTATGTTTTCATTATTATTCTCCATAAAATATGTTTTTAATGTTGTACACCGCCATGGGTTCTTTTAACAAACGGCAGTATATAAATCAAATATAAAATAAAATAAAATAAGCCCCACCCCCGCCACACGTTCTTCATTATTCTTTGTGCTTACTATGCTATATGCGATCCCAATTTCAATACTCTCTGCTTCTGCAAAAGTTTTGGGGGTGGACATACTGCTTAGTTTCCTATCAGTGCATGTCCCATAGATTCCTGCTGAAATCCTGTAACTTTTAAACCACAAATGTTACAAGGTGTTTTGTTTTGTTTTGTTTTGTTCTCATTTTCTTGTGCTCCTCCAAATGGCTATAATGTGGTAGCATTGGGGAAGCATCACAAAAATAATAAAGCAGAACGATGACATGTGGATGGTACAGTATGAATCCATCTCTAATGCGCTATTATTGAATACGCCTGTGGCGGGGGACGGGACACCAGTCTAGAGGAGCTCTTTGGATGCAGCTCACAGTGGTACCCTCTTATAATCTGAAACCTCACAGTCATGTTTTACATTTTAGCTTCAGAACGCTCAAGAAATTATAAAACTGGAACTTGACAGGGAGAAGCAGAGAGTTCTAGCTAAAGCTCTGGTAAGTTCCTGGAGAAAAATATTAAGCTACTAAACATCACGTTTGCTGGGTCTTGTTCAGATATTGCATTATCGCAACTTGTGCATTTTTCCTCATCTTTCCCTTCCCAGTAAAATGGCTGGAAGGATTGAGCTGGTGTCCCAACGTGAAATGGAGAATTCATTCATAAATTTAGGTCAAGCTCCATTGTGACCTCTCAAGCTTATCGGCATTATTATATAACAAAATATGCTTCCCAGCTTTCTCAGCCACCTTGAAAATGGGAGCAGAGGTGGTGTGTGATCCTGAAGTTTAAAATTCCGTTCTGAATATGTACATGAGTATCAGATTACAATCCCTTAACTGTTTATTTTGCGTCTTTCTTCAGCTCTTGAAGACAAATCCAAGGGTGGCACTAGAGTTTGAACTTGGAAATTAGAATTCTACTCTGAGTGTGCATGCCAGATTTAATCTTCACTTCAGAAAATCACATTGTGACATATTCTGCATTTTTTACCTTCTCCTTTAAAATATGAGTGAGGGGTTCAAGTTGGTATTTAAATGTGAAATACATAATTACATTCATCATTAATGTACATACGGAGTCTCATTGGGATATCTGAGTGTCCAAGGGATTCTATCCCAGTAGTCCCAGCCAGGGAACAAAGTTCTAGCCCAAATGGGGCTATGTAGTAGGCACAGAGTCCAGAGACACCACATCACGTGTCAGTAGTACCAGTTCAGGATCCATGATCAAAGTCTGGACAAGCTAAGGCCAGGTTCCAGCAAAGCAAGGTCAGACAAAGTAGAGAAGAGACGCAGCAAGCAAAGTCAAGCAACTGAGATGACAAGGTCCAAACGTCAAATAAGCAAGGTAGGCAGCACCATGGATAGCTCCAAGTGGCTCCTAGGCCTAGGCAAGGCAGTCTTGAGCGTTGCTCCAGACACCAGTGAACCTAGACTGAGTTTTAAACAGGACTGCAGCTTCTTCTCAGCACCCAACTATTTCAGACGCCGTTGACACCTGTGGCTTGGAGGGGAGGCCAGAGTTCTACTACGGCCTCTGGGGAGGGCTATGAAATCTCTTTTGGCCAAAGAGACAGTGTCATTGTGGACACCTCCAATGCTGAGGAGGCAAGACAATCAAAGGTTGGTTCAGAGGGCAAATCCTTTTCCTTATCTAAGATGAGGCCTCTGAATCCATGTCCTTTTCCCTCAAGGATGGGAAGTCATTGCCTCTGGGCATAGCAAAGGGATTGTGTTCCAATCTGTTTTATATCTAACCTGGTCCTCTGGAGAGCTATGGCGCCACCTGGGCAGCACTTAAGTGCAGAAGTTTGAGACCCCACTCAGCAGAATGTGCAGGAGGACCTCCACACCGAAAACTGGCTTGCTGCATTACCACATTTGGATGTAAGCGATGTAATGTACGGTGCCATCTAAAGAACCTAGAATTACCTAAATGAACTGCTGCTTGTAAATAGTTTGCACATAACACTTAGCCAAACCAGGGCTTAGCACGAATGAGCAATGTGCAGGTCGATCCAATGGAGCTGAATGTTGGAACATTCAGGACAAACAAAAGAAAGAACTTATTTACATATTGCATAGTTACACCATGGAATGTGCTCCAGTAAGAGGCAGTGACAGCCACCACCTTGGATGGCTTTATATGAGGTTTGTTTGTTTGTTTGTTATACCACCCTTCATCCAAAGATCTCTGAGATTATACGAACTGATAGGGGATATGGCTATGAATGGTTACCATCCCTGACAAATGTGTTCTTCCTCCAGTGTCAAAGGCAGTGTGCTTCTGAATGCCAGTTGCTGGAGGGAAGAATTCTGTTGTGCTCAGCTCTCGCTTCCCATAGTTCTCTGGTTAGCTGCTTTGAGAAAAGGGTGCTGGACTAGATGGGTCACTGATCTGATCCAGCAGGCTCTTCTTACGTTCTTAGCCAGGTTCCCAGATCAAAGGTGGCATCCGATGTGCTCCTCCCCCAGTCCTGCTGCTGCCCTGTTACTGTGGTTTGGCTTAGCATTGAAGCTGAACCTGGACTCTGTTGACTGGACTCTTGTTATTCATGAGCACAAATCACCCCATGCATGAGATAAGCCAACAGGTGCAAGGTCAGCCAAGCCAGTTGCTATGGCAATGGCCCAGTGCTAACTATATAAATGATTAAGGCATGTCACTCAGTGGGTCGCAGTCTGCATTACACCTTGAATTGCTGAAGCAACAGAATTTGTATTGGTATGTGTGTATCTGCATAGCCTACAAGCTGAATGTATATATCAACATCTGGAACTGTATTACTGAAGCCTTTTCTTCGGTAGCAGCAAACTATTTGGGACCTTAAGCTGCCTCTGTGTGGTGACTGGAATTGGGTGACAACTTGTAGGTGTCTCATTCCAGCACAGTAGCAGCAGAACCTGTAGCAGCCACAATTTTCACTCCACAAACCTGCCTGCAGAGAATGGGAACACATTCAATGTGGTTCTCATTTAAAGGCAAACTTACCAAATTTTCACTTTTTGAAAACAGTATGCGAATTGAAAAAAAGCTATCCTTCAAAATTCACACATCTGAATATTGCAATCCAGTTCTCTGGCCAAGTAATGTGTGCAAAAATGCCTATACAGGGGTAAACTGTGCATGCAAATGCATATATTAGTGAAAATAACATACACAAATGCATTGTAATAGAGGAGATTGTGTAAATTAGGAGAAATTGGACGCAAGAATATGTATAGTAGGAGAAATTCACACAAAAATGTGGACTACTTTTCAGGCAGGATGTTTTTTAAAATTTGCAAACTGATGTAGAAATGTGGAGAAATGAACTTTTGATTGGAAGAATAAGAACCTGAAAGAAACCAAATTGGACATATTTGTCCATCGCCAAGCTTTCCTTTCCAGTTCTTGAACTTTTATAAACAATTTATTCCCGCAACCATGTTGAATTTTCTTTTGTCTTTGTATTTTTAAGGAAGTGAAAGAAGCACAAGAAGCTGCAAAAATGGCAGAGGCCACTGCTGCTGCTGCCGCCGCTGCTGCTGTACCAAAGGTGATTTTTACTTTATTTGTTGTTTATATTCTTATTACCTAATGATATGGGATGTACCTGGTATACATTGTATGGTATGCTTGACTTTGGGGCTGGGAGATGGAGGTGGAGAGAGGATTTTAATGAATATTGCCTAAAAGCACCGCACATGCCAGTCAGGCTGGAATCTTCGCACACACAAATAGAACACCCTGCAACCAACCATACCTTGGGGCCTCTGATCTCTCGGTCTGCCAGAAAAAATAAAACACCTATCCACGCGACACTGATTAAAACAGCTCCACTCATATACCATGTAAAGAATGAAAGTTTAAAGTCTCCCTCACCTCCTCTGCTTTCTGCCCTCCTATTTTCCTCTTTCTCTGTTTTCTCCTCTCCTTCTCCCTCAGCCCCACATTGCCTACAACAAAAAATGTCTCAAACTGACTGTAAATGACATGTATGAAAGATTCTGTGATTTGAAAACAGAGACACTGAATGTGCTTTTGTTACTTATGGAAAATCTTACAATAAAAATGTGTGTGTGTTGTGTTAGAAGTTGTTGGAGAAAGCCTGCTGTCTGAGGGTTGCTCTTCTCCTCAGCCACCTCCACTGTTGCTGCTCTGCAAATGGCACCGCCCACAGCCTGCCTTGTGGCAATTCACTCCATTTCAGTCAAAGTCTTGGTTGCCTGCCTCAGTGGCAGCAATGCAACCTAACACGGTGGAATGCAGAGCTGCATAAGGGACAGCAAGACGGCAGGGGCGCCTTCCCTGCAATGGTGGGCAAACTTGGAGAGAAGGGAAAGGAAGAAATGAAAGAAAGGATGGAGACAGATGGATCTTCCACATGAGGGAAGGGAAAGTGAGGTGAGTCTCCCTCTTCAGTTAATTGGTCTGCCTGGTGAATCCATTTCTCAGCAGAGATGAGGACTTCTTCTCTTGCCCTTGGTTCCCACTGCAGATGAGACTCGCTTGCCAGCCCAGAGCTAAAGACTTCTGAGGCATGAGACTCCCTGGAAGCCCCACCCTCTGAACTTGACAGCCTCAACGCCTCAACCTCAGTGTTGTTTATTAGGGTTGTTTATTAGGTGGCAAGGGAAAGGCGCTAGCACAAGTAACATTTCAACCATGATTTTTCATGAATGGGAGGTGGCCCCGTTGTCCCTTACTGGTGTCACGCCCCTCCCCCTGCTGTGTCGCCTCATCCTCCTGTCCTTGCAGTGAGACGCTCTGGGCAATGCCTTCCTCTTCCTCCCTCTTTTCTCAATGGGCAGCTGTGGTGACATCGCCCTTCCTCTCCCTCCCTCACAACTGGCAGAGGGGCAGGGCATGCACAGGTGTCTCTTCGCAGCCATGAGAAGGAGAAGGAGGCACCGCCCCTGCCCCAAAGGCCCAGCCTAGGCACAGTTTGCCTCCCTGTGACTTCAGCCTTGATGAGGGAGCCTGTTGTCAGGGCTTCTGTTTGCGTCCCCTCAGCAATTTGCGAGGCCCCACCACCACCACTATGCCACTGCTTTTAGATTTTTAAAGTAAGAGGTTCTTCTTAATTGTTCATCTTCTCAAACTCTAGTGAGGTTTCCAAAGATAGTTTTGTACACAAGGCATGTTTCTTTCAATTGACCTAGTATAAAACAAATATCTCCATGAGATCATGTGACTCAGAGCCTTATCTGTTGTGGTCTCTTTTCCCTGGATGTTCTCAGCAGTGCTTAACTTAAAAGGTAGATGCAGTGGGTGCCTTTTAAATAACAAAATGTTACTTTTATATTGCTTCACAAAAGACAGGGTGAATTTACAGCTGATAAACACTGACTAAAGGTTATTGTTACCTTACATCTTCCTCAAACTTCAAATAGTGGCACTCAGCAAGCCAAGTACTCAAAAGTTAACATCTAAATTCATTTATAAATCTCCCTGGCTCTTTGAAGCTGTGTTGCCCGCAAAAGGTATTTGACTTCCTTTATTAATCAAACTGATATTTGGGGAAGTGTGACATTCAGTGGGAAAGCCGCACATGCTGAGATTAGCTGATTCTAAAAACTGTTCCAGAAGAAAGGACAGAAATATGGCCAGTTAATTATAATGTGCAAATAGTTTCAAAATATCTGTAGTTTGTACTGATAAATATAAAATGCAGTGTGTTATCAAGCTTTCTGTTTGCTGTGCTTTAGGAGGCAAGCTAGTAACCCCATGCATCAGTGTCATTAATCCCTTAAAAACTATTCCCCAAATAATTACCCTGCAGGATCACTAGCTGATAAAGTATAAAGCCCACTGAAAGTAATATGGCTTAGGTGAGTCTTAACTCACTTGCTGCGTGCATTTCAGTAGGACTTAAGCATCACTAACTTTCCCTGGATAGGGGCCAAAGGGTTAATTTTGGGGGGGAGGGAATCTACGTGATTAATATTTTTAGACCAACCAACAGAGCAAAGAGATGGTAGTGACAGCTGGATACTTGGAAGTGTGGCTCATCCATAACTAGGGGTGTAGGAAAGCAGAAATTTCTGTTCCAACATGTATTTGCCACAATTGACAGTTTCCATTGGGATTATGGGAATTGTAGTTCAACAATATTGAGGGGGGCACCATGTTGGCTACTCCTGCAATAAGGAGAGTTTAAAAAGTGGAACATCGTGGCCAGGATCCGAAGGTCAGTAATCTGAAGGGAGCCTCAGGTTTATATTTCTTAAACAGCTCCACCATGCCACATGGCAAAGCTCATATTGTTAAGAAATGTTGACGTATATTTTATTACCTTATTATTTATTTTATTTATATACCACCTTTATCTCCCAACCATGTCAAGGCGGTGTACATGGTTCTTCTCCTTCGCCCCATTTCATCCCCTTACAACAACCCTGTTGAGGTGGTTTAAGCCAAGAGATGGTGACTGTCCTAAGGTCACCCAGTGAGCGTCACAACTGAGTAGGGATTCAAACTCTGGTCTCTCAGGTCATAGTCCAACACATGGTCCTCCTGCTCCTCAATTAATCCTCACACGACCCTGGGAAGTCGATTTATCAGAGGGACAGTGACTGGCCCAAGGCCACCCAGTGAGAGCTTAATGGCAAAGTGGAGATTCAAACTCTCCCTTGTCCTAGTGAGGGCCATCCCTGTGAGGTGGCCATGGCTGCTGATCTGGTGACTGCGTCCTGAGTGGGGTTGTCTATCCAGGGTCGGAAGTGAGAGCTGCAAGGAAAACTGGAGCAGAAGGTGTGAGTGAAAGTGAAAGGAAAGTGATAACATTGATCAGATAATGCTGAGGGCAATGCCGCCTGAACAGTTTCAAAGTAAGAAATATATTATGAGGCCATAATAAAATTATGGGGCAGAACATTCCATTATTAGATTACACCATCCTTATAATGAATTTAATGGTCGACTTGCAATGCTTTAAATTACCATTAATAACTTGAAAAGGAGCACTAGCTTGTATCCGACATTAGTCATACTCAAGAGTTGACCCATTCAAATTAGTCACCATAACTGTCTTAGGTCCATTAATTACAATAGGTTTACTCTAAAAGTTAGCTTGATACAACATTTCACTACTACATGAGTGCCATATTCTTGAATAATATAGATGCTGCAAGGAACCATTCCTTGTTGCAAGCATCACCTAGAAATAATTGGCACTACCTGCTGTTCCTGCTGTTGCGCAGCAATGGGGCTAGCAGTGATTGGCCAGGTGTAACCTGCTTCTCGGTTCCTAGATCAGGGAACTGATTCTCCTCTGCCTAGAGCAGCCTCTGCCAGCCTGGTGCCCTCCAGATGTTTCAGCAGTTGGGAGCTGCAGTCCAAGACATCTGGACATCACCATGTTGGCAGAGGCTGGTCTGGAAGCACCTGAATGATGAACAGATTAGGATCCCTGGGCTGAAGCCCACTTTATGCACACGCGTGGCAGCATGGTAGAAGCTTCCCTATGGTTTGGTCTCACAAAGCTCAGGAGTGTGAAAATTTCTCAACCATTTGTGCAGAACTGACTGTGTGGGTCTTCATGCACTGCTGTGTGCCCATTGTGAAGAGGGGGGCGATCTTTAACCCCAAAGAAATAATATACAATACTAGTAACAGGAAATAGGATAAGGTATGGATTGCACTCAACTCTTTCACTGTTATATCATGAAAAAAGTATTGGTGCCAATCAGAACCTCAGAGTCCCTGGGCCGCTCTCCCCGCACCCCGGCATCCCTGCTTAATTTGCTGATTATGTCCATTGCTACTGTGGCCTTTATGTGAATAAGTCAGCAAATAGCACTATCTATCTGGGTAATTTTGGCTGGTATTCAGAGGCATACTGGAAGGCATCCAACAAGGTTCATAAAGCAGCATGAGAGAAAATAGAATACAATTACTGTTAAGCACATATGCACCTTATTCAATATTTATCATCTAACACAGATTTGGCGAAGTCGCTTGAATTGTAGGCAGATACAGTGGAGGGCACCTGCAGCCATTTCAAAAGGTTTGCAAAGCCTTGTATTTGTATATATCTGAGTTGTGTTTGCGCAAGGAAATTTGCTCTTTTTTTAACATGAAGATATAAAGAAAGCACAACAGGATTCCTGCGTTTCACAGAAAGTTCAGTCACCTCTAATGAAAATCTTACTTTCCGCTAACTACTGAAAACTGATTATATATTTAAGAAAAAGAAATGGGTTTGAAATATGATATAATAACCTCATTCACCTAAGGACCAGTTCTTAACCTACCTGAGAGTTTCTCACATGTTTATAATAACAAATTTTACGGTTTTGTTTAAATCTGAGCAATGCCCGTGATCCAAAAAAGGCTAGCCTAAGGATCTTGACAATCCTGAAACAGGCTGCTGTGTGAAAATAAATAGCTCATATACCTCATGCAGTTCAAGTCCATATTTCCTTGACAATTTCAAGTTGCGTGTTTGATGCATGTTGTTAAAACTTTAGGCAATGTCCATATAAATGCTATTTGTTGCTTTATTGATAAATTTCTGTATTTGTCTGTGTGTGCTTGCATACATTAGAATATTTTTTTATGTAAACTACTTAGAGATTCTGTATATTAAGTGGTGTAAAATATAATGCAATACCAAAACAAAATACAAATAGATGTGTTCTGTATTCTCCAGTAGCTTTCAGCACAATCCTATACATGTCAGTTCAGAGAAGGCCAGCTGGGCTTCCCTTGGGAGGGCATTCCTGATTCTGAACATCGCCATGGAAAAGGCCCTGCTGCTCATGTCTACCTGCCATACTCCCTGTTTGCAGAGCAGGAAGACAATGGATCTCAGTGGTGAGGGGGATCCCTCTGAGACAAGGTGTTCCTTGAAAATCTCCAAGTGTGATGTCCAAAGTGCGCAACAATAACTCAGGTTCGTTTATTGCTGTTGTTATTTTTTCACAGGTGCCCTCAGTGGAAGAAGGAAAGCTAGCAAAGAAGGGAAGGAAAGGACTGAAAGGGAAAGTAGCAAAAGCTGCTGCTGTCTTCGCTGCCGTTGCCACTGTCGCCGCCACCAAAGAGGCCAGACAAGCTGCCGCAAAAGAAGCAGAATTGTTGGTAGGTCTTGGTGATAAGGTATTGCTTTATTACTCTGATCTAACGTAACTTGGGGGAATAGACACCAGACCATATAAAGGTGAGAGTCGTGGTTTGTTTTTTTAATGACACTTCCATCAGAAGGACACCTGCATCCTCACCTGATATTTTTCATCAGTCGTGTGTCCAAAACAGCTGGTGTAACCCACACACCTCATCTCACTACCATCCTTAAGAAGAGCACCACATCTGGGTGCTTCCTCAAGAACACAAGCATGTTTTTGCTGAGATTTTCACTGCCCGTGCTTTCCTTCTTTGACTTTCAGGACCGATAGACCAAGACATATTGGTTGTGCCCATTCTAGCCCTTTGCTCAGGGGTTGCAATCCTACGTCCAGTCAGTTTTTATGGAGAATCCAGATGATGATGATGATGTCAAATCTTTACCAAAGATTCCCTGCTATTTTGCTACTTGGGAAACTTTGGCCTGCAGGCCTAACTTGGTCTGGTCCAAGTCCCAATTTGATATGTGATGCCCTTCCCCACAAGCCATGCCCACCCATCCCACAGGAACAACCAAGAACTTAAAGTGAGTTTCCGATTGTTCCTGTGCAAGCGGGCTCCCTGCAACCACTGATCCTTTGCAAGTAGGGCTCTCCCAAGTTGGCCAAATAAAGCAGTATAGATTCTAAGTGCTTCCTCTAGACAGAGCATTTTTCTCCCTCTGCAGAGGAACCCTCATGCTAAGTTTGGCGATGATATCTCGAGAGGTGGCTGACCCTATAAGAAGAAATGGACAGGCAGACAAACCACTTTCCAAAATATATAGTATATTTGTCATTGCAAGATATTTTAGAATATATCGCTATAGAAAAATTGAGATTTAAGTCATTGATTGATTGATTGAAAATTAATAGCAGTGGCCAACTATTATTGTTTTGTGTGTGTGTGTGTGTGTGTGTGTGTGTGTGTGTGTGTGTGTTTAGTATACATGGCAATCAATGCATGGCTCTCTTTTGAAATACACTTGTACAGGGAGATGAGAAAAAAGCCTTACAAGAAGAGATAAAGAGGCTCAGAAAATCTGAACGAGATGCCAAGCTGCGCGTAAAGAGGTATATGCACAGGAATTTGCTGTGTACACAAGGATTTGTCACATATATTATAAGATTTGTTAACTTCCACACTCACAAAACATACCAATGCTATTTTCGCCTCTTTGTTTAGACTTGAACAGGAGTTCAGTAAATCGAGTCGATCTTGGGAAATGAAGTTCGAAATTCTAAAGAAAAGGTATTATTACATCCAAGATGATAAAAGTTCTGGAAACCAAGCCTTATGAGGAACAGTTGAGGGAGCATGGCATGTTAAGCCTGGAGAAGAGAAGACTGAGAGGTGATAGGACAGCCATCTTCAAAACTGAAGGGCTGCCACATGGAAGGTGGAGCAAGCTTGTTTTCTGCTGCTCCAAAGGGTAGGACCTGAAGCAATGGTTTCAAATTACAAGAAAGGAGATTCCGAGTGAAGGTTAGAAAGAGCTTTCTGACACGAAGAGCTGTGTGACAGTGGAACAGATCCCCTTGGAAGGTGGTTGACTCTCCTTCATTGGAGTTCCTTGAAGAGAGATTGGAGGGCCATCTGTCAGGGATTCTTTAGCCCTCATTCCCACATTGTAGGGGCTTGGTCTAGGTGAGCCTTCAGCTCCCTTCTAACTACAATACTTTGATCCTATACCAGGGGTCAGCAAACTTTTCCAGCAGGGGGCCGTTCCACTGTCCCTCAGACCTTGTGGGGGGCTGGACTATATTTTGAAGGAAAAAATGAATGAATTCCTATGCCCCACAAATAACACAGAGATGCATTTTACATAAAAGGACACATTCTACTCATGTAAAAACACGCTGATTCCTGGACCGTCTGCGGGCCAGATTTAGAAGGCGATTGGGCCGGATCCGGCCCCCAAGCCTTAGTTTGCCTACCCATGTCCTATACAAACAACTGTGGGCACTCTCTACCCGCAGTTAAACATTTCCCAGATCCATTGATTTCAGTGGAAACATACTTTTGCATATGTCTGGATCATACGGTTAAAATAAATTAATAATAATAATAATAATAATAATAATAATAATTAATAATTTACTATTTGTAACCTGCCCATCTGGCTGGGTTTCCCCAGCCACTCTGGGCGGCTTCCAACAAAGATTAAAAATACATTATACAAATATATATTTTGGATTGGATCCAGAACTATGTTAATTGAATTTAGCCCCACTGAAATTGATGGGAAATTAGTTCTGATTTAATCTAAATCCCATTGGTTTCAATAGGAAGTAGGAGCAACTCAGTCTGGATCTGAACTTCTGCTGCTAATACTTATAGGTGCTAGAGAGAAACCATTAAGTGCATATTGGTGCAACTAGCCATATACAGTGGTACCTCGGTTTACGAACTTAATCCATTCTGGAAGTCCGTTCTTAGACCGAAACCGTTCTTAAACCAAGGCGCGCTTTCCCTAATGAGGCCTCCCGCCATCGGTACCCTTCCACCATTCGGATTCCACTCTTAGACCGAGGTAAAGTTTGCAAACCAGGACACTACTTCCGGTTTTGCGGAGTTGGTAAACCGAATCGTTCATAAACAGGACTGTTCCTAAACCGAGGTACCACTGTATAACCTTAATTCATGTAAATGAAGCTTCCACAAGAAGATAACAAAAACAGCTGTTGTACATCATCCGTATAGCATAATTGGCACTAGGAAGCGTCTGCTGGTTAAAGGGAGTCAAAACTCCCGTTGAATACATAGAGGCTTCTGTAGCTCTTTGGGTCCCAGCTTTATCCTTGTTTGAAAATAAATGTTTGGGGTTTTGTTTTTTGTTTGATTTTTTTCCCTTTTTTTTTTTTGGAAACTGCCTTTAATTTAAGAAATTCAATTTAAACATTCCCATTTATCTTCTAGCCTACATGCCATTAAGGACGAGATGTTTCTTAGACAATCATTGCGTCAATCAGAAAAATTTAGACGCCCTTCGCTGGCTGATAAGGTATGTTCAGATAAGCAGCCACTAAGGGCAGACACATTGTTAGGTACTTAAAAACTTGGGGCATGGGCAGAAATTTTGCATAAAATTTGCATATGCTAATTCACGTGTTTAGATGCCTCTGGGAAATTAAGTTGACGGTTGGTTGAGGCCTCTCCTGTTGCCCTGTAAGGAACTTGTTTTTTAAAAAAACAGTTAATGGAGGGAATCCCCTCTTTCAAACCTCTGGTGTTGGCAAGAGTGAGGAATATATATATATATATATATATATATATATTTCTGTTAAGGGCTGCATTTATTTGGGGGTGATCGGGGCAGGGTGGGGAATCAGATGCCAGTCGTGGGTAGGGCCAGAGCCATAAGTGCTCATGAAACCATGATTTCTGAACTGGATTGGCAAACCATAACATTGAAAGTACTGTGATCAGCACTGACCATGGTTTATAAATAACAGAAATGTCTCCTATGCTCCTTCCAGACAGCTCCTCCTCTGCACATCCAGCACCCTACAGGCAAATTGGCTTCATTTACGAGCAGCTTGTATATGCAGTATGCTCCTCTGGTATGTAGTTTGATGTGTGCCTATAATATATGTTGCTTCACTTCAGTGTCCTTCTCCTCACACCTGCCCACACATTCCAAACAGGTAAACAGGCCCTCTCAAAGGTGGTACGGCTTTGGCAGCATCCTGTGCACAATCCCCCTTTGCCCACGGAGCTCCTGATCCAGGAGGGGATTCTGAACTTGGGCACATAACTTGAAAGATAATTTATATTTATAATTTTATTAGTTGTGTGTATGTAAGATGGTGAACAAAACTGCTGGTTCCTTTGGACAGTTTGTGTGCATCATAAGCATTGATAGATGGCTGCAGGCACACACAAATGAACACACACTGTGCTTTTTTATGTGAACAAAATATGTTGTTACTGAATCACATCATTAGTCCAACTAGGGCTGCATATACACCAGGCTTCCTCAACCTCGGCCCTCCAGATGTTTTTGGCCTACAACTCCCATGATCCCTAGGTAGCAGGACCAGTGGTCAGGGGTAATGTGAATTGTAGTCTCAAAACATCTGAAGGGCTGAGGTTGAGGAAGCCTGATATACACCATATATTTAAAGTGCATTTAAAGCACACACACACACACACACACACACACACACGAATCCTGGAAACTAGTTTCTTAAAATGCTGGGAACTAAAAGGGTAAATGATAGTTCCCAGGATTATCGAAGTGACAGGGTGCTTTAAATGTGTGTGGGGGGGTGTTAAGTATAGTTGTTTAGTTCACACTGAAATGGAGAATGCCTGTATGTATGAAAATTCCATTGAAGCTAGGGTTGCCGTATTTTGAAGAGCAAAAAAGAGGACACCCAAGAGAAAATGACTCCATGAAAATTAAAAGTGCCAGGGGGCAGGGTTTGGATGCAGAGGAGAGGTATCATATTAAAAAAGAAGGGAGGGGGGAAAGAAGGAGGGAGGGAGCAGGAAGGAGGAAATTGGGAGTGCAATCTGGAGGGAGCCGTTGATTCAGTCCTGGGCCTCGATTCACCTTGCTTCCTTCCCCTCCCCTCCCCTCCGCCAGGTCTGTGCCCAGCCTAGCCCCAGCCACCACCGCCATCTCACCAGCAGACGCTCATTGCCCGGCAGATGCTCCAGCAAAGGAGGGGACAGGGTGGGGGAAATGCTGGGAAGGAGGAGAGACAGAGAGAGGGGCAAGGCAGGCAATGTAGGCAAAGCAAGAGCCTCCTTGCCTCACATCACTCAGCAACCAGGGCACAAGGAAGCGGGGGAGGGCAACACACACACACCCCACAAAATTTTGTCGAATTCTAAAAATCCACCCAGACAGAATTGTTAAGCCTGAAAAAGAGGACACCTCCAGGAAAATCCGGACATATGGCAACCCTAATTAAAGCATACTGAAGCTCTCTGAGCTGTAACAGGTTGATAATTAACTATTGATGTTCTCTGCTAGCTTATACATGAGTGTTTAACCTTAGATCATGTGATTAAGACATTCAGTTGCAAATCTCTATTTTGAAAGGGAGTTGCCTTTGCCTTTTGTTCACAGTCAGAGAAATCTTGTGATAATGAAGCCTCTCCAGGAGCTGCATAGCCTTAGGCTGGATGCAGGCTAATGCAAGCTATGGGAGAGAGAGCTTTGATTTTTGCTCTGGTCGTAATTATGTTATATACTTTAGAAGAAGAACCTATACTTAGATAAGCATATGTTTTATGGAATTATCTGGGTGTATCGTTGATCGTTTTTGTATGTGTTTTGCAGAAGTTCTGGTTAGTAAAGCTTTGAATCATTTGCCCTCCAAAAGGGGTCAGCTTTTATGCATCCAGTTGCTTCATGCTGCGGAATATTATCTGCAATAATGTACATAGCCTAGCTTAGTACCACAGCACTGTCAGGTATCGAACAGAAGCATTGTCCATTCCATCATTCAAGCACCCACTAAGCTCCTTTTAAGTAGAGATGCCCAGGTGTGAACCAGGGACCTTCCACTTGTAAAATGTGTGTGCTGCCCCCCAAGCTATGTGCTTATAGGAAACTGCCTTATTCTAGGTCAGACCAGCATTGTCTACTCTGACTGGCAACAAGTATCCAGGCTCTCAGGCAGAGGAGGTCTTTCCCATCTCCTTATTCCTGGAGATGCCAAGGACTTTACCCAGAGCCTTGTGCCTCTGAAGCATCTCTTCTACTACTGAGCCAAGTCTCTTCCCATAATCAGGTTGTGTTTGTAAACTGCTGATACCAAACTCATTATTTTAATACAAATTTCTGCAATGTAGGAGGAGTCACTGCCTTTATAGTGTCAGCTAAGTCTGGGTCTTTCTAGCGTGAGATTTCTCAGAATGTTCCTGTGTGTGAGAAAGGTATTTTTGTGTAAAGAATGGTATCACAATTCATATTATTCATAACTGCCGTACTTTGTGATGCTTAAATTGTCTAGATTTATGTTAGTTACCATCCTGGTCAACCAAAAGATGCAGTTTAATTAAAAGGTTCCTTTAATTTAACTGTGCAATGGGTTTTGAGTGACTTTAAAAATAAATATTCCATGTTCAGCCCAAGATAGGTTCTCAGGCAGATTCAGGTTCAAATGAAGACGAAGAAGGCATGGATACTGAGAAAATCCCAGTTCTGATTAAAATTCCCAGCGCTTTTGAAGCTGGTAAGTAATGACATAATTATATGTTGCAAAAACTGTTTATCTTCAGTTAAACATTACATTTTTTCTGTCTTTTCTCTTGCTAAGAGCCAGTGTGGTGTAGTGGTTAAGAGCGGTAGTCTCGTAATCTGGGGAACCGGGTTCGCGTCTCCGCTCCTCCACATGCAGCTGCTGGGTGACCTTGGGCTAGTCACACTTCTCTGAAGTCTCTCAGCCCCACTCACCCCACAGAGTGTTTGTTGTGGGGGAGGAAGGGAAAGGAGAATGTTAGCCGCTTTGAGACTCCTTAAAGGGAGTGAAAGGCGGGATATCAAATCCAAACTCTTCTTCTCTTCTTCTTCTTCTGCTATCAAAACTGGATTATAGTTGCTTCATCTGAGGGGAGAAATGTGTCCAAAATTATATAAGCAATGGAACCAATAAGCTTTATTCATTTAAAACTTTTATCCTGCCCTTTCAAAATAGTACAGAAGGCTGTGTGCGAAAGCTAGTATCATAACCATGCCAGAACATGTTAAAATACATATAACAATTAAAGCTATCATCCACATCTATGTGGGAGTAAGCACCACTGAGATCTGTGCAGCTTGCTTCTGAGTAGACCTGCATATGATAGACCTGCTTAAGACTAAAAGAAAGTGTTGGAAACAAAGTCAGAAGATAAGATTCAGACAATAAGTAGGCACCAGAGACTGAGTCAGAAGAGTTCAGTTTAATTTTATTTCAGAAGTAGTTCAGCAACAAGTAGAGGACCAAAGGTTCCCAACCGCTGAGCTAACAGCTGGCAGGTCACATCACACAGGTTGCGTTCCCATTGGCAGGCGACAAGCTAAAAGTGAGATTCTATAAACATAAGAAGAGCTTGTGGCCCATTTCGTCCAGCATCCTGCTCTTACAGTGGCTAACCAGATGCCTACAGGAAGTTTCAAGCCGGAATGAGCATAATAGCACTCTTCCTCTCTTGCTGCTTCCAGCAACTGGTGTTAAGAAGCACATTTCCTTTACTGGGGTGTTAGGGTGGCGTAATAGCTCTGGTGATGGTCGTTTGTGCTCCTTCTGGGGTACTTTGCCCACCTTTGGTCTCCATCCTGAACTCAGCTCTAACCTGTGGCTCCTAGAAGCTGTCAGCATCCAACAGCAGCCACACCCTGGGAATGACTTGGACTGGCCTGCTAAACCAGGTGAGGGTAGCCAGTGGGTCTCAAACCCTCAGTGAGTTAGGGACTTCCCCTGCATGTCAAGACGGGCTCCGGCAGATTGAGCACATGAGACTAACAGTGGGTCCAACAGTCAAGCAGGCAGTTTCTGCATGTGCTGTCCAGGGAAGTGAGGGACATTTGGGGCTCATCGACCTGGGAAGGTAGCGCATCTAGAAAAAGGAAACTTCCTGCCTTGCAGGATTTCTTCGGAAGAAGAAAAGGCTAAGGAGTAAACCATATAGAAATCTAGAGTGCTTAGGTGGTGCCTTGAATGTCTCCTTTCAGCAGCTCCCGCAGCCAAGCTGGTGCCAAATGTATTGCTCTCCTTTCCCTTGGACCACATCAACGGGGCTAAGAGGAGGGTCTTGTCATCTGGGCAGCCCATGACCTCATCTGGGCAGCCCACAACCTCATCTGGGCAGCACAGGACCTCCATACACACTGCCCAGGCTTGCACCCAGGGGAGGTCACTTTGGTGCTGCTAACACAGCAGTTTGAATTCACCCCCTCTAGGCACACTCCATTGTCTCTTGAGACAGATGGATGCAAACAACTGCCTTTAAAGGTAAAGGGACCCCTGACCATTAGGTCCAGTCATGGCTGACTCTGGGGTTGCAGCACTCATCTCGCTTTACTGGCCGAGGGAGCTGGTTTACAGCTTCTGGGTCATGTGGCCAGCATGACTAAGCTGCTTCTGGCGAACCAGAGCAGCGCACGGAAACACCGTTTACCTTCCCGTCGGAGCGGTAGCTATTTATCTACTTGCATTTTGACGTGCTTTCGAACTGCTAGGTTGGCAGGAGCTGGGACCGAGCAACGGGAGCTCACCCATCTCATTAGGAATATAGGAAAGTATCTTACATCAGGCCATATTATTTGTCCATCTACCCAAGTGTTGTCTGCTTACTGGCAATGGCTCTCTGGTGTCCTCAGGCTGAAGGCATTTCATATCACAAGCTGCTGGAATTGAACATGAGACCTCCAGCTTGTGCTCTACCCCTGAACTGTGGCCTGTGTCAGGGTAGCCATTGTAGTATCTTCCAGATGTTGCGGGACTGCCATTCTCATCAGCCCCAGCCAGCATGGCCGGTGGTCAGGGAAGACGGGACTTATAGTTCATCTGAAGGATGCCACATTATCTACCCCTGACCAATACACACTTACCTGGGAGTAAGCTTCTGTGTTCAGTGTGCTGACTCCCAAATAAATGTGTACACAGGATTGCAGACTTAGCTCCTTTTCTTCCTTCCTGGGCCTTTGCTCTATGCAATTGAGCAGTGTTAAAAATGGGATAGCATCTGAGCTCTTCATTGTGTGATAGAAACCTCAGTTTTGTTTTATGTACTCAAGGAGACTTTTCTCACAGTCTGGTAGAGAGGCACTATTTGCACTGTAATCTTTAGAGACAGTCTTAATGAGCAAGAAAGACACGAACCCCTAAGATAAAACCACTGAGGAACAGCCACTCTTTCCGTGGCTTGTCAGTAGGAGAGAGCTCAAACAGAAATATCTGATGCACAGAAGCAACTCCAGTTTTTTTCCTGATAGATTACACTGTTTGTTTCTATTTCAAATTACTTTGTCAGCGCAAGAAGAAGGGGTTAAGAGGAAGGTCACTCTTAACAGACAGTCACAGTGAAGGGAATGACAAGGAGTTTCTAATAAATTTGAAATCCATATCTCAGTCATTCTTGTAACCCCTTTGAAGTATAAAACTTAAAAGTATTAAATCATTCACATGGATTCCCAACTGATCTTCTCAAAGGAATGTTTTCAGCAGGTGTCAGTAAGGGGAGAAATGCAACACTGCTAGGTTGAGGGGGGCGAAATATATGATTTAACCAAAGTTAGGCTATCGCTTAAGGTTCTTATATCCATAAGAACAATTATTTTTATCTATTTAGAAAGATGTATAAACTGCTTAATTAAAAAAAAACCTAAGAGGTATACATAAAACAATATGAAACAATAATCAATAAAACGAAGTTAAAGTTAGAAAATGTTAGAAACAAGTGTGCATAACTGAAGTATATGTCCATATAGCCTGTCTGAGGTAAATGAGTATTTAGCAGGCATCTTTAAAAAAAGCGAGGGTGGCAGCCTAATCGTAATAGACAAGGCATTCCAAAGCATAGCTGCTGCCACACTGAAAGGTTGACTCCTAGCAAATGTGGAACAGGTATTGTAAAGCTGAACTTAGCTGCCTACTCAACCTGTTCGATCTGTGGAAGTACAAGGTATACTTATTATATGGGACCAAATACCAAAAATAGTATTTGGCCAGAAAGAAATCTGTAAGCTGTAAGCTGTCAGGCCAACACTGCACCAAACAGAAGTTGATTAGCAGTATTTGTGTTCCATGGAACTGAACGTAACCCCCAAAAATTCAAGCCAACTCCTTTCTGAATAGTTCCAACTCTGTGCTCTGTTTCTTGATCACACTGGAGTGTGGCGAAAGGTTGGAGTGAGACAGAATGATCCAACTCATTCTGCATGATGACCTATATCTCTATCTACATCTGCACAAACGCATTGGCTCAATTCTCCAAGCGCTATCCTTTTGCTGTCAAAATGGCAACCAGCCACACACAAGCAGGAAGTATGAGTGGGCTTGGGGAACTCCAATATTTGCAGAATTATATATTTAAGAACCCCACAAATATTTAGGGGGAAAGTCCATATGTGGGAGGGGGGGACAACAGCCCAGTTCAGACAGAGCGTGCTCATAACGCCAACTGCCTGTTGGCAGGAAAACAAAAAAACTGCATAGGGTGGAAGAATGGAATGAAGCATTCTGGGAAACCGTTCACAGGAACGACTCCCCCCCCCACTGCAACATCATGTTGCAGTTCCCACTTGTCCTTTTCTCTTGCGTATAGTGGCAACATCATGTATATAACTTGCTGTCTAACATCCTTTCTGTCTGAATTTTCAGTCATTAGTTTGTGTTAAGCTCATTGACATAAATGGACCGGATATGTAGGCAGTAGAGACTGGTCAGCCTGCCAGCCCCCACCTGTCTGTCTTCTTACTGGCATCCAGTCCAGGAGGCACCCCTGGCTGCCAGCTTCCTCTTTGTGGCAGCTGGATTCCGTCACTCCTCTTGTCCTTGGGGGACTCAGCAGAGAGGAGGATGGGAACAAACCTAAAATTAGTTGGCTCCACCTGTGATTGGCGCTTGCTCCACCTACCTTTGGCCTCCCTATCTTCTGCCCCCCCCCCAAACCAATGGGCACCAGCCACCTCTGTATTTGGGGGAGGGGTATATCAAAGTTGCACAGCCACCCTAACAACTCTGATTGTGGAGTGATCCTAGCAGGGATAGAATCTGGGCAGTGGATATGTATTCTTAAAAGACTTGGTGAAAATTCCTCCTTTCCCCAGCAGCTCCTACCTCCTAATCCATTTGTCCGTGGTTTCCGTTCACCAACAATATCAGCTCAACATATGCTTTAAAAACAGGAAACAGAACAATTTTCTCTATTTAATCTGTGTCAAAATAAATCCTTAAATATTTGTTAAAGTTTTCTGAACACCTGAGAACAGTAATTACTAATAGGACTGCTTTAAAAAAAAAATCTTTTTTCATTCAATACTGTAACCAATTGCCTAGTAAAAATGAAATCAAAATCAAACATCATTTACTTGCTAAAGGCTCTAATGAAAGTGGTGGAACTTGGAGAAGGGCACATGTCACTCTGGACATGCCAGTACCATCGAGACTGAAAAACTGATAAAGCTTTGGCTTCTGGTTTTTCTTTCTGAAAAGAGCTTATTTATTACATTAACTGATCTCTTTATCCCAGCACAGGAATGTCAGATCCTGGAGCTGCAGTGACAGTATCTTATTGAAACATTATAGTGATAACTTTATCAGCAGTCTGTGACACAGGGTGACTCCAGCCCACAACATGTTCCTTTGTCATAGGTGTCTACAAACATTTCAGATAAATTGTTTCTTTGGTCTGGAAAAAAAACCATCCAATGTCCCTTTGGCTCTCTCCTCTGCATATCTCTTTAACTTTTTTTCTATTTATATATATATTTACAGCGATTTGAATTTGCTGAGAGATAAAAGCCAGGCTGAATGACCAAAAAAAACCCCAACCCCCCAAAACCCTCACACGTAACATTACTAGTGACTCTTTAAATGGAATTTTTCATTCAGACTTTGACATTAAACTAGAAAAGCCTTTTGGCTGTGACCATACAAGCATAATAAATTGTGTATGTTTGCGATACTGAATGAATCTTGCCCATATGCTGCGCTGCAAGGCTACATGAATGAAGCATTTACCAAATCAGGCCCACCACATTAAACAGAAAAACAATCTTTATTCATGGTAACTTATCAGTTTCAATTAATCAACCTTAACAATGGAAATTCTGATGTGTTCAAGCAACTTGAAAGCAATAGGTCATCTCCAGGGCAGCCATGTTGTGTCTTTGTGCCTATGGCTTCAAACAAAGCAACATCTCCAATAAATGTCCACATACAATTCCATATTGGCAGCATAGCTACTTTTAAACATCTAAGCACACCTCGGGCTCTAATGTACTGGCTCTGCAGATGTGCACTGAGTTTGCCTCGGGTTTTGCTGTTCCCAAATATAATTGTTTTCTAGTATTTTTTTTGGAGCTCTGTTAAGTTCAAACAAAGGAAAAGACATTTCCATTGGATGACCATCCTTTCAGTTCCTCTGCTGCTATGTGAATAAGCATTGTGCAAACCATTCCAATGGTATTGAAAGGGGGTAACCATTGGTTTGATTTGGTTACACGGTTTCCTAAAGCGCTCCCTCCCACTGCCTTAGGGTCTGTGAAAGGTCCGTGACCTGTTTAGAACTGCCAAGTGAAATGTCATGTCGCCCCTCCCAAAGGGGAGTATCTGCATTCATTTGATCAGTATAAAAAATGATTGGGGATGGCGAGATCAGTGCTTTTGAATTGCAATTTATAGCAGTTTACAAAAATGCACATTGTTGGAAAAGAAAACATGGAAGTGTTTCTTTCTAAATTGCATTACCTGTGAAATGTCATTAGTCTTTTTAGGATATTTGCATCCAATTTTTACTATGAAAAACTCAAGAGAGGCTTGAAGTGAAGAAACAGGCTCCCCCCCTCCAGTGTATTAACTCTTACTCCCCTTGTTCTTATTCTGTATTTAATTTTGGCATCCAAGTATCTGGAAACTAAAGTTTCATGCAAACTTCTTGTTTTATTGCTGCCTTCTTTACGATAATAGCATGTGGCACTGATTTCTCCAGCATGACACAATGATCATATCTTCTTACATAGAGTTTATGCAAAATCATTGTTTAAATACATTTGGTGTATGTATGTGTGTGTGTTACAACAGCATCTAGATTGATATTTTTTCTTTATTCAGTCCCCATACTCTGAGATCTACGGATGAAGAAAGGTATATAAATTTAATAAATAATAATAATACTCTTCCCAACCCTCCCTTTTTTGTAAAAAGCTTTTCAAGATATTCAGGCAATTTGTAAAAAGTCATTTGTTGCACTGGAACAAATTGTTGTGACCAGTGTTTCATTTATAACTGGAGGCACAGCAGTTGAAATAGTTTGAAATCCCATTTTAGGCTGCCTGTGTGTGTGTGTGTGTGTGTGTGTGTGTGTGTACATTACACAGAATATCCATGTGGTTTATTCCCTATTTGGAAAAGATAGGTTGTCTTAATACATACATATTTTAATTGTGCGCACACACACACACACACACATTATAAATTCTGTGTTATTTTCCTGAACCAGGATGGCGAGCTCTCATTACAGATGTTCCAGAAGTAGGCAAGTTTCAGATGGGTTGGCTACAGCTAACTTCTGCCCTTTCCCTGCCCTAGAATGAGAGGCTTACTTGTTTCACCTCCCAGCAGAGACTGAGGCTGGTTATTTATAGGGATTCCCTCGGAGGCGCCATAGGCACCTGCTTCCCAAACTCTGGAAGGTTCAAAGTAGGACAGCAGTATTTCATTAACTGGTGCATAGGTGACGTCACCTGATTAACTGCTAAGCCTCAAGACGTCACTTTCCACACAAGCAGCAACATGTGGGTGAACAATGAGAGGTTTCCACAGCAGCTGGAATAAAAACTAACATGTAAATTAACGTGGCACGTGAAAGGACAGCATTGGCTCCTTTTCTACAGCGTTCTCCTCTGCCTGAGAATTTTCAGCTGGATCCACAATAGAGTTGCCACCTTTCTTTTTTTCCTTTTTCTCTACTCTGAACAGCTGCATCGTGACAGAAGTTCAACAAGTGTAACTTTATCTCAGCATGACGGGAAAGGCTGTACCCATTGAACTTCTGCCTTTTGCGCAAATCTCATCAAGGCAAAGGCTCTGCCAGGAAAATATAACCACCCTGATTTTACCACATTGTACAACAGGCTGTGCCTCTTGAAAAATCAGCTCTGCCTGTCTCCACTTTAAGGACAACTTTTCAAAATCCCCTCCCCTGTGCGAATGCTTGAACAGGTGAAACAGCCCTCACTTCCACTCCCATCACAAATTAATTCCTTGTATGCAAGTCCCCCTTGCTTAAAACAGAATGTGTTTCCATATGTGTTTAGTGCTCAGGTTGGCACAATCCTATACATGTCTACTCAGAAGTAAGCCCCACAGACTTCACTGGGACTTACTCCCAGGTAAGTGTGTATAGAATTGCAGCTTTAAAGATAGTGTGTTTCAGGGTCTGTCTTCAGGTCTGCATAGGATAGTAGCCTTTCATTATGTGGTGTCTATTAGCCCTGAATTATCTGTGTTCCATTGGAAGCTGCCTTATACTGGGTTTAGACCTTCTGTCCATCTAGCTCAGTGGCTGGCAGGGGCTCTCTAGGATTTCAGACTTCTTTCCCCCCCAGCCCTATCTGCAGTACCTGGGACCTTCCGCATGAAAATCATGTGCTCTACCACTGGTGCACAACTACCACTAGCACTTAACACAACCCTTTATTGTTCTTGCTGCAAGAGGCTAAGGTGGCTAGCCACCTGGAAACTGCAAGCGAGCAGTTAGAGGTGTGCAGCCCAATCCTATGGATGTGTTCATGCAAGTGAGTCTTGCCCCTTTAAAAGCCAATGGAGCATCTCCACGCCATCAAAATGCTATACCATTTTGATGGCCCATTGATTCCAGCCTGTTTTGTGTGTTTTTAAATGAACTTGAAGCACAATCAAAATGAGATAAGAGAAAAATACCAACAAAATATTCAAGAGAAAGACCTGAAATCTCTCTGATGTTCTACCAGGCCTCCTCGTGGCACTGGCTTACACATGCCAGGTAGTATAGAGTTGAGGTTGGGGTATACTAAACCCCTCATGAAATCTTCCTGGTCTTAGCTCATGAGCAGGTGATGTCCTGTCTGGTGGCAGGTGGGGGAGCATCTGGTGGTGCGTGTATTGCTTTGACGGTCTATTGTCAGAGGTTTTCAACCTTTTTGAGTCCATGGCTCCCTTGACCAACTACATTCTTTCTGCGGCACCCGTGTGGGGCTCAGGAGCCCAGTTATGTCACCCCTTGCCTACAGAGCTGGCAGCCTCTTTCCCTTGTGTAGTGTTCCCTCAGCTTCCTCTCTTCTCCCCTTGGGAGTCCTCTGGGCAGCTGCTGCTGCCGCCCCTGGTCTCTGAACTACCCTTCCTCCCGCCCCTGCCGCCCCAAAGAGAGGTGCCTCTTCACACTGACCCAAAGGGGCCTGGGACTTGTCTGTCCGTTCCCAACAGCAAGGGCTGCCAGACAGGCTGGCTGGGCTACCTTGCTTGCTTACTGAGGCTGCCTCAGCTCCTGGCAACCAGCACCCCCTGACCAGCCCCAGAGGCACCATTCGCCTGCGGAGCTTATAGCCAGTGTTGCTGCAACAAACAGCTGTGCAAGCCTTTGGGAGGCAGAGACGCAAGACGGCATCAGAGGAGAGAGGGAAGGAAAGAGGGACAGAGGCCAGTGTTGCCCACAGCACCCCTGGTCTATGTAGTAGGTGCTACTGTTTTTAAAAAAACAATAGTGTTTTGTGGCACACTAACAGCTAATAGATTTGTGTGGGATTGTTGAAGGTGGCAGCAGGGACATAGGAAGGGGGGCGGTGGGGGCGGTCCGCCCCGGGTGCCCTCACTGAGGGGAGTGACATTTGGTGCGCCCCCCCCCACCTGCCCATGACTCCCAAGCCTACCCTGAGCTGTCAGGGTAAGGGGAGAGCTGCGCCACTTTGCCAGTGGCATTCCCCCCTTCCCCCTTCGTTTTGACAGCTTGGGGGAGGCTTGGGAATCGCAGGCGGGCAGTGCGCCAAATGTCCACCATGGGCGGCTTGCTCCACCCCCGTGAGGGGCTTCCTCCGCTCCTGGCTGCAGGGCGCACACACCACTCCAGACATCCGAGCGGCTATCCCACACTTGGGAGGGCACCCTCTGTGCCATGCCCCCCTTGGGAGCATGCCCACCCTGGGCAGTGCGGGCATATGCTCCACTTCTGGGTGGCAGGAGAGGATATATTGTTTATTAATATCCTTCCTAACTCGCGCTAGCAAGTTTCTTCACTTAGTGGAGTGCATTCCCCTTCTTACGCAGAAGAAAGCTGGTTGCAAACTCGTGTGAGTTTCTTAAGACAATAAGCAATTCAATCTGTCTTGTATGTTCTAATATTCCTGGTAAGATCCCTTTTGAATCCCTCCTAAAATAATAAAGAAACCACAGTCTTATTCATAAGGAGTTTTACTCACTCCTGAAGGCAGGCTTAAGGCTTAAAGTTACAAACATGTACAAACAGGTTAACCCCAGATGGAAGATGACCTGGGGAACTGCTGTGGCCGCCTGCAGTCCAGTCCAGGTGATGCAGGAAGCAGGCAGGACAAACAGGAAGGTCGCAAAGAGAGGAAGGTAGCAGCATGACTTGGCCTTTTACCAGGTCTGGAAAGGTCATGCCCACCTACTAGTCACATGCAAGGAAGGATGCTCCAGGCCAAGAAGAACAGGAAGTTTCAACTGGCTGGACCAAACATTCCCTTGCATGTCCACTCTTGCAAAACAGGGAATGTTGTATTTGATTGCTCCCAGTGGATTACATCCCACAATTTGTTATGGTGGCAGAAGGTTGTGTAGACGTTATCAGATGTGGGACATGCTCTTCAGGTAGACTTTATCAAATGTGGGACGTGTTCCAGGGCCCACATCGACAGATGCATGAAGTAGTATCCTCTCCTTGAATCTGATGTAGACTCTGGTCCACACTAAAACTTATATGCAGTGTAATCCTACACGTGTCTATTCAGAAACAAGTCCTGCTTTCCTCAGTGGTGCTTACCTCCAGGTAGGTGATGCAGTGGCTTGCAAGCCTTACCCTTCAGGGTGCAGCAATCCTTTCTGCAGCAGACTGATTTGGTTTAGAAGGGCTCATCAGTCCAATGAACAAGGCTGTGGGAAGGCCAAATGCTGTTATTATCATAGTCTTCCAACAGTGGGAAATAGCTGTTTGTAACCCCCTCCAAATTGACCTGTATGGAATACAGCATTGCATTGAATTCCAAGGTGCAGTTTCAAGCTATCTGTGTTCTCTCTCTTCCTCTTCTCAGCTTCAGAGTCAGCGGATGAGGAAGAGTTTGAGCAATTGCCTTCACCCCATTCATCTATACGCTGATAGCTGGGGTAAGAACCACCTGTGGGAAGAAAAGGCAAGAGAGAAAGCGAGAGTCAACATCTGGTCACATGCAGAGGATGTCCTGCACAGCTGCCCTGTCCAGGGAATGCTTTCACTTCTCCTACCAATCCCATGGGGTGCACAGGAAACCATCTCTCCTGAGTAATGGAGTCCTACCAAGCTGAATAGTCTCTACTGCGCACACTTTGTGTGCAGGTTTGTCCAGAGAGTTGGCTTAGGGTTACTTTTTTCTGCCTTAAAGAACAAACAGCCTTAAATAAAGAGTTAACTTAAGGCACATCTTTCTGGGCCTTTACATTACACTGCAACTGCTTCCAGTTAAAATGTAACTAGAAGTTGGTCCTTAAATTCAGCCTGAAGGCTGCAAATCCAGTTTTGGCAAGGAGTAAAACCAAATCCCGTATCATCATTCTGCAATCTTATTAGAATATGTTTTCTTTAATAAACTAGGATGGTGGGGTTTTATTTTGCAGGAAATGAAATTAATTTTCTCCCCTACATTGTATGTTTAAGTATAATCCCAAGGTTGGGTCATTCACGTTATTTTTTTGCTGCACAAATTCCTTCAATGAGGCCTGGCAACCAAATATGTGAAACATCTCAGTTGAAAAGTGACTTGAAAATTCTCTCTGTGGTGTGGCTGTCTTTGATGCCACATTCACGCATCTAAAGAGCCATCACACACCAGATGAATGGCATGATTGCATGAACCAGGCCTCATCTTCATTCTCTTTCACATGTGGACATATCATCATGTATTTTGGGATTAGATTACAGCCATACCTCGGGTTATAGACACTTCAGGTTGCGCGTCTTTGGGTTGTGCACCGCGCCGAACCTGGAAGTACCGGAATGGGTTACTTCCAGGTTTTGCTGCTCGCGCATGTGCAGAAGTGCAACATCGCGCTTTGCGCATGTGCAGAATGCCAGATCATGACCCATGCATGCGCAGATGCGGCTCTGTGGGTTGCCAACGCTGTGGGTTGCGAACATGCCTCCCGCACAGATCACGTTCGCAACCCGAGCGTCCACTGTAGTTAAAATCTTATGGTAATGTTGGTAACCTTTTAATGGTAGCCTGTTCAGAATCGAAGGTTTCTTTAATTATTACAAACATGGGAAACTGAACCAGTTTACATAGACGCTGAACCAGACCATTAGCCTTTCTATCACATTATCCACACACTGACCAGCAGCAGTTCTCCGGGGACTTAGGTAGAAGCCTTTCCCAGCTCAACCTGGAGGTACCAGCAATTCCATGTGCCCAGCCAGGAAGCTACCATCCTTATTTCTTCCTAATACCTCTTACTGTTTTTAGCCTTGTACATTGCTTTGGCAAATGCTGTAAGCATGTCTGGTTTTGTTTTTACTTTATTTTGAAATAATAACATACAGATGCCATTTTATCTTCACTCAAGTTGCATCAAGGCTTACGTAGCCAGGAATCTTCTTCCTAATGCAAATATATTTACCTTGAGCCTGTGAGGTTCATGTGGGAATGTTCAGTGTGGCAGGAGAGGATATATTGTTTATTAATATCCTTCCTAACTTGCGCTAGCAAGTTCATTTACTTAGCATAGTTACATCCCCCTTTTTACATGCACAGCAGACAGCTGGTTGCAGGCTCGTGTGAGCCTCTCACTATTGTACAGTTCAGTCTGTCTCAGATTGAATTGCACATTCCTGGTAAGTTCCCTTAAATCCCTCTTAAAAGAATAAAGACGCACAATCTTTTTCAAAGTCAATAAAAGAAGTTTACTCACATCAGTTCACAGTTGGATTCCTGAAGGCAGGCTTAGTTACAAATATGTACATGCAGATCTACCCCATATGGGGGAATAATCCCAGTGCTTCTGCTAGCTGAGAGCTAGCAGAGCAGTCCTAGCTAAAAGCTGGTCAAAGAAAGAAGGAAGTCAAAAAGAGGAAAGTGTGCTGGATGACTCGTCCTTTCTTTACCTGGACAGGTTAAGTCACGCCCACCTCCTATTACATGCAAAAGGAAGGATGTTCCGGCCAGGAGGAACAGGAAGTTTTGACTGGCTGGACCAAACATTCCCTAACATGTCTTCTCTAGCATTACAAGGAACGTTGTACTTGACTTCTTCTCATGGATCACATCCCACAGTTCAGGTGAGTAAGGAGCTTTTTACTGCCCCTCAAGCACAACCAACCATCCTTCACACACAAACGGGATGCCAACAGGAACCACCAGGTGAAACGGGAGGTACTGCGCTCTTTTAAGAAGTGACTTCCTCCATCCCTTAAGCCAACCTTCTGAGTGCCAAAGGTAAAGGTGGTTAGAACAATGAATGTGATGCTTATTTTGCCTAGTAGGTGACATTCCACCCACATTAAAAGAGGCATCGTGAAGGTTTAAGGACTCGTTCCAGCCAGGTAAAAGCCCTGCAACAGGGACGGTGATGGGTGTGGCTTGGAGAAAGGGACGTGGTGCAGGGATAATCCCAAGAGCCCAATCAGAGGGATCGAGAGGGCCCATTTGACCACCACTGACCTCAACCATCTACATTCAAATCCAGTTGCACAATGTTAACAATTTCCACCTTTTTGGATTGTTGGGACTCCAAGCTCCAAATCCTCCACTGAGGACCCCCTAATAATGAACCCTGAGCCTGGATGGTGGTGGATTGATTGGAGACTCGCTTGTGGTTTGGTGAGGAGGGAAGTGCTTCTCCCCCAGCCCGACCCACACAATGGCCCCTCTGCAGCAGCCCTTGCCATTCTTCAGGCATCAGCTCCTTTTGCTGTGTGTGCCACAGGCGCTTCCAAAGGATTGTTGCCCTAGAAACTTGGTTTCAGCCTCCTGCTATATATCAACAAGCTTGTTTTAGCAGTCCCTTGGCTGAATTACAGTTACACAGTTTGGCGCTTCTTTCAAATTTCCTCCCATCACTTGGGCCAAAGAAAGGAATTTTTTCCCTCCTTTAGAAATGAATTGGCTTAATTAGTAAGTAGATTAATGGCAATGGCTGGTGAGTTGGTTTCCAGCAGAGTTTCACCAGAGAGGGTTAATCGGAGTCAGGGCTGGAATCTTTCCCAGAACTGGCTGCCAGCCATTTTTCCACCAACCAATCAACCCCAGAAAACAAACGCTCTAGTCGCAATACCTACCCGAGAAATAGAGCTGGTGGGGTTTTGCTTTGAGAGACACCAGCAGCAAAAGCTGACAAAATAAGCGACTTTGCCTAATGTTATTCCAAGGGTAGGGGGAAGGGGGGGGGACTTCAGACCAAATGGGTTACAGTCTGAGAAATGGATAGCTAGAGGGTTGGACGCGGAAATGAACGCAAACCTCAGCTCGTTTGCAGCCTAGGGCAGGTCACTCTTTCTCCGTCGTCTTCCTCCTTTGTAAAATGTGGATAGGGATTGCATGCGGTTGTGAGTACTGATAGCATCAAGAGTCCGAAGCCTTGAATTGTACTTAGGGCGTGCATAAACGCGTCCTTCTAAGATAAAACCTCGTCCTTTGATAAGTCCCACCGACTTTAAGTAAGCGCCGGGACTGATTCACACATGCATGTACACGTCCCTCAGCACCGTATGAATCAATGTGTGTATTTGCGTGAACGCCCTCTGTTGGAAAGCATTGCGTTTGAAGCGGTGTCAGCTGATAAGAGCTATCTCTTAGGCGTGTTGACTTTTTGTGACGGCTGTTCCACACGTGCAAGTAATCCCCTGAAGTGATGTATACACTTGACCTTACTTTCAAGGCATCCCTACTTAGCCCATTTCCTCAAGAGAAGGCTTGGAAACTGCGTCCAAAGTGTGAGAGTCTACAGATGGACGCAGCCACTCACCCACGCGATCCCTTTGCTGTTAGGCTTTTAGCAAGGCTTTTGAGTTTCGCTGGTACATGGTTAGAGAAATCAATATGTTGCATCCAGCTAACCTACACTAAAAACAAATCACTCTGAGAAATGAACTATAAAATGAAGCAGGATTCTTCCTTGTTAAAAACCACACACCAAAATATGGATTGTTAAACTGGATCACATATTTCCATTCCCCCCTAAATATGGAACCACCACCACAAAACTCCTTAAAATTGAAGAGTGCACAATGAGAAGAGGCAACATTCACTCTTATTTTTCCCATACTGATAAAAATGCATTCATAATTTAACTGGCAGCTGCAAAAAAAAAAGTCTTGCAAAAAGAAAAAGAAAAAAACCCTGCTGAGAAATGCATATAATAGGAAAAACAGGTCGCCTGGACAGCAGTGTAATTAATGCCAGAAAAGGCCAAGCCGGTTTCATAGATTCTCTTTTGAGGATATCAAGACGAGACCCAGTGAAAAATGACGCATGCTTTAGCATTTCAGAAAGCTGGCAACTGGCAGAGCTTCTCTTTCCTTCCCCCCCTTCCTCACTCCTTTTTCTCCTCTTTAACTTTCTGCCTCCGAACAAAGGGGTCGGCAGAACTAGCTAGGTTGTAATGAGTTCTGTGTCCCTAGCCTATTAAGGGCATCATGGAAACATATTGTATCGAAATAGTTTGGAGGAGAATACTGGGGATGAAAGAGAATGGGTGCTTTGATCAGCTCCCTGGGGTCCTGAGTGCGCACAGACCGGCTTGCAAGGTCTTATTCAGCTCCAGCGAGACACACTTACAAGACCATTCAATGTGATTTGCATATCTGTAATTTATCACATTGGGTCCCCCGAACATTTTTTTTTTTTTTTGCAAGGTAAATAAAAGTTGGGTTGAATAACAAATATCAATCATCTCAGAGAGAGAAGGGAGGGAGAGAGGGAGAAGGAACTGTCTGCGCAACCCACACTTACGCTGAAGAAGTCTGCAAAGAGACGCAAAGAAAACGTTTAGCCCAGCAAAGAGAAGTTCAAAGAGTCCCTTAGACAACAGGTTCAAGGCTAGTAAAAGAAGAAAAAAAATGAAGCTTTTGGCAACAGTTGCCATCCAGCTCTGTCCTGCCACTAACAAAGCTTTTGGGAACCGAACTCGTAAAAAGAAATCGCCCCCAGGCACCTAGGAGGGAAGGCGATGCTTGTGCCTTGCCCTGCAAAGCGAAAGATAAAAAGTTGGCACCTTGCTTTAGGGGGAAAAAGTGTCTTGGGACACTCAGAGAACGCCCTTCGCCTCTTTCCATCTTCCTTAATTTCAGACGTCCCCTCTTAACTGGTTGTAAACTTTTACTGGAGACCGAGAGGGAGCATTTCTTTTTTTAATCGCTCTTCCCTCCCTCCCCCCCAGCCCATAAGAGACATCAGTAAGAAAAGGCTTTTGGAGGGGAAGAGGATGAGATTCCTCTCCAAAACAAGAGGCAAGTTAACAGGCTGGCATTGTTCGGCGCTCTCACAAACTTCAGCGCAACAGCAAATAAGAATCTTCAACTTGACCTTGGAAAAGGGCTCCGCGCCTCCAGCTAATCTATCAAGCCACCCCCAGTGACAATGATGTATTTCCAAGTATTGTCAGATCATGAAAAGATTGATAAATTCGCCGCTGCACACCCAGACGGAGCGCTCCTCTTTGCAAGAAGGAGGCACGCTGGAAAAAGTGCGCCTCCTCGTCCGCAGGTCTTGGGGAGGGAAAGGGGCGAGGGGGGGGGAGAGCAAGAGCCGAGAGGCGCTCAAGGGAAGAGAAACGAGCTCCCTTGAAAGCAGACCGGTCATATTTCTTGGAGGAGCACGAGAAAGCTGGAGACAATCCTTCTCATATTAAACGCAATATTTCTTGGCTTTGGCGAGGAACAAAAGTCATAGCAAGACGTCTTTGTGACTAATTCAGTCAAAGGGCCGGCTCTGGTTCCCCCTGCAGAAAGGTCACTGTCGTTGTGTATGGTCCACCAAGGGGGGGATTTCACAGGGAAAACGGAGCCAGCTGTCCCTGTCACACTCTCCGCACTGGGGGAGCCCACACTGTGCATGGTTGTTAACTTCATTCTACACACCTGCAAAATCTACCCATTTCCAAGACTTTTCAAGGGGCTTTTTTCTTCTTCTTTGGAACTCCCCTTTTTTTGCCTTCTCCACTTTTGACAACAACTATTCAAGTTTTTCTTGAAAGCGCTGGGAGGGAAGGAAGAAGGGGGGCGCTTTCTCAGCTTCGGGTGGGTGCCCATTGAGCGCCTAGCCAAAGGAGCTGCCTTCCCACAAAGCGAAGTTTGACAAAGTCCCAAATAACTTTGCACCGACGTGGAAACGGCCTGTTGCTAACGGAAGTGCCCTTTAGCCAAAGCGCGAGCTGCAAATCGCGAAGGCTGCTGCCCGGGCAGGCGCTCTCCCGCTTCCCCCCGCGCGCTCATTGCACTCTCGGCTCTTCGCTTCGCTCTAGCTCTTCGCCAGCGCCACAAACAGCATCACCTTTCACTCCCGTCTCCCTTCCTCTCTTCTGCACCTCAAAAAAAGAAAAACACTCAGCAACCCTCCAGGGGCTTTTCAGATTCCGTCGGGGCTGAGAAAGGCTCAAGCTCCCCAGAAGCGATCGCTTTAATTGGAAAGGAATGTAATGTCCTGCCAGTGGGGCCACTCTCTTTCCCAACTTCGGTCTAGAGCAAAACGAGGAGCTTGGAGAGAGAAGGAGTCCTGACGGGGTCTCCAGTTATGGGGAATGGAGGCTGCTTTGGGTGCCTCCCGCGACCAACCTCTTGCCCCCATAGACGCCGGGTTCTTCCCCCGGCCGCCCGCATCCTTCCCGTGTCCCCATTTACCCTCCTCGAAAGCAACGCTTTCGGCACAGGCCTCGCTAGGCACTGGAGGCCCGTCAAGGCGCCGTTGCGCCGAAGGCGACAAGAGCAACCCACCTGCCTTAAGGAGAGGGGGAAACTGCTCCCCAAAAGGCCATTCCCCAGAAAAGGGGGGCGGAGGTGTGCCTTCGCCCGGGGCTGGCAAGCCCAGGCTGCCTCAGGGAAGCTTTGCGCGGGACAGCAGCTCGCTGGCAGCGTGACAGGCGTCCCGCGCAACAAGTTCCCTCAGAGCAGGTGCGCGGCAAGGGGAGGGGAAAGGAGCTGCCGGCGCGACGAGCGAATGAGCCGGGCGGTTCAGAGAACCCCAACGGGGCTCCGGGGTGCGGGCCGAGGTCAGGGACGAGGCACCCTTTGCCTGGGCGCCTCTGGCCCGCGAGACGAGCAGCCTGGAGGCAGGAGTGGGCGCGGAGCTGGAGACGAGCGCCAGCGACACAGTTCCTGTCAGGGGAGCCCGGTTCTTCTCCCTCTGACAGGCGCTTGGAGGGCGGGTGGCGGGGCCGAGGCGACGCTCGCCCCTTCGCCTTCCCCCCAGGGTGTCCGCAGCCACCAAGCCGCCTCCTGCTCGCGAGCCCGCGCCTCAGACCGCCTCGCCTTGCTGGGGGTCCCTCTTGGAGACCTCCATGCGCAACGAGGCCAGGGCAGGCGGACACCTCTTGTTGGAGGTCTCTTTGCCGTCTCCCGGGGCCTCGTGGGCAAAAGGAAGGGGGCTGGCTCTGCGGCAGGGGGTCCTCTGCTCTCTGGGGTGCCGCCAGCCGGCCTCTCGCAGGCTCCCCGGAGCCACAGGCACTGAGGGGAGAAGAGGGGCGCATGCGCGTCTCCAGCCGGGGACCCTCCCCAGGCGCTCGCTCCACAGTTTGGGGAAAGTTTGGCCAAGCTGCCCAGAAAGGCGCCTGGCCCTCGAGCGACGAACGTGAGGCGCCAGAGCGCTGGGCAGAGGCCTCCGGAGGCTCCCCGGCTCCTGCTGGGGGCGAAGTGGGGCCGGGGGGGGCGCTCGGGGGGTGAGGAGCGAGGCTTTTAGGAGGCCCACCGAGGCCCCTGCGCACCAATCTGGCGGCGCGCTCGGCTGAGGAGGCTGCTCTCTTGTGCAGCCGCGCGCGCCTCATTCGCCGCGCCAGCCACTCAGGCGCCCCCCTCCCCCCGCCCCTTTGTTCGCCTTAAAAGTAATGCTGCGAATTAAAAGAAATGACAATGTTTTCCCCCTGCTCGCAAGTCCCGGAGAAGGGCCCTTGAGCTTGGCAAAAATCAGGCGAATCATTCAGCGTGCCACCCCGCACCTGTGATCTTGGCATTGAAAACCCCGCAGACCTATTCCCTATTAAACTTAATTATTCCCCCCAGGCACACAATGGTTGAAATGGAGCAGGTTGGAGTCTGTTTATTGGTCGTAAATGTTTTTCTGAAGATCTTCTGAATCTCATTGTTAGCTCGTTGTTTGAGTCTGCCCTCTTTCTTTCAGCCTAGAGTAGCCTTGGACTTTTCAATTTTCAATCGTAACATCTGCTTAATCGTACGGATCAAAATATGGAGACACAAAACATATGTAATGGTGGATTTGTTAAATCCTGGTAATGAGTTATTAACAAGGGAAAACAATAGGCCAGGATGGTGAGAGCCGTATGGTAACAGAGTCACTTTATGCAACGCCTGACGTTCCCCTTCTTGATAAATGGAACTAAGGTCTGAACGCCAGGTGATAGCAAGAAAATCAATGTCTTTAGAGGCCAGCACGGAGACTTTTTTTTCTGTGTGAAAAATTAGGAGACATAAAATGTAATTGGCTGATCAAGGAGGGGGGAAAGTAGTGGTCTTAAGTTTAATTGCCCGTTGAAGGCTGAGCAAAGGCAGACAAAAAAAGGAAAAAAAGAAGCAAGACTCTGGGCCTGTTTGTTTGCTAGCATCTCAGCTCCCACCGCAAGTGCATCATTGAAAATGTGTTTTATTATAACACATGCCATGCTTTACAGTTCCCATATTGTGTCAAGACAATGCTTAATGGTACATTAAAGACAAGCAAACCATGCCAACACGTCTTGGAGACATTGTAAGGGCCTCTCTCTCCCTTTGCTTGTTTTAGGCAGCTGCAGCTCAGCACCCAGAAAAACACAAAAAGAACAAGTTTGAAATACCAGGTGCATCCGAGGGAAACCCGACAGGGATTGATATGTTATAGCCCAGGACATGAACCTAGCAATAAAGATATCATTTCGATTGTCTGCGGCTTCCACGCCATGTAAAAGGCAAGAGGCGCCCGGGCAGCCTGTTCTCCTGGCAGCAAAGCGTTCTCCCTTCCCCAGCCTCCTTTCCTATCTCCCTCGGCCAAATCCGAACACCTGTTGGCCAGACCTCACATCCCGTCGTGGGAATCGCTGCCTCCTAAGGCTTCCAGATCTCGAAAATGCAATTTGTTGTGGAATGAGCGCGGGCCCATTCCCACAGGCCTTGGGGAGGGGGAGAAAGGGGGTGGGGGTGGAAAGAAAGAGATGGGGAGAGAGGGATAAAAAAGGGGGGGGAGGAGGAGGAGAGGAGTGAGATTTACCAGGGACACTCAACTGGTGTTTGTTCATCCTGGCAGCTGGTCCTCGGTGCCACTGCAAAAGAGACCTTAATGAAAATGGGATGAGTTCATGCCTAGCCGAGGTTTCACACCCCATATATTATAGGGGCCTTAATCCTAATATTGGCGGATTAGAAGGCCTGGGAATCCCAAGGGAGCAGGTTCTCAAGTCTCCCTGCAACCCTGCCTTTGCTTACAGGAGGAGAGACACTTCCTTTCCCATACCTTTTCCCCAAAGAGATTGATGCTTCGAGGTTTTTAATGGTCTCTCTGCGCCTGCTTTGTGTACGACGAAATGGCCTTTTCAGTGGGATTTAAGGGGCATCACGAATGCTGTTGGCCTCAAGGGCGAGGACAACTTGGCTGACAAGAAGCAGGAAAAGTTCAGGAGCTAACTTTTTTAAAAAAATAATAAAATAGGCCTGCAGCTTTTGTGCCTGCTTTGGGTATTTAGAAATAACAAAATAAATAAATAACCCGAGGCTGCGCCTTCGCCCATTGGGGAGGGGAGGGGCGTGCAAAGGCCACCCTGAGGCCAGTCCCGGAGCAGTCAGGGTTTGGTCTGGGTTTTTCATAGGCAACATAATGACCAGCATCGTTTTCATAATTCCCATAATCAACCCCCCCCCCATTTGACTGGCAGGCAACTTTGAAAGGACTATTTCTAGTTGTAGATCAGGTATTGCGTGGTCAACCAGATCACAATAATCTTGCTGGAAAACCTGCAACTGGATTATTTTGAAAGCTGGTTCGGTTTTCTTTCCACCCACCCTGCTTCAGCAACGATAAATAAATGCTGCTTACTTCCGATCAGGCAGCTGAGCGGTGTGTGTGAGAGAGAGAGAGAGTGTGAATGCATAATTCATTTGAATACAAACCCACCAACCCAAGGGGAGGGGGCACATCTATGAATATTGTTATTGTTTGGGGGGGGCGAAGAGGGGAGGCTGATTTCAAAGGCTTGAATTGCTGTCAGTCATGCGAGCCCACACGCTGGTTCCTTCCAGTGCCAAGCAATATTTTCCACGCCCCCCCCCCAACCACCCACTGCTACGGCTCTTCCATATCTTGATAGTTTTCTGCTGCAACTTCCAAGCCAGTAGGGCTTGTGGTGGGAGTTGGGAGGGGTTATTTGGAGAGCAGACGGGGTCTGAAATGAAAGTTATGCAATAATAATAATAATAATAATAATAATAGCAGCAGCAAAATTGCTGCAACTGGGCTGAATGGATTTATGAGCGAACGCCCAAGAACCTGTCAGCCTCTTTGAAGCCGGCCTTTTAAAGGGACTTGCCAAGTCAAGACGGGAGACTGACAAGATAGAGACCCTGGTGTTTTCCCCGCGCAGGCCGGCTCTTCCGCTTGATCTGCACCATACTAAAGGAGGGTGATGAGGCATTGAATGACAAAAACCACACACACAAGTGGCACGGCCGAAGAAAAGGTGCCCCTTAACAATGCGTGTAGTGTTTGAATTGTGCAGTGCCACAGCAGCACGTCCAATCGAGTACACACACACACACACACACACAGCCAAGGGGACCGGCCCTTCCCTAACTCAGATCCACGACTGTGCTGCAGTCCGACGACCATTTGACTTTCTAATGAGCGTAATGCGATTACATGCCTCCTGGAAGCGTTTGTGCCAAGGCGACTTTCTGTGTTTAATGAGGACCTAATACAGGGCAAAATCGAATTAGAACTTGGGCTGCTTGCCGGCCTCCTTCTCTCGCCCGCGCTGCATCTCTCCAGCTCGTCCTCGTTCCTTCCTCTTCTCCTTTTGCAGGGATTGCGGGATGGGGGGAGCAGACTGCGTGGGGAGGGGGGGGGTTTGGCCCCATCTGATGTGGCCCAGTGGGGCTCGCGGGGGGTAATTGCTCTTGGAAGGGATCCACGAGGCCGGTGGGGCTGGCCTATCTAGGTTAATGCAATTAGGCGAGGGCCGGAGCGCAAGGCCAAGCGATCATCTTGCTCCCCCTAACCCCAAGTTACCGGAGTGGCGGGGGGCGGCGGGGGGCGCGATTATCCACCGGGGACTCCGCGCGGTTCCCATCCGCTCGGCTGAGCAGCGCAGCCCGGGGCAGCTCGCAAAGGCTCCCGGCTCAAGCTGCAGGCCTGGGCTGGGCATCTGGGATCTTCTCCCCGGGGGGATCCATCCTGCCCACCCACCCGGCCCGCCAGGCCTCGCAAGCGCCTGGTACCACGGGAAAATCAGCACCTGCGGCCGGGGCAGCAGCAGCCCAGCGCGGCCAGAAGGCGCTCTCTCTCTCTCTCTCTCTCTCTCTCACTCACTCACACACACACACACACACACCAGGCACACATTAACTGCCCCCGCGGAAGGTCGCACTCCCACAGGTGCAGAGAGGGGTGCTGCCCTGGTCTAACATCTCCTGGGCTCCGGTCCTCTTTTCTTTTTTATTTCTTCTCCAATAAATAATAAAAAAGACATTTTAAGGTGTATGAGGGCTGCCGCTCAACACAGGGCTTCTTGTCAAATAAGTCACTTCTTCCTGGCCAGGGCAACACCATCATTCCCCGTTTTCACAGAATCATAGAATGGCAGAGCTGGAAGGGGTCCCGAGGGTCATCTAGTCCAACCCCCTGAAATGCAGGAATCTCAGTTAAAGCAGCCGTCCAACCTCTGCTGAGAAACCTTCAAGGCCCTGAAGTTGCTTCTCCTGGCAAGAGGTTTGCATCCCATCTCTTCCTCCATCTCTGCATACGCTGCCCTCCTTCTTGGGGTAAAATGCTTATTTAGGGTTATTTCCCGTCGGTTGATGTTCATTGCTCTGGATCGTGTTTTCGGTATTTTAAGAGGCACACTAATCTCGCCTCCATCTGGCGTTAAATCACGTTTATCCCTATTTTATAGATGAAAAACTGAGTCTGAAAGTAAACTGTGCTGCTGCTGCAAGCATTGTTATTGCTAATAATGATGATGGACTTAAATCAAAACTTCTTTTGAAAATTGGTGCATTTTATTTAATTAATCAAAGACGCGCATAGTACAGAATCTTAATGAAGGTATTCCTTAATTAACATGCCCTTTCAAAGGACAGTTAATTTTTAGAAGGAAATGATCCCCCACAAAAGGAATAATCTCTTGCAATAAGAATTTAAAAAAAAAAATTCAATACCCATCAGTATTGTGAAGAGGAAAAAAAAAAGGATTTGAATGCATCCTCCCCATTGCAGCTGACACAGCTAGAAAGGTTCTGCAGCCTCTATGCTGTTCAAGAGGTCTGTGTCTTTCCTTGTGCTCAGTCTCATAGATCCATTGATGGGGAAGGGATTTGCAGTACAGCCTCACTTATCTACAGATTCAAACCTTTGCCTTTATTATTAAGAACAGAAGTGGTGCTGATAATACCAAGGCTGCAAGTTCGACCCCCCTATGGGGCAACTGCATATTCCTGCATTGCAGGGGGTTGAACTAGATGATCCTCAGGGTCCCTTCTAACTCTATGATTGTATGATTCTAAGAAGAGCCACTGGATCTGGCCAGTGACCCATCCAGGCCAGAATCCTGTTCTCACAGCGGCCAACCTTACTCACCATGCCCCGTTAGTGCTTTTTAGCTCACTTCTTCCTAGTGCTATTTGTCCCAAATAGCATCCAATATATAGAGGCCCCATCCGCACTATATATTTAAAGCAGTATCATGCCACTTAAAAAAGTCATAGAATCCTGGGAACTGTAGTTTGTTAAAGGTGCTGTAAGTTGATAGAAGATCCTCGTTCCTCATCATAGAGCTTTTTATACATATATACATCTATATTGGTCCCAAGAGATATTTCTCATCTCACCTGGCCAAGGCCGTTTATGAACTCATTTGAAATTAATGGTTCAGTAAAACTCATTAAAAATTATAACTAGGACTTTCTGCTGTCATAAGAAAACAAATCTATAGGAAAAAGTATCACGCTAGAGAATAAAAATGTAAGACTGAAACCCTAAAATTAATGTTACCCATTCTCTCCATGGTCTGTATATGTCTCCAAACTTTTTTTGAGTTCAACATTCACTCAAGAGGGCTTTGTGTGTCAGAGGGAGAGCCAGACCCATGGAAATTTTGTAGGTGAAGCTTTTGCCAGGAAAGTTTGCAACACGAGTGTAATCCTATCCAGATGAGTCACTCTACTCTAGAATAAACTGGGATTAGGATTTTGCATCATAGATGTGGCCAGAAAACTACTCATAGTAAATGCAGGATAAGTCTCTTATTGCTAAATGCATAGGTACAGACCAATTCCCATCTCAAAGCAACTTCTCTTGGGATCAAGGTAGTTTTGTCCAGTTTAAAGTTATAGCTGAACACTGATGCCCTCATACACACATACACCACCCACTCAGGCACACACCCCTCCAAATAAAATCACCTCCAGATTTAATCAAAGTTTATTAATAATAAAATATAACTGGCATATTCGACAAATCGTAATAAATTATGTTCACATTTTCTGGGATGTATGTTTCTTTTTCCAACAAAGAATTGTGCCCAAAAGGTGCTGGTGGATAAATCTCAAATTCATTGCATATTTTTAAATTAGCATAAATTATATAAATTATACATTCAAAAGGACAGTTCTATTCCTGTAACTTTAAACAGTAATAAATAGATAAATAAAAAAAAGTTGATTGCCATTAGAATACCTTTCTGTAAAGTACCTTTGAAAAATAAACGCCTTTAAGTACAAATGTACACTGGTAATAAAGATTATTGATATTTACAACCAAGTAACTTTCACATTTCATGCTACGAAGTCAAAGGGGGGTTCATTTTCTATGTTGTTTAGGGAAGGCTTGCTGTTTAATTTCCTAGGGTCTTCAGGGGTCCACACTTTAGCAGTCCTAATAATGTTTTGTTCCTTCAGCTGTTTCTCGTCAGTCCAGGAGAGAGAATGCCCAGCCAAAGGAGGAAGTCCATAATCTGGGTCGCTTGGAGAAGGTGATCCTGGAGAAAAAGAGAGGAAGAAGGGTGAATCACAATATTCTCACCGAATACAGGAAAGAATCAACACCTGCGCCAAAGCGCCCCGTTTTCTCTCTAGGCTATTGTAGCGCGGGACAGCAGCAGGTGCTCTGGCTAACCTTGGCGTTCAACGCCTGTTGCACGCAGCGGCAGCGCACACCGCCCTGCGGTTATCTATCTATCTATCTATCTATCTATCTATCTATCTATCTATCATCTATCTATCTATCTATCTATCTATCTAGAGAGAACTCTTAATATCTGCATCCCAATTCCCCCCAAAAGGGTATTTTTCTCCACCCGGACTGCTGCTGGGCGCTTGGAGGAAAACACCGACTAGGAAGCGCATTCCTTTAGAGTGAGAAAGGGGTCAGGAGAAACTTTTAGCACAGCACGTAGGAGTCTCCCTTCAACCAGCCAGATTTCTAAATCTTTTCCTAACCACAATGAGTCTCCTTGCATTCGCGCAAAAGGCGCATATGCCTGTCCACTCCGTAGGACGAGCCCTCCTGAAGCTAGGGCGCGCACATGAATCCGTGCGCTCGCTTGGCCGCGCGTGTGGGGTGTGTGTGTGTGTGTGAGAGAGAGAGAGAGAGAGAGAGAGAGAGAGAAGGATGCCTAGTCGTGGCGGAGATTCCTTTCCAACCTCTAGCTGTCTAGACCTGAAGAGTTTGCGGGTGCGGACGAGAGGAGCGCACTTTAGAAACAGCGAGCGCCTGCTGTCTCCACGAGCGTGCGCTCCTTCCTCTTTATCTTTCCCGAACTGCTTGCATTTGCGTCTGTGTACAACAAATGTGCCTGGGTACGTGCGGGTGAGAATTTCTGCGCGCGCGCCTGCGGGTCTCCCCGCGTGTGAAAACGCCAACCCTAAAAGTCCGAGAGTGGGTGCTGTTGTTGGGTATGTTTGCGTGCCAGGCTTGGCTCGTACGCCCATGGGAGGGAGGGAGGAAAAACGTGTGGCAGAGTGTGAGAGGAGCTTAAGGTGGAGTTTTCAGGGGTGGGTGATGCCAGCGGGTACATGTCTCCCGGGGGGAGAAAGCGAGGCAAACACGAGCGCCGCGCTAGAACTAGACTGCGAGGGCGCCTGCGTCTTGAGGCGCGCGCCGGAGCGGCTTTCCGAGACAGCCACCTCAGCGCAGGAAACGCCTTCCTTCCCCGGCCAGCGCGCGCGCCTCTCTCGGGTGCCGGGCGGAGGGCGGCGCCCGCACTTACTTGTCCCGCGGTGGCAGATGATGACCTTCTTGGGCTGGCAGGGGCTTTGGGTGCCGGCGCCGCGCAAGGGCAGGTCGGACTGGACCAGCTCGCTGAGGAAGTTGATGTAGCCGATGGCGAGGCGCAGCGTGTCCACCTTGGAGAGGCGCTTCTCGTAGGGCAGCGTGGGGATGTGCGAGCGCAGCCCCTCGAAGGCGTCGTTGATGGACTGCATCCGCCGCCGCTCGCGCACGTTGGCCGCCTGACGCAGCTGCTGCAGCTCGGCCTCGGAGCGCACCCGGCGCCGGCGCCTCGCCGCGGCCGCCGCGCTCAGCGCCTTCAGGCCCGCCCGGGGCGACGCCGCGCTGCCGCAGCACTCGGCCCCGAAGCTGCTCGACGACGGCGACGACGGCGGCGAGAAGGACGACGAGAAGCTGCCCGCCGCCCCCTCGCAGCAGAAGGCGCCCTCCGGCTGACCCCCGGCGCCGACGCAGGCCCCTCCGTCGCCGCCGGCGCGGTAGCAGGCCTGGAACTGAGGCGACAGGAAGTCCACGTCGGCCTCCAGCAGCTCGTCGCCTTCCAGAGGGTCGCGGGACGACTGGTCGGTGAAGAAGTCCTCGTCGTCGAAGTAAGGCGCTGAGGTAAAAGAGTCCAACCCCGCGGGGAAGTGCTCCAGCAACACCGCCTCCATGGCGGGCTTCTTTCCCGCCTCGCGGGACACTGTCCAGCAGGGAGCCGGACGAGGCCAGGCAGCGCCGCCGCCTCCTTCTCCTTCTCCTCAGCCCCCCGCCTCGGGCTCCTGCGGCGCCTCGACTTGCCGCGACTCCTGCCTCGGGCTTTCGCGCGCGCTCTCTCCCCAGAGGGAGGCTGCGGACTTACACGAGCTGAGGGCTGGCACGCGAGGATTCTTATAACTACAACCGCAGGCGCGTGCCATTAACCAACAGCGACAGCCAATCGGAGCTCGGCCAGGCGGAGGTGGAGGGGGGCAGTGGAGGGACCCCGCGGTAAAGGAGGAGGAGGGGGTCGCGCACACCTAGACGGCTCCTGGACAGGAGGCGGGGCCGGCGGGGGAGGAGGCCGGCGCGCGCGCTCTCTCTCCTGCCATTCTCCAGTTAGCGCTGCCTGCTGCCCGTCGCCGTCTCTTTTGCGCAGCGGATGGTCCATTGGGGCGCTGGTTTGTGGGAGCTACAGGTGCACGTCCGCCGCGCCGCGGGGAAGGCCACGGGACTGGCAGGCAGCGCGGTGCCATTGTGCCTCTGCTGTTGGAGGGCCGCAAGGAAAACGCTCAGCAAAAAGCCAACGCACTTGGCTAGCTCACCTTCTTTGCCAATGAGCCCAACCAACAACGCCCCCTTGCCTCTCCAAAAGCAGGATCCTGCCCGTGGTGTCTTTTTTAGCCGGTAGAAGCCAGACGACTTTGCGCCGCAAGCGCGCAAATGAACACTAGGAAACCTTTGGGAATGTCATTAACGTGGGCGCAGAACACCAGTCCCTTAAACCTAGACGCTGTGAACTCCGATCTGGAGCATTACACCAGGGGGGAAATCCTGACCATTCAGAGAATGGTTTGTTTTTTTTAAATGTCAATGTTGCTTTATTTGAATTAGTTTCTACTTAACCATGCGATCACACTCATAAGAAAAGGAGGTTAAGAGGGAGGCCTCCCCTTTCACTTACTTTGTGAAACTGGAAAGTCTCGCCCACTTTGCTGACTGTGAGTGTGGATCCACCAAGAGTGGTTACTGCGAGTCAGTAATCCGGGGTAAAAGATTACAGATGCCTGCGTTCGGGCTGCAAAGTAAGAGCAAGTGAAATTAGTGGGGAGTAGTTGAAGATGCGCAGGTGTCTCCTCAGAAAGAACCCCGTTGGGGCCAAGGGGATTTTCTACCCACCGTAAATCAAACAACAAACGAGAATAGAGGAATGAAGCCGGTGACCGAGAGTTAGGGCAGAGGGAGCGAGGAGTGAAACTGCGCAAGAAATGAGCTTTAGGTTGAGATATGGGACAGGGCATTTCCCAAGCAATGAGGCTGAGTTTCCAGGTCTATCGCCATAACTGCCTCCTCGATAATTTAATACAGAATGAATTTCTTCTGGCATACTGGTTTTGCACTGGCCTGCAATTTTGGACAATATCCAATTACTCAGCTGAAAACAGAGATCAAAGAACACGAGGCATACTTTTCAAAACGAGTTTCCTCCCGTTATTGTTGTTGTTTTACAAAATGTAAATATTTCACTATGTACACTCCATCACATCTCTCCACGCCTATTTGTTTGTTTGTTTGCTAACCTATCTTTCTCCCCAAGGCAGCCCAGGGTGGCAAATAGCATTAGAAATGAGACAAACATTTAAAAACTATTTTAAACCTTTTAAAAAGTGTTAATAACATGGGAAACATACACTCACACAGTTAATAGTTTCAAGGCTGCCAGAAACAGCATCTCCCAGCTGCCACATGCCAGGGTGAAGAGACACGTTTTAAAGTTATTAGTTAGCATAAGAAGAGTCCTGCTGGATCCTTAGTCCAGCATCCTGTTCTCACAATGGCCAACCAGAAGCCTAAAGGGGAAACCCCCAAGCAGGACTTGAGCGCAATAGCACTTTCCCTCTCTGCGGTTTGGAGCTACGGGTTTTGGGAAGCATTCTGTCTCGCACTCTGGAGGCAGATCACAGCCATCGTGACTAGTAGCTACCGAGAGCCTACTTACTCCGCCATGAATTTGTCTCATCTCTAGGCAAAGCGACAGGGAAGTTGTGGTCATCCGGATGCTTTGGACTCCAACTCCCATCATTCCTCATCATTTGCAATGGTGGACGGGGCTGATGGGAGTTGGAGTCCAACAAAAAACATTGGAGGGCCACAGCTTGCCCATCCCTGCTCCAGGACAACTCGCACTCTTTAGTTCTGCCCGCCCTCCAACCACACCACGAGCACCAGGGAGGGCGTTTTCCAGCCCTACTATGTAATAGCGGCTGCTATAGTATTGGGGTTGGTAGCCATCCGGGACTATCTACTGCGCTTGGCAAAGGATTTGATGGTGGTGGTGGCGGCGGCATGTCTTGACAGCGAGGTAGTAGGAGAGTAACCGCCTGAAGTGACTTTGTGCAAGCACCTCTGCACCCACGGCACGCACAGATCTATATAGTTCCATACGCATTGGAGAGAGGCCAGTAAAGCTGAACCACGATTTTGCCTGCCCTTTAACAAGAACAACCGAAGCGTGAGTTGATTGGCTTGCCTTGTGAGCGTTTTCATGACACCCGAAGTTAAGGACATCTTTCCCCTAATACATCAGACCAAATTACATCAGCTCCTTGTGATTGGGTGTTTATCGATTTTTAAACATATCGGATTTTTACTCTCCCCACCCTTTGTCATCTGCCTTCTACTCCTCTTAAATTCAAACCCTAAGTTGCAGCGATCGTTTCCTAGCTTCCCCGCCCCCCCTCCCGGCTGATGAAAGAATTGGGAATTCTGAACCGGCCAAAATGTCATCTTATGGAGCAATGTTTTCTGCCCTTAAAGCTGTGCAATGACTCCCACTCTAACCTTAAACACAGTTAACGCGGAAATAGAGAAGCGCGCAGGCGTCTGCATACAGTCTCTGTTGTCGAAGAAGAAGTCCTTTCTCTCTCTCAGATTGGTAAAGAGCTACCTCGTGTCCTGAGAACCGTCGGGGCGATCGCTGTGCTGCGAGCGCTAGACAAATTGCGCCTGATAATATTAAGTCTGTTTTGGATTCTGAGTAATACTACACTGAGCCTTTTCCCCATTTTTGCTGAATTTTGTAGGACCTCCGAGTGTTTGTGTTTAGAATAGGGGCTCCAGGGGTATTACCGCTGGAGGTAGATCACGCGCGCGCACACACACTTTAACGGGAAGCGCCTTTTGCACAGTGCAGAAATACAGATAAGAGGCAGCGCTTCTCTCGGTCCATGCAGTGCAAAGCTAAGGGCAGAAGGGTAATGAATGACCAGACTTCAAAGCCTTTCACAAACCGCGATAACACGGGGGAAAAACTCCGGAGAATAGACCGGGACGGCAGCGAACAAAGGCTTAATTCTTGGAACGTCCTGGATTTTGCACTAATCCATTCGAAAAAGAGGAGAGGAAATAAAAAACATGGTAAGGGTGAAAGCGTTCGTGGATTGATCAGCGCTTTGAATCGATTCGTTCATTCATCACAGATTATCAGTGTGAACTGCAATTGGAGCTGCTCCCGTGGTTTATACGTTTAGTGAAGAATGCATGCTCGCCCTTCGATGGGGACAATCCTTTAAAGATTATTCACCAAGTCACAAGTTGCCTTTCTGTCTCCACCCGCCCCGGACTCCCGCAGTGTCTAGCTTGGCTTACTCTCTCCAGCTACCTACTTTGCATGTGTTACCTTGACCTTTTGGAACACTTACATTTAGTATGGCTAATTTGTATCAGGCTCTCAAACCAGCCTGGATACTTTCTCTGCCCTAGAGGAAGTTGCCCTTAATCCCAGCAGTGGAGATAAATTTGTGGCTCCTCAGTGTGGTGATGGGTCTAACCACTGGATAACATGGGGAAAAAATATCACAAAGCATGTGCACAATGAAATGGACTGGGATCTTGGAGACCTGAGTTCATGCCCACTGCTGCTATTTGTGTGTTCCTGCGCAAGTGGTTTTTTCCAGATGCAGGTTCCCATCTTTAAAAGCAGAAAGATAACTAGTTGTCCCTGTGCTGGTGAGCCACACTATAAAAATAGTCAAGCACCTTATAAATGAAATATGCTTATATACATGTTATGAATTGTAGCATAAACACTTCCAGAATACACACAACCTCCCTCATGCAATCCTGTTCCTCCTTTGTCTTTCTAACTGGCAGGCAGTAAGGTTTGGAGTCAGGGATGGGGATACAGATTTTATTGGACTACAACTCCCACAATCCCTGGCTATTGGCCATGCTAGTTGGAGTTGACAGCAGTTGGAAGTCAGCAACCTCAGGAGGACCGCAGGTGTCTGGCCTCTTCAGCAGCAGCAGCAGCAGCATTTGTAATTGGAATTAATCAGGCCTCTGCCCTCCCAGGCTACGTGGGGAAAGGCCTGCAAGGCAGGAAGGAGAACTCACAGCCAAGATAGAGTTAGAGAATACCAGAGAGAAACAGAAAATTATTCAATCCAGCTCCAAGCTGGAGCTATCTGCAGGAAGAACCCTTTAAATCTAGCCATGATTCCATTTCTGACACTTCTTCACTGTGCTACAGGCCCTGGTAGACTCTAATGAAGAGGAGACATTGGTTACCTCTCATATCCCACAGCTCCAAATAATGGGCAGTGCAAATTTATCTCCATCTATTCGGAAGTAAACCCAATGGTGTTGAATGGAACTTATTCCCAATTAGGTGTGCAATCCTGTTGCAATCCTATGTACAATTGCATGCGAGTAAACTCAAATGAATTCAATGGGGCTTACTTCTTATCAAGTAATGTGTAGGATTGGGCTGCTTATGCCTAATCTTACACCTGGACCTGGGTCTCTCACTGTAGAGATTAGCCTACAGTCAAGATAAGCATTTCCATCTGAAGAAAGAGTGGATAGATGACGCACACAGATCCACACATACTCAGCTCCGATACTGTAGTATTATATTCAGCATAATGGGCTGTTCTTCTCCTGTCTGGCTCAATTTTGCCTGCAGCTGAATGAGTTTCATAAATAGTAGCAAAGTTACAGAAAGGGTGGAGTGCAGAACTTAGGTATTTAGCTATGTTATAAGTGACTCCCTAATGTGCATCAGGTCATTCACTTTAAAATACAGTAAGCCAGCCCTGCTGCATTTGAAGGCCCCTCAATTTTGCAGTGTGGGATCCTAGACTTTTGCTCACTCTGAGCACCGCTGGGACAAGGACCAGTCCATGATATCTTGCTGCATTAATTAGAGTGTCCTGCCCTCCTTCAAGTACAGCCAAGTTATTTTGGCATCTGGGGCAGCAATTTCCCCAGTTGCCTCTCCCCCTTTGTGGCACCGAAAAAGAACAATAACACACTAAATAACTAATCATTTTGCTTTCAGTGACACCCAAAACCAGCTGCCTCAATTTGTCTCTTGGTAGAGTGGGCCCTGACTGGGATAGAGGAAGAGAGTCTTGTGATAGCCAGTGGATGTTTTGCCACCATGCACCAGACTCTTTTCTCTGCAGTATAATTCTTTGTATCAAAGATGTTGTCACATAACTGTTTTACAACCTACCCCAAGGGCTTATACATTACATTGATTTAATGTATTCCCACCCTCCTTGCCAGGGTAAGGTATTTTAGGTTTGCCCTCAGAATGGATAATTTGGTACACAGGAACATAGGCAGTTTCCTTATGCTGAGTCAAACCATTGGTCTACCTAGCTCAGCACTGTCTACACTGACTGGCAGCTCTTCCTTCCCAGTTCTACTTGGACACACCAGGGAATCGAACCTGGGACCCTTTGCAAATGTAGCAGCTGCTCTAGTAGCTACCAAAGCCCTCCTAGCAGTGGAATCTACTGAACACAATCTATTGTCTTCAGTGTGACTTACTCCCAGGTAAGTAAGTATGAAATTATAGCCTAAATCTGAGGATGGGATCCTTGTTCGTGAACCCTCTGTTGTATGATTAAGGGTGGCTGCAACCATATACTCTTGGGTTTAAGCCCCAATTATTTTATTAGGACATAGGAAATATATACAATGTGCTTTATACCATATTACCTGGAAATAAAATCCATTGAACTCAGTGGGGCTTGTGAGTTGGCAGGTATAGCATTGCATTCTCAGTAAATTCTTTCCAGACTAACCGCACAATCCTACACATCTGCTGAGAAGCAACCCCATTGAATTCAATTAGACTTCCTATGCACTTACCTGGGAATATATCCATTTGAATTCAATGGAACTTACTTTTGAGTAGACATGCATAGGATTGCATAGTAAGATATTTTGTGTTCAGTGCAACTCACCTTGGGTACTAGGACAATCAAGTAATGCTCTCTCTTTGAAAATATAAAAGAGGACAGAGCAGAAGTAGAAAACCCACCCAAATATGGAAGTCTTTACCGTAGCAAAGCTGAGGTAAATTTTAAATGGCACACTAAGTCTAGATCAGTAGGTGTGATTACCAAGTGGTTGGACAGTGTATTATTTCCACCTATGCAAAGTGCTGTCATTAGGAGGCAAAGCAAAATATTCCTCTAGTAGTTCATTGGTGAGGAAATTGTGGCCCTCCTGATGTTGCTAAGTCTTAAGTCTTCAGAGCCGAATACAGAATGCAAAACCTGGGGAAATAAGTGATTCCTTAAAAAAAACTTTATCTGTTAAAATCCATTATTTTTATTTATTTGTAATATTAATACAAAAATGCATATAGAAGGTTCAATATAGATTTGCTTTCCTTTCATACGCATGAGGCCCTCTTCTAAGATTATGCATTTGCAATCTATACAGGTGCAAAATAAAGTAAAGTATGCACTTTCTTTAGAAGTTTCATGTTTGCTAGTCAATAAAGTAAAATGCATCAGATCAACAAATTAGCTGCAGTCCTATACCAAGTTACATGGGAGTAATTCCCACATAACAAGGAAATGGGAACTTCTGATTAGACATGTGTACAGTATGAAATTTATGATCAGGTGACAATAATAAAATGTCTAAGTAAGATTAAACATCTGGAAAGGGTCACAGTTTTAGGAAAGCATGAGATTCCAGGTAATACAAGGCAGACTACTGGCATCAGGCTCAGGAATTTGATTATCTCCTACATTTGAGGGGTGAATTTATACTTGTAATCTTCTACCTGTATGGTGTGGACCTACACCAATTAACCTTTTATTAACACTGGAGGAAAATCTCAAAACGCTGCACAATGTGACTATGGAACAGTAGGTGACTCAGCTTAATGTGCCAGGGATAACTGTATATCTATTGTCCAGAAAAAAACAGGGCATGGTAGAGGTGTATACATTTATCCAATATTGTCGAGAAAGTGGATAGAGGGAGGTTCTATAATGCTAGAACACAGACTCATTTAGCAAAAGATTTGAGATAGAAAAAAAGAAAGCATAAGAACATGAGACGAGTCCTGCTGGATCATGCTACAGTGGTACCTCGGGTTAAGTACTTAATTCGTTCCGGAGGTCCGTTCTTAACCTGAAACTGTTCTTAACCTGAAGCACCACTTTAGCTAATGGGGCCTCCTGCTGCTGCTGCACTGCCAGAGCATGATTTCTGTTCTCATCCTGAAGCAAAGTTCTTAACCTGAAGCACTATTTATGGGTTAGCGGAGTCTGTAACCTGAAGCGTATGTAACCTGAGGTACCACTGTATAGGCCTATCCAGACTAGCATCTTGTTTCGCAGAGGGACCTAACCTCTATGAGAAGCCCACAAGCAGGCTTGAGTTTCCCAGAAACTAATACTTCCTCCAATACAGGAGCTAATATACAGCGGTCATGATTAGTAGTCATTAATAGCCTTTTCCTCCATGAACTTGTGTAATCCCCTTTTAAAGCCATCCAAGGTCACCAGATTCCAATGCAGAGTGTAAATAACTACTTCCTTTGTCCCTGGATCATCCAACATTCAGCTTTATTGGATAACCCCAGGTTTCAGTCTTATGAGATATATAGATATTCCTCCATCCACTTTCTCCAAGGCAGCATTTCTTAACTCAGAAACATTTTATAGAATTAACTGCACACATTGTGGTAACAATCACTTGCTTAGGTGGCTTTTAAAGGAGATTAATGGAAGACAGATCAATCGGTTGCAGATACGATGACTAAATGTGGCCTTCAGACTCAAAAGGCACTCTGCCACTGAACACCAGTTGGTGGCAGAAAACTAGTTGATGGGGGAAGTTCTTTTGCTTTCATTGCCATATCTACTTCTGAGCTTCCCAGAGGCATCTATGAACACAGGAAGCTGCTTTATACTCAGACCATTGATCCATCTAGCTCAGTTTTGTCTACACTGACTGGCAGCAGTTCTTCAGGATGTCATACAGGAGTCTCTGCCAGACCTACCTGAAGATGCCAAGGACTGAACCTGGGACCTTCTGCAGATGCTCTACCACTGAGCTACAGCTGGCCTCTGTATGCAACAGGGCACTGTATACTAGATGATGGACCTTTGGTTTGACCCAGCAGGGGCTTTCTCATGGTCTTCTGACTCAGTGGGAGTAAGGCACACTGGTCCCCGTGGGACTTCTGTGTAGGCAGCTTGTAGGCTAGCACTGTATTGCCAATTCTTTTCTTGATGGACTCACATAGGAAAAAAGGGCACAAACTGAATAGTGAACACCCTGCATGGCAACATTCACAAGCTCATTTGCTGTGTGAGCATCTGCTGTGAAGTCACACTGATTTTTCTCCATCCCCAGTAGGTGTGCCCTTATATATTTCTACATGCACAGACAGTTTCCACATTCTCCGCTGCCTCATACACTTAAGGTGTTGGGAGAGGCCACTGAAATAGATACAGATATCAGGTCTGGTGCACCTACTGGAATCATATAAGCAGAATTGGTGAGAGGATATATTTATTTAGGCCCACAAGTAATCTAATAAGGCTTTGGAGTTCCACTGTGTTCTTTCTCAGATAAATCTGACCGGTCTCTCTCCTCTCTGTAGGGGGTGCTGGCAACCTCTCTGGGTGCCCTGACCCCCTTCTTTCCCCTGCTCCGACGCCTTGTAATCCTGGGGGCTGGGAGAAACGGGAGTCGGCCGGGCTAAGCTGGCTTCCATGCTGTTTCCCCCCATGGTCGCAGCTTCCTCTGAAAACAGTCAATGGGGCAGGCCAGAGGCCCGTCCACAAAGCAGTATGGCGCCCCCAGCCCGGCGGCGCTAATGGGACAACAAGGCGGAGCGGCCTCTGAGGGAAGGAACACAAAAGCCCCTCGCGAATAAAAGCCCGCCACAAAAGGCGCCGAGGCGGCCACTTTGCGGGCGCACCTGCAAGCACGGGCCTAGCACGGCGCGGCGCGCCCTCGGCGAGGAGCTGGTACCTGAGCAGCCCTCGGCTGGTAAATGCGCCATAAAAGAGCCTCTTTTCAAGGCCTTTCAAGCCGGGGGTCGCCGTGTCTCCTCCTGCCCCCTCCCTCCCTTTCCCACCTCTCCAGGGCCAAGCTGCAGAGCAGGCCGCATCCATGGGAATCCCACCACTTGTGCGCCTGGAGACGAGGGAGGGACGCAGGGAGGCAGGGCCTTCCCCCCCCGCGCCCCGCTCTCTCCACGGAACCCTCGGAAGATTGTAACAAATGGGACGCCATCGATTTGTAGGCGCTGCTGAAGCAAATCAAATGACGGCGGGGGGGGGGGTGACGAAGAAGATGTGGGGCTACGCCTGAGGAGGGGCGAAGTGAGGTGGGGGCGGCGGGTGAAATCAACGGTCAGAATTGTCTCTCGCTCTGCCGGGCCTGCAGCAGTTCTAAAATCTTCCCCTTGGTTTCTCTCTCTCTTCCAGCCTCAGGCTGTGTTGGCTCCTGTGAATGTGCAATGGAAAGTAACGTTTATGAGGGGATAAGATCCCTCTGAGCATGTGGCGAAACTTCGCTCTTGTTTTGGGGGGGTCGGGGAAGCCTTCCGGTCCAACATTTGCTATTCCACACGCCCCGAAACACGTCTGAAGCACGAAAGGGATCATTTTGAAGTGGGGTTTGGCCCCCGAATCCGTTTGGGTGGGTGTTTCCCTCCCCGCGGGAACCTCTCTGAGCAGGTTCAGGTTGTGCTTCGTGTATGGGGCAATCTACTTTCAGAATTATACACATTTTGGCGATTAATAGGGCAAAATGAAGTGCATTTCTTTTTCCCAACATTCTTTGCAGGTTAATAAAGATTGAGAGAGAGAACGATTCTTTCATTAGTGTATTTATCGCACTCGAAGGGGCGATGTGCACTGAGTGGCATGCCAGCAAAGCGGCTTAACGCAGGCGCACTGCTGCCGCCTATATATATACGTTTATCGCTCATCAACTCTATTTATTTCCTTGCAGCCACTGGAAGGGAAAATTTCCCGCTTTTAGGAGGCAACCGAAACTTTTTTGTGCCGAACAATATCTAAGCCTTTCTCCAAGCCGAAGAACTTATTGTTGGGGGGTGGGGGCTCTTCTTGAAATATCACAGCGTGTCCAACGCGGATTTGCATCTACGTTTGATACTCAAGGCGGATCTCCTCCTCAAGTAGGTAGGAAGCACCATCCTGGATCGCTCGCCCTTCTCCAGCTAAGGCTGCCGATCTACCAGGTTGCTTTCGGATTCCTTCCTTCGGCAAACGGGACTGATCAAACCCCGGGGAGAAAGGCTGGGGAGATGCTCAGCAAGATCAACCGGGAGAGGGCTCCTCGGTAAGTTTGGCTTGTGATCCAACAGATCCTCATCTCTTCCTAAAGCAGGAGGCTCGATTCATATATATATGAGGCGTTGATGATAACAACACACCACTACACCCAGGCGAGTTCATGGCGCTTGCAACAGGTTTCTTTCCGTCCCTGGGCTTCCAAGCCGCGCGCAGCGCGACACCTGTCGGCAGCTGCGCGGCACTGCGCCCCTCACCTGAGCGCTATGGAAGATGGAGTGGCTTTTGAGTTGCTGAGTACCTCGTGGCTCTGGGGATGCGCGCGTGCTCGCGCTCGCCCCCATGAAGGATTTCCTCTGTTTGCCTCCCGCAGATTAATCAGCCGCGGCTCTCCCTATAAATCCCACTTCTCCTAAGAAATGAGCAGCGTCCAGGGGCAGGGGGTGGCGCTCTTCAAAAGCAGCACCTGCAAAGGCGGCGGGTTGCCAAGGGCTGCAGGGAGGAGGAGGGGCGGCGGCGGAGGATGCTCGTACCTGCGCGAGCTGCTTTCTCTCCGCTCTCGCTCGCTGCCCCCCGCCCGCCTCGCTCCCTCTCTCCTCCCCCCCTCCCTGTCCAGCCGGCCTGGAGCTATTAACGCCTCCCTCGCCCCGCCCCTGCCGGAGCGCTTGGGAAAGCTTCGCAAAGCTGCAGACCGGGCTGGTCCATGGGAATCTGGCCACTTGTGCGCTCCGGAGCCGGGAGGGGGCTGTGCTTCCTTTACAAAAAGAGACATAATTAAGCAAAATGCTCAATGAACATTATAAATGATGGGCAATCGCTTCGCAGATTGCCTAGCAAATCAAATTATATATGGTCGCTCACGGGTGATTTCCAGGCCCTTTGCAAACCAAACAGGTATCTTTTTGTGCGTTTGTCCTCTTCATCTCTCTGCTCCCACCCCCACCCCTTCTGCCCCGATTTTCAAAACAGGCTCTTTAAAAAAGAAGACAAAAATCATCCCCAGACGTGTAAGTGGGCTTGAAAAGCGGGTCTTTAAGTATTCACATCTCCCCCCCCCCGCACCCCCCCCCAGCTCTCACCACCACCTTTGTTAGCGACTGGATTTCACACTAGCACAGGAGGTAGGGAAAGGAGAAAGGGGGAGCCAACACTTTTACAGTGTCCTCTTGTGAGTTTGACCAACAGTTGGCTTCGCAAACCCGTAGGCACCTGCTCACAAAGAGCAGAGGGGTCGCCTGGATTTCCATAAAGGATGGTGCTAAATTTGAGCACACAATAAAACGTGATGGCAGCTTTAAAAAAAAAGGTTCAGTCAAAAAGACCTCGAGGATCAATGTCTACAAAATAATAAAAAGCTGTGCAGGGTGAGGAAAGCAGCTTGTGGAATTAAGGAGACAACAGGCTGCCCTGGGGCTTTGTTGGTAAGCAACCTGCGCTTTGAGCCCTGCACCCAGGCACCCAGACAAGAGGCTCAGAGAGTGCCCAAGGGCACAGAAAGTTGGGTACACAGAGAAGGGGGTCAGTCCTGAGTCCCAAACCCATGTTGTGGGGCTTGAGTCCCCCCCCCCCCACATGGGAAAGCTGATGGGGAACTATTGCAGGTCCTTGGCATGGAAGAACAGCCTGGATATTGTAGATCTTCTTCACTGTATCATCACAATCAGTTTGTTAAGATTTCTGAAGGCCTCCCTCAAAACAAAATGGGCGCGTTATTGGCAGATTTCAAGAACTAGGGGCCGTCCACTGAACTTCAGAGGCAGCCTTTTTAAATCAAAGAGGTTCAGACCCTGTAACTCTAAATGCACTTCCTTGCAGGGCTGCATGTCTACTAAGAAGCACATCTAACTCAATTCAATGGGGCTTGGTCCCAGGCAAGGCATCTCAGAGACAGGGGCGTACCTAGGGATTGGTTAGGTTGGCCCCCGCCAAGGGTGCAGGCCAGAGGCAACATCATGAGGAGCCAGGTGGCAGAGCCGAACGCCGTCTGAACAAAAAATAATAATGGGGAAGGGAAGTGCCTTGGCCCCTAGCAGCTGGCCCCTATGGGGCAGGCGTGAGGTGGGGGAGCAAAAGTTGTGCCTCTCTGCTCTGGCTTGGAGTGGCTAGGAGCCCGCTTGACTGATTTCTGGGCAGCAGCCCTCTAGGTGCCCCGCCTAAGCAAAAGGTGATGAAAAGCAAAGTTTTTGAGTTTCTAGGTCATGGTCTGTCCTGGCCTCGGAGGGACCAATACATCTCCTTCTCAAGGGTGCAAGAGTGCCTAAATATGGCTCTGCTCAGAGGCCCAGGTAACTTCCAGCTTTTAACAGGGGCAAACTTATGCAATCTTTCTTAATATGGCGCCATGTGCAAGGCCAACATTTGGTGCCTCCAAATGGATCTTCTCAATTATGGATCTTCTAAATTTTGCATCCCCTCCGATCAGAGCCCTGTGCTGAGGAAGTGCCTGCAGTGACCTAAATCTGGTGCTGCTTTTAAAGACCCCTGCCCATAATAAAAATTAAAATCCAGCAGTCAGCAAACACAAAGGCAACCAAATTCAGCAACCAAAAGCTGCTTCCTTCAGACTTAGATCAAGAAATAAAAATGATCCACATGAGAGCAAGTCTGAGAACTTAACACAGATTGAATGGGATGAATTTGCACAGTGGAAACTCCTCTGATTATCAGATATTTAGGCTGCAGTCCTATCCCCACTTACCTGGGAGGAAAGTTCAACAGAACTTGCTACTTCTTCCCACCAAAAAATATTTTAAAAGAATTTTCCAAAAGTTACTTTTACAAAACAGTGAAAAAAACTTATCTCCTCTTGGAGATCTGTTCCCTGTTCTTCCCTGTTGCTGTTTCCATATCTTTTGGTTTGCCATGTTTCTTCAGAGAACCAAGATCAAACCCATCTTGCAAAGCTACACAAAGATTTCCTAGGAACCCAGAAATAGACAGCCTTTCTTTCTGTAATGCTTATGCTTGTGTGCGTTTACCAGAAGTGTGATCCATACAAAGTTGCCATTAGTTCAACATATGTTGAGTTTACTCAAAAACCAATAGCTTTCGAGGTGTGTGGAGCCAATCTTCAGCAGGAAACAGTAGCTGGCTACTAAGACAGAGAACTCAGTCCAAAGCTGTCTGCCTTTTGTAGGCAGCTGTAGGACTGCTGTGGTATCTGGCTTGTGGTACCCACAGGAACATGGCTGAGCACCTGAAGACTGATGCAAAGAATTGGCTTACTTAAAAAATAATAATTTCCTGCCTCCCTTAAGCTTTATCACACATTTGTCAACTAAAGGACCTACTGCTTCTCTGGGTGGTTCTACACACTGTATTTATATATTTTAAAATCTGTGTTCTGCCTTATTGTAAAGCCTCAAGGAGGCTAAAAACCAAGATACTATTACTTACTAGTGTTTATTCTTGAAATCTCTTATTGGCTTTCCATACAATTAACTAGTAGGGACTGCTGGCATTATTTGGGAATTCTAAGAAACCCACAGTAACCCTTTACAGCAATCAGTGCAGTTTTGAAAGCTTCAGTCCACCATTTTGATTCAAAATGGCATCCAGTGATATCCACCTGTGGGCCAAAACCTGCTGCTTGATCTGAAGAACCACTGTAGCTATTTTTTTTGTTAGAATACCTTAATAGTTGTCCTAATCAGTGCATTTTTGAAAGACTGAGCTTGTTATTTAGTTTCAAAATGGTGTCCAAATATAGTCAGGAAACTGCTTATTGACCTTAGGGACCATTGTGCCAAATTTGGTTACAACGTATCTTAAAGGTAAAGGGACCCCTGACCATTAGGTCCAGTTGTGACTGACTCTGGGGTTGCTGCGCTCATCTTGCTTTACTGGCCGAGGGAGCCGGTGTACAGCTTCCGGGTCATGTGGCCAGCTTGACTAAGCCGCTTCTGGTGAACCAGAGCAGCGCACGCCGTTTACCTTCCCGCCGGAGCAGTACCTATTTATCTACTTGCACCTTGCCGAGCTTTAGAACTGCTAGGTTGGCAGGAGCTGAGACAGAGCAATGGGAGCTCACCCCGTCACGGGGATTCGAACCGCTGACCTTCTGATCGGCAAGTCCTAGGCTCTGTGGTTTAACCCACAGCACCACCTGCGTCCCTTACAACGTATTTTAAGCAGTGTCTATATCAATGCAGTTTTTTTTATTTCTTTTAAAAAGGTTCAGGTTGTGTACTTTTTGACATTGTGTTTATTGTTTATGACTACTTTTGTTATGTTTGTACTTACGTATTTTTTTTGTATGTTGTAAGCCGCCTTGAGCACGGTCTTAACTTTGGAAAGGCGGCATACAAATGAAATTATTTACTTATTTATTGTATTTGATATGCTGTGCCACATAACTTAGTAGTGACTGCAAATAACATCAATTTAATAGCAGCTTATACCCTACCAATATGTGCAGCCAGGGGGTCCTGTGGCTGGCAGAATTAGCCAATGCCACCTGTCTCTGATTACTAGGATGAGTAGCACTGTGGTTGGATTTAATGCTTATTTGTTCTCCTTTGTCCTCTATTGTTGTTGTTTGGGTGGGGCTGCACCTGTTCATTCGGGCGATGTGGCTTTGGTCGGGGCAAGCCTTCTGAGCTGGCATATGAAGCCTCTGGGAATGGGTGAGAATCCAGTGCCCTCTTTGTATGGTGCCAGCATTCATTTTGGATGCTGTGCAGGTCTGTGCAGCTTGTGTCCTAATTTACCGTCCCTCTGCCAGTTATTTCTCACACTGGGTTTTCCTTTCCTCTTGGAACGATGCCATGGCTGCTTGGCGTCATTAGATCAGATGCTTGGCATGTTTCAGTCCACTTCAGAGTGAATAGCTGTCATTTGAAAAATCTGGTCTGCTCTTCATCAACAAACACATCCTAGGCTGATGGGCCACTTGCACAATTTTCTCTTCCTTTCCTTTCTCTTCCTTTCTCCTACTTTTGCTGTTTTAATAGTGAAATACTAAGCACACAAATATATATATCAAATGGGATTTCCAAATTGATTGATATGCACTTTAGACAAGAAAGCTTGATTCAGGCTGGAACTGTTCCAAGGACTGGCATGGATTCAGATTTTTAAGTAGGGATTAGGGCAGGCCAATCAGATGTAGATCTGGTTTCAAACTGACTAGCTCAGTCATATGCCCTGATGTACATTAGCAGCATTAGGCTATCAGCTCTGGGCTATGAGGACACTATCCTCTAGCAGTAGCACTTAAAGCTGGTTCTACCGACCGCTCAGGAGTAGAAACACAGTATCTTTGACAGCAACAAATAAATATTTTGTTCTTTGAATTCCAAATGTTGAAGCTGTGTAATATTTTTGGCAGTTATCGATCACAGAAGCTTACACACCAAAGGAAAGCTGTCCCCTCTCAGCACTAATTATATGCACTACAACCCCTCGAATTAATGTATTTCACATTTGTAACACCTGAAATGGGTTATCTGAACATTTCCCCATTGATCATTATTGATCTTTGCAAAAGTTGGACAACTAGACTGCTGCATGCTGATCATTTGCAAATTTTTGTATACTCTTTAGTGATGCACTACTAGCAGATAGTACGACTTTGTACTATTATTATGTATTATTATGTACTATTGTACTATTATTTTGCACTTGTTTCTTCAACCATTTGTAATATGTTCATTTATGATTGTATGATTCAGCCTTTTTAATTACTGTTATTTGTGCAGGCATTCTCTCTCATTGGAAACATCTAGACTGTTTGGACAAAAAACCCTCCCCTGTGCCCCAACTAAATCGACTCCAGAGGGTACCCCAACCCCAGGATGCTGCAGGGGAGAGGAAAACAATTTTGTTCTGTTGGCATAGAGTGCCTCTCTTCAGCAGTCATCATTGGATCCCACCCATGACGTTTGGACAACTGTCTGTTTCTTGGAGAAGGGGCATGTCCAAAGATGGCTGGGGATGCTGCTGAGAATACAAGCAGGGATCTGAGATTACAAAGCAAGACCACCAGTGCTTGCAAAAACTTAAAACCAGCATTAGCTCACTTCCTCTATGCCAAAGAGCTCTGTACAACACAGAAACTTATCTGTCAGGCTGGAACCAAGAATGGCAATCATGACTTGCACCACTGCACTCAAACAGCACAAAAACTCCTATAGGGCTAAAATGGTTCTTTGGTGCCATCTTGTGTGTTAAAATGGAATGAATTGCAGCTCTCAGACTTGGTCTTATTGTTGAGCCTAGGAGAGCAGCTCAGCTCTTCTGTTGCACCCGAACTGTCAGGCTGAATCCTGGGAAGAGCTTGCTGGATTAGTTCAGATATGTCCAGCCTGATTCTTTTTATTGGGTGTTGTCCCAACTTGAACCACATTCACACCACACATTTGAAACACCTAATGATGCTGCTTTAACAGGAGATTGCTTTTAACACCTAAAGTCCTGGAAACCAAATGTTATTAATTATGCTGTTTCACGGGCTTCTGAAATAGCTTTCATTATTCCTGTAGATGAAAAGAAGGATGTGTTCCACTCGTGGTGCTGCCTTCACAGTTGCTAGTTGGCTGGCTGTTTGCTGGCACCATCCCAAACCTAATATGCCACTTTTTGCTGGCATAATCCTTCTCTTTCAGCTGCTGGTATCAAGCCGGTACCAGTTGGCCAGACCAGGCAATATATACAAAATTGTACAATGAAAGCTTTCCTGTGAATAGACTGAAAAGGGCACTTACTTTGAAACCTGGGTAAATATTTCACCTAATTCAAAACATGGCACCTGTACAAAGCCCTCCTCTTTGCTGCCACCTCCCAAATCACATAGGCCTCTGCCGCCTTTGGTTCTGTACTGTATGTTTCATGCAAATTGAGGATCTGAAGCCTATACCTTCTTTGAACCTGTAAACTAATTGCTCAAAAAATAATCAGGGTTGAGAGCCAGCTGCAGGCGAGTTCAGATGACAAAATAAATGCAGATGCAAGGTTGATAGCAATTAGATTGCCACCTGCTACGCAGCTTTAATCTGCACCCCTGAAGTCCAATTGTTTGCAGAGGTTGGCAAAGGAACAAGGGGGGGGAGAATGCTTCAAGTGCAGGAGTATTAGGGTCTTATCCGAGGGACGGGAAACAGGATGGAACTCGTGCCAACTTTGCGCTCAGGTCCCTATGGTATCCTTTGAATCCCTTTTGAATTATTATTAATATTTTCTATAGCACTTTTAATTGCTGAGTGCTTCAGCCCTGCTGCGGGGAGAGTCAATATTATTACCATTTTAAAGGTGGGTAACTGAGGCTATATACCTTTAAAATACATTGGAAGCACATTTCTGCTCTCAAGGAATTCTGGGTGCTGCAGCTTGTTGAGGTTTGCTGGGAAATGTAACTCTGAGGGGTGAACTACAGTGCCCAGAATTCTTTGAGGAAAAGCATGTGCTTTGAATGTGCTACAAAGTGTGTACAAAGCCTTAGTGACATTTACTAGAGGTACTAGAGGGACAAATGCAGGTGGCTTCTAGCGTGAAAAGAGATATATTATTCAGGGCAGAAATTGTACGTTTTGGTGGTCTAATCTGGGTTCAGATTGGCACGTCAGCATCCCAGTGGGCCAAGGAATAAAACACAACCAGTGAGGCAGACTTGGCAAATTCTAGTTTCCAAAATCCACAGCTGGCGCCAACCAAATTGTCCCACTGAGAGGCAGTGTGGCGTAATGGTTAGAGTGTTGGACTAGCCTAACCCAACTTCATAGGGCTGTTGTGAGGATGAAATGGCAAGGAAAACCATGTATACCACCTTGAGATTATTGGAAGACAAAGGCAGTATATAAATGTAATAAATAAATAGATAGTGTGGCAAGTTTTCAGCTTCTCCAGAACTTTTTATCAAGGATGTTACACAAAGCATGTGCGTGTGTTTGAGAGAGAGAGAGAGATTCTTTCTCTCCAAAAAAATAGGCTGATGCAGCTTATCAACAGCTTGCAGCCACAGTGGCTTTCTTTTACCTCCTCTACTTTCCTAGACAGGAAGCCTCTAAACACCAGTGCTGGGAACAAGTGGGGAGAGAGCTGCTGCAGCACCAGGTTCTGCCTGTGGGTTCCCAGCAGGCTGCTGGCTGACCATTAATTTGTCTGATCCTCTTTTGAAGCCATCCAAGTTAGTGGCCCTCGCTACCTTTTGTGGCAGCAAATCCCATAGTTTTAACAATGCAACGTGTGAAGAAATACATTCCTTTGTCTGTCCTAATCTTCCAACTTCCAGCTTCATTGGATGGTCTGGAGTTCTGGTACTCACGAGAAAAGCTTCTTCCTAGCCACTTTCCTCATGCACAATTCTATACACTGCTATAGCATCTTTCCTTACTTACCCATTTTTCTAAATTAAAAAGCCTGAAATGCAGTAACCTTTCCCATAAAGGCCTTGTTCCTACCCCTTAAATCATTTTGATTTCCCTTTTCGGAACCCCCTTCAGCTCTGCAGTATTCCTTTTGATGTCATGTCTTACTTCTTCCCCAGCAACCTTCAAAATCCTGGGACTGGTGTTGTTTCTAAAGCTGCAGCGCCTCAAGAGGCTCATGTCAACCAAAGATTCAAACATAAGTGCAAATGAACTTTTCCATGCTGAAGTCAGGATCTTATGAGAGCAGCGCCTCCTAAGATTAAGCTGCAGGCCTAAATTCTGCAAAATTCCATTGCCGTATATTCTATTGATGCTGCCCTACCAGCAGCAAAATCCAGGTGCTTGAACAAAAGACAGGGAAGTAAGGGGAACCTTCAGAGATGGTTATGTTGACTCACTTGCATGCACACTGCACCACATCTGATCCTCCTTATGTCATCTTTTAATAAGTGACTCACATCAAGAATAAATTAAAAACCACCGTGAACAAAACATTTTATTCCAGCCTTTACAACAGGAAGCAGTAAACACTCCTTTTATGTTTTGCATTATTTCTTTTGAGGGAGGAGGGAATAATTTTATAAATAAAAAAAAGTAATGAAGACATACTATTTTATGAATTGCAATGCATCCCAACCTCCATTAATAAAATCTAAAATGCTGACTAGTAGGAAATAAAAATTGTTCCCAAAATTGCCAGAGATCTACAAAGAAAAGGTGCAGCAGCAGAATATGCCAGATGGATAAATGCTGTTTTATATCAACATTTACATTTATATTTTTCAAAAAGTCCCCAGCATTCAGCAGAACAATGAAACAGCGGGAGAAGTAGCTTGTAGCCTTTAATTTGAATTTTCCTAAGGTGAATTTGTCAGAAGACAGGTGCTAATAGTGCCACAGCTTCATTGGTTTCAAATATCGTGTTTTCTAAATTCATCTCATGATTTGGGCCCCTATGCTTTTTAATTTTCACATTAATGATGTGGTTCCTCACTCCGGCAATTAGAAGCAGGAAGGTGTGTTGTCCGATGACATAGTGCTACTTATGCTTTCCCATCTGGGTCTTAAAAATCTACTGGTGCATTTTAGTTTGTGCTGTGAACAGGAAAGCCTCATAGTAAACTACTAAAATAATTGTTTTTGGAAAACACAGCTCTAGAAATAAATGGAGTCTGCACCAACATGAATTAGAGCAAACTCACTCCTTCAGATGTCTTGGGAGTCCTCTTTAGCAAATCCTTGTCTTGGAAATGGCATACTGAGTCGGTTGCACCAATGTAACACAAAATGTGGCCTTTCTCTCCAACAATGAGCAATCATTTAAAAATTATATTTATAATTTAATTTACATTATACTTAAGAGGCATGTACAAGGCTCCTGTATTTCCTTTTTAGAAATTTGTGAATGTGATTTGCATGTACAGTGGAACATCGGAAATTGAATGTAATCCATTCTGGAAGGACATTCAATTTCTGAAACGTTCGAATTCTGAGGTGCGGCTTCCGACTGGCTGACAGCTAGGCTTTTTGCAGATTGGAAGCCGCATCAGACGTTCAGGTTCCAAGGAACGTTCAAAAACTGGAACACTTACTTCCGGGTTTTTGACGTTCGGGAGCTGAAACATTCAGGAATGGAGAGGTTCGAGAACCGAGGTTCCACTATAATTGATTGCTTCACCTATTAACAACGAGGCAATCAACTATTTTTTAAATAAAAAATGCAGCATGTACATTAATTTGTATGTGTAGATATGCTGTCTGTGCTGGATTTAATGGAACTGCCTACATGCAGAAGAGCTCTGCATCCACATAAGCAGGGCACACAGGTCTCCAGACTAGCCTGGCTACCTTAGATGAGCCTATTCCATCACAGAATAAGAGCAGCACATCTCACATCCATGGTTTGGCGTCACCCCACATGCATTCTCATTAATTACCATCACTATGTATACACAAAATAGGCACAGGCACCTGGCTCCCGATACATTTTCAAAGTGGCCCTCTGCGGCAAAGGAGATCTGAGCATCAAAGTGGTATCAAATGCACAGGTTGTAAAGAGGAAAGTCTCACTGCTTGGAGCTTGGTTTAAATGTTAATGCAACACTGTTGATGCAGAACCTCTGCCCAGATGGCTCGGGACCATCGCCGAACACATGGCCCAGGTGGGCATCGCACTGCAAGAGAATAACAGACTTAGTTGCAGTGCCAGTTCTTTAAATTAAAGCCTATCTACATAAATTAAACAGTCTGATTTCATAGCCAAAGGGGCCAATTAAGTCTGCAACTGCCATATAAGCAATACCTTCTGTGTTTAGAGCCAACTTCCGAAGCCCACTCATTTTAGTGTGCTCACGTTTGCATGCATGCAAATGCCCCAGGTGTAAAGTGTGGCCTCTCCTGGGTAAGCTTTCTGTGGAAAAGATACCTTTGTGCTAATAAGATGGTTTTCTATGCCAAAAAAAAAACCATTCTTATTGAGAATACCACTTTAAAATCAGTATTAATTAATAGTATTGGGGGGGGGGGGAAGAGAATGCCCTCATTCCAATCAGAATACAGTACCATTGTTAAATTTGTGAGTCAGTCAGGAAATCCACTGGGACTTCTGATGCAGATTCCATGAGTTTAATCACTCAAGGGGCAGATCTATAATTTTTCCTTCAACTTTTGTAAGGTCAGCTTTCCCATCCACTCATCATACAACTGTCTCACATGTGCAGCCTGATCCTTTGCATATTTACTCAGAGGTAAATATTGTTGTATTTAACCGGGCTTATTCCCATTGGAAATGTGCACCAGAGTGCGGCAAAATCCTATGCATGTCAACTCAGAAGTAAGTCCTACTCGATTTAATGAGACCATTAATGTTGTGTAGGATTGTGTTGTAGTGGTCTAAACCACTGAGCTTCTTGGGCTTGCCGATCAGAAGGTCGGCGGTTTGAATCCCCGCAACAGAGTAAGCTCCCATTGCTCGGTCCCAGCTCCTGCCAACCTAGCAGTTCGAAAGCACATCAAGTGCAAATAGATAAATAGGTACCGCTCCAGTGGGAAGGTAAACGGCATTTCCGTGTGCTGCTCTGGTTTTGCCAGAAGCAGCTTAGTCATGATGGCCACATGACCTGGAAAAACTGTCTGCGGACAAATGCTGGCTCCCTCGGCCTGTAAAGCGAGATGAGAGCTGCAACCCCAGAGTCGTCTGCGACTGGACTTAACTGTCAGGGGTCCTTTACCTTTATAGATTTGCCCCAGAAGTTCATACATTAGGTCCACTACCTGGGACTAATTTCATGATTCATGAAAGTGTATTTAGTTGTATGAATGCGGCTACACTTCACTTTTTGTGACACATATAGAATAAGAGACTTGCATTTAAGGAACTTTATATGCTTTCTTTAAGGTAGGTGTACCTGTTTGCAGATGACTTCCGTGCTGCTTGTTCCTAGTGAATTATCAGGACGTCTCAAGATATTAGTATTGCTTTCATCTGTGCCATGTGTCCCATATGCTTCTGAAAAGGATGGCCACCCTGTGCCAGAATCATATTTTGTTTCTGAGCTATAAAGGACAGCAAAGTTGCATATTAATGAAGGGTTGTGGTGCACGCACACACACACACACATACATGCATGCACGCATGTGCACACACAGAGGATGAGATAGATAGATAGATAGATAGATAGATAGATGCATGCATGGAGTCTATCACTAAATTTATCTCTCACCTATATGCAAGAAAGTAGCTTGGAGAGGGATGTTGCTTTCCCAAATAACATTGCCTTTTTATCTTGTTCTTTTCTCCCCACCCCAAAGATGGCAGTAGTAGTGTTCAAAACCCCCATTGTTCTAAGTGCATTTTGCAACAGGGAATTTCATTAGCGCAAGCAGTTTCTGACACAGTACTGTGCCTAAGATTTCAGATTAAAACTGCAGAGTGGAAGGAAAGGAGGACCTTTTTCTGCCTCCCCACTTCCAGCTACTCTCTGAAGACTGGAGAAGAGACCCTCTTAATAATATTAGGGGGGGTGGGCAGGTGGATGAAAATGCTGACAACCATAACTGCATTATTAAAAAGGCAATCTTGTATAACATGTGAATATCCTTAAATGGAAGGCTAAAAATATGAAGTTTTGCTTTTAAATAGATGTTCAGTATGGAAATAATCAGGGCTGGATTTAGACACATCATAGAAGCATTTTTGTTGAAAGCATTGTAAATTTAAACAGGGAAAACAGGTAGAGAAAAACGGGACTCCACATCACCATCTGGTGGCACAATGTTATATCGCATATAAATCTAGCTGAGTCCCAGGATTATTTATAGCCCATGTGTTGTTGTTTTTAATAAATAGATGAAGGAGGGAGAGCAATTCAACCAAAAACTAAGGACTTCTGTAGCCCATTGATTTCAGAGAAGACTTTAACCCTATGCTTGATTTCTACATGAAAACCAGTGAACCACAGCATGAACTAAGCATAGTAACTCATAAGTAAGTACAACAGATTTCTATTGGGTGTATTTGTTAGTGAGTGAGTTTAGCACAACAGCCTTAAGCCTATGCAGCTTTGACTGGACTGTGTCCAAAGTTTCTGAGGCTCCAATCCTGTACCCACTTGCATAGGAATAAGCACCACTGAGCTCAGGAAGACTTACACATGAATATTCATGCTGTTGCCCACATATGCCTTTAAGGAACAGGACACATGAAAAGTTCAAAGAAACAAACAAAACATGTCTATGTCTTCCAACATTTACATTTACATAGACATTTACATTTTTAGCAACCATGGTTTAACAAAATAAAAACGTTTTGTATTCTTCATACTTTCAGAAATATGGATCTATCAAGAAACATTCAGGTGGGAAATTGTGTCCTGTTTCAATCAGACATATACATTTTAGTTGTAGCCTGATTAAGTAGGAACTTTGTAAAAATCTGTTTGATATGCCTAGTCTAGCCACACTTGCAAACTCCTGGATCAAGAAGTACAAACTAGGCAAAATCAGCACTGTTCTAAAACCAAAGAAAGAAAAGCAGAGAAAGTAGACACCCATGTGAAAAGAGTCTCTTTCACCATCTTCATTTATCGAAAAACATTTATAAACTTCTTACTGTTTAAATTTTTTATAAGTAGTGTATAATATGAAAACAGACAATGCCATCACAGAGCCTAAAACCAACAAAACAGTAAAAAGCATATAAAAACAAATCTTCTAAGAAAGGCGGACCTGTAGTGAACTCTAGTTCAAAAAAAACACACCCTAGGCCACAGTAAATGTGTTAGTCTTTGAAAGTGCCACAAGAGGGACTCCTTGCTGTTTTTCCATCTTACAATGTAAATGCAGGGAAGAGAGGCTCACAAGTATGCCAGAGATCCACTTTGAACTACTGAAAGTGCAACAGCAGGGATCATTCAGTGTGCAATTTAAGGGTTAAACAGGGCTTGTGCACAAGAGTAGAGATTTCTTATGCAAAGGAAGTAAGGAGCAGTAATGTTTCTGAATGGCAGTTGCTGGAAACTGAGGGAGAGGAGAGTGTTGCTGCGCTCAGATCCTGCTTGTGGGTGTTCCGCATGGCATCTGGTCGGCCGCTATGAGAACAGGTTGCAGGACTAGATGGGCCACCGGCCTCATCCTGCAGGCTCTTCTTATGTAAAGCAGTGGGAACAGCTCATTGCTGCATGAGAACTACCACTGGATTGGGACCAGTGCAATTATAATCTCTCCATTGACTATGGCTTTTCAAACAGGTGTTTAAAATTGTCTTGTTCACTGTGTCTTCTACATCAGGTCTACATTTTCTTACTGTAAAAAAAAACCCCCAACAACCTTGCCAATTTTCTGCCCTATTAAAATAGCTCCTCACCACAAATATCCCTGTGCGGTTTATTTATAAGTACGTCACTTAGTCTGCTAGAAACATGTTAGTAGCCACCAAAATGCTGCTGCTCAAAATTCTATTTGTTCTTTGAAGTAGTTCACCAGAGCATTTGTGGATAAATGGACATTCCCCAAACATATGTGTTAGATTAGCCCTTAATACACCATTCCTTCAACATATGTTGTTTACTTTGATCTGCATTTTAGCTGTCCCAAATGTAGTTGAGATGATTTTAAGAAGTATGACCCTTGCCTATAATTTTATGACTGGGCTGAGGTTTGATGTTCCATTAAAATTCTGTGATTTGCTATCTATAAAACCTGAGACTTATGTTCCATGTATTCCTAATCCTTAGTGAATTCTTCATAGGAGAAAGCAGTAACCTACATACCCTGCAGAAACACTTTGCATGCTCAGAGATTAGGATGCTTCTCAAGGGGCAGCTCTTGCTTTTGCTTACAGTTCAGTAGTAAACACAATACAGCTAGGGAGGAGACTCCTTCCAATAATCTGAATGTGGGTCTTATTTCTACTTGCAGCAGGCTGCAAGAACGGGTAATAATATCCAGCAGCTGAGACCAGGTCCCCAAATACCTAAGCAGTCAGAGCTGATGGGAGATAGCAGTCTATTGTGCTTTCTACGGCTCCCTGCAGTCAAAAGGGAGAATTCTGCACTAGTTAAAGGTTCCAGACTAGAGGAAGCCAACCTGGGGGTATCCAGATGTTGTGGACTACAACTTCCATCATCCGTGACTATTGCCTGTGCTGGTAGGGACTGTTTGACATTAGAGTCCAAGGCATTTGGAGAGCACCGCTTTAACTATCCTTGTCCGAGACAATTTCCAGGGTCTTATCCTACATAGATCACAGTATGATGATGATGATTATTTACTAAATTTTAATTGCTTTCTACAAAAATAATCTCATGGATCTTACAAAGAACATACAAACGTATAAAAGAATTAGACAATACAACAATGTAAACAGTAAAAAACAACACCCAGCAGACAAAAAAAGAGTGCCTGGTCACCACTGACACAAAAAACAATCAATAGATGTCCAATCAAAACTTAATCCGCTAATATTATGCAAAGTCAAATGCCTGGCAGTATAGGAAAGTTTTAGCCTGACACTAAAATATATTAATGCTAGTGCCAGGTGAGCCCTATGGGGAAGAGTATTCTGTAAGTGGGGAGATGACTGAAAAGGCTCTCTCCCTGAATGGACTAATAGCAGTGTTGGGGGAATTTTAACTGGTAATATTTTGCAGTGGGGAAAATTAACCTGTGCTCCTCCAGTGTCGCAGCCCTGAACTAAATCAGGGTCTCCTCACTGCACCCTTAGAGCTGGGAAGCCCAGGTTCAAATTCAGGCACAGCCGTGAAGCTCAATGGGTGACTTTGGACCAGTTGCTCTCTCAGCCTACCGTACCCTCACTAGTTTGTTGTGAAGGGAAAGCATTATGTACCTGAGCTCCAGCGAGAGTCAGACATACACACATATGTAAATTTGAAAAAAGTATATTGCAAATAGACTCCTACCTGAACAGCACAGCATTGCAGCATATGCAGTGGTACATCCCAGGCTCTGTGTTAGTCAGATGGATTCCACTAAAAGGCTTCAAACATGCATTGTTAATATTCTAATTCTTAGCCATCTTTCCCACCCTCCACCTCCAAGTCAGCTTGCAAAACCAAACATCAAGCAGGCTCATATGTGGGAACTTCCAGTGTAACATGGATATTCAACCTGCATGTTCTTTGTCACCCTGAGAAGTTTCATTCCCACCTTTTACTCTCCTGGGGGTAACCAAACCAAGGAGCAGAATCTTTACAGGTTCAGGTATGTGGTCATCACACATTTACAACACCCAACATCACTCTTGTCTAAACAGACAGAATCTGTGCTCATCACTGCAATCAGTTTAGGATGGATAAAGAGAAGTAATTCTTCACGGAACTTTATAGGATTTCCTATAACGCTATATTGTGTTTTTAATATTTGGTTGGAAGCCGCCCAGAGTGGCTGGGGAAACCCAGCCAGATGGGCAGGGTATACTGTAAATAATAAATTATTATTATTATTATAATTATTATTCCTGCCACAATTTGTGATGATGCCTTTAAAAACGGACTTAGTCATGTAAGAAGAAGAGGTCTATCTATTTCATCTATTAGAGGTGGGGAACTTTCAGCCTGCAGGAAAAAATTAGGCCTGCCAGTCTGGCAAATTTGACTTGCATGGCTGTTTTCAGCCAGCCCTGCCCACCTGTCACTCATCTGATGTCCTAGGTCTAGGACATCAAGTGCAGGAGAGGTAAAGCCCCAGCTGCCAATGAATCATTAGGAGTGCTCAAGTGGCAGCAGGGCTCGCAGGCAGCACTGTTTACATTTGCTGCCAAATGCAAGCCACCCTGGGATTGATTCTACTTGGGGGTTCCTGGTTGAGATCCTGAACAGAGCCAAAACTCTGTCAAATTAAGGAACAGTTATTTTCTCTTTTTCTGTAACTATTAAACTTTTAATAAATATTATTTTTTAAAAAATTAAGGAACAGTTATGCAATGTATGTCTATGTTGAATATACATTTCACCTGCTTGGAAACTATTACAACTCTTGGCTTACCAGTTCAGTTCCTTTTTCCCTGGTGACATAAAACTGCTCAGGAGTCAACTTCTTTTGCCAGTCAGTGGTAACAATTGACTCATCGTATCTTGTCAAAGAACCCACATCTTTATCTAGAAAGGTGGAAGAACAAGAAATTCAACCAACAGGTATAAGCCACTGTGCAAAGAAGAAATTTCTATATGCCAGATTGCACCAGAAGGCGAACAGTAATTACATCCAGAGCCAAGAGAAGGCGATACATGGAGGCCTGCAATTACAGCTGACAAGTTGCTGAAATACAAGGCGCTTAGAACAGCTGCTGAGAGAGAAGCGTCACTCCACAGTGGTGGCATTTACTAGGAAATGGTCAAAGGCTCATATTCATGGAGGAGTTGTTTAATGGGGCCTTGAGAACAATAAAAAAGATATTGCATACAGTTAAAGGGGTGGGGAATCTTTGTAAAGAAAATGGTTTCAAATAAACATCATATCACCCTTGACGAATTGACAGCTCTTCCATCTCCCAGAGGCCTCATCAATCCTGCAACACACAGGTTGCTTCTAAACCACCATTTCCCCTCTTCCTGGTGCACACAAATTTACTTGCAAGCTCGCAAACTGACCTGCGTTTGTTGCAGAGCTTGGCTAGTGTGCCTGATTGGACTAAGCATATTAAGCTGCCTGGCATGTTGCACACCAGCAGCATTTGGCAAAGCTAAGAGCACAATTCTAACTTGTCAGGATGGTGTGTTGCAGTGCCAGAAAGGGATCCAGTGTGATGGATAGCCCAGCTTAGCCCTGGTGGATGGGAAACTGCCTAGTGATGACTAGTATTTCAGGGCCAACAGATCACCAAAGCGGTAAAATCCTCATACTATGACAGCCTGGAACTGGCACAATGAAAAGAGGATGGGGGAATCTATTTAAAAACATTATTTACACACCATCTTGCTTGCCCTCATTAAAACACAATGAAGTATATTACAGCTGCCTTCATTTTGCAAATGGAAAAACTGAGTCTGAAATATAGTTATTTGCCCAAGTGACTTAATGGGCAATTAAAAACAAGCTTGGCACTCCATGGTACACATCCAAATACTCAGGAACTGGTGCCCATTCTGGCTCTCCCAGAATGCAAAAGGACAAAACGAGGCCCATTCCTGGGACTGTATCAGTGAAACAATGCAACTGTGTGACTAAACAGAGGCCTGATCTACCCAAGCAGCAGAATGTGATGCTGGGGTGATTTGAACCACTCGGGGCTGCAAGTGACAAGTGAAGTACTGGGTCTGAGTGCTCTCATACTTAAGAATAATAATAATCTGTGTAAGTAAATAAACGAACCAAAAACTTCTAATACACCAATGTAATATACCATCTAGCCTCTGTGGTGCTAATTTTATACCTGTAAAAATTAAAAAAATGTAGTTTTTAAAATCACACTGGTATGACCTGTAGTCTCAAGTAGTACAGTCATACCTCAGGTTGAATGTGCTTCAGGTTGAGTGCGTTCAAGTTGCGCTCCGCGGCAACCTGGAAGTAACGGAGCGTGTTACTTCCGGGTTTCGCCGCTTGCGCATGCGCAGACGCTCAAATGATGTCACGCGCCATTGCTTGTTAAGTTCACTTCAGGATGCGAACGGGGCTCCAGAACGGATCCCGTTCGCATCCCGAGGTACCACTGTATAGCCTATTTTACCACTTCAAGATGATACCACCCATTCCCACTTTGTTTTGCTCTGCGCACACGCACACGTTGTCCTTCCTTTGCACTGCAACTCGTCTCCCTAACGAATAAACCCGGGTAATTTGCTGTTGCTATAATTAAATCAACTCTTAAGTCATGCATAAGGAGCACCAGAGCAATCGCCCCGAGCTGCCTCCGAGCAGCAACAGAAGGAGCACCGCACCCCCCGCTCCCTCCCCGTGAGGCCGGGAAGCCCCGTAGGGAGACGCAACCCCCACCCCGCACCCCTCTGCTACCCAACCCGCTCCGAGCAACTACCGCCGGTGTCGGTGTGCGCAGCTCGGGGGCCAAGGCAGACGCCGCTCCGGGCTGCCCCCTGCGAAACGCGCAGAAACAGCGGCGGCGCCTGCAGGACCGGCTGCAGGGCGCGAAGTCTCCTGAGGACTCGAGCGGCAGCCATGGTCGCCTCTGAGGAGCCCAGAGCTGCGTCGCGCTGCTCCCGGGCTCCGCGCTTGGAGTGAGGCCCCGCCCTGCCCTGGGCGCGCGCGCGCGGCCTGGCGGCTTCTTGCTTCGCTCCCGGGCCCGAGAGAGGAGGATGCGCGCGGAAAGGCCTTCTCCTCCTTGAGGGAGGCAGGCGGGGCCGCCGCTCCAGAAGGCTGTTAACAAGCCGGGCGTAGACGACTGTCTGACAGGAATCAAGGAGGCGCAAGTCGGAATCTGCTCAAAACGTTTCGCCACCTAAGGCACAGGCAGCAAACGAGTGCCCTGCGTCAATGTGTTGTTTTGGCACCTGAGGAGGCAAATTCCTCCACAACTGCTTCTTCCCCCTCCTTGGCAGGAAAACTACTACTACTACTGCAGTACTACTATTATAACATTAAATAATGAACCATTTGGATGACGTTTTGTGAGGCCCCAAATCATCCGCCTGAGGCAATGGTTGCACTCTAATGGTGGGGCCGGTCCCACTCTTCATACCGTTCCCAGCAAGAGGAACCCCGCAAGGCAAAGATGAGGATGAAGCGTAGAAACAACACACTTCCTTCCTGACTCTTGGTGGCACCAGAAGGAAAACCCCGGGGGCACAGAAGTATATTTCTAGGTGGGCAAGTTGTGTCACATATGTTAAGATGGGGGGGGATTTGATGACTGCAGTCCAGCAGTGTGTATGTTCCCGACCCTGATTTAGTTTGAGGGTTTCACAGTATTGTAGAGTTGGAAGGGATGTTGAGGACGATCTAGTCCAATCCCCTGCAAGGCAGGAATTTCAACTAGATCATACATGACATCTTCAACCTCAGCTTAAAAACCTCCAAGCAAGGAGAGTGCATCACCTCTCGTGGGAGTTCCAATGTCAGAAGGTTCCATTTCTTATACATGCCCTTCTTACATCTCAGCTCATCTGTAAGCTCCATAGGCAGCCACACCGGTTTCTTTAAGTGCTTCCCACTTTTCATGTTGGAATTGTCTGCTGTTGTGCCTTCAATATTTCAGCTTAAAGACTCTCCCATCATAGCTGTCAACTTTCCTCTTTTCTTGCGAGGAATCCTATTCGGGATAAGGGAATTTCCCTTAAAAAAACGGAAACGTTGACAGCTATGACTCCCATCCATCTTGGACTCCCTTCTCTTTTGAGTTTTTCTGACCATGGGATTTCACTCAGTAGCTCCTTAAGCTTTTTGAAATCAGCCTTCTTAAAGTCAAGAGTGCACATCCGACTACATTCAGCTTTCCTTTGCCTGTGTGTAATGAAACCCAAGAGGACATGTTCACTTCCTCCCAAGGTTCCCTGTACTTTCACTTTGTTGATCAGTTTCTCCCTGTTGGTAAGGATCAGGTCTGAGAGAGATGCCTCCTGCCCTGTTGCTTCTTCTACCTTTGACCTGCCCTCTTGATAACAAAACAACTAAATTTTATGGCTCTTTGGAAAGCGATAAAAAAAATGAAATGTAGAGTTTGCATCGGTTCTTTGGACTTTAAATGCTTAAACACCCTGTGCAGCTTTCCTTATCAAATGTGCAAACCCTACACAACTTTGAGGAGGGCAGGGGAGACAGGATATTCTGATCAAGAATCCCTCCCATCACTGGTAACATGGTTCTGAGATCATTTAATTAGAGATACCAGGTATTCAACCTGCAACAGTTTGCATGCAAAACTTGTTTACCACTAGCCCATGAAGACCTCATCCTATAAATGCTATCAGCTATAAAACATTTTGCCCCCACCCAGCCAAAGCTCCATAACTGGCTTTCCAAAGATTTCAATATTTCAGATATTGACTTTCCAATCAAACTTTTTTTAGCAGACAGCCAATGTGTATTACAAAGTATAATGGGAATCAATATTAATACTTACATATTTTATAGAGAGGATAACTATATTTTAGCTGAGAAGTGAATTATGAAGATAGCTATTGTCCTGACCAAATCTACATCTTCTCTTGGAGCAATTTAACCTATTTCTACTGCACCATTTGCACTTGACATAAATCACTTGCACACTAGGAGTAGGTGCTAAGTTCAGTGGAAGTTGAGGGCACTCAGGAGATCAAATTATAAGGCCCATCAATTGCTGTCTAATCTTGAGTCAAAGTTCATGAAAACTGCAGTGAAAGAGGCCCAGCACAAAGTTTAATTAATGATTAGATCAGTTCGCTTCAGCACTCAGAGGGAGCATGCTGTTAATTATATGGGTGTAATGATTTTACAGTATGTAGCAGGGGGTGGAATGAATCTATGCTCCACTTCCAGCAGTTACTGGAGAGACATTGATTCAACAAAACACGAAATGAAACACGGAACAAAAGTGACAGGTTTGATGCCAGCCAGCATTTTAGAAATATTGCCACATATGTGTAAGAAAATGGGATTGTCTATTAATTTTGACACGGTCTTCATGTTCCAATAATAGGTGCATTGGATCAGAGTTTGTGTGTTTAAAATCAAGTTCAAAAGTATAAATAGAGTAATAAAACACCTCAAAGCCAGTAACACAGAGCAGAATCACACACCAGTAGCTTTCAAGGGTCTCTCTGTGATTAATTAGCTAAGTCACCAGACAGCAGCAGCTAAAAACAATGAGGACCAGGGGGACTTCCCTTGGTAGGTTGTTCTAGATTAGGTGTAGCCAACATGGTGCCCTCCAGTTTTTGCTGGACAACAGCTTCAGTAAGCTCAACCAGCCTGACCAATAAGGATGATGGATGCTATTGTCTAGTAATATCTAGAAGGCATCACATTGGCTGTTCTAGATCAATAGTAATCAATCTTCATATTAAGGATCCAAGCCCAAATTTGCATTTGGGGATCCACTTTTTCATTTTGATATATTTGTAAGACTGTAGTATTGTTGCTGTGATTCACCTTAGGTCAGGCTGTGGCTTTCCTGTGAGTAAGTACCACTGAAATCAAATGGGCTTACCTCTGAGCAGACATGCCAAATATTTTATTGTTAACTGTGCTATAAACCTTCAGGAATGCAACCCAGATCATTGGGGGTTCTAAAATTCCTATTAGGACAACATTATGTCAACCAAAATAATGTGCAAGCTTTCAACTTCTCTAGATCTCTTCATCAAGCTAAATAATAAACAGAGTGTGGAGAGGAGAAACATTAGCTGATGAAGCAACCAGGTTTGTATATGGAATGTAGGAGGAGATAGCAGACATTCAAGTGAGGCAATATTAGGTGCTATGCAGATTTCACATTCACCTAGAGCTGCAGGGAAGAAACATACAATGATAGATTCCTCATATTTTAAAACATAGAATCCAGTTGTTACCACAGTCTATCTCAGTTTGTCTGAAGTATATTATATCATCTTGCTAACTATTGGGGATGGGGAGTGTTTTTTTCTCCAGGATTCTGTCTTCTGGAAAGCAGCAGGAAAAACAGCATGTGTGTGGGTGGGTGTTTGAAAGAGTAGGTGGCAGCTAGTGAAAGTCCCTCCATGTGGCGATTATATATATTTTGATTTAACTGCATCTTGGCACAGCCTGGCTGACAGGTTTGAAGGGCAACCTGGTCATCACACACATTTATGTCAGCAGATGCTGAGTTGCATCTTTTGTCCGGATGGGTGAGTCACACACAGAAAGGCATCACCCCCATTACAAGCTATACTTTTAGGGGTTATAAACAAAGATTTCGAAGTTTGCAGTAAATACTTTTTGATTTTCCTTCAATATTACTTCTCTTTCCTAGGTATGCCTGCACCTCGCAAATTCAGGCAGTTGCCTGGGGACCACAATTTTATTAAGGATTTCTCTTTGAACTGAGTCTTCAACTTGCTGAGATCTTACCCATCCTCTCTGCTGCTCTTCCAGAACTTTGGAGACTGGTAGGGCAAATGAATCCAGGAGCTCAGAAGTGAGTAAGTGGTATGCTTTTGCTGATCATTAAACAAGTCTCTTGAATTGTAGGTGGTGGTGAGGAGCAGAAACTGTCCTTGATTTCCCTGGAGACTCCCAGAAACATATTGCCAGCCCATTATTACATTACTTTGTATAGAGGTTTTACGTATACAGGGGCTTTACAGTTCATACCTGATATGTAAGAATTCCACTTCTGCAAATGCTTGTAGTAATTCATGGCAAATAGGCATTATGTTTACAGGGAGGTAGGCTTCTCTTCCCCTGCTCTTCATCCTTTCTTTATGTTTGCACCAGTTACAAGACAGAACAGGAGACCAGTTTAAATAAAAGAAAATAAATCAGGGGATACAATACTGAGGGTGATCACTGTGGAATATAGGAGAGAGAACTTGATATGTGATTGGCAAATGGGAAGTGGCTCCATGCCAGGTGGATGCGAGTTCAAAGAGATGAGCGCCAGTGGCAAAGCTGGGCCTGGATTAGAACATGACAGGAAACAGGTGTTAGGAATGAACTAGTCCAGAAGCACAGAGTACTTGCTGAGACCTCTGGTCAATTGGCTGGAAGCCATCTCCCTGCTCAGACATTTCCTGCTTCATGCTGAGCTACTCTGCCCACCAACAGAGGTACATGAAACCCCAGCTAACAATTGAAATGACAGAAATCTGCTTGTTTTCCATATAAATCCACTATAGGCAGGGCTGTGTAATCACAGTATGAAAGCACAGAAGAAACAGGTTTGGAGCACAGAATTCAGTATCTTAAGAATCACACTCTTACTCTTTCTAAAAAACAAAAATTAATATTCCAGTCCTTATATCTGTGAAGACAGAATGATAATGTTCAGCCTTCCCCCTCCATTACCCTATATTGAAGGAGAGGTAGGAGGAGGCAGCTGAGTAGGATTCTCAATGGGCAGTGGATGGGGGACAATGCATAGTTCTTTGCTGCTCTCTATGACTAGCCAAAACTAATTTATAGATGTGCCTAGGGTGTCACATGCTTATGTTGTTTATCGTATTCAGCTTGGAGCAGAACTTTGAATATGTTCGTGTGTAATTTTGATTTGTTAAGTGTGGTGAATACGAAGCTTAAGCTACAGGAAATCAGCAGGAAGCCTAAGTATGTATGCAAGGACATTCTGAGGCCTTTGCTCATATTTATACCTGACAAATCTTCTCAGGCACATTTATCTCAATAATGCATCTAGACGGCATTGGTTTTCTATATTTCCATTACCCAACAGGCTCTGTCTCTCTGTCTTCACACACACCCACACACCCTGTCATGGAAGTGCTGTCATTCCAGCATAAAGCCTAACTTTATGTAGATTAGCACTATTTATTTATTTAAATTACATTTTTATTTAGTTTTCATTCAGTTACACATTTTTAATAATCTTTACATTACATTCAAGTTATAACCATTTTCAATATCGTATTTTTTCCTACCCCTGTGACTTCCCTCTACCATATTGCAGCTTCTTCTACTTACATTTATTTTTCCATTGTATTGTGAATATTATTTTCATTTTTCCCCATAAAATGAATGGCTTATCTATCCATAGTTTAGCTTTGCAAAATTTAATATGTGTATTTATTTACTAAGTTAAACATCTCTAAAAACAAGTATCCACAGAAATAAAAAACAATGTTCATTTAATCAAAACCTTCCACCCATCAACTATGCTGCTGTATGTGTCTTTGCCCCCCACCCCCGCTTGTCTGTTGATTTGTCCAATCTCTGTGCCAGACTATTTTATAATCATCCTTCCTAGCCAAAACGTCTTGAGTAGCACAGATCTTGAACACCACAGTGGACAAAGAATCATTTGTCCACAGTGGCTTCCTGTAGGTTATTTTAGTGGATTTATCACCCTGAACTAAGCCCAGGCCATCTGTTACATCCTCTAATTACAAATGCAGAAAGAGGTAATTCACAAAGGCATCATAAAGAAAGTAAAATATAAATGATTTAAGGGCAAGCGTATGTTATGTTTCATGCACCAATCAGGCGTAAATGACTTTTAAAAAATCAAGATCTTCCTAACAGGGCAGGGATGGGAATGCACACCAAAGGAATGCTTTTCCTCAAATCACCCAGTCTTCTGGGGTGTCATCCATCCAAAAATGACGTATCTGATTAATTAAAACATACACAAGATTATGTTGTTGCTGATTTATTAGTGGAGTTCAAGCTCTTTCATTAACGCAACGTTTTTTCTTTCCTCCTCCTGGGTCTTTTTCCCAGGAGGACAGATTGGGAAGGGGGAGCACAAAAATGCAAGGAGTATTTATGGCTCAAGCACACAGTGATATTTCAAAGCCCCATTTTCAAATCACTTTGAACTGACAATATTTGATCAAATAGAGATTGCAGTATTTCAGAAAGGAGATGAGTTCCCATTTACATTTCAATATTTTTTTATTCAGTTCTGTGGGTTGATTAAGACTCATATGAATTTTTAATCCAACTGCTTGTCCTGACTCTCTCTTGAGATTCCATTATTGAGAACGTTGATACAGCTGGAGAAGTAAAGCTTAGGGAGTAAACACTCATTTCATGAAGGGTGAATTTTATCATCGTGTCTAAGAGTGGGTTGGAAAAATCTTGGTTCCACAATTTGTCTTAGCCACAAGAGGATTGGGCCAGCCACTGTTCATTCATTCCCTCTATTTCTTTCTTCTCCCCTCTTAAGTGTTATTTTTGCCCTGACCACTTTTTAAGCAATACCCTGGGGATGTAAGTGCTTAAATGTAAGCCAAGGATCTCCTCCTGCTCCTAAGATGTCACTCAGCAGGTCCAGTAAATGGCATCCCTTACAGCATGGGTGGGGTATTTGGTTTTCCATTATGAGGTCCCGTTGACTTACAGACAACCAGGGGCTACTTCTGAGCCAGAGCAAGTGGTGGGTGGAGGTTGTAGTACTGCAGGACACTCTCTCTCTCTCTCTCTCTCTCTCTCCCTCTCCCTCTCCCTCTCCCTCTCCCTATGCCAGTCAATCTCTCTGTGTTGCATGAAATTAGGTTCCCCACCACAGTACTACAGATTTCCCAAAGCCTAAGTGTCTTCCAGGGGAAGTGGGAGACCTCAGTGCACAGAATCATCCACAGACTAGCAGGTCCTCTGCACAAGTATACTCGTGTTAGCCACTCTGAGACCTTGGCATGGGGCGGAATATAAATAAGATAAAATAAATAAAATAAAGCAAGGAAAAAATGACTGATTTGTTTTGTGCTATGTGGTTGGGTGAATATTATCCATAACAGCCAGTAGGGATGGGTGAATCTCAACTTTGGTTTCTTGTTCTTCCACTCTTAAAGTTAACTTCTTCACATTTCCACATCAGTTTGTGAATTTTTAGAAAACAAGTCCTTATAAAAAATTCAGCAGCAATGTGAATTTCTTCTGATATACATATTTGCATACAATTTACCCAAAAATAACACATTTTTGTATGTTATTTTTACCAATATGCATTTTTATGCACACTTTACTTGGTATATGCATTGAATTTAGCAACGTTACATTGCTAATTTCAAAGGATGGCTATGTTTCAGTTCACACATTGTTTTAGAAAGTGCAAATTAGGTAGGTGCCCCTACAAATGTGAACTGAATCAAATTTGTCCCCCCATCCCTAGAGCTAGTGACCAAAATCCATGCAGTCAAACCAGTTTTTACACCCATGGATCTACCCCACTCCGAGCTAAAGATGGAGTTTCTGAACTGATAGTTTGGTGTGAACTATCTATTAGGCACTATTCACACCACCCCTGCTTCAGGGTTATAAGCAGATTTAAGGGTGCTGCTGGATGCCAAGATACAGCCAAGGTTCATGTGTTGGGGCAGCCATGCTTATTTTATGAATTTGTCTGCCCCATTCACATATAAAATGGTATGAGTGTAGGTCTATTTTTTAACATATGAAAAAAAGCACAGGGTGGGGGAGCAAACCCTCCCCTCCTATACTTAACTGGGCTCTACCATTCCCCTGCCCCAGTTAGCTAACTTGCATTACCAGAACTATGCTGGGATAAAAGTACATCAAGCAGCAGAACACAGCTGACTAAAGCGGATGTGTGGGGATAGTTTCACTTCTATGCCTTGCATGCTCCATAGGCTCTCCCTTTTACACATGAACAGGGAAGACATGTGAACACTCACGGCTGCCCCATCACATCTAGTTTGGCTCTAGGATTGTCTATTTATTTATTATACTTCAGTTTTATGTCATTATCGTTGATGGAAATTGCAAAAAAAAAAACAAAACAAAAAAACCCCGAAAGAGAACAGGTTTATTAATATACAGTGCTACCTCTGGATGCGAATGGGATGTGTTCCGGAGCCCCGTTCGCAACCTGAAGAGAATGCAACCCACGTCTGCGTGGGTTGCGATTTGCTGCTTCTGCGCATGCGCGTGACGTAATTTTGAGCATCTGAGCATGCACGAGTGGCGAAACCCAGAAGTAACGCATTCTGTTACTTCCGGGTCGCCATGGAGCGCAACCCGAAAACACTCAACCTTAAGCAACTTTAACCCGAGGTGTGACTGTATAAGAATAGTCTGTTGAATCATGCCAATGGCCCATCTTGTCCAGCATCCTGTTCTCACAGTGGCAAGCTAGATGCCTGTGGGAAACCAGGGAGTAGAACCTGAGCACAAGAGCACCCTCCTCTCCCGTGGCTTCCAGAAACTAGTACTCAGAAGCCTTTCTGCCTCCGACTGTGGAGGTAAGAGCATAGCCATAATGGCTAGTAGCAACGGATAGCTTTCTCCCCCGCGAATACATGGCAAAAATAAGATGTCATACAGGAACTGCTGTGCTGCCCACATTCAAATGGAAAAGTGACAGCAAATGTCCTTGTAAGCTGTAAAATTTTAAAACGTAACCTATAAAGAATAAAGCCCCCACTTCAAATTTCTGGTATCTGCATTTTATTCCAAAAGACTAAAATAAATAAAATATGATTAAAATATAAGCAAAACTTCTACTGAAATTCTGTGCGCTCCCCAAATATTTTTTTTTAAGACAGAATCTCCATGTAGTAAAACAAAAGACCCAGCTCGCCTATCTAGATTCATCAGTACATGTAAAGGTGCTGCAGTTGGCACCCAGCCCATCTTTGAAAATGAGCCCTACAAACCTCTCTGTGTTAATTAGCTTTACGAACAAGCAGCTTTTGGTTTCAAAGAGCTCTGGAAATATAATTAAATACGCCCATAGCGATCTGCCTCTGGACTGCCTTCTTTCATTAGATTGCCTGGCTGGTACATGAGATCTACAATATATACTTGAGGGGGAAGCAGAAGTCCAGGTATTCCCAAGGGAGAATCATCAACCAATTTCACTTCATTCCATGCTCTGGTGTACTCTCCACGGACTAAGCTGCAGCTAACACCAATTCTGTCTGCTAGAACCTATGGGAGGAAGTAACCAGATGAGAGATATATTTTACTTTATTTTTCTTACATTGACATACTGCCTTTTGGTCAGTGCACTGAAGGGCTTGCAGTTTAAAATAGTGCTTTACCATTTGAAAGACATGCTACAAAAGGGAAACTGTGCATGGAGAGAAGAGGAAAATAAGCAGGAGGAAAATGGTTGAGCAGAAAGATTGTACCATGCATTTTCCATCCTGAATAGAAATCATTCAATATTGTGTTGCCTGTGGGAGTTGCCATTTCACTGCCCAAGCACAAGACCATTAAGTTTGCTGTTAGAGAGAATTATCTCTTGTAAGAAAAATAGCCTTTTAAATATTTAATATTTATCTTGTGCTTTTCCTAAATGCTCAAAAGACTTCACAGAAACTACCCTCACAATAACCCAGTAAGGTGGGTTTGTACTGTTACGTCCATGCTGCAAAGAGGGGTATAAAGGCAAGAAATAGTGTCTAGCTTGTCAGTGAAACAACAACAACAACAACAACAACAACAACAATAATATACCATACCACCTTTCATCCCAGGATCACAGGGCGGTTTACAGTATAAAAACACGGAAATACTTAACATAATTACAAACAAAACAATAACCTTCCACAGCCTAAAAGGCCATAGATTGTTTAATTAGCCAGAGGCCTGGCTAAAGAAAAATGTTTTTGCCTGGTGCCTAAAGATATACAGTGGTGCCCCGCAAGACGAATGCCTCGCAAGATGGAAAACCCGCAAGACGAAAGGGTTTTCCGTTTTGGAGGTGCTTCGCAGGGCGAATTTGCTATGGGCTTGCTTCGCAAGACGAAAATGTCTTGCGATTCCTGGGGGGTTTTTTCCGCTCCCCACCCCCTTTTTCTAAGGCACTAAGCTGCTAATAGCCTTTTAGCAGCTAATCCGCTAATCCCTTAAGCCTTTAATAGCCGCTAATAGCCGCTAAACCGCTAATACCGCTAATGGGCTTGCTTCGCAAGACGAAAAAACCGCTAGACGAAGAGACTCACGGAACGGATTCTTTTCGTCTTGCGAGGCACCACTGTATAATGAATGTGCCAGGTGAGCCTCCCTCGGGAAAGTATTCCACAAACAGCGAGCCACCACTGAAAAGGCCTGTTCTTTTGTTGCCACCCTCTGGACCTATCATAGAGGTGGCACATAAAGAAGGGCCTCAGATGATGCCTGCAGGGTACATCTAGGTCAGTTCATATGAGGAGAGGTGGTCCTTGAGGTATTGCAGTCCTGAGCCATTTAAGGCTTTATAGGTGAAAAGCAGCAATTTGAATTGGGCCCAGACAGAAACTAATTGACTGCAGCCAATGTGGTTGGGCCAAAATTGGCATTATATGCTCAAACCTTGCCCCAGTGAGCAACCTGGCTGCTGAATTCCAAACTATCTTCAGAGGCAGCCCTACATATAACATATTGCAGTAATATATAGCTGAGATGATAACTCACAGCACTGCACCAGTCATCAACATGGTCATTTGTATTATTTTGCTTTTAATAAAGCAATGTATTAACATCACTCACACTTCTCTCCCAATGATTTTAAATGGTGTTTACAGAATAGGACTGTGTGTCTTTGCTTGATGAGAAATCAATACTATCCAAACACAAAATGACTTAAGTACACAAATAAATAAGGTTTGAATAACACTACAGCAAGGATACGTTGAAGTTGATATACATTAGCATATGCTGTGTGCTATTAAAATGAAACTTGTATCTGGCTGAGTAATTGACTTTACCTTGAAAAGCAAGGCCCTATGGTAGAAGGTTCCTTTGTTGATCTTCCCAATAGGCACGACATTGCATTTCAGTTCATATTCAATTTCACTTATATGAAGTTCCCAGCTGAATTCATGCAATTTGTCTGTTTCGATTGGACCGCCCATCTTTTCTGCAACAAACCTGTTTTAAAATCCAATAGTGACTTAAATTAACAATTGTCATAATATTTAATCAGGTTTAATACTAGCACTATTAACTGGTGTTTAAATATGTTATATTACATTATCCATCTCAATAACTTTCAAAGATGCACACATTCCCCTTCCAGTTCTTATCTGCTTTGCTGACTCTACGTGATCTCTCAAGGCTTGTGAGTAGGAGCTGATCTTTTTTCCTACAGTGCTTTAAATAATAAAAAATAAGTATGAGGAAGAAAAAATCATCTACAGTACAGATATAAATAAGGGTATCTGTTCCCATATAAACCAGCTTGCTACCCCAGAAGCTCTGGAAAAGTTCTTGCTCCACAAGCTATCACAACTGGAGATTAACTGGCACTACAAGGAGTTCAGTCTTTCATGAAGTGATGCCTCAGTGTTGAAACTCCCTCAGCTGTGTCAATTTTGGGCTGTGTCAATTTCCAGGAAAGCCATAAAAATACATTTGTATTTTCAACCTTTAAAACCCTTCCTGAATGTTGGAACTTTTTTTTTTAAAAAAGCACCTTTGTATTGTTTAGGGTTTTAAAAGACTTTTCCTTTTATTATTTATCAGTCCTATTTTACCTTTCAATTACATGAAATTGAAAGCTGTTTAAGTCTGTTCTGCAGACAATGTGTGACCAAAAGGACCCACAATACTGAATAAACAGAGACGAACTCTCTGAAGGGTTGGTAAAGGAAAGCAGGTCAAAATGGGGACTATATTCAGTAGATTTCTAAATCAATACCTTAAAATATTTACTTTGAATTCACAGAAAAGACATTGTCCTGGTACTCACTGCGCAAGGGCTACAACCTGTTCTTTCGTGGTTGGTAGTGGGAGAATTGTTTTGGAAACCTCAGTAATGTAATCCACCAAGATGGAATCAACAGGGGGATACCATGAGGCCTTTAGAGGAACTTCTTCGACTATTTTAGGCATCACTGGCTCCGGTTCTTCTTCTTTGGGTTTTTCTTCTTCCTTTTTCCCTTTCCCTTTTCTTTTGCAAAAAGCACAGGGGTATTAGGAATGCTTCCCACATGCTCTGATTTAAGTGAAAGTAAATAGGTATGTCAGCTTAGAGGAAAGAAAGAGATATTCTCTCTCTCTCCCCAAGGTGCTTTAATCACCATTAGATTAGAATTCCCTGCCTCTTTCCAATGACACAACACCTAACCTTATGTTCAAATGGACGTGCCTTTTTGTGTGCTCCCACAAAGGCCCCCGGGGACGCAGGTGGCGCTGTGGTCTAAACCATAGAGCCTAGGGCATGCCGATCAGAAGGTCGGCGGTTCGAATCCCCGCAATGGGGTGAGCTCCCGTTGTTTGGTCCCAGCTCCTGCCAACCTATCAGTTCGAAAGCACATCAAAGTGCAAGTAGATAAATAGGTACCACTCTGGTGGGAAGGTAAATGGCGTTTCCATGCGCTGCTCTGGTTCGCCAGAAGCGGCTTAGTCATGTTGGCCACATGACCCAGAAGCTCCCTCGGCCAATAAAGTGAGATGAGCACCGCAACCCCAGAGTCGGCCACGACTGGACCTAACAGTCAGGGGTCCCTTTACCTTTACCTAGGCTCCCCACCATCGCCCTTTTCTAGAAAGCCATTCCACCACCACCACCGCAAAACGGCTGAGATCCTATGTTATTTTCTTGATTGGCCTTTTCCCATATGAACCTGTCTACTTTCTAAGTATAGATAGGGCCCTATTTTGCATCCTACTACTGATGGTACTAGGATGGCACTAGCACAGGGCAGTATCATGTCACCAGAGACACCAAGACTGTGGAAATCCTTGTCACCTGAGGTTTGCATTACCTCCACAAAACAGGCTTTCCAGCATGCAGTTACTGTTCGTATGTGATTAGATGCTAGGAGAATATCTTTATTAGATATTATCCTTTCTTTCTCACATTTGTGAGTTCAGAAGAATGCCTTCCCTTTGCGGCTTAAAAGGGAAGCTGAGATCAGCTAGTGTTAGCCTTTTTGTTTAAATAATCCAGGATGCTTTAAGGCAGACTTAAGACAATATTTTATTTAATCAGAGCTTTGATAGTTTATTTTTACTTGCTACTGTCTTTTTATATTTGATGGGCTGCTGTATTCGGTTTATTAATTTAATTTTACTGCTGTGTATTTTTATGGGTTTTAAACAATTTGTTAGCTGCTTTGAAGGCCTGTGGGTAGAAAAGGCATCTGTTAAAAATTAAAGAATTAAAGAGTCTGTTTGCAGAAACTAGCAAACATGAACCCAACAAATATGCAAGTAGTCCCAAGCCATCTTTAGAACAAGATGCGGAAAGATCTCTGTTAGCTGGGTGATAGGCGGATAGAGCCACTAACTGCAGTTCCTGGGATTAAAGGGACCCGGAAAAACTGTAACCAAATTAACAAAAATTGCTGCCAGCTGTTTCCATTTATCCTATGAGTCACATGTTTGTTATTCTGTGTGATCATGAGCACAAGTGTGGCCAGGTATGGTTTTAACCATCTGCGTATATTGTTGACAGACGAGTGGAAAATGTGGGACCTCAATAATCGGGAGAAATACTGTGTGAATTGCTCCTGTGATAGCTGTATTATCGGTATCATAATTCAAAACAGCTGTTACACACTCTGTTCAACCACTTTCATAAATTTCTGAAAGATCACACTGGGGACGAAATGTGTGCATCATGTCCATTGTGGAAGCAGCTTCACATCTGACCCAGAATTTGACCAAAATTCATTTGTGATAGATACACTGCCTGTTGGGAAATGCTAACATTTTGGAAATCCCAGAATATGAGGTTTTAACTGGTGGAGTCAGCTGCATAAGCGTAACTATAAAGGAGCTGAATTGGGTCCTGTATAGACATTGATGTTTTAAAAACAATACTTCTATGAATCCAACGGCTTTCCTTTTAAAAAGCAGGAAACTTAAAAGGAAGCAAAAAACCCAAAGCAACCTAAAATAAAAACAAATCAAACAGCAGTGGAACAACAACAAAATAATCAATAAAGCTGTTTTGCTGGGTTGACACAAAGAAAGCTACTCTAAAGCCACCAAACACAAACATAGATCTGTTTCTCTGCACAGCCTGCATTCATCCTTCCTCCTAGATTTATGCTGCAACCCTAGATACGCTTACCTGATAGCAAGTGTCATTGACATTTTATTAACTTCTCTGAGTGGTCATCAATAGGATTGCACTGTTAGTGTCTCAATCTTGCTTGGGGAGGATTACCTACTTCTAGCCAAAATGAGGACTTAGTCCTATATAAACTTTGGGAATGCTCTGCTTTCTATGCAACTGCGATGCCCAGTAAAGGATACACCATGACCTCAAGTGCTAGGGACATAGACAGCAAAGGCTTTTTATACAGTGCTGTTAGCCCACCCTGCCAGTCTAACATGTGCTAAAATCAACCAATAAGGTATCTTAGAATAAAAACAAAATTAGTACATATGGAATATGTATTTGGAAGAATCTGAAACAACTGCCTGGATTTCTGAGTGGTTGTAGAAACTTGTTTTTATTATGTGTAATCATATATTTTACCCGTGCTTGTCCCTATGCTCCATTTCTCTCCCCTTCCCTTTGTCTTTTTTTAGATTGGAAGCCCCTTGGGGTATAATCTTTATAAAGCACCATGTATATGGATTGTGCTGTAGGATAACTAAGTAGTAGTAATAGTAATAATAATAGTAATAATAATAATAGCAACAATAATTATAGTCTCAAGCTTCTATACTTAATAAGAATAAGAAGAAGCTCTTAATAAGAATAAAAGTACCTTGATCCTTTCTCTCTACCACCTCCTTTACTGACTGAAGTAGACCGTCCTGGAGATTCTGGCTTCTCCTTCTCCTCGATTGAGCTATAGAAATTACAAAGTAATTTCCCATTTCTCCTTGACTTGTACAAGGCATAGGCATTCTTAGGGTGTTGTGCACACATTGCATAGAGGGCAGTGGCAGTGATGTTAAAAACCTCCAGGTTATCCTCAGACAAAACCAAAGGCAAAATAAAAAGTATATGGTTCATTGTGGAACACTAACACTAATACTAACAAAGAGACTGAAAATGGAAAGTAGCGCCCACTGGTGGAGGAAAAGGGGTGGGGGGAGTGCACACGCCCCCACAGGCAGTGCGCCACTCCCCCAGGACGCGCGCCATACCCCTGGGACGCACGGCAGCCCCGCCCACGCCTGCTCACCGGGGGCAGTCTGCCCCGCCCCCCCGGTGCTGGAGCATGAAGCTCTGCTACTGGTAGCACCTTCATAAGGAATGCATTCAAGGTGGCCAGCTGCTGATAAATTAGCATGCTGGTTAATAAAATGCTTCTTCCCTGCATTTAACCTTATCCCCCCCCCCCCAATTTCTTAAATACCAAGCAAGGAAGCAAGCAAGCAAATAAACAAAAACAGAAAAAGCATTAACTTATTACCAATTACAATAGCAGAATAAATACTTATTTACAATGAACTGGAACCAGACTAATTTAGTTGCACTTAGGTCCTACTGAAATCAGTATAAAAAGTTATTAATGATGAACAAGTTCATTGATTTAAATGGGAGCTATCACATTGCAACATTATACAAAAACAGTGCAAAACAGTGCAACATTATACATGTCTGCTCAGTAGTAAACTCCACTAAGTTCAATGGGATTTATTTCCAGGTAAGAGAGTATGGAACCTGTGGCCCTTCTAGGGTTGGTGACCTACAACTTCCATCATCCCTAACCGTTGACCATGCTTGCTACGGCTAATGGGAGTTGGAGTCCATTGTTATCTAGAAAGCCACAGATCTGGGATTGCGACCTTAGATTGGATCCAACCCTAGTAATTCACTGGACATTTTAAACCAAATATAAAAATTAGAAGACTGGCTTTTTACACCAGAGAGAAGCATATAGTCAGGAGCAATCAAAACCAGATGTTACTGGCAACAAGGAACAGAGATAAAGTTTTTCATGCTTGAATGCATATCTGCATTGGGGAAAATATACATGACTGTTGATGGCACTGTTATTTCACACTTCTTTCATTATAATGTGTATTATTGTATATAAATCATGTTGTGCAGTTGTCTTAAGCGATTACATTAGATGCGGGAAATCAGAAGGACTGTATCTGCGGAATCAAGAATTCATGAAGGGAGCCACAGGGATTGTGAAATATTTACTGGGGGTTGGATGTCATATATATTTTGTCCTTATTACATTTGGGTTGGTAGATCTCGCTTATACTGTTGCATGCAATTTATAAGGGTTTCCTCTGCTTAGCACAGATTTTGGATAAATGGTGTTTAGATGTTGTATGATTAGTTTCAGTCCTTTAAAACTGCAGACTGCCCTGCATGCCTTGGCAGGAAGGTGGTATATAAATGCAATGAATGAATGAATTGAATGAATTTTCAAATTTTACTTCCTCGTTCTGGTTTCAAATGCTGACCAGGGAGATGCATATTTGGTTGGTCTAAACATACTCATTTTCACCTAATTCAGAACAGTTTTCATCAAGTTTAGAATTAGACCCAGAGGGAAACTGTGATTCCAAAGCTCAAATACATACCTAGCTCTTTCTCTACTAATTTTTCTGTTAGTACTACTGCTGGAGGTTGTAACTCGGCTGCTAAGAAAATCTTGTGGTGATCTTTCATCTGTTGCAACAGGAGGAGCTGTGAGTTCACTGGAACAAGAAAGGATGCTATGCTGTTGCTGCACACCATAATATCAGACAAATAAGTATTTTGCCCACATAACAGAATAAAATGTAGTCTGTACAAAAAAGTAGAAGTACGTATCACACGGGGAGCAAAGGAGCATGCCTGAAGACAGGGATGCCTATCCTTTTTCAATCAATGGGCCACACGCCTGCTGTAGATTTGGCCAAAATGGCCAACAGCCACTCCTTTACACAGATGTGCATGTGCACACAAACCCTCACCATATTTACAGCACATGTACAGACCACACACACATCTCACAGATAGGCAGTCAAGTATGCACACTACATTTAGATGGCCCCCTTCAAAGTGCCAATTCTAAGGAGCCCAGATCCTTTCAGCCTCCCCCAAAATATTTTGGGGAGCCCTGCCCAAAAAATTGATTATGCTGATCCTCCCCAGCCTGCTCCATCACTGTCATGTGAGAGCACATGTAAGACGCCTCCCTCTGTCCCGGGGCACCCTCCTTCCTCCCCTCCCCTCTGCGTCCTCAGCCTAGCGCTAGCACCCCATGAGCCCCCGCCATGGAGGGGACTTGGCTACTGGCACCAGCTGGTGTCTGGGTGGGGAGAGGAGATGTAAGTGGTCACGAAAAATGAAGGAGTATTCCTTCCTGAGCTCTAAGCCCTATTTGCAACAGTTGCTGTTGCAAGAAGGCCCCGGAGCACAGGAAAGAGGGAGTGGTGCTGAGATAGAAGGAGAAGAAGCATCTTTCAAAGTAAATCAAGTTAGAGGCACCCAATTTTTGGGTTGCTGAACAAATGCGGGGGTGTCACCTGGGGACCCCTCAAGAGAAGAGATTTTTTGTTTTGTTTTTAAAAGAAAAAATATTGGGGGTTACAAAAATATTCTTGGCAGTCAGCTCCAGCACACAGGCTAGCAAACCCCTATCCTAAGAATAGTCTAGGTGGGGTGTCAGCAGGAAAAAGCCTGTTGAAGTACATGGGACTGGACTGAGGATGTGTGTAACCTTCAAAGAGGGATGCAACTAGAGGCATTCCTTTCTTTTCATGGTCTTTTAGACAGTATCCCTGCCATTCTATTCACTTTTTTTCCCTTTTTGGGTCGTGTGTTTTCTTTCTTATCTTTTCCACTTCTATGTATTTCTGTTTTCAGTCTTTCCTTGGACGTTTTCTTTTGTTTGCAAGATGGCTTCAACTTAAACTGCAGGTGTTGAGAAAGTTGCTTAAAAAAACCCCAATGCACAACAACACTTTGACTAAAATGTGATGTGACAGCTTCCTAAATTCCTAGCGTAATTAAAAGTGATAAAACCAAAATTATCCACAAATTGTAGATAGTTGGTAGCCTTCTGTGAGTGCAAAGGCTCTTGATCTAGATAGGTTTGCTAATGGAAGAGGAAGGAAGGAGATGTTTGCTGATTTCCCCTCCCTACAACCCCCCCCCCCCCGCAAACATCTCCCAGAAATCTGTTTTGCAGGGTCCTCAATCTCATGTACTATGCAATACAGGTCAGAGTAGTGTTTAACAGACTCACAGTTCTGGTGTTTTAGAATTTACTAAGATTATAGCACGGCGATCATTAAGCTGCTGAGCACTGAGTTCTTCCAGTGACAGTAGTTTTACACCTGGTTTTACCTATGTAGGGAGATTAGAATGAAGCACAAGATGTAAGTCAATGTAGGTTTCAAGGAAACTTGACTGTCTCTAGGTGAGCCACCAAAACGGTAAATCTTGCCTGGCTGCTCCTCAAAGCAGCAGAGGATTGGCTCAGAGAGTGTGCGGACAGACGGGCTCCTAGCCACTCCAAGTCAGAGGGGGCCAACCTAACAAACCCCTAGGTACGACCCTGACTGGAGCAGGCATAGCGGACTTTAGGGCTTGTAAGCTCTAATTTATATTTTAATAGAATCCTAAGGCCCACCAAGGTCAGAACTAGAATGCGTATCAGCCCTGGAGTGGGTGTTTCTCAGCATACTGCCAACCAAGACTGACTGCCTCATGCATCCCCTCCCTACACCCTGTGCTGTCATTTGAGCTGCAATTGGCTGCAATTGAAGCTGGGTAGTTGTCATTTTTTATGCCTCACTGCATTGGAACTTGCCAGCCCATCAGCTAATGGAAGTATGATGGGTTGTTTCATGTATGTGAAGTCTTAGCTCGCAAGTTATTTGGGGCATTATTGATACACAGGGTTTATAAACAGAGCAAGAAGACGGGCAGTAGCCCTCTGAAGATTTTAACATACTTAAAGTAAACTTACCTGTCCAAAGTCATAGAACCCATCTGTTATTATGTTGCTGGATGTTAAAAAACCCATTTGGCTATATTTCTGTGGAAGGTTGTGATCAAGTATTTTATCCAAAGCTGCATCACTGAAGTTGTTTTTGCGCCCAATGGACAGGTTAATTTCTTCAAGGATATCTAAAGCACTGTTCCAGAAACAAAAGTACACAATAAAAAGGGTTCTTTGTACTCTAACCCATTGAAAAAAATCTTATTCTACTATAATATAATGCCTATTAATATCTGATCTGATCTAGCCTGATCTGTTATGGCAAAGAGACTCATTCTGCAATTAGTTATGTCTGTTTTAGTTCTCTGTATAGTAGAACTAAGCCTTTTCTAGTTCTCTGTATAGTAAGACCACTGTATAACAGTTACAGTGGTGCAAAACTGTGCCTGAATAAGCTGTGAAATAATTTATCTCAATCAAAATTTAAGAAATTAAAAATACATCTCTATGTACAATAGTGAAATTCTCAGAGCAGGGATCCTTATGTAGTCAAAACAGCATTACCTGTACACATGGAGGGCGTTATCAGGAGGCTTGCAAAACTGCCAAGGTTTGTAGAAGTAAAAAAAAATATTCAGGAGAAAAAAACTTCTGTGGTTGTGAAAGAGGGGGGATATGCAGGCATAATGAAAAGCCATTAAGACTGAGCATGTTCAGAAACATAATGCTGGTTGTTGGTAGGGAAATGTAAACTAAGGGAAGTGAGAATGTAATGGAGTATCCTGAAGAAGGGCATGGCCAGCTGACTAGAACCCTGAACAGGAGCATTACACACACATGTAAATTCTTGATTACAAGTTCTGCAGTCACCATTAACAGTCATTTTGGGATTCCTGCTACTCACCCTAGCCTGGTCATTGCAGCAGCAGTTGGATCATCAGCTGCACAAACCATAACAGCCCAACAGGCATTTCTTCGGACTTCATCATGTTTAGAATATAGGAGCTTAATAAGAGGCTCAAGCCCTCCTGAGTTCCGTAACTAAAAAAGAAATAAAGATATATTGCTTGCTTGCTTGCTTGCTTGCTTGTCAAAGGATACATTCATTCAAGTAGGAATATTGTCAACACTTGGCAACACTCTAGGCTGAAAAATGAAGGTTATGTCTGCACTGTGTTTGCTTCTCAGAACAAACTGAAGCAGAATAAATCCACCACCAGTACTGTATTAATTGTGTCAAGAGCATGCTGAAGAATACACTTGCAATAAAACACCAGTCCCTGGTGAGGCTCCATTGATATCCCTCAAATGAAGAAACCAGAGATTGAACATGGGATCTTCTGTATACAAAAGCATATGCTTCAATATGAAGCTATTACCCCACCTCTAGTTTGCTTCATTCATACCCCACCCCCAAACTTGCATAGTGCACCATGGTAAAATTTCCCTGCACAAATTTTATATACTGTAACAAAGACAGCACATACTTGGTTCCTACTTTATATATAAGAACCACAAACTAGATCTTTTCTAGGAAGCATAATAAATGCACTGATTCAAGAAAGCCACACAAAGCAAAAGATACCAGAGTCCCCCCCCCCCTTTACGAATTTCAAAGCAGATGCTGCATTGCATGTACCCCACCTCAGTCCTGGCATCAGCATCACAACCAACTGCAGCGATGGTAAGAGCTGCTCGGCTTTGCACTATGCTGTTGGTGGAATGCAGTGGTTCTACAATTGCCGTCATAATACCATGGCTCTGGATGCTGAGACGCAGAGGTTCCTGGGTGGCCAGGTTGGTGAGAACAGTAGCAGCACTTGCAACGACCCCATCTCTCTTAGAACTCAGAAGGTTGATCAGTGGCTCAATACCATCTGCTTCCGCCACTGCACTAGAAAAGGGGATAAAAAGGGGACATCCCCAAAGCTATTTTAATTTTTAAGATGAGGAATTTTTAAGCATCCTTAACGTATCCCTTTATAAGCCATATCAATTGCTTATGCTAACATTCAAAAACCAGCACAGATGCTCATGTGTATTGAGGCTGAAACATTTACAGCACATACACACATTTCCTTAGATGTCCAATCGAGCTCAAGTAAGTGTACACAGGATGTGCCATTTCCATTTCTAATCCTACCCTTTCTTCAGCCTGAACTTACCTATCAGTAGTGCAGTCTAAGCAGAGGAATTCTTTTTGCATGCATGCATATTATTATTTTTGTAAAGAACATACGCCATATGCCCAACTGAGTATCATTTCATAGTCATTTTATAGTAGGCTCATCTGTTTGTTAAACAAAACTTGGCAGAAGTGTTAGCACAGGAAATATACAGATGGAAATCTCAGTTGTCCATGTGCTCTGCTATTTATATCCTTGCTGTTAAGCACCAACCTCTACATGTTTACTCTGAATTAAGCCGTAGAAAGTGTGTTTAGGACTACAGTCTTACAGGGAGGGCCTGGTAATTTTTAGTCAGAGGTAAGGGTCACTGAGGGACGTGGGTGGCGCTGTGGGTTAAACCACAGAGCCTAGGACTTGCTGATCGGAAGGTCAGCGGTTTGAATCCCTGCGACAGGGTGAGCTCCTGTTGCTCAGTCCCTGCTCCTGCCAACCTAGCAGTTCGAAAGCACGTCAAAGTGCAAGTAGGTACCGCTCTGGCAGGAAGGTAAACGGCGTTTCCATGCACTGCTCTGGTTCGCCAGAAGCGGCTTAGTCATGCTGGCCACATGACCCGGAAGCTGTACACCAGCTCCCTCGGCCATTAAAGCGAGATGAGCGCCGCAACCCCAGAGTCGGCCACGACTGGACCTAAGGGTCAGGGGTCCCTTTATCTTTACCTTTAAGGGTTACTGAGCACAATGGATTGGAGCCATAGGGCACAATTCTATCCTAAGCTTAAGGGAGCAATCCTATACTTCCTGGGTGGGTGGCTGAGCCGCCATAGGATGTTTCACTTTCTGTGGGTGAAGAGGGGAGGTTCACAGGCAGAGACCTCTGCAGTGCAACAGCTGTTAATCTATTGGCTGGTGGTGCTTCAAAGGCAGTAGGCCATAAACAGGGCATACTGGGGATGGATCAGGGCAAGACTCAGATGTACTGAATTCAAAGCCCCCTTGTTCCTCTGACATGACCCTGAAAGGGGCAAAAAGCACACCAGCTCTGGATCTTATTTTCTCAATTGGGAGGTATTAGAAGACCCAGTTGGTGTGTGTGGAAACTTCTGCAACTTCTGCCCTGGCCACTGTGAACCATCAGAGCTTAAGAAGTAGCAGTTTCTCCATTTTAGGTTTGCTTTCTTAATTAAATTTTAATCTTCATCCATCAAGGGAAAAAACAGTCACTGGTCCAAGGTAGCTATTAATATTCCCCCATTTCAAATCAAGTAAATTTGTTAAATTTACCTATAACACTTTTATCTGACTCTAACTCAAAGGAGTTCAGAATTTGATTTCCAAGCTTAGAGAGTCAGGCCCGCTTAGCTTCAACAGCTGAATTACCCTACATGTCCTTCATTCAGACCAGTCCCTGAGAAACATGGTTCCAGCTAAAGAATCTCAAGCAGAAGAATGCACTGTGCATACAATATGGTATGTGAGAATCAATCCCTCCTGTCAACAGAAATGCCTCAATTATGAACAATTTAATATCTGTGCTTACTTTCATAAATGCTTTTGATGGCATGTAATAGTAGTAGTTACAACAACAACAACTTTATTATTTGTACCCTGCCCATCGGACTGGGTCGCCCCGGCTACTCTAAAACACAATAAAACATCAAAAATTAAAAACTTCCCTATACAGGGCTGCCTTCAGATGTCTTCTAAAGGTTGCATAATTACTTATCTCCTTGTAAACATTTAGAAAATTATTTCCCTTTCATATTAAGCTCAGTGATTAAGTTTTGATAGCTAGCATTTTTATTCTACTGTACGATCATTTTATTGTAAGTTCATGATTAAATGCTTCATTTTACACCCTACAATAATTTATCTCCTGAATCACTGCCTACAGAATCCAAATGAATCTTGGGGGCAAGGATAAAATTTAACATGCAGCCACCATAATAGTATGAATCACTAAATACTAATATTTTATTCGGGGTATTCTGAAGACCTAAGGCCAGGCTATAAGACAAAACATTTCTGGATTCTGGATCTGGTTAAAAGATCCTGATGTTTCTTCTAAAAAGGTACAACTGTATACCTTAACTAGGGAATAAGTCCCACTGAACACATTGGGATTTACTTGCAAGTAAATGTGCATTGGACTGCAATGTTAAATATTAATCCGTGTAATTAGGCAGTCTATGGAAAGATGGATACAATCTGTTGGAAATTCCCAAAGGATCAACACAGGAAACAAATTAAATGGGATTTAGAAGCAAATACAGTATTTAGCATAAAAATAAAAGAAAGTGACAAAACAGTGACTTTAACCTTGTTCTTGCTAGCACCACCCCCTTTCTGGATTGTAGGAAGAACAGGGAGGAAAAATCTGTAGTCTAAGGTCCATTTCACAGTCAGTCTTAAGCTTTAGGCAAAACACCTGCCCTAGACTACAATTCTTCAAGGGCATGGAAGTTTAAAAGAAGCAGAAAATAATGAAAAGTCTTCACAGATCCACGCTTAACCCAACCAATGACAACAAATAAAAGACAAGTTCAGCTATACCTTAAATAAGAAAATACTTTCCTGAATGGAGGCGGAGAAGAATTTCCACTTATAATGTGGAAATTATAATGTGAGTCATAGTGACTTTAGAAGGCATGATTCTGAAAAGAACCAGTAGTCCATCTCAGATGAATTTTGCCTACGTTGGCCAGCAGAGGCTTTCTAGGATATGGATATTTCCCAGTTCTATGTGGAGATGGCAGGTGTTGAACCTACAGTAAGACCTTTTGCATACAGAACATGTGCTCCACCACTCAATTACATCCTCTATTTTTAGGATGCCCATACTCATGCTGATGCAATGAGGACTCATATTTTAAAGATCCAAGGTCCTGATCCTGCATATTTGGAAATATGGCTTAGGGTTAGGATATAAGACTGTTTCTTTTTCACAACTCTTCGGTAGTCCCACCTATAAGAATATGGTCCTGTGGGAGCATGAGATGTACCGTAGTTGGGTCAGAATAGTGGGATCTTCTAGAAGCTTGATGGGTCTTTTTCTTCTAGCTTTAATGAAAATTAAAATTTAGTCTTTTGAACCTCCCAATCTTCAGAGTCCTACAAAATTAAAGGAGGGATTCTGTGCCCAGTGTTTTGAGCCAAAAGTATAACTTGGCATTCTTTTATACAAAGACAAGGAGCAAATATGTCCCACAGCAGCTGGTATGTGGCTGCTGCTGCTGCTGATTAACACCTTATACCGCTTTTAAATGTGTTTGTGGGAGGGGTGGGGTGTTATTGGTTTGTGGGTTTTTTGTTCTTGTTCTTATCATGTATTTTCTGTTTTTATATTTTTATTGTTGTGCACTGCCCTGAGATCTACAGATGAAGGGTGGTGTGCAAATTTTACTACTACTACTTCCAACTATATTACTTTGCTCTAACCATAACAGATACCTACTACTCAGGATACCACTTCATGCATCTGATGAAGTAAACTGTAATCCACAACAATTTATGCCGTAATAAATGTATCCGTCTTTAGGCTGTTATCAGATTCTTCTTTATTGTTGCTATGAGAGACTAACATACCGTAGCTTATCCCTCTGGGATATTGGCGTACGCATTGTGTTCAGTTCTGCAGGCTGTCACTAGGGGTCAGTGTTAAGTCACACATTACTACAACAGAGGCGAGCTAGTAGTTTATTCCAGACCTCAAGCACAGAAGGACAGTAAGTTTATGGGGAAAACATAACATTATATTAAAAAATCTCAAATTATCTTTTAAAAACAAGGTTCAGTAGAATATTCAGAATTTAGATACAAACTCAACAAGAATGTTGTCTGCAGCAGCATTATCTCTGTTTTATCTGATTCAATAAACCATATGCCACTTGTAGTCCTACTTGTGGGGGAAGAGTTTCATTTGCTGTTTGGTGGTTGCACTTGGCTGATGCTACTCATAAAGCATTTCCTAAAATCTCCAATGATGTTTGAGGCATTTCTGATGAACGCAGAGTTTATATTTGGATTTTGGTACAAGGGGACAGCTTATGGCTGTGTGCTCAATAAATGCTGAAGGTCTGAAATGAAATTGATAGCCTGTAGCTAAGGCTGAAGGAGAAGAGGTTGTATTACACCATTGATACCATTCAGTCAAATGACTTGATGATTCTTACACCAACAGGAATATCTTGTATGAAACTGTCATGAAAACTTCTACTGGTATGTCTTTGTTCTTCTGATAAGTGGCATTCCTGTAAGTCCTCTTCCATTCTACATGTGCAAACAGCATGGGATTCCCAATAATTATGGTGATGTGGCTATTCTAGCCGTTGCATTCAAACAAAAGACAGTCCTCAGATCAATGGGACACCAAAAGATGACAGAATTTCATTTGTTTTGAAATAATTTCCGCTATGTTCGATCTGTGATAAACTGCTCATATAAACAGATATATCCAGAATTGTCTTTACTAAGCTCTTGGCAAATTAAAGTCAGCTTTCTGTGACTTTCCCAGTAATGATTTCTGATATGAAGTTTGGAATTTTAAGCCTGGAAAAACTAGGTAGGCTCCCATAAATGAGTTATGTGGGCATACTGAAGGTTGCACATGGTTCAGCTTATCAATTTGTGTTAGCCACTGAGCATAGCAATACTAAATATTGTGAATACAAATACAGTGAATTCAACTTGGCACAACATGTTGTTGCATGCAACCCCAATCTCCAAGCAGTGCGATATTCCACAGGTTTCAGGTGCTTATCTAGAATTTGTGTTTCCATTTGAGATAAGGCACAGTTGCCATACGTCCAAAATTTCCTGGACATAGCCGGTATTCAGCCCTTGTAAACAGCGTCCAGGCGGAAATTGCTGAAATGTCTGCGAAAATCCAGATGTATGGTAGCCCATGTCGTAGTGTTGTTTTTGTCATTTAAAATAGCTCAAAAACCTCGGGTTCTTACAATTTTGCCAAAAAAAGCTCAAAAACGTTGGTGTTTTTCTGGTATATGGTTTATTTACACAAAAGTACAACTTGAGGCTACGATGGAGAGATTCACAGCATTAACACCCCCAAAGCATCTTGTTTCTCCCATAGCTGCAGCCTTGGATCCAGACATTGTTCTTTGACTCTGCAGCTTTCTGCTTTACTTCTAAGGTCACATCACTCCAAACTGTCAACACTAAACTCTAGCTTCATCCTTCTAACTAACCATGAGTCCAGACTCTAAAATTAATTAACTGTATAAACCGCTAGTTCCCATCCCTGTGTCAAAATTTATATTATAAGTCATAGTAAGCAGGAAATTGACTTTTTGCTTATGAAAACTGTTAAGCTCCATATCTAAAATTGATACAAATAATACAACTTAAGAACTAATTCAGGTCAGTTCATCCTTAATATTTATGTGACAGTCAGTGTTTTCTCAAAATATTTCAAAGAGAATTAAAACAAAAACAAAACCCTGACACAACAAACTAATGAAACAAAGTCATTTATTCTAGTATCCTCTGTGTAGTGAAGAGTGAACAGTGGTAACTTGTTACCAAGAATAATTAATATTTATGGCAGTAATTTAAATCCAGTATAATATTAGCCTAATCTTTGTTTTACAGAAGCTCTTTATGTTGGCAGGTTTTGGGAGCTTGTTAAAATATAAATAGCACTTAGAAGGCAACTACTTGCCTCATTTTACATTTAACAACTTGTATAATACATATATTGTGTATTAATAAATAACTTAACACATGGTTCAATCTCAATAAAAGTGGTACCAGTAGAACAGAATGACCAATAGATGGCAGTGATACTGTAAATTAATGTCCAGCCTATTAAATCAGTGGTTTGTTTTAATAGTGAACTGCTGGTACCGTTTTGATTATTTTATAACTGGATTTATGGGAAATCAACCAGCACACACAAGTTTACTGAGGAGATGCTCGTGGACTTTGCAGCAGTAACATGAGTGCCTCCTTGGGGTCAGATTTTCAGTCAAGCTTTTATCTGAAACCGAGATGGAAAACATGAGCCTAGCTCATGTTTTTCCACAGCTTAGCTCACATGTACTTGGCTTTCTGAAAATCCACCTTTCATTTTGGAGGCTGAAATTTCTTTGAAAATGTGGCTCTGGACATTCAATCTTATGCTTTCCTTTCCTTTGCTTATGCTTGCTTTAGCTAATACATAGCAAGCCATGATATGTTGCTATAACCAAAGGAGCAACCTATAGTAGGCAAGTAGGACTGTACAAGTCCTTTGCATCCTGTACCAAAAGCATTGTTCTATACACAAATCTGTGATACTTTAAACATGCTTGAAACAACAAATTAGGCATCCCTTAAAAACAACAACAACCTGACACAGATTAGTCAGGAGAGAATATAATCTTAGGATGAAGTGACTTCTCTCCCAACAGACAAATGTTTAAACTTGAAAACATTTTACCATCATTAATACATGGCTGTTTCCCTCAGGACAGGCAAAGCCTGGTTAGAGAGAGATGTTGTTAGCACACACTGGCCTGGTTCACACGCAACACGTAAGTCAAGGTGTGTTTAGTTTAACCAACAAACCAAGATCTTAAACCATTGTTTGTTGTTGGCTTATGAAACTTGGCTTGTTATAACTATGACTTTTTATTATAGGCAAACCCAGCATGGTTTGTTTGCTCACCCTGCGTCAGATGCCTGCCAAACAATGGCAAAAAGGTACCAAAAAAGACCACTATTAAGGTGAAGCAGGTCTCTCTGCCACTTTGTCCAAAGAATCCGCTCCTAACTCTGCCTGGCAACAGGCTTCTTTCCCCATCCCACTTCTCCATTACACCCCATTCTTCACAAGGCAGACAGCTTCGTTTTGTAGCTGCTGTCCAATAGCAGAAAGTTTGAAATGACTACAACCCAGCACTCCCTACTAAATCTAAAGTGGGATGTAAGCATCAAACTGAAATGATCAGTACATAATGATACTCTAGTCTACCCTATTAACTTGTAGCAACCACACACACACACACACACACACACACACACAGAACAGTTGTTGGGGATAAAAGTAAGCATTCACATAGGTAAAACTGGGAAGGTTAAGAAAGTTCAAACTCCTTATGGCATAGAAATCTAATCCTTGGAGGGGCACAAAAAACCTTTGCCCGCAATTTGCAACTCACGGCTGCAGGGTAATTAGCACCTCCTGTGCAAACACCTGATTTGCAATCCACATTGTGCCCTGAAGCCTCAGTTCTGTTTTCACAAAGCCAGGAACAATATTCCCTGACTTTGGTGGCCTGGAGTTGTTACTTGCATTCAGTATATGCTTCTAGAGATGGGCTTGCCAGACTTCATAATAGGGGTTTTGAGATATTGCTTCCCATGTTATCCATTTTCTGGCATAATGCACAACCTAAATGATGGTTTGATCAACAGCAAAGACCCTACAGTATGGGCTGCAAATAGTTTTTAACACAGACTGCCTTCCTGACTGAGGAGCAATCACAAGATATCTAATACATGTAGTTGTTTGACTCTGAACAGATGGCTTCCCAGAGATTAAAGACTTAATTCTGGTCAGATGAGGAGGCTGTGGTGTGCATCTATCTGTGGATCTTATCTCATGTACTCTCACATGAGAGGCACTCTTACACTGGTTTCAGAAAGATATTATTTTTACTTGGCTCTCTGTGGAGATGCACCAGTGAAGCTACCACTATATTATCACCCAATGCAAGGAGAAAATTAATGCCTTCAAGATGTTCAAGGATGTCACTACTCACCACCCAAGGTGATGCCTTTTTATGAAAAACTGGCAACCATCCTTTTCAATAGAAAAGGTATGACTCCAGGCTACACTGTGAATAGTGGTATCAGTGTTCCCAACCAGTATCAGCTGAATAGACCCAAACCAACCAAAGAGTCTACATTTAAGCAAACCTCATCAGTCATGCTAGGAACACCTGGCCAGTAAAGGTGGATGCCTTCACCCTCTTCAGGAACAAGTGCCAACTCTGCCAAGGCCAATACTTTCAAGCACCCCCCACTTCCTTGGGCTGCCACAATGTCTTCAGGAATAATCTGTGCTTGCTTAGATCAGGGGTAGTCCCTGCATCCATACCTCATCCTCATTTATAACATGTGCTGGCTGCTCTACAGCAGTGCTAAGTGGGCAGAAGCAGCTTGCAATGACCACCTGTAAGCATCAAGCAGCACAAGGTCATCCCAAAATCCTTCACCAACTCTTATGAGTCACTGATACCAATAACAGAAGTCCAGCCCTCATGACACCTCCACTCTTTGTGTACAAAGGCCACCAGTACCCATCAAGGTAACAACAGTCCTCCAAAATTAAGGATTTACTGCTCCTCTTGTTTCCATCCAAGAGGAAGACCAGGTTGAGGAGGTGGTTACTGCAGTGGGCACAAATAACAGAGAGAAGATTTATGTTCATCGGGAATGTGCAGAGAGAAGGCAGATTATAGTTCAGGCAGCTGTATGCTCTCTAAGAATAAGTGATTGTAGCTGCAGTGATGATGACCTGCATGGAGAAGACACAGAAATGAAGGAGAATTTGTTGACACCAAAGAAGTGCACTCTAGTGAAGGATAAAGAAGAAGCTACGGTGGCGCTGTGGGTTAAACCACAGAGCCTAGGACTTGCCGATCAGAAGGTCGGCGGTTCGAATCCCCATGACGGGGTGAGCTCCCATTGCTCGGTCCCAGCTCCTGCCAACCTAGCAGTTCGAAAGCACGTCAAAGTAGATAAATAGGTACCGCTCCAGCGGGAAGGTAAACAGCATTTCCGTGCACTGCTCTGGTTCGCCAGAAGCGGCTTAGTCATGCTGGCCACATGACCCAGAAGCTGTATGCTGGCTCCCTCGGCCAGTAATGCGAGATGAGCGCCGCAACCCCAGAGTCGGTCACGACTGGACCTAATGGTCAGGGGTCCCTTTACCTTTACTTACCTATGCGCTCCCATTACCACCATTTGTTTCTGTACTGCTATTACAGTGCTTTTTACGCCTTTGGAAGTGCAGCAGTGTACTATTAACTCCAGTTAGTCAATTCACAACCAGATAGCATGGGAGAAAGGAGACAACATGGAGAAGACATTGCTGCTTCTTAAAAGCAGGCTGAAAGTGTCATATCCTGCATATGACCAGAAAAACTGCCCCAGCTCCCATTCCTCACTGCCATAACCAAACTGCTACTACATTACTGCCCCTTTCCGGTTTATGAGGCACACTGCACATGGGCCAGTAAATAAAAACTTCACACACGTTTACAGCACAACCACATACCACAATAAGAATGACTAGATGGGAAAAGGTGACATGCCCAGGACCTCAATACTCTAGCAACTGGTTATCACTGAAGCCCAGCATCAAATACTTCATCTTCCCCAAAGGGGATTCTAGAGAGCATCTACAGCCCACCCTCTTGAGGATTGGTTTTTACAGGACAGCATTGTACCAATCAACTTTACAATTGTTTTCCAACTTGAGAGCTGAGCAAAGCAATTCCAGCAGGCTTGGGCCCTAGAGGCCAATACCTGGTTCTTTATATGTGAGCCTAGCTACAATTGGTATGAACTGAAGAGCCACAAGAAAGGAGTATCAGAGTCAATATCTACTGCATTTTTTCAGAAAACAGAAAAGTGGGTTGAATAATGACTACACATAATGAATGATGTTCTGTCTGGTAATGTTAAATTAATGTCAGTGGCTATTAGAGCCGAGTGAATAATTTGTGACATGAAATGTATCCGATGAATTATGTCTCTTTCTCTTCATGGAATATCTATGAGCCAATCACTTTCTCCATTTCATTCATTATTTGAGATACTCCAAGAAACCTTTTGCAAATTTCATTGCTTTAAGTCTTTTGACATTTGAACTACCTTGCTCATTTGTGATTGTTCATGTAAGGCACATATGGTTTTATTTCTGACTGAGTGAACACAGCCCTTATAATCTGGATACAGATGGAAATAAATGGAGGAGAAAAAATGTATATGTATGCGCATATGTGAGTATGTATGCCCACAACTGTTTTTTATGAAATTTCATGCTTAACTCAAGATGAACACACCTGAAATAAGTTCAGTTCATAAATCCTGATCAACTGTTGACTGGCCAGTGTAATCATTGCTGTTAGTTTCTCATAAAATTCTCTAAATGACCGTCTAAAATGCTGCTTTATAGGCACATTCAGTCAACCAAGGCAACAATCCACAGCATTAGACTCTGTTTCCCCTTTCTTTTGTGGAGTAGCTTGCAATGAGGGATGGAAGAAGAGAAATAACTAGATCTAAAAGGACTACCAAGTGGAAAGTTAGTACTGAATTGAACTTAATTCCCTAACTTCGTTATACATGGTTATGTATATATGTACCATATATTACACTGATCAACACCCTAGTATGTATCCAATAGCTTCAATAGAAACAGTCTGCACTGTCAACAAGATTCCTTAACAACAGAAGATGAACATCAATAGTATCTTCCCTCATGCAGCAAAAATCTATTTAAGATAAAGTTAACCCATGCCAATGGTCTTCACCCTGTTTGGAGATCCCTGTGGCTTTTTAAAAGACATTCAAGTTCAATCACACATTTAATGCAACATATCCCATTTTATTTTCTTATATTTATAGCCCACCTTCCTTCCATCATTGAATCAAGGTGGCATACATGTGGTTCCCAGACAGTCACCTATCCTGGCACTGACTAGATGTGTACCTGCTAAGCTTCAGCAAAGTGATACCTTAGCATATATTCAAACCATATTGTGTAATTCCATGTAGAAATAAAAGTTTAGATATGGGGTTTGATCCAGACCTCTGTATGTGTCATGACTGTGCACAGGGATTTCCCCTTATCCCTCGTCACATGTTCACAGCTGCATGTGCTACATACTACAGTAGGTCATTTCAGGGAATGGGGACCTCACAATCTAGCCCACCAGCTTTATTCAGCCAAAAAATGCTTCAGTATACACAGAAAGAGGAAATTCCTAAAGCACGGATCTTTAGGAGAGCTATAAAATGTTTCATGAACTCCCCCCACCCCAATGTATTATTATTTTTAGCCTCATTTTCTAAAAACTTCCCAGCTGTGCAATGATGCACATCAGGAAACATACATATTATTTCCAGGTTTCTTACAAAAACACCTAGCTGGTTTCACACACTACACTGGATTTGCATATAAATAGTCAAGAAAAATGATGGTAAAACTTTGACAATGGTCTATTCACTGAATAGCACAGGAGCCAGGATGTAAAGCAAAATGGAGGTAACAGGACAATATGCCACCTAGAAATTTCACAGAGGTAAAATATATGTCCTGATAAATGTGTTCAACAATTCTTTATTCCTCTTGAGCTTACCTTGCATTGGCAGGGTGAGCTGTTGTCAGATTAACTAGAGCAGTAGCAGCAGCTTCCTTTACCTCTTCATTGTCGCTGCTTAGCAACTGAACTAGCTGGGGAATTCCTTTGGAAAAATAATAATAATTGTATGTATGCAGTCTCAAATTAGCCATGGCAAAACTGCAGATTGGTAAATATTTTCTTACGGATCATAAGTTCCACCTCCACCATAACCAATTTACCTAGAGTTCCAATGGTTTGTTTGCTAGCTAAATTCTCACACATAGCAGCGATTGCTTGAGAAGCAGCTATTTTAGTTCCATCATTATCGGTTCCCAAAAGGGTGACTAGACATTTTTCAACTTCTTGTTCATTCAGGATTTTTCTGTTTTCAGCTGCGCATAAAGAAGAACAACAATAATAATCAGCAACATCAAATGTTAAATAGGAAGGGGAATGAAAGATCAAATTTTCATGCAGATTATGTCGCTAGCAAACGTTTGTTTCCATTCAGCACAACATCAAAACACAGTGTATTAAAATGCACTTATAAAGTGTCACACCCTTAAGCTGCATACAGAACCTCACACTAACTTGGTTAAGTTTGCTGAAATATGGGAGTTTTTAAAGCAGGTCAAAAAAATGCATTTCACTTACCAGCAATAAGCACTTGAGCTAATAACAACCAATTATGTTCCCTTTAAAAACAACAACCCTGAATCTATGCAGAATCAGAACATGCATGCCCCGCTTCCTGGCAATATATCCTCACTAAGGGGTACTAATAGGAGCAATGTACATGAAAATTAAAGAAGTCAATTTTTTAGTGGAGATGCTGTACATCTGACAGTGGCTGTATAAATCAAATTAGTGCATAGACTAGCTACCATAGGATGGTAGTTTAAAAAGTGCATTATGCCTTTTTCACAGATTCATACACTCTTAATTTCTATCTAGACCAACAGGAAGAAGGCTGTGAATGCTCCCTGTTTCATCACTAGAGACAAAACACTGGGGTGAATGCTCCACAGTTTGACATCATTGCAATTCACATGTGGGTTTCACAGTGAGGACAAGACCACAGATTCCCCCATTCAGGGCCAGCTTGCAAGGGCCAGAGTGAAATGATTACACTCTGAATGTTGCAGCATAACAGTTTGCCTTTCCAGTATAAAATTAAGGTTTTATCGAATGCTGCAGCTCTGCACAAGGCAAGGGGAAGCAAGAAGTGGAAGTGTCCCCCTCACACACATAACATCATGCAGCTTATGAGAATTTATATAACCTAACTTATTCTTTTACCTTAATATGAGAAATATCCCCTGAATCCTAGAAGGTTTATCTTATAACTCTCGCCCCGTTTGGTTAGCTTTCAACAGCCATACAAAATTAGTGCACTAAAGGGACAGACAAATATACTCCAAATAAATATTACACTATGTGCCTCATAAAGCTGCCCAAAGCAAAGAAAGCCCTTGTTGGCAGAGTTTTGTATATCTGAACTGCTCCCTTTCATGTTTATTCAAAGGAATACTTAAGCACTTACATAACCTTAAGCAGACAGCCGATCTGCTAAGTCCTATTGACAAGTAGCTAAAAGGATCAAGGCTTAGATTTAATTTTATACTTGTTCTATTTTGGAAACGGAGAAATGTCACCTAAAAGAGGTTTTATACCAAAAAACGAACCTTTCCTTCAGCTTAAATATATTTACTTTATATAGTGTGTTTAATAATAAAAGTTAAGGAAGTTCAACAGATTATTAAGCAGTCTGGTTACTTTTTTAAAGTCCAAAATGTACATATTTATATTTGATTAACTGTTCAGAACAATCATAGTGAAAGCTAGACTAGAAATAAAAGGCATTAGAAATCTAGCTGCTCCACTTTCTCAATTTTGCACCTTAAAAGGTGCACCCTTTCATATGTGGTTTGGTGGAGGAGAGGTTTTGTGTTTGTGGTTTTTTGCTTGTTTGCTTTTGTTTTACAGGATTCAATAGGTTCTAGGAGAATTATCAACAAAAGCAGACACAAGTTTTGCCACATCACTGACATGTAACTGCAAACACTCTAGAGATGGCATTAATTGGGATTACAAATTGGCTTGACACATAATGGACTTTGCCTCCGGCTTGATCCTTGCCAAACTTGTGTGTAATCCCTGGTAATGGTCTCTTGGGGGGGGGCGTGTCTCCATTCTTCAGTCATTTGTTTTTGATAAGTGACTTCAATGTCCCTTAGTACCTGGAACAAAAGTGTTTATTATTCTGACTATTTCCTAAAAAGCAGGTACAATCTTGTTTTAATAATAATAATAATAATAATAATAATGCACACATTAGATATAAAACATATTTACATTCTGCATAAAGGGAAATAATGTTTGCTTTAATTGTTGAAAGAGAAAATGAAAACCATCAGAAGGACTAGACATGCATTTCATATCCTATTACACTGGCAATGCAGCATTGGTTCTACTGATGTAGGTTACTAGAGAAGAAGTCCCACTGGACATGGGGCATACATCAACATCAGTAGGAATGGACTCCACACCTCTTAATAATGGAATCCTGTTGGCAGGACAAATTAATACCTTCCAACATTTCATAAATGAAAGCACAGTGGTACCTCAGGTTACATTCGCTTCAGGTTACATACACTTCAGGTTACAGACTCTACTAACCCAGAAATAGTGCTTCAGGTTAAGAACTTTGCTTCAGGATTAGAACAGAAATCGTGCTCCGGCAGAAATGCGGTGCAGCGGCAGCAGGAGGCCCCATTAGCTAAAGTGGTGCTTCAGGTTAAGAACAGTTTCAGGTTAAGAATGGACCTCCGGAACAAATTAAGTACTTAACCTGAGGTACCACTGTAGGCATCTTCTCTAATACCCCAGTTTTCATACCAAAGACCAATGTCTGAGGGCTCCCATTGCCAACTTTGCATACTGCTGAAAGCTACACTTTATCTGTTGCTGTTCATTAACTGTGTAATACTTGCCCTCTGCTAGGGATGTGGGAGAAATCTGATTCAGTTCACATCTAAAGGCGAAACAACCTACTTTGCACTTTCCAAAACAATACAAAAACTGAAACATAGCAATCCTTCTGCAGTTGCACTTCTCTGACTTTTGTGTTGCGGTTCTCCAGCCAATGAATATGTTCAAAAATTCTATTGGTGTCATGTTTCCATAAAAATGCTTTCACTGGTGAAAATAACCTTTAAAATGCTCTGTTTTAGGGGAACTACGTATGTATATTTTTTGTATATACATATATAATACATGTATAATGTATATACAGATATGTATAGTGTATAGCAACTGTGAAAAGGGCAAATGTTATGCAAAGGATCAGGACAAAAGCTAACCAGAACAAAACTCCCAATGTCATAATTCGTTTATGCAAATCTACTGTGCAAAAACATGTGACATACTGTGTACAGTTCTGGCTGCCACAACTCAGTTGCACCCATGCTAGTTTGTTGCAGGCTAGGCAAAACAAAAGTTTTATACTTCAGACTACATTTATTTCATTCATAAAGAAAGGCTGCAAGAAGTTACATAGAGTTATATCCAGAGATACAGTGTAATAGGTAGTTGTTCTTGACAGAAATCTATTACAGCCTATTGTGCAGCTCCTCTTATTTTTTAACAATGTCTGTGGTGTACAGCAAAGCAAAAGAAGACCAAGGAAGAGAGGCAAGAAATATATTTTCTTTTCCAAATGAATTTGAGATCAGGGATATAATTATATATTGAAAGTAGAGTCTAATAAATTGGGGGGGGGGACTTACTGATTTATCTATTATCATATTATGTATTATCATGATTTGAATAATTATTATTCATGTTATTTATATCCTGATTTTTTACAAATCAGCTGTCAAGCAGCTTATGTGATAAAGAACAAACAGGCTGCAACCTGTTTAAGAGTGAGTAAGTGCGGGTGGCGCTGTGGGTTAAACCACAGAGCCAAGGGCTTGCCGATCAGAAAATCGGCGGTTTGAATCCCCGCGACGGGGTCAGCTCCCGTTGCTCAGTCCCTGTTATTTTCATAAAATGTATATATCTCTTGATTATTATTATTTTTTTAAAAAACCCTCAAAGTGGTTTACAAAAAGATAAAACAAGAAAAATTTACAGCTATACTTTAAAACATCTAAAAGTTAAATTACTTCAACTTTCTAAGCATCTGAGTAGGCTTTAACTGGGAGACTATGGAAAAATACATAAAATATTAGAAAGCAATTATCTAGCAAGAAATAAGGCACTTTTCTGCATTAGAAAATGTGTGAGACAAACGTACATAAATTAAAGTAATATTGCCAGAAATTCTAGAAGTAACTAATCACCCAGATATGGTGGAAACAAGAAGCATCTAAATCTGCCACATTTTACGTCACCAGAACCCCTTGAGGGATTCAGAACAATAAGAAGTACATTATTATTTATATTACTACATTTTGTCGTTTGGCACTGCAGTCCTTCGATTTCAGCTTTGCAAATCACTATACAGATGCTACTCTGAGACATAAACAGCATTGTCATGCTGAGTGCAAGCTATGAGCATTCAGCCTGCTTCCTTCAAAATTCCATAATGAATTCAAAAGCAGCGAACTGTTTATATAAATAAATAATTACAGAATGAATAATTATAAAAAGTAAGATGAAGTGGCTAATCCACTGGGGACATTAATCTATATGTCATTTTGAAGGCTGCTATGCAAGAAAAACGTCTGCTCCCTAGCAGCCCAAGAGGGGAAATTCGAAGAATATGAGATGGAATTAATCCTGGGAATGAAAAGTATTTGCCAAGTGGAGGGGGGGACGGGACGGGACGACCCTTGAGATTACAGTTGTTTAATTAAATAAATAAAAACAGGACTGAGACAACAAATCTTTTGTGAGGTATTTTTCGTACACACACAACGCATTTGATAGTGAATGAAGGGGTAAAATGTGACAGCAGTGCGGCATTTCATATTTCCACGAAAGATGTAGGGGGAAAAGGCTATGAAACAAGGCTCAAAGGCCTGGTCTTGGCTATACTTGGCTGTAATTCTATACAAGTCTACTCAAAAGTAATGTGCATTTGAATAGACAAGCAGAGCAGTTATACTGAAAGATGCAATCCTATACTGTACACACTTTCCTGGGACTTAGCCCCACTGGGACTTCCAAGCTAATTTCCATAGGATGAAGCTGCATATTGCACATACAAAAGAAAAAGAGCATTATTTAGTTTATTATTATATACCTCATAATAAACATAGTTGCTCCTAAGAAATAATCATAGTGGGTCAATGACACAGGGGAGATGGAATGTGCCCACCCACCAGTCCTAAATAAAACTTTATGCCAAGTAGCTGAACTAATTGGCAATATCTGTGTCAAATAATCACAGAGTTAGTAAGAACTAGGAGGAATCTTTCTGCAAGGCAGGACGTCCCCCATCAACATGGTCCAATATTACCTTCAACCATAAAAATATATGCCACAAATATGCTCTAAGACTTTCCATAAGAAATATGTATTTTAGAAATGACATACGGTCGTAAGCTGCTTTAGCAATAGCCTTTGCCGCATTCTTCTGAAAATCGGTGAGAGTGGAAACTTCAGTGAAGGCAAGTAGTTTTCTGAGGCCCCCTGTCTCCTGAATCAATTGCATAGTATCCACATCCTCAAGACAATTTGCCACCACTCCAAGAGCTTCTACGTGTAAATCATTAAATTCCTAAAAGTTAAACAGATACAAACATTAAATGTAAATCACTTTGAGAGGTTTTTTTTTTTACAATAAAGTGGTATATAAATTTCATTAAATAAATAAATAAATAAATAGTTTGCAAAATGCCATGTGTTTAACTACCTGACATTCAGAAGACATCTGAAGGCAGCCCTGTTCAGGGAAGTTTTTAATATGTGACATTTTAGTGTATTTTTCATCTTTGTTGGAAGCTGCCCAGAGTGGCTGGGGAAACCCAGCCAGATGGGCGGGGTACAAATAAATTGTTGTTGTTGTTGTTGTTGTTGTTGTTGTTGTTGTTGTAATGCCTGATCACATTTATATTTTAGCACAAAATGTGTCAGTCATTGGAATTTTCTTTAAAAAATTGTTCATAGTTTCCATAATGCTATATAAATACACTGCCCAACTGTACAAAATGCCTTGTTTCAATCTATTTAAAGTAAGCCCTAACACAAGCTTTTTGTCTGAGGCCTATTCATATGTGCCAAAGAATTTGCAGGAAAGGGGCCCCGCTGCACACAACCTGAGTGGGAGTGGAGGCATTCCTCGTGCAAGGGGCATGCAGCACATGGTGGAAAGGGATTGAAAAAGCTGCTACCATCCTCTTGAGGATAATTGGAAAGACAAGCAAAATTATTCAGTTGACACCAATAGAATCTGAATACTTCTCTGCAGAAATACTGACATTTTAAAATTTCCAATTGATACACAACTAATTAAGCCTTGTGATTTCTCATTGAGACAAATAAATGATGTATAACTTATCACAGAAACGGAATGTTCTTACAAACCCAATCCCTGGTTAGCATTGGTATACTTTGAAACTAAACATTATTCTAGACACCAAATCTTTAGTAACATCAAATAAAATACTAGTGCAATAAGTATTCAACACATGTAAGTTATTTGTCCTGATCCCTGCCCCTTGGGGATGCATCTGCCACTTCGGATTGCATGCACTGTGCTGGATAGTTGGTGGTTTTGGATATATAGTCAGCCAAATAAATGATTAACTCTGCCTTTGATGACAATGCCCAAAGCTAGTCATCTGTTTTGGACTGTTCACAACCACACATTCACTAGTAACCAGCACTGTCCACCCTCTTTGGATTGAGGCCATTTAAAAAAAAGTTTACAGTTCCATGTAATTATTAAGAATGAAGTAAGGATTTTCAGTACATGTTTTGTGTGAAAGAAGTTGTGTTTTATTTATCGTACAAATTGTTAAATTCAGTTTAGAGTTGACCACATGTTTCTAGTAATGTTTAAATACTTAACTGAATAATCAATTACTAGATCCATCAATTAAAAACAATTAGTTCTACTAAAAGTTTAACTAGCAAGATATTTAAATTAATAATTTTATAAGATGATACATACAACGGCACATGTATGCATTATCTAAGTCAAATAATGCTTTTTCCCCTCTAATACAACTGTGAGTTTATTCAGATTGAGTAACAATTAATGGCCTACAATTAATATGACTAACTGATTAAGATTTCTTCAAGCAAATGACAGCTCTATATTTAAATAAAAGGTACCTTAGTTTCAAGTATCTTGAAAAGATGGTCTAGTCCTTGATGTTCTCTTAGCATAACTCTGGTTTCTCTATCAATGGAAATAGTACCTAAGGTTTTGAGAGCTAACAACTGAATAATTGGATAGTCAGACTTCAAAAGATCCAACAAAGGAGGAATCACATTTAGTTCACGAACTGCAGCACGACTCTGAAAATCCTGTAGTTAAGTACCAAACAGAAATGGTTAGACGGAAAAACACAATAATGTAGAATGTTGTGGTTTTGCAAGACGATTATCACAAATGCAATTAAATTATTTGTTATTTTGAAGCTGACAATTGTTAGGCTCCGAATATCACAAATCACACGTTACACAGAACAATACTCAGCAATCCTAGTTTGCAGGGCTTCTTTTCAGTCGGAACTCCCTGGAACTCAGTTCCAGCACCTCTCATGCAGGTTCTGGCACCTCTCAGGTAGGTGCCATTGCCATTCTAAAAGAATGAGAATGGGGAGTTCTGGCACCTCTTTTTCTTGAAAAATAGCACTAGTTTGTATATAATTTGAAGCATATTGCTTTCACACCACATTTTAAAATACTTTTCAAGAAGAAACTGACCTTAAATTTTTTTAGTGCATATGACTTTTACAAAAAGGATCACTCAAATTCAGTTTGATAATTTTATCTGCATGTGAAGGTCTCTGCACATTCACTGCTATTTTATTACTTCTTAAATAACTGAATATTAAAAACTTTCTTGCAAAGTATTCCAACCTTTTCTAGTAATAAAACCTTCCAAAAGAACGACCGCGTCCTAGGCAGTATAAAAATGGTATATTAAAAAAAAAGTTTTAATTTTTTAAAAAAATAGCAGCTTATGCATGTTTCTGTGCAATTTCTATTATCAATCTAAGCAAGCACCAGGTGCAGTTGTCCAGATATATCTTACAACAAAGACAGCTAGATAGCAAAAGAAGGGAAACAGCAAAATGTGATTCAGAATAAAGACATGCTCTGATGCCCTAGAAAAGATTGAGCTGTGAATTGAATTCATTACCGAGTTGATTCACTTATAGCCCGATCCACAACACAGTTAAATTTGAGTGCTTGAACTTAAGCCAATTTGGTACCACTGAAGTCAATGGAACTAAATCCGCTTAAATCCTCGTGTTTCAGCTTCACTGGATTGTGGATCAAGCAATTAGACTCTGAAAAGAACTCCCATACACAAATGCACCATTCTTTTGCTAACCAGCATATGGTGACATTAACACTTGATTGTGAAAGTAACCAATTACAATAACCTTCCTTTCCTTATGAAAAGAAGCTGTCAAAAGCATTTACCAAGAGTTAAGAAGATGTGCAAAATCATGGTGTGTTATGCAAGAATAAGCCAGAACCCATTTCTGATTCCCTCCCTCTCCCCCAAAGACAGACATTTTCACAACCCTCTCTGGAAGGGTCAAACCATTTTTTCCACACAATGAAGAGACAATGGATTTTATGCATTCTAGTCTTAAAAAATGATTTCCTTTATATGCATGCAAATGCAGTTTGTTCCAATTCATCCTAAACACATTTAATTGGAAGCACATTCCACTGAAATTAATAGGATTTGCCATCAAGTAAATCAACCCAGAGCAAGAGAGATCCACAGAGTATTGTTCATGGATCTCATCTCCAACCCCTCCTCACCCCCATGTCAATTACAAAAGGGTATTTAGGAGTGTAAAACTCCTGCAAACAGAACCTGGATCTCCATTAATAATGACAGTATTTATCATCCCTTAGGCAGGGATGGAGAAGTGGATGTCAGACTCCTTTATACCTCTTCTACCTAACATGTAATCAGCATTGATAGAGATGACGGTGTTGACCATCTAATGGGGGCACTTTAGAGGGGAGTTTCCCAAGTTCAACAGTAGGTAGACAGTGAATTCCTAGTTTATGGGATATGAGGAAGATGTATTGGAACGGGCTATTGGGAAAAACCGGTGTAAATTTAAATATAACCATACGCCAACCAGTAATTAACTTTGATGTACAAACTGAAGATGAGCATCACTTTATAATTAAACAATATATTCCTTTATACTTAAAACAGTGAAAAATAATCACCTGTACCATGTTATAGATGCATTCAACACAATTCTTCTTAACATCAGGATCAGGACTTCCTAGCAGGCTGATAAGCGGCTCTAGTCCACCTTGCTCAAATATTTGCACTTTACTGTTGTATTCTGCTGCCATGTGTACCAGACAAAGGCTGGCAAACTCATGGGTGACTACATCTTCTATGGCATAAAAATGAAATAGTGCAATTAGCCATTAACTAGCATAGTAAATACTCTCATTTGTTGATGGTTAGCAAAATGTCATTAGAAACTATATGTAAACAGAAGCTCTTAATCCAGTCTCATCTCATTTTGCTATACACCTTTAAAAGAAAAATCCAAACCACAGCCCTTCCAAAAAATATTAAATGACAGAAGCAAACAAAAATTTGCACAAAGGAGCACTACAAATTACCTTCCGGTGCCAGGCGAGCTATAAATGCACTTGTAACATCTAGCTGTCTTAATGATTTTTTCACATCATCTACAATGAAGCAAATGTAGATATGAAGCAATATATTTAGTCAATATGTTGAAGGACTACAGTGTGCAACTAGAACTGGTGATGCAATCTTAATATTACAGTTGTATTAAGTTCTACTAGGTAGTAGAAAATATATGGCTGCTGTATGAGTAACATCTAAGGTGGAGTGTACTTTGCTGGGAGTTGACAGGGAAATATATTAGGGGAAATTAGAAAACCAAAAAGCAAGCCACTTCCAAAAGATATCTTTATATCCTTTTGTGCCAAACAACATCAGATACACAATAACAGTCAATTAAAGAATGAAAGAAAATGACAAACACTCCCACTCACTACTTTTGGCAACAATTTTGCAAAAGCTTTCATTCTAAACCTCTTTAAAACAGTTTTTGAATGTGCTGATCAATTTATCTTCATATTTAAGAACAGTCATAGTCCTCCGTCCTCCCCCAGTAGATTTGGGTACATTTATCAAAGTTATATTGAAATGCAATGTTCTAGTTTCGGTGATGATTTCAAAATGTTTCAAAGACACAAGCAGACTTGGGCATATTTGAAACTAGCAGCCTCATACCCAGTGTTGTTCAGGAATTCTAAGAAACCAAGACATGTGAGCAGACCATTTGAATGGCAATGCCCATCAACTTGGGGGGGGGGGGGCAGACCCCTCAAGCATTTAAGGGGGGCAGAGGGACCACGGCCCCTAGCAGTTGGCTCCTATGGTGCCACCTGACTTCCTAGGCCAGAATAATTATGGGTTGTTGTGGACATGCTGTAGCTGAAATGGCTTGTAGTACCCTCCTCTGAGCAGAACCTCTGGTCTGTAGGGTTTTTGTTTCAAGCCCCATAGTGTCTGATGCAGGATTACAAAAGCTTTGAAACACACCTCTTTTGATAAAACAATGTGTGTCATTATTTAAGTCAGGTCTGCACAACTGGTGGCATGTCAAGTCAAATGCAGAAGTCAAACATAGCCCATCATTTGCATATTGCAACCTACCAGGTGCTTGACAACCACGCCTGCATTTGCAGTCTCAGGCAGGAAACAAAAAATATTTATATGGTGGGCTGCCATATTTGGCAGTGGTTGCAGTTGGATGGCTGAGTAACAAGCTGTTCAGGCTTCATCTATGCTGAATCTCCACCCTCAAGTACTAGATTATTGTTCTCTGTATAGGCCCTTCTTCCTTGCACGGAGACTTAGTGGATAGTGATGCTGCCTCCAGTATAGTTGTTGGGATTACTCCATCAGTGTGATGATATAGGAGCCCCAAGATTTCAGATGAATTATTCTACTGTCATTCTACTGGACTATTATGATTTCATCAGTTGCACTTAACTTATTTAATATTGCTAGCAAATGTAATTGTGCATGATTATAAAGAGAATACTCTTACTGTGAGAAGCCATCACCCCAACTACCATGGTGGCATTTCTGCGGACAATAGGGTCTTCATGTGTAACTAATTTAAATAAAGGTTCCAAGGCTCCAAGGTCAAGAAGAGTCAGCTTATTTTCTTCACCTAGAAAGCAAATAAGAACATAAGAGGAGTCTGCTGGGTCTGGCCACTGACCCACCTAGTTCAGCATCCTGATCTCACAGTAGCCAACCAGATGCCTATGGAACAGTGGTGTAGCGTGGGGGGTGCAAGGGGGGCCGGCCGCAACATCTGGGGGGTAGGGTTAGGGGGCGCAAATCCACGGGTTAGGGGGCGCAAATCCACGGGTTAGGGGGTGCAAATTACTTGCCTTGCCCCGGGTGCTGACAACCCACGCTACGCCACTGCTATGGAAAGCCCATAAGCAGGACTTGAGCACATGAGCACTCTCTCCTGCTGTGGTTTCCAGCAAATGGTACTCAGGTGCATAAGGTAAAGGTAAAGGTACCCCTGCCCGTACGGGCCAGTCTTGACAGACTCTAGGGTTGTGCGCCCATCTCACTCAAAGAGGCCAAGGGCCAGCGCTGTCCGAAGACACTTCCGGGTCACGTGGCCAGCGTGACATCGCTGCTCTGGCGAGCCAGAGCCGCACACGGAAACGCCGTTTACCTTCCCGCTAGTAAGCGGTCCCTATTTATCTACTTGCACCCGGGAGTGCTTTCGAACTGCTAGGTTGGCAGGCGCTGGGACCAAACAGCGGGAGCGCACCCTGCCGCGGGGATTCGAACCGCCGACCTTTCGATCGGCAAGCCCTAGGCACTGAGGCTTTAACCCACAGCGCCACCCACGTCCCTCACCCACTCAGGTGCATACTGCCTCCAATTGTGGAGGCAGAGCATAGCTGTTATGACTAGTAGCCTCTGATAGTTTATACCGATGAAATGGTCCCTATTGTCAGTGGTCTTTACTGTCAATACAAGATGAATAATAATATTAACAAGTGGGACCTGCAGCAGTAATGTTTCAACACAGGGTGCTGCTGATCACAATTCCAGCCACCCTGTTCTATTCCCCCTCCCTCCCAGTTTTCACCACATGAGCCCCACCCAATCCATCTGAATAGTCAGCAGCATTCTGTAGCCCATCAGAATCCACAGTTCTGATGTGGCTATTTTGGGATCTCCCTTCCACAGGGTTTTTCTTTAAAATGTATTTCATACTTCAGCAAATTTGGGATCCCCCTAAGTCTTCTGATACCTCCCCCTGTCCCCCTTTTGTGAGTGAATGGTGCCATTTTGGTTACATAAACCATGGCATCTACAGTCTGAACACCAGAAATTAAAGGAATAGCGTAATATTCCATTAACAGGGATGGATGAATCAATCTATTTCCAGTCCATGCACTTTTTGCCTGTGCTTACTCATAAATCTGCTCTATCTTGATTCAGTGGAGTAGCATGGGTTACAAGCACCAAGGGCAGGAAAGTATTGCGCCCCTTAAGGCAAGTGTTGTGCCTCCATGTGGCGCTACTGCTCCAGACTGAACTGCGGAGCCTCAATGGGACATTCGTGTGCGCCTCTTTGGGCTCGGGCACTACCACCACCATGACACAAGTCTTGCTGTCCGCCCACCTTCCCCACCAGCAAGGGACACTGTGTAGCTGAGATATGCAAGAGTCCATCCTCTCCCAGCTCCTGCTTGGTGTGCTGCTCAGATGAGGTGGGCGGGTGGGATGGGGAGCGCTTCTGGTCAGGGTGGCAGCTGCAGAGGCGTGCCCGCAAAATTTTTTCTGCACCAGGGCAATTGCCCAGCAGCTGCCCCCCCCATGCTCCACCTCTGATCCAGTTTCCCCATTAATCTGTGAATTCGTTGTTTTTTTGATCCTCACAAATTTGTATTTCAGTGCTATTTTAATACAAACTCTTAAATGTATTTTTCTCTTAGAATGCATATTTCAAGATTCATTTTGATACATTTTTGAGCTGTGTTAGAACATTTAAGAAGTCCAAAAGCAGGCAGATAACCCAAGTGCTGACTCTCTCATTAGCATGGGAGGTACAGATAAGTCAGTTCACGTGAATTCAAGTCAGAATTCACAAAGATCAAAATATTCCAGTGCTTCTAATAACAGTACTGGAGTCCTAGAGCACAAGATCTTCACTATATCATTATAAAGCTTTATGCTCCCACTTCAGTTTTTCTATCTTAAATCAAAGGGACATGGGTAGATTCTTACACACCCATGTACATGTGTGATTCAACAACAACAAAATGTAAATATATGTTGTCTAGTGCTGACTTTGCTTATGGCTGCTTTTGTAAGTGAAGTTGCTTTCTTCACCCCACACAGAAACTAATGGGAAGATATTCTAGCACCTCAAAAACAGGAACAATGCCTTTGATGTTACAGCTGATTCAAACAGGCTTTTACTGTTCTCTCTTGAGACTAAAACAACTCAGAATATATGCGGTGAATAACAAGAAAAAGTGTTGTGTTTAAAATCTCGCTGCAGCTGAAGAGCTAACACAGGAGGTAGAAAGCATCTCACTTGCAAGGTTTTGTCTCAGCCAATTTTAAAGAAATGATCCCTCACATCCCTTCTTCAGTGGTACAATCCCATAAAACGTGTGTCAGAAGCAGATGTCTGGATCAGCTGTAAGTCTGATCTGGCTAAGAAATTCCCTCGTCTTCACCCTGCAGAGGCTGCTCATGTGTCATGACTAGAGATGGACAAAATCCCTCAGTTTTGTTTCACTCAGTTTCTTGTTTTTCCAATCACAATTTCAGTTCTCCACATTTCTACATCAGTTTGCAATTTTAAAAAGGGGTTCATGAAAATTCACCTGCTTTTTTAGTGCAAATTTATTCTAATACATACATTTTGTATGCATTTTCGATCTATAAATTTTGCAAGCAATTTCCCCATATGTTTTCACTTAAATATGCATTTTCATCCACACTTTCTCCTAATATACACATTTTTGTACACATGTGGGTGAAGAACTGCATTTCAAAATGTAGTGTGAATTTTGAAGGGTAGCTCTACTTTGGTTCACATATTGCTTTTGCAATCCAAACTGAAGCAAATTTCTATCTCATTGCTAGCCATGACCCAGCTAATCAAGAGAGGAACCATATCACTGCACTCTGGATAATATCTTGCATATACTTGTGACTTAAGAAATATTATGTAGCAGCTGCAATAATTATTAATGGAAATCTTTTGGTACCAAACAGATTTATTAATGAGAAGAAAGACAAGACATATGGTAAGATTTGATAACTGAAACATTAACCTTTTGATGCAAATTTATAGATAGCTTCACATGCTTTAGACAGAACTTCCTCTTCAGGAGAACTGAGCATCAGCACCACAGTTGCGGCTTTCTTGCTTTCAACTGATAAAGGATCAAACTAGAAAGCAACATTATAAGATTATCAGCAAATGTGAAACATACAGATCTTTAATGTCCATTCTGGAAATTTATCATGGATGATACAGAAATTAAACACTGGATATAATCTGATATTTCAAATTAGAATAGAAAGTCAGGATAGGGTTACTAGAGGTAAAAATGGGCAGCACAATGGATGCAACTCTTACCTTTGTACAATAGTCTACATTCTAGCCATACAAACCATAGACCACTCTACACACTCACACACATCACTCTGTCCTCCATCCAGGCAAACAAAAGACAATCTAACAGTTCCAATGACACATTTCAGCCTGGCAAAAGGACTCAAGGAAGAGTACAGAGGAGGGCTGGCAAGGGATGTGACCTGTGAAGGTGGTGTGGTCTCAGAAGAGTCCTGAGGACTAGACAGAAAGGCCTAGAGGGCGTCATGTTTCCTAGTGAGTGAAAAGGACAGGATGCTGGAAACTGGCTATATAACGTATAAAATTTAGTGATCTTGAAAAGGAAAAAGCTGACAATGTGGTGCCGAATGGGATACTGTGGGCTCTGGACAGACTTAAGGAGTTCTTAGGTGAGATAACATTTTTGTTGATAGGCTATAATCACATATAAACAGGGTAGTGAAGAACCTACAGATATGACCAAACAGTGTGAACTCAATATAGCGTCCACAGATAATTTTCAACATGAATTACACTTTTGTCACTCCTGTGTTCTTGCTCAACCAGCTCTCAAGGTCCTACACAAAAGGGTTTGGAAAAGTATGAATGGAGATCATTGTAAACTGCTTAATGAAGAACTCTGTTCAATGTGCAGGTGCAGTCGAAAAGCAAACAGGTTACTAGGGATACAAAAGGGGCAAGAAAGAAAGGGAGTATAAAACCATACAATTCAAATGCATCTGGAATTTGTACACAATGCTGGTTATGTCAGTTCAGAAAGAATATTGTTAAATGGAAGTAAGGATATCAAGAGTGACAGCTTAGATTATTGAAAGTCTTCTGAAGAACTGCTATCTGAAGCTAAGTAACATGAGCTTCAACACCAGTATAGAAAATAATGTAATGACGCCAATATATATGCTGGACAGAATCTATTATTTTTCCTTTTTTATGATACAAACAAAATGGAAATAAGTGGGGAAAGTAGCTAATTCATTTCCCTCACAGAATGCAATTGAACAGTTGCAGAATCTTTTGCATCAGGATGTGTCAATGCCATGGAGACTCTTTGTCTCGGGGTCATGGGTTCAAGCCCCACAATGGACAAAAGATCCCTGCATTGCAAGGGGTTGGGCTAGATGACCCTCGTGGTCCCTTCCAGCTCTACAATTCTGTGAATGAAATGAGCTGAATAACATTAAATGAAATCCACATCTGTATGGACTCTAGCAAGTACATTTTATCTTTAGTACATTTGTAGCTGCAACAGTGGCATGTAAGCAAACATTGCCCAGGTTCATAGGTAACACTAAACCAAGCTATGGCTTAGTATGAACAAGCTAGGATGCTGGTACACAAAGCAAAACCCTCAGCTGATTTGCTCCTCCTGCAACTGGACTATCCACAGTTTAACATTATGTGAACCTGGACTCATTGTTGTCTTGCTCCAAACAAATCATGTTCTTGGCTTACCATTCACAGTTTGCCTGGAGCAAGACAAATCAGGTAACACTAAGCCAAACCATGCAGTGGTGGTGGTAGCAGAATTAGTGTAGGAGCAAAGGGCATGCAAGGCATCAGTACACTTCTTCATTCACTCTTAGCCTTGTTTTGGCTTAATGTTATGTGGGAATGAGTCCATAGAATCAGTATTAAAATTTTAGAGGATCCTACATGTGAGCTACTCCACCCTTTTTTCTTTTTTTTTGCTATGTGAAAAGGTAAAGTACATCACAAAAAATATAATTCAAAGACTTAATGTGTTAATATGGATGGGCCCTCAGTACATAGAGCATATGCTTTCCATGCAAATGGTGACAGGTTCAATCCTTGGCACCTCCAGGCAGGACTGTGAAAGCCTCCTGTCTTTAACGCTGAAGAGCCACTGCCAGTCACTGCAGATAGTATTGACCAAAGCCAATAGTCTTGACTTGGGTAAAGCAGCTCCCTGTGCCTTACAGAGGTTTATAGAAAGCAGCAGAGTATAAAATAATATTACTAGATAGCTTTCTGGGTTCTTGATTCTTCTACAATCCCTGAGACTCTGATTGCCCTTGAATGGCTGTATAAATCTTAGTAATTCAGACATCTGCCCTTTTCTTCCTATTAAACTTCCTGTGCCCTATGGCCAATGGTTAAACCAAAGTGGAGCCTGTTATGAATTTACTATACGCATTGGCAGATCCATACTGGCCCTCTAAGGTGGAGCTGGGTCCCGTGGTGGCGGCTGCTATTCACAACCACCAATTCTGCAAAGTCTCTTCCTCTTTCACAGCCTTCCACACACGGCCAGCTATGCTAATTTCAACAGAAATTCTGCACATCTTCCCACACATGCCCCTTTAAACTAATAGAAGTTTTGTACAGCGTAAGTGCTTGGTGGATTGCTCTCACAATGTCAAATGGGAGATTTAAAAGATTTTCCATACATTATGAATAAAGCTGGTGAAATGTTGCAGCTCCCTTGTGGATCCAAAGCATTCTTTAGGCAACAGGAATGACTTAATTGTTTGATGCCAGGCAAGACTCCAAGAAGTTTTTGGCAACATCAGTTTGTTGTTCTGCTCACTGGAGAGCCAGCAAAGCACTCTCTCTAGAAAATAATCTGAGCAAAGCAATCTCTTTCTATACAGCTAAATGCATTCAAAGATAGTGACAGAATTTGGCCATAGATTGCATATTCTGCACTACTAACTATAGTGGATATTCTAGTCTATAGTGGATATTTTTAAATATATTTTAAAAATAGAATGGCCCTTCTTGTGCTGTCTTCACATAAGTTTGTATCTCAAAGGCCAGCTCTCCATGATGCCCGACCGGTCAAAGCACTGTCATGATTCAGCCATCTGGAAGCGATGCAAAATGTTCATTTCCATTTCTGACCTTTCTCAAACAGAGAGAGCTCTGCTATGAAATCCAGCTGTTCTGACCCTATTTAATAGATTGCTTGAAACCAACATAGTTTGAGAAAGGGCAAATCCTTCTAAAAGCCTTTCATTCTTCAGTTTAAAGCAAACATTTTGGAATGCTTTACATTCAAACAAAATTAGGCACTTTTATCATGCTCAATTAAAACAGTATCTCGGATCTGGACCAACTATTTTTTGCCAAGCCTACACCATGTCGGGTCCAGTCTACATTGTGGGAACAATTTTAAGAACATTAATATGGTTAGAAATGCCAGTCTTTCTAGTTCTTGGTTCAACAGTGCATCTAACAGACACATACTATGCATGTATGCTCAGCTGCAAAAGCCACTGCCCTCAATGGGACTTATTCTCAAGTAAGTACTGTATACAGAGTATTGCATTCTAAGCCACAATCCGAACAAATTTTATTTCTTAATAATAGCATGAGAGCAATGAGCAAGACAGCAAAGTTGTTTTTTTTAAAAAAAGTCATAGAAGCCTTGGGTAGCTTTGTTTGTACTGAAATAAGAGCAAGGTAAAATCAGTTCAGTTATTTAGGGTTTATGGAAATTTCTGTAAATATATTTTCGTTTAAATCTCACAGAAGACAAAGGTCTGGCTAAAACAAACAAAATGAGAGTATGAAACTATAGTGTATAGTGTTGGAAACTAATGACTCAAAACTCAAGACCTTGGGGTCAAAGGTGAGAAGTCTTTTTCACAGTGCATCCTATTAATGTTTACTCAGAAATATAAGTAAACCACCCTGAGACTTCTGGGCATAGGGCGGTATATATAGTCAATAAATAATAATAAGTTCTAGCATGTGGAACAGAATTTGAGCAAGTGTGTAATGTAAACAGTTGAAGCCATCCTGGGAGATTTTGGAAGCAGTAGAGTCTCCTTATCTATACAGTGGCGGAGCTTCATGCTCCGGCACTGGGGGGACAGCAGGCGGGGGTGGGGCTGGCGTGCGTCCCGGGGGCAGGGCATGCCACCTGCAGGGGGGGGGGCAGCTGCGATGGCACCATACTGGGATCACTCTGCCGGGGGCAGTGCGCTTCCCCTGCACTCCTCTTCCTCCGCCAGTGTATCTATATCACTGTTCATTCTAGTACTCCTCAAGTTCTGATTAGTTCCAAGCCAGACTTCTGAATTGGCTGAGAACTTTATATAAACTTCATATGTCTGGGAAACAAACTCCGACTAGGATGCAATTTAGCTGCCAGCCTTCGGTTCATACAAAAGTGAGATACCAACTGCCGTATAGGTTTTTAAGAGGGAGAGCAGGAAAGTCATCTCTTTGCAAAGTACAGATGCAAGAAAGCTAACTTAAGCTCTCTCACTCTCTATTCATGGATATTCCTGTTTTGTTTTATTTATTTATTTATTAAATTTCTATACCACCTTTCATCTGAGGATCACAGGGCGGTTTACAATATAAAAACACAAAAATACACAACATAGTAACAAACGTTTTAAAATGTTAGAAACACACACACCCACCACACACACCCCAACACACAGTTTAAAAGGCCATAGATGGTTTAATTAGCCAAAGGTATGGGACTGTAGTCATGCTGGCCACATGACCCGGAAAAACTGACTGCGGACAAACGTTAGCTCCCTTAGCCAGTAAAGCAAGATGAGTGCCGCAACCCCAAAGTTGTTTGCAACTGGACGCAGTGGCGTAGCGTGGGTTGTCAGCACCCAGGGCAAGGCAAGTAATTTGCGCCCCCTAACCTGTGGATTTGTGCCCCCTAACCCGTGGATTTGTGCCCCCTAACCCCCAGATGTTGCGCCCGGTGCGGCCGGCCCCCCCTGCACCCCCCACGCTACGCCACTGACTGGACGTAACTGTCAGGGGTCCTTTATCTTTTTATGGGAGAAGAAGAATGTTTTTGCCTGGCGCCTAGAAATACGTAACAAAAGCTCCAGGCAGGCATCCCTGGGGAGAGCATCTCACAAGCCGAGAGCCACCACAGAAAAGGCCCATTCTTGCGTTGCTGCCCTTTGGACCTCTTGTGGAGGCAGCCCATGAAAAAGTGTCTCAGGTGATGATTGAAGAGTCCATGGTGGTTCATATAGGGACAGGTGGTCCTTGATGTATTGCGGTCCTGACGTGTTTAAGGCTTTGTAAGTCAAAACCAGCACTTTCAATTGGGCTGGGAAACTAATTGTCAGCCAGTGCAGTCGGGCCAGGATTGTCATTATATACTCAAACCATCTTGTACTGATGAGCAACCTGGTCGCTGAATTCTGCACCAGCTGAAGTTTCCATTTAATAGGGTTGCCTATCCAGACCAATAGGGTTGCCTATCCAGACGCTGTTGAGCTTTTTTTTGGCAAAATTGTTGAGCTACCCTGTATTCTGGGTATAATGTGTTGCAGTTATTTAATGCAGAAGTTAGGCTGGCCGAAAGTGACAGATGGCTCTCCACTCCACCGAGTGCATATGTGCTTGTGGTAGTCAAGCTAATAGAAATAATGACAATTCATAAAGCAGACACACAAATATGGGGCTACATGCAGATCACAACACTTATGGATAATCTCTGAAGTTTAGCAAGGATGTCTGTAGTAGACTAAGAGAAATATAAACTTCCACATTGGACAGTCAACACAGGTTTGTTGGAATATTTTACAGAACATACCACCAAACCTGTAAGGACTAAATATTATTAGGCTAGAAGAGTAGACTTGCATGGTTCAGCATGATATGATAGCAACAAAATAATTTATGCCCACTATTTCCAAGGAAGATCAAAAAGAGTAACTTTGAAAATACAAGATACTGATGACCACTCACATTATAAAGAGCTCATAACCCACCTACTCTCAGCAGCCAGAAGCATCATAGCCAGACACTGGAAAGTCCTGTCAGGAGGAAACATGGACCAATGGTATCAAATAGTATGGGAAACAGCCTTACTAGAAAAACTAACCAATAAACTGAAACTGACACGGGTTCAAATAGAAGACGCCTTCACCCCGATATGGTTCCCCTTTATCACATACATAGCCCGACAAGAAGACAACAAGAATCCACTGACAGCATGCGAACCAATCTGGCTAACCTGATCCAAAAATCCACACACCCCACACACTCACACATATAAACAAATCTCAACCAAGGACAAGCAACCACACCCTAGGCCACCGCAACCTCTCTCACCACCAAGGAAAAACAACAAGTGAATAGTAAGAGAACCCATACAAGTGACACTGAACCCATACAAGGGACACTGCCACGAAACCCCACACATACACGAAGTAGAAGAACAGAAGAATTATCACCCCACCCCACTCACCATCCTCCATCCCCCTCTTGCCCCTCTTTTCTTCCCAACCTAATACTGCATGCAATACTAATGTCTCACAACAAATGAAACTGATCTGTAGAAAACACAACTAGAAAAAAGAGACAATGAATGTTTTTTTTGTAAACTAAGAAATCTTTAATAATAATAATATAAAAACATTCTTTGCTTCAACATTTTTGACTTTATGGGGGAAAGCAGAAATTGTCTTTATGAATGGTTTCATTGCAACAACTGCAACAGAGGTAAAATAATGTTGGGATAATTCTTCTAAAATATTCTTGAAAACCATCTTTTCAAACATCTTTTAATTTGCATAACAAGTTTAGAAATATAATCTGCAGTTTGTAGTCCTTGTATTTTAACTACTCGTGAATTATTCTTCCAGTTTTATGAAACCTGAGAACAGTTCAATCACTTAAAAAAGAAACAGGATACCTGAACCTAGTTTCCACAAAAGGAAAAAGCCAGGTGTCCTTTGTAAGTGAATGTGCTCCTCTCCTTGTCAGGAAAGCAGCATACACTGGTGGGAAACAGACTAGATCACCCAATATGCTTTTGATTTGGGTGGAAGTGAAACAATCTACTCCCATACCAGATCCTTTCCTTCTGCTGCTTCTACTGAGGTTAAAAACGGAGCAGAAAGATTTGCACAAGTTGTGAAGGAAACAGTCAGGTGGCAGAAAAGAGGTATATTGGGCTAAGCTAGCACCTCCAAACTTCTACAGCTTTCTGGAACAATTTTATACGTGGTATTCCGTAGAGAAGAAGATGAAGAATTTGTTCCCACCATATTTTAATGTTCTCAGTTTTGAGCACTGAAGACTATTCTAAAATTTCATGAGATAGTGGAAAGATGTGCTTCAGAACATTTGGGGAACAGATCAATTGCTGGAGTCATATGTTTGAAAACTGAAGCAACCATTTGAATTAAGATAGTGGGATTTTACTTACATCTTGATCCTTAGCATAGCAGTAGATGTCAGTGGAACCTGTTTTTTCATGTAATGACATTGATTAGTTGAGCCCTTTTATACACATGTGACTTCATGCAAGCTGTAAATGTTTTATTTATTTAAATGTATATCCTAACCTTCACTATGTAGACTTAAGGTGGGCTACTTACAGCCTGAAACAACAAATAAGCCACATCGTGCACAACAACTCCACGGCTCTAATCCTAACCCCACTTCCCCAAGAATAAGCCCCATGAGCCCAGGGGTGCTATCTTTTAGGGGCCAAGTTTTTTTCTAGACCAAGGACAAAGCTCACATATAATCAGACTTGAGATCCACCTTTACTCCACAGGTGGTGGCAACCCAATGTCCACAGTCAAAACCCAGAGATTAAACTGCATATTCCTTTCTCTTCCATTCTTCTTCTTCCAAGTAGAAAAGGGCCTACCGTAATATAATATTTTTCAGAAAATAAATGTGATTGGTCCCTCTGTTTACACACACAGTCAAACTGAAACAAAAATGTTATTTATCTTTATCTTTACAAGACATTTTTAGAGGCAGAAGGGGAAGTAAGTGGGAGTAAAGATTGAAGGAGGAGAGAAAACTTGAATGTTATAATTGTGAAACATTTTCATTTTTATAGTGAGGAGTGTTTTATAAACTTACCACATCCTTGGGAGGAGGCTCCACTTCCTTTTTAATTTTTTTACCCATTCTAAAAACAAACAAAAGAGCAGATGATGAACAGACAAGCAATGTTGAGTGGACACAGTTTACACAGGGTTTCAACCATAATTCAGTAGACTTCATGGAATGATTGTTACTGGAGTGAGGAATGATTCTTAGATTTACTTTATCTGCTGAATGCAAGCTGTTAGCAAAAGCCTTTTATCTCTTTGCCATCCTGATGTAATCCATGGCTCTAGCAGTTGCTAAAGCAGTAGCAGCTCAATTTCACTTGCTTCAAAAAGCTCTTATAATGCCACTCACTAGCTCTTAAGGATTCTTTCAAACTTCAGAAATAACCAGATTTTGGTTGTGATAAGTGAGACCATTTTCTGCACTTACTGGAGTTTAAAAAGTTTGGCTTTATTTTCAGATGCATTTTAAGGCAGGCACATGTACATTTACAGCAGTTTGCTGGCAATTTTTGCATTCACAGAGCTGTATCATTTACACATACTAATGGTGCATTTGGCCAACACTAATCAAATCTGTTCATATGTGTTTAGTGGAAAAATAAAAAAGGGGGTGGGTATTTATAGCATAGCCCAAAGCAGATGAGGCCAGAATGCCAGCAATTATAATGTATATTTATATTAGATCTCAGCTAGAATATAAAGTACACAAAAATTCAATCAGACGAAGACCCATGAACATGACACACAACTCTAGTTATAATTGGAATCTGTGGTTGCAATTTATGAGCTGACTTCACAATGTGTACTATTATGAAGTGTAACCACTAAAACTCAGCAGGAGGTCTGTCAATTCTCAGTACAATATACAAGTCAGCACAGCAATGACATAAAGACAGATGGGAGCTTAGGAAACAGAGTGACTGCTATAAAAAAGGCTTCAATTGAAATCATTGGTTCTGCATAGGAATATAGTTTCAGCTTTTCTCTACAACTAAGCTCAGCAGCGCGCCAAAAGTAGAAACGTATACAATGATAGCTTCTTGAAAAAAAGTTTAGATTGATAAATGTAATCGCGATTCACTTCTGCAATCCTTGTGCATGGAACATTTTACAAGGGAGAGATGGGTTTCCCAACCTTGTGTTACAAGGCTGAAGGAGTGTGTTTAATTTTCCTCTGTTAATTCTCCTGTATAAGAGCCGTACATAAACACACACATGGTCATTTGAACACATACACACAGACTCCAAAACACAGAGCATGTATAACTGCAGAGAAAACACTGGAAAGGACGGCTTGTCAATGGAACTTTGACAGGAGAGCACGGGACGAGTTAAACCCATCCGTTTGCCAATTCTCCCTCGCAAGTGCCTACTCCTTATCCCTACACTAATTTTAATGTTTCTGTTTGAGCAGCATACGTTTGCCAGGATAGTAGTTTTGCCCAAACCAACACAGCTAATCCATATATATGCCTACTATATATACAATAGATATATTAATTTAATACCTTCACTTTCTTTTCTTTGCAAATTAAAATATATAGGCTTCCCACAGAAAACTGATTACCATTTTTATTTGATTTTCTCTGTGATCCTAAGCACTGGCTCAACCTGAGTTTGAGTTTGCCAACCCACTTAAATGTATCACATATATGTAGCTGAAAAGCATAATTCTGCCTATAAGGGGAGCGGGGCAGGGAGAGCTTTGTACAATTATATAAGAAGCACTTATTTAAATATGGAATTGATTCTCTAGAGCTGTTGACCCTGTGCTCTCATTTACACCTGTGCTAACTGAAGATCTAACCTCATCATCTTGAACTGATAAGTGACGATATAACCTCATCATCTTGAACTTATGTGAGGTTTTGCTCTATACAAGGTATAACTACACAAGCTCAGTGGTAGGGCTGGAGAATCAAATTTTCACCTTGGGATTTCATTTAGTGTGTTTTGAATTATATAATTTCCCTGCTTTGGTACATCTAAACCGCATTCCCCACCCCCCCACCACACCCGTACCCCCTCTCCCAGTTCAATAACAACATAAAAATGCACTAAGATTTGCAGGAAAAAATATTGCTATGAAGCAACTATTTGTTTTCAGGAACTTAATTACCTTTTTTACCCCACCACCTATAACCAGGATCCAAGTCAATTGTCTTCTTTTCCTTGCTAGTTCACTGGATTTGTTCTATCCCCTGAAACCTGAAGCAACACAGGACAAGAAATGCTTTCATTTATTGGCAACTAAAAAATGGGCATGTTATAATTAAGTGGAATTATTTCTGTTAATCACACAAATGTACACAGATGTTGAAAAATTATGAACCAGGAGTACTTTCCCCCTCAGTTATGCAAATTCCCAGTTGATTAGCATCATGATTGTATTGCTGATTATTTAGTCATTGTGCAGGCTTCTGTCTTTAGCAGAAACTTCCTGCAACAAATTTGACTATTTCTTGGCCTCATGCTTTTACCAGCTGTGTTTACATGACCAAGGCGAATCATATTTAATGTGCAGCAACAGAATCTATTCCAAACCTAACTTCTGTACTACACACATCTATTCCTCTTGTTCAGTTAGGAATATGAGGATAACAGTATCCTCTTTGAGTGGTATATATAAAAGGTAAAGGTACCCCTGCCCGTCCGGGCCAGTCGTGACCGACTCTAGGGTTGCACGCTCATCTCGATCAAGAGGCTGGGAGCCGGCACCATCCGAAGTCACTTCCAGGTCACGTGGCCAGCGTGACGAAGCTGCAGCTGGCGAGCCAGCACCAGCGCTGCACACGGAAACGTTGTTTACCTTCCCGCTATAAAGCGGCACTACTTGCACTTAGGGGTGCTTTCGAACTGCTAGGTGGGCAGGAGCTGAGACCAAACGATGGGAGCTCACCCCGCCGCGGGGATTCGAACCGCCAACCTTACGATCAGCAAGTCCTAGGCACTGAGGTTTTACCCACAGCGCCACCCGCGTCCCTAAATAAACAGTGGTAAAAGGTGTTTCCGTGCGATCTGGTTTCCGTCACGGTGTTCTGTTGCGCCAGAAGCAGTTTAGTCCTGTTGGCCATGTGACCTGGAAAGCTGTCTGTGGACAACATAGGCTTTAACAATGCTTATGTCCAGCAGGGTAAATTCACATCAGAGAGTTGTAGGGTAGGAGAAGGAGACAAAACAATGCCACAGTCCACTCTCCATTCTGTAAACATGATTAAGGCAGGGACGGAGGAAGGGGGTGCGGTAGGGGCCCTGGGGGTTACCACTGAGGAGGGTGACAAAATGTCGGGCAGCACTCACCGTGGGGCGTGCAACATGCCTGAGCCATGCGTATCTCCTGGAAGAGACATGGTGGCTTTGGTGCATGCAGGCTGCACGCTGCCCATACGGTCCACTCTCTGCCCCACCCCCCAGCTGCAGGGTGGCTGAGTGGGAGGAGACAGGCAGACTCCGGAGGTCCCGTGGTACGTCCCACCTCTATGGGCGCACCACCCCAGACGCCCAAGCGGCTTCCTCCGTTGCTGGATTAAGGGAGTGAGAATACAGTGATACCTCAGGATGCAAACGGGATCTGTTCCAGAGCCCCGTTCGCATCCTGAAGCAAACGCAACCCACGTACCATTACTTCCAGGTCGCCACGGAGCACAACCCGAAAGTGCTCAATCTGAAGCATATTCAACCCGAGGTATGACTGTATTAAGTATGGTATGTAGTCCTATATATAGTCATTGGTATGTAGTCTTATATATTGTTTGCTCCTCCCTCTGTACAACCAGGTAAATAAACCAGAAATGAATATGAGTGCTGAATCTGGGATTCTCATCAGTTTTTCTTGATCAAGACAAAATCATAAACCAATTTTAAACAGGGATTTGTTGTTGGTTTGCCAATTCTGGTGTGTTTAAGAGTAATAAACCAGATTCCCGCGATCAAAAACCACACAAAACTTTCCACTTACATGTGCTCATGCAAAGGGAGGAATAAAGAGGGAGTGAAGGGGCTGCCTATACCAGCACAGTACTCATTGACATTGTGGATTATTAAGCCATAACTCATGGTCTATCATTGTATGCAAACACACATAGTCACTAGAAGATCCTGTCCCTATCTGAAAACTCTAAAACCGAGTCTTGTAAACTATTTCAAAAAGCAAACATTTTCACTGTGTGATGCAGTACTAAATATAGTCATTACTCGTTCATGAAATAAAATTAATGGAGACAGATGACAACATTTGGCTCCATTAATTTAACTTTGTTTGGGGTAAAATTTGTAAGGGTTCGTAAGGCAGAATCCAGATTTCTAGTGGATGTGACACTAGTAAACCACAGGGATAACACAAGCTGTGACAAACAATCTGAATGGAAAAATCATGTGTGAGATTTCCGATGTCTTGCTGAGATGCACAGCAAAATCCTTCTTCCCAAGAGGGAAAGACTTTAAGAAAAAGCGCTTTAATATAAACCTAAAATAAATGGAACATGGCAGCTATTCAATCACTTGCTTTAAATTAACAGCAGGGCAATTTTATGAAAAAGATGAGGGGGGCTGTCTTAAAAGCAAATCATATTAAAGGGTCACATAAACTAAAGAGCTTAAAGAAGTGTCACTGTAATTAGATTAAGCCCTGCTTTCCATCTCTAAACCCAAAAATATATGGATGTTCCAGTTGTGTTATTTAAGTCATGTTTGCTGCAGAAACAAGCAGAAAGATACCTATTTCAGGTGCCGTTGAAAAGCAGGGTAATGCAACCACTCACATGTACCACTTAGTTGGTTTAAACTCTAATAGATACTTGCTTGATTAAAATAAAAACTCGCCCCCAGTGTTAGGTAACATGGAATTATATTTTGATGTTGTTAAATCAATAAATGCATACTACTAGGCCAGTGGCTGTTTTCACTCCTACTCCTTTCATCAAAGTGCAAGTCCATTGCTTCAAATCGCTAACAAGCAAGCTTCCCTCCTGGTTGCTACATTTATCATCAGAACTCTTAAGACCCCTTCCTTAAAACCAGTTAAGTGTATCTCCTGAAGAGTTAGAGGGGTATCAAAGTTGTCCAAGACACAAGAGGAGTAAATTAATCAAAAGATATCAAGCATGGAAGAATACTTGGACTTGTTATTAAGGCCCATCTAACTTCTGTCAATAACATTAACAGGGATTGGACCCAGACAGAACTCAGTCAGAGCATAGGGCAGCCACACTCCAGCTAAAATCTTTTCTGTGAAAGGAGTGCCTTGCGGATGACTATCAGAGGGCCATGGTGTATAAGGAACAATGAAGCACAATGGGTGAATAATAACTTTTCGGTCTGATTGGCAACTGCCTTGTCAATCCTAATTGATTAGGCATTAGCAACACCTAATTAAGGGAAGGGACGCAGGTGGCACTGTGGGTTAAACCACAGAGCCTAGGACTTGCCAATCAGAAGGTCGGCGGTTCAAATCCCCGCAACGGGTTAGCTCCCGTTGCTCGGTCCCTGCTCCTGCCAACCTCCTGCAGTTCAAAAGCACGTCAAAGTGCAAATAGATAAATAGGTACCACTCCGGCGGGAAGGTAATGGTGTTTCCGTGCGCTGCTCTGGTTCGCCAGAAGTGGCTTAGTCATGCTGGCCACATGACCTGGAAGCTGTACGCTGGCTCCCTCGGCCAATAAAGCGAGATGAGTGCTGCAACCCCAGAGTCGTCGGCGACTGAACCTAATGGTCAGGGGTACCTTTACCTTTAATTAAGATTATAAGAAGATTTCATCCCCTATTACAACTGCCCCTCCTTTTTCTTCCTCTGTTCATGTCCACTGTTGTATTTAGTTTTTAAGCTCTTTAGACTGAGATCTGGTTTCTTATACCTGGCACTTTACAGAGCAAAACATCAATGATACTATACAAGTACACACATGTATATATTTGATACTATTCGGACAGATGCAAGGAAAAGGAAGTTCCTGCTAACAAGGAAGGTTCTGCTAACCAAAGCAGTGGTGGTCTTTGTTTACTCAGGCCTATGGCACAGCATATATTTTGTATGTAAAAGATCCCATTTCAAGCCCTTCTTGTCTTGGGTTAAAATGATATCAGATTGCAGGATGGCAAAATACTTTTCTGTGCCTTGGAACGTGTCTACTAATCAGAGTAGGCAGTGTTGCGTTAGATGGAGCAATGGTCAATTTCAGCATAAAGCAGGTCTCACTGTTTAGCCTCTTTCTTCCTCCACCCCTTGAAGTTCAGTGCTTGACAACAGGTAGCTTAAAACAACTGTTCAAATAATTAATCAACGTTCATGAATAAAATCTGAGAGCTACTCCAACAGATGCGGCATCCCTACCCAAGCAGTCAGTCAGTCACTCCTGTGCCAGTCCATATTACTAATGCCTGCACTGCATCACTCTTATTTTAAAACCTGTCTTTCCTGCCCTGGACACCCTTTTCAAATGCTGGGGCAGCCTTGAGTGGCAAAGATGACAGCATGAAATTGTAACACAACTGACCTCAACTGATTTGTTAGGAACTGGAAAAATGTACACTTCAGAAATGAATTACTTTCTAAATCCTCTGAAATCCTCCTCCGTAAGTCGGTATATTCCTTGCTTCTTTCCTCATATAGTTTTGGCTAAGCTGCTCTTCATTAAAGCAAGGCTCATTATGCAGCTACAGTGGAGATGTTCCCTGAGAGACAGAACTATCCCTACCTACAATGTTGGCAGGGAGAATATTAGCTCTCAAATATGGAAAAGGGAAAAACATATATGATAATAAAGAGCAAAGCAAGTAAAGCACAAAATCCTCAGATGTGGCACAGTGAGCCAAGTGAAGTCAAGAAAAAAACCTAGTTGAGCTGCCCAGAGTATAATCAAAATTGATCAAAGCTCATGTGGTCCCACTCATTCTTCCCCAGTGGCAGGTTTTGGTTTTTGTTTTAAATGGGATTAGGGTCAAATGGGATGTGGAGATACAGGATCAAAGAAGTAGAGAAGCGGAACAGTCAATCCCTCTCGCAGGGAACTCAGAATTGTAGCTCTGGGAAGGAAATAGGAGCCTCCAAACAACTGTCCGAATCCTTAACAACAGCTCCAAGAATTCTTTGTGGGAAGCCATGGCTGTTTAAAATGGTACCATTTAAAACAGTGCTTTAAATGTGTCAAAAATGTGGAAAGAAACACCTCCCTGCTGATCTCTGTCCTGCCAGCACGAGTTGCTGCTTCTATGTTCAGTTGCACTCATACTTCTTCTGTGAAACCATTCCTGGGATTGGGCTAAAGAGTTATCCGAAATATATTAAATAAAATCATAGAATTGTGGAGTTGGAAGGAACCTCAATGGTCATCTGGTCCACCCCCCTGCAATGCAAGAATATGCAGGTGGCCACTATGGGGATCGAACCTGCAACTTGTCATTAACAGCACCATGCTCTAACCAACTGAGCTAACTGAAAATAGTCCATTCTAATTCTTCAGCTTTTATTTTTTTCTTGACTTCATGCTTTTACATTGCCCTATGATTTATATGACAGTGTGTGTGTGTGTGTGTGTTCTGCTTGGGAATTATTTTCATGTGGAGCGGTATATAAGTTCTGAAACAAACATTTGAATACTTGCAAAAAGGAAACCTTTCTTTAAAAAAGCAATTTCCTTCTTCCTCCCTCCCCCTCCCCCTCGCTCAGAGGGGAAACGTCTTTTCTGGAAGAGTATGCACGTTGTTGTTACACGTGTGTGCGTGAATCTCTAAACGCAATGAATACCCCCATCCCGTTTCAAATCAATTTATCTTATTCATATGCTTGCTTGCTTTTGCTTTTTTTTGTTTGTTTGCAAAATTAATAAAAGTTGCCAGTAAAACCCACAGGATTCATCAGCTGTTACCCGTGAACAAACAGCCGTCCTTTTCCTTGCCTTAGACGGCTTCCCAGCCCAGCCTTGGCCCGGAAAGCCTCACCAGTTCAGCGAGATCTGTACGCTACTGTTTACACGGGTAGCTGCGTTCCCAAGAACCTACAACGCCCGTCACCTCGATCTTTTCCTAACGCGTCCGGCTTCTCCCGTTGCTAGGTTACACCACCAGGCGAGAGACTTCAGCGCATGCGTAGCAGGAGCTTCCCGGGCCCGTAAAGCACAGAGTATAGGCGGGAGGAAAGCAGAGGCTGCTGTAGCTAGTCATAGACTTGCTCAAGTAGACTAGCACACCACTTATAGATTCCGGGTTCGCTTTGAACGCCATCTTTATCTCCGCAGGGGCGGGACTAAAAGCGTCTCATAGAAATCAATGAGAGGGGCAGGAATTTAACGTGCGCCTTCTCTCCACCATCCCAACAAAACGTGGCAGCAATGGCAATTCTAGTACCCTTTCCAACTCAGGTCTTATGTATGGATTTTTATTTTTATTTTAACTTTGAAACATTTAAAAGCACAACAATCTGCATTCAAATTTTCAGATTAAGATTGCTTTTACGTGCGTGAATGAATGTATATGCATGGCTTTTAATTGTTACCCGTTCTGATATTACTATTTGGTTTTTGGTTTTGTTTTCCACCGAAGAGCGAGATAGAAATGTTTCAAATAAATAAGCTGAGCCCTGGATTTTCTACTGGGACGTGTGACTTTAGTAGGTTGATCGTTTTATTTATTTATACCCTCCTTTTCCCTGACAGGGACTTATATTTACAGCAACCCGTAAATGTGTATGTGTGGAAGACTTTTGGTTGGAAATCTAAACCAGTCTCAGAATAAGTGAATCGTAACTTTAAAGACCTTATCTCTATGTAGTCACTGTGCTGCTTCTGATGCTGCTGATGACGACGACACATGCGCAGTTACTAGCAGGGATCGGGGGTTTTGAAAGCTTCTCAGAAGGAGGAGCCTCTGCTCCCCCGTCCGCCTTATTTTCTTGGAAACCCTTTTCGTTATCTCACGCCTACGCCACTTACAGAGGTGGTGTACAAGAGACATATAATCCAGTGTTGGTTCCTAAAACACCCACATTCCCTCTGGTACAAAATAACGCAGTTCCCGTTCGGAAATACGGTAATTCACACACAAACACATACTGCATTTTAATTTGTATATATGCGTGTGTGCATTTTAACCGCACCTTCCATAATGTGTCCTTTCCTACACTTAGTCACACAGCTGTGAGCTCAAGATTAAACTGTCCAGTTACAAATACCATCATGGACAGCAATAATGTGGATGCACTGTGGAATATCACAGAACAAACTTGAGCAGAAGAAATCCACCACTAAAGCAGAATACACCAAACCATAAACTTTATCCATATTCTGTTTCCTCATATCTGGGATTAAAACATAAAGTTTCCAGGTCCAAAGGCAACACATAATCCTCCATACAGACATGGGACTCAGCATCTTTCTTTTGAGAATTTGACCACTGGGGCTAAAGTCCCCTTCCACCATAACCGCCTTCACTCCCGTTAGCTACGCTTCAGGAACAGACTGGCCCACCTTCAAAAGTGGGAGTGAGAAGAACCATCATCATTCTCTGTAAAATAAAACCAGTGCTTTTTTATTTTTAAAAAAAAATGTTTAGGGATACTCTCATTTTGACCCAAGAAAACCACCATTTTATACTGCAAATTGGGAAAAATAAATACAGTAAATGGACAAAAGTACAAAGATTCAAAAAAATGTTTAGGGGTATGCATACCTCTGTATCCCCCCAGAAAAAAAGCACTGAATAAAACCTTAATAAGATTGTCCCCTGCCCCTTGTGGAGCTAATGAGACTTTGCCGTCACCACCCCATAAACACAACAGAAAGGTTAAAGGTAAAGTACCCCTGCCCGTACGGGCCAGTCGTGTCCAACTCTAGGGTTGCGCGCTCATCTCGCTCAAGAGGCCGTGAGCCGGCGCCGTCCGAAGACACTTCCGGGTCACGTGGCCAGCGTGACAAAGCTGCAGCTGGCGAGCCAGCACCACTGCAGAACATGGAAACGCTGTTTACCTTCCTGCTATAAAGTGGCACCTATTTATCTACTTGCACTTAAGGGTGCTTTCGAATTGCTAGGTGGGCAGGAGCTGGGACCGAACGACGGGAGCTCACTCTGCCACGGGGATTCGAACCGCCAACCATGTGATCAGCAAGTCCTAGGCACTGAGGTTTTACCCACAGCGCCACCCGCGTCCCCAATAGAAAGGTTAGAACACGATTAAAAACATTTGTATTCTGCCCTTCCTCCAACTAGCTCAGACACTATATGTGGCACTTATCCCAATTTATTTACCACAATTTTGCAACATAGGAACATGCCATCTAGGGTTGGGAACCTGTGGCCCTGCATACATTTGCTGAACTACAGTGCCCATCATCCCTGACCATTGGCCATACTGGCTGGGGCTGAGGAGAGTTGGAGTCCAACAACACCTGGATAGCCATAGTTCCTCATCCATTGTCTACACTTACTGGCAGCAGTTCTGCAGGGTTTCAAATGGGACATTTCAAGTCCTACCTGGAGATGCCAGATTGAACCTGGGACAGTCTGTATGCAAAGCAGATAGCTATTACCAAGTAAAAGCCATTCCCCCCTTAGCTGTTGCCCTTCTCCTTGTTCAAGGTAGGTTAGGATGTTGTGCTACTGGCCCAAGTTCACCCAATAAGCCTCTTAGCCCCAAACCAGATCTCCTTTGTTCAAGTCCAACAGAGGCAGCTTTAGGGGAGCACAATCGGTTCAACTGTACTGGGTGCAGAGCCTCAGGGGTGCCACAGAGGGCATCTCAGCTGTGATGTAGACTGGAAGGTGATGGGTGGGGGCTGAATTTTGGCGTCGCACAGGGTGCCACTGATATTTGAGACTCCAAGGTCCACCACTGAGTCCGACACCAGTGCTAACCATCAAACTGGGTGAAATTATCCCACAAGTTCACATGCTTATTGAGGCATTTTGTAACTGAAGTGCAGGAGGAATTGACGATTCTACTGATCTGAAAGGTGTGATTACATCCAGGGTAATCATTTGTAGGAGCTAATTGGAAAACTGGAGTAATGTAGTCATAAGAATATGGTCTCAGGACATTGGAATATTGGTCTCTTTTTACAGTGGTACCTCGGGTTAAGAACTTAATTTGTTCCGGAGGCCCATTCTTAACCTGAAACTGTTCTTAACCTGAGGTACCACTTTAGCTAATGGGGCCTCCCGTGCCGCCGCCACACAATTTCTGTTCTCATCCTGAAGCAAAGTTCTTAACCCAAGGTACTATTTCTGGGTTACCGGAGTCTGTAACCTGAAGCATCTGTAACCTGAAGCGTCTGTAACCCGAGGTACCACTGTATTGGCAAGTGATATGCATACTCTGCACTGGGAATATTTGCTTCCATTCATGATTTAATTGTGGACCTGTCACTCATCTCTGTTTGTTCATTGTTGCCAATATAAACATTATTCTCATGGGACTATTAGCAAATTGGTATTTGGAATGAACTTTTTAGCCTTCTTTTATCAGAGAGCTTTGCTGTTCAAATTCCTCCTGTGAGAATCTCTTTCTCCACCTTTCTTTCAAATAAGTAAAACAACACATACACACACATTGTTTTATGAAATAGTCAGCCAACCCCCCTCCCACAAAGAATCTATTAGCTTTGTGAAAGAAAACATCCTGGTCCTCATCTCATTCTGCACTGACTATTCAGAACTTGAGCTTCATCTAATGCTATGAACAAATTAATAGCATTTGGCAGTGTGTACTGTGGCAAAGGGATTCATGGCATTTTTCTATTCGAATGTCATGGACAGGTTGGAGGCAGAGGAATGGTGGGAGGAACCAGCTGGGGAAGAAGGCTCAGAGCCTGGGGAGTGGTGGTGGGACAACGATGAGGGGTCACAGGGAGAAAAGAGAGAAGACTGGGAAGAGGAGGTGTCAGAAGCTGAAGATGTAACAGGGCTTAGTGAGCTGGAGGAATCCGTGGCAGAGAGCAGTCCAGAACCAGAACCAGAAGCTGAAGCAGGAAGGTGGGAGGAGAGAGGCAGAGATGAATCAGGCTGATGAAAGAGTCATGAGCATCTCCCTCACCTGCTTCAACAAGCTCCCCTCAACCCTTTTCTCCCAGAACCAGAAGAGGCATGAAAAGGGCAGAGGAGAGATTAGCGATGTACAAACACAGTCTCTGATTGCTTGGGAAGAAATCCTGGAAAGGAAGGGGCTTAGGCAGCTATGGGGAGGGGGTACCTTCAGCCTCAACAACTGTTTCATCGAAGCTAGACCTACTGAGATGAGTTGCTGGGCTCATTAGGCCTGACACTCCTGTGCAGAACGTGTTTTTGCTAATAATGAGTTAACTCCAACTTGCACAGTGTGATTTACTGCTGGCTAGCTGCTGACATCAAACAATATACAGTACTAGCTTTACCAACAAGAGCACGACTATTTTTGTCACATATATTATGTGCATGCAGCACTACCACCATGCCCCTGGTTGCAAATCCATTATTTATTTCCAATATACTCAAGTTTTAATCACATACACCAGTGGTGGGAAATCTTTTTCAGACCAAGGACCACATTGCCTTCTGGGCAGACTTCTGGCAGCCAAATTCCAGCAGAGGGCAGAGCCAGAGACTAGGTGGGAAAACGATTGGAAAATCTACCTGTATACATTGGAGTAGTTTCTACAAAGACTCATACACACACATCTGTATTCAGGCAAGCAAGAGACATTATCAGATTTAGAGAACACATTCCAGGCCGACGAAAAACACCCGTGGAGGGTGCAAAGGGGAGCAAGAGGAGAGAAGGTGTGGCTGAAGAGAAGGTGTAGCCTAAGGAGAGTCCTCAAGACCAGCCAGAGAGGTCTGGACCCCAGAGGGGCACTTTTGGCCTCCGGTCCTGAGCTTCCCTGTCCCTGATTTATATCCTGCTCTTTCATCTAAACGATAAATCAAAGCAACTGACAAAAACAATGTAATATTATAATATTAATAGAATAGAATCTTTGAAACTCCCTGCCTGTTGAGATCAAGCAGGCACAATCACTGTACTCTTTTTGGTGCCTGCTGAAAACATTCTTGTTTAGACAAGCCGACCCAGATGTTTAGAAAGCTGAGGTAATTTGAATCTGTTTTAGTATTTTAACTTCTGTATGTTTTAAAGTGTGGTTGTGATTTTTTAAATTTATTTTATTGTTTTATCTTTTTGTAAACCTCTTTGAGGTTCTTCACAATCAAGCAGTGTATAAATTTTATGAAATAAATCAATAAAATAAGGTAACAAAAAGAGATAAAACCTCCCTTAAATCCTCATGCTGGGAGAAGTACTGGCAGAGTTCACTTCTTCTGAGCTGCTTCCCACTTTGAAAATGTCAAAAATCAAATTAAACCCAAGAGCATTAGGTGGGGTGATCACCAGATCAGTTTATAAAACTAGGAGGGTAGCTTTAACTGGAAACATAGCAAAGGTTTTCCAGTTGAGATGAAATTGTTATGAAAATGTTTTCTGAAATATAATCACGTTTTTGTTTGGAGTATAAATAACTTTATTTCATTTACTATGCAGTCCATATTATAGGCAACAAATAAAGTAATACTATATCTTCTTGGGTGACATAAATGTTACCATTTTCAAAAAGGTTTTTAGCATTCATATTGTGGTTTCTCCTTCAGTGATATTTAAAGCCAGTCTTTCTGTTTGTTTAAGCCTTTTGAAGTAATTTATTTTTGGAGTGTCTTCTTGGATCATCACTGTGTGCTGTTCAACGACACAGCAAACCAGTATTTTAGCAGAAATTCCTGTTTTATGCAAGCACGGAATGTGACTAGAATGGTGACCCTACTAGAGCATGTTTGATAGTGTGTGGTCTCTAAAATTATTCTCAGAATGCCACTCACTGATTACTCTATTTTTCGCAGGGGCCCTCTGGCACTAAGGCACCTAAGAACCAGTGGCCAACTCCAGGGCTGCTTTTCCTTGCCCACTGAAGCACTTTGGCTCCTCTCCTTGGTTCCTTGAAGCTTTGCAATGACTAAATTTGGGGATGCAGCCATAATTTTGTTTCTCCAGTGTCCCTGAGGCTGCATTTTCACTGTTGGTTTTGTTGTAAGCACTTTTGGCTTTATGTTGTTGTTGTTGTTTAGTCGTTTAGTCGTGTCCAACTCTTCGCGACCCCAAGAGCATGCCAGGCACTCCTGTCTTCCACTGCCTCCCGCAGTTTGGTCAAACTCATGCTATTATATGCCTGTTGTCTTTGTCCATGGAGTTTTCTTGGCAGGGATGCTGCCAAGTATTCTGCCGGTTCCTGCTCCAGGTGGATCACATTTGGCCAAAACTCTCCACTATGACCTGTCCATCTTGGGTGGCCCTGCACGGCATAGCTCATAGCTTCTCTGAGTTATTCAAGCCCCTTTGCCACAGCAAGGCAGTGATACATGACCACTGCCTTGGTTTTATACATCCCCCCAACTCCCCTTTCCTTTTTCCGCATCTCAGGATACATCTGTCCCATCTCACCCCGCAATCCTCATAATATAACGGTTTTCAACTGATGTGCCACAGTGCCCTGGGGCGCCTTGAATGATGGTGAAGGGAGCCAAGAACAGGACCAATCTCTGTAGCTCCTTCTTTCCTTCCCATCTCTTAATAGATACTGTAGATTAGATTGTATAGATTAATAGAAGTGGCCACGTGTGGTGGAAGCAAGGGTTGTGTCATCTGCAAAGCGTGCCTGATGGGAAATGTAGTTCCCAAGCACTGCCTCCACCTTGGAGGGGGCTGCACTGTCCGCAGACAGGCCAAAGGTGAGCCTCAGAAAGTGTTGGTCAAGGGAGCCGTGGACTCAGAAAGGTTGTAAACCTCAACCTCAGCCCTCCAGATGTTTTGAGACTACAATTCCCATCATCCCTGACCACTGGTCCTGCTAGCTAGGGATCATGGGAGTTGTAGGCCAAAAACATCTGGAGGGCTGAGGTTGAGGTAGCCTGGTTTAGGAGTTGGTACTAGGTGCTGCAGGTGAAAGCAGCTATTGGTTACTATTGCTTTGACACCCCCCCCCCCAAGGATCAAAGCCTCACCCCTGAACTGAAGGGACCTTTCCTGAAACAGAAGGATTCCTTCCACTCACAGAAGAGTTAACTCTGCACACAACCCAATGTGGAACTTTATTTTCTTGTTTTTTTGTGCAAAACAAAGCATGTAATTTAAAGTTACATATAATTGGTTAGAAGAAGCATCACCATGACTGCCAAAAATCCTGTCCTGATTTATCGAGCCCCCCACTCATGTGAGACAAATCAAGTGTGAGTTTTCAGAAAGTTGGTAATCCATAATTATTTGGAACAGCATCTTTCATCTTCATCTTGCAAAGGCATTTAAAAGCAACATGGATTTGTTCATCAAAGCCCCACACATTTGAAAGATTTAAGGCTTCAGAAAAAATTGTGTACTTTCTGTTTCCTGAAATAATTTTTCCAAATGCACAGAAAGCACCCTGCTGAAGAAGACATTTTTCATTTCCTGAATGATCAGTCCTGGCGTTATTATTTGCCAGATTGCATACTTGAAAGAAGACTTGCTCACATTACTTTTTCCAGAGGCATCAATCACTTTATGTTTATGATCAGCTATGAGTTATGAATATGATCTACTGGCATATTGTACAAAGATTTCCTCATTCACCTTGCTTGATATAATAACCCTGAAAGGATTGGTAATAAAGAACTTTTCCCCCTGTTGACTTGTGTAAGAACGAACGTACAACTCGTCATCAAGATTATTACTTCACTGAACAACCAATATCATTTTTCTTCCCACAAAAATATCCAGTTTTAAAGTTAACCCTTGTTTAGCCATTGATTTAATTGTACCTTAAGTATAAGAGTCTCGAACACTAAGAATTATGTTGGGTTGTGATTCCATTGGAACCACTGAATGAGCTAGATGGCCTGACTCAGTACAGTGGTACCTCGGGTTAAGTACTTAATTTGTTCTGGAGATCCATTCTTAACCTGAAACTGTTTTTAACCTGCACCACTTTAGCTAATGGGGCCTCCTGCAGCTGCCGCACCACTAGAGCACGATTTCTGTTCTCATCCTGAAGCAAAGTTCTTAACCCAAGGTACTATTTCTGGGTTAGTGGAGTCTGTAACCTGAAGCGTAGGTAACCTGAAGCGTCTGTAACCCGAGGTACCACTGTATAAGGCAGCTTCCTATTTTCTTACTCAGCAGGTGAGGCTTCAGTTAACCGCACAAAAAGAGCCTGCTGGATCAGGCCAATGGCCCATCTAGTCCAGTATCCTGCTCTCACTGTAGCCAACCAGATGCTCATGAGCCATTCCAGGCAAGCTGATTTTTGGATGCTTTGGAGTCACATGGTAAAGTGTTTCTATGCAAGTGCACATTGTAACACACACACAGTTGCTTCTGCAATATCCTGTGACCATCTGCAAAGTGGATCCACTCGGTCCAAATCATAGGAAGAACATCTGAGTCTTTGGAAGCAATAACAAAAAAGCAGAGCTGCAGTAAAAAAGTTATACGCATTCAAGCAAAAAGGCACCAAATAGCATCTGGTCTAATGACAAAATTGTGCAGGGACTAATATCCTTTGTGACTAACAAAAGAAGACTGCTAGCTCCCTGTTCCACAGCAAGAGGAGGAACCCCATTTAAGCTTTCTTCTTGCCAAGCAGCCAGGGGCCAGTGTCTCACAAATATGATAAAAACCATGCTTTACTGTACTAATGTATGTGTGATTTATGCTTCTTTTTGTAAGTGGAGCCCATTACAAGCAGCTGAAGTAAACAACGTGCTTGGCTTGTGTGCCGTTACGCCTTAATCTCCTTCTAAATTATATTGCTCATTTTAAAAATGTGCACTCATAAGCTCTAGAAAGTGTTGCTTATATGCATTTTTGCTGCTGATAATCAAGCTGATGTGTGTGCTTAAGAGAACCTTGGCTTAACCCTCTATATAATTTGCTATTATTGGAAGCCAGTTGAGATGATTACTAGGGTTTGTGTTTTTTTCCATCTAGATTGTGCCAGAATCCAAAAAACAGCAGGTAGTCATACACATTATGCTTTCCTTCTTCTATTTTGTGTGTGTTGTTACAAAAGCCTAATTGGATCAAGTATGGGTCATGCGTTGGATCTTTTATTTCTAAATATGTAAAATAACACCCCTTTTCATCTAAATGCCTGTCCTTGGTTTGTTGAGGCTATCTGTTCCATATTTCATAACTGGCTGGAATCACCTTTTTTGGAGAAGGAAAAGAATTGGGCGGGGGAGAGGGATGAGTAAGTACTAGTGCAGGGATGGGGAAGATGTGGCCCTACAGATGTTTTTGGACTCCCATCTCTCATTACCCCCAAATAGCTTGGTCTATAGTCAGGATTGGATGCAGGTGGCGCTGTGGGTTAAACCACAGAGCCTAGGACTTGCCTATCAGAAGGTTGGTGGTTCGAATCCCTGCGACGGGGTGAGCTCCCGTTGCTCAGTCCCAGTTCCTGCCCACCTAGCAGTCAAAAGCACGTCAAAGTGCAAGTAGATAAATAGGTACCGCTCCGGCGGGAAGGTAAACAGCGTTTCCATGTGCTGCTCTGGTTCACCAGAAGTGGCTTAGTCATGCTGGCCACATGACCCAGAAGCTGTACGCCAGCTCCCTCGGCCAATAAAGTGAGATGAGCGCCGCACCCCAGAGTCGGTCACGACTGGACCTAATGGTCAGGGGCCCCTTTATCTTTACTTATAGTCAGGAAGGAGGGGGCTATAAACCAGGTGTGGGGCACCTTTGGCTTTTGGATGTTGCTGAACTACAACCTCCACCATCCCTGGCCATTGGCCATGCATGCAGGGGCTGATGGCAGTTGTAGTTCAGCAACATCCAGAAGGCCAATGGTTCCCCCTACTGCTTTAGTCCATTGGCATCTGGAAGGCCACAGGTTAGCAATCCCTTTCTTAAGGAAATAGAATATTTCAGAACATGACAGGTCTTTAAAAACAAATGTTCCTTCCTTCGGAATACCCCAGCTTTGTAGCTGAGCAGACCAGACAGTACCTCCCCAGAGGGACCCTTATTTTTGTAATTGTGATCTGGCAATCTTACTGTGCTCATTACTCTGCTCCTTAGACCAAATCCTCTCTCAGTGTAAATTAGAGTAACTAGCTTTGATGGGAACTGCAGTCGTTTACATTGTCTAAGGAGATGGTCCTGTGAAAATGACTCTGCTTTTTTTTGCCAGCAGGAATTCAACTCAGCTCTTGTTCAATTTTCTGCTTCAAGATAATGGAAAAAAATAGGTGAGGGGGCAGAGGGAAAGCATGTACACCACCTTGAGCTCACGGGAGTAGAGGTGAGATATAAATGTAACAAATAAATAAAAATGAACAACAAACAACAGGTTATAGCAATAAATCCCATACATAAACTCAGGGTGTTGTCATTTCTGCAAGAGTATCTACGTAGGTAAATACAATTCTTTCATTAGAAAAACAAAAACAAATAAGCCTCTCTCCAGCACACATACTTTGCTCACTTTTTTTCTGTGTAATTTGCAGTGCATACATCATAAGCAATATATTTCAGTGGCTTTACATAGGTAACAATTATGGAAATGTGCTGATAAAATGCATCTTTTACAGCTGTAATTCTGTGTATTAGGAGCATTTAATGGAAGGGTAGAGGCAATGACCCAGTTCCTCGGCTTGCTTTCTGCTTCCAGTGGTGTGGTAGCAACATTTGTGTCATGTCACTTTGAGGTGCCTTGGTTCTTCCACCTCCTTCAGGCCAGACAGTAAAAGGCCCCACACTACCCAGAGGTCCTCTGCCAGATGACAAAGTGTGGATGCAGTGGAAGCAACAAAGCTACCCTTCTTTGCTGCCTTCCTTGCCACCAGGTAGGCTGTGTTCAATTGCACTCAACCAGAAATTTCCTCTGCTCACGTTTGAGCCACCCCTCAGCTTGTTTCCTCGCCCTATGCTCTGGAGTATGCCAAGGAACCAAAGGGGTTCCACGAAGCAGGAGAACTGAGATATACTGTCACCATGCCATTCTCCTCCCATTGAGGTCAATAGAAGAGAAACTTCCTGTACTGCAGTTCTGAAGCTGATGTACACCCACCAATTGTCCTGATTTGACCGGGATATCGCTGACAAAGGCTGCAAGCAGTGAGGTCCCTGGTGGGGTGGCATGGTGGGGACGGGGGATGCCCTACATTTAGGTTAGAAGAAGTTGGAGGGTATGCTGCTGTAAAGGTGTGCCATGGATGGGGGTATGGTTGTGGCTTGAAGGCATAAGTATGCTTCTCCTCTATGTTCTTAATTGCTGTGGCTGTCTCCCATGTCGTCCTCCGCCCCCGCTTCGCAATATGTGAACACTGCGTTTTGTCTCAGCTATATTAGTCTATTGCTGTTCCCGTCCCACGTCTATGGGGTGCGGCGTCTTGCACACGTGCAGGAGAGGCACTCGCCACCCCTACACGCAGTTAAGCTCCCTGTTGGCAAAGGCTACAACTGTCCTTTGAAGCCACCTTTTGCCTTTTGGCACCTGCGGAGATTGGCGGCAACAAAGAACCTTCTGGGCTTGTTGTTTGGGCCTTAAACGCGTAATTAGAAGTGAATGTTCTTCTCTGTTTATCAATAATGCAGATTCAGCACAGCTCCTCCGCTGTTTGTGCAGCTATTATTATGCAGCACAATATGTTCACACTGACAACACAGCCCCGATTAATAATTTAGCGCTGATCTGGAGGAGTCTGTCACATTGAGCAACGGCTTTCGTCACCAAGTTTGTAGTTTGGCTTTCACAGACAGGGCCAGATCAAGGCCTGTGTTAAACATGCCGTAGGCTACATGCCCCGTAATGTAACAATGGGAGAGAGATCCCATGTGAAGTGTGGACCTATGCCTCTCCTTGTGTTAGCTCGGTTCATTTAAAGTCAGCATGTAGCCATTCTTGTGACACAGTGGAGGCTGGTGGAACCTAGTGGGCCATCAAGGAGGTCCCATGGGGGGCACCTAGGTCTCTATCCTCTATTGTGAGGAGGATGTAATACTAAATCAACCACTCTGTGGCTTGCTTCCCTGTTCAATTAAGAGAGGAGCTTGATACAACTTACTCTCATGTTGAGTGGACAGAGGATTGCAGGTGGCACTCAACATCCTGGGTGACCTATAGTGAGCTTCATTTCTGAGTGAGGTTTTGAACCCAGGTCTCTCCCATGCCCTAACTGAACCACTTAACCTGTACGCACTGCAATCAAGTAGGGTTGCCAACTGATCAAAAGAATGGCCTAGCCTGCTCAGAAATCTACAGGTGTAAGCTGATTTATCTGTGCAGAGAAGCATCCTCAGAGAGTCATGTCAACCCCTGTTAAAAACACAAAAGCAGGCTGGCTTGCTTTTCCCAATATGTTGGATGTTAACATTTACTGTTGAAGTAATTATGCTAGTGCTTATTTTTGGGCTTCCACCCACACACTCTTGCTCAAAAGTCTGCAAATAAGCTATATCCAGGCATGCTATTCCACTTACATCGAAGCACCCACAATATTGTTGGCCAACTACTTGAAAGCTCTAATCCACTTTCCATATTTGTTTACCTGCATCTTTCATTCTTTTGACTGCACCTTATCTTTAAGAGTACAAATTAAAGCGTAACACAGATGTTTCCAGAAAGGGAGCCCTGTTGATATTCCACAATCTGACAGTGTACAGTTTTGAATGGATAATAAAGCATTGAACATCCATCCAGAACTTCAAAGAATACAGACCCAAGCATCCTAGCCAGAAATGTATTTCAGAGGCATAACCATGTTAGCTTATTGTGCCAATAAGAACAAAGAGTCCTCAGGCACCCCTGGCCAAGGAAGGCACATGTCTGATAGAGAATTCTTTATTGACAAAAGCATGCACTTACAGCAATTCCAATGGTGCCCCAGATACACCCACACACTTGCTTCTGGCCTCTAGGCAGCTGTCCCAGGGCTGTGCCCTCCGGAGCAGTTGCAGCAACAGTGGGGACTACACACCCCAACCAGCTTCAGTACCCTCGCCTGACAGGGTGCATGCACACAACCTGAGGCTTTTCCTGTGTGGAAGGCATCGCTGCTCTTCTGTCTTCAAGCCCCTCCTGGTTCTAGGAGCAGCAGGGTGGGGGATGATGGGGATTCGATTGGCCCGCCCCTTGCCTGAGCAGCCTCTTCCTCCAACATATCCTGCCTGCCCATCTCTGTCTCTGACAGCTCTGAGCATTCCTCTTCCCCCTGCCTAGGCTTCTGCCTCACGGGTGGCACCAAACCCCATATAATGCTGGCCTGGACCAATGCCACACACGTGTCAGGCACTGGCAGCTTCATGGTGGCATGTATCTGGTAGTGTTACCGTCTTAATCTAATTGTTTTGATTTTTTTTTTAGTGCTAATGTACAAACTTAAGTGATACAAGTGTACCATGTTTGGGGAAGGGCTGCAGCTCAGTGGTTAGAGCATCTGCTTAGCATGCAGAAGGTCGCAGGTTCAATCCTTGGCATCTCCCAAGTTAGGCTGGGAGAGACTCTGAAACCGTAACAAGTCCCTGCCAGTCAGTGTAGGCTATACAGTGGTACCTCGGGTTGCATACGCTTCAGGTTACAGACTCCGGTAACCCAGAAATAGTGCTTCAGGTTAAGAAATTTGCTTCAGGATGAGAACAGAAATTGTGCTCCGGCGGCGCGGCGGCAGCAGGAGGCCCCATTAGCTAAAGTGGTGCTTCAGGTTAAGAACAGTTTCAGGTTAAGAACGGACCTCCGGAACAAATTAAGTACTTAACCCGAGGTACCACTGTACTGAACTTGATGGGCTGATAGTCTGACTTGGTATAAGGCAGCTTCATTAGTACGATACAGAAAGTTTCTCCTGGTAGACACTGAATCAGTGTAGAGATTTTCTGCATCTTTCCTTACATGGATGGTGGCACCACCCAGGCTTGGTCTAATCTCTTAAGGTGACCATGTGTCCTACTATACAGAGAACAGTCCCTGGTTTGATGCCCTGGCTGGTCCAAGTCCCATTCTAGATAAAGTACCATAAGAAAGGAGGGCTTGAAGTTGCCAATCAACCGTTAGCATCTAGACAGCAGACAATACAGGCAGGCAGGTCACTTGGTTGCAGTCTTCTTTGCTATGGCAAAATGTATCGTGTTTCTATTTAAATTACAGTTATGATTTCTAACTTTACATGTGCACATTTTATGCAAATCTGTGCCTCTTTTTGTCCATGTTTTTGGTGATGCATTTCCTCTGCTCTCCTTTTTTGTGGGGAGGAGATGAGCCAGGAGTGGCCAAATTCCACTCCCCATGAGTAGCTGGGGGAGGGAATTTGGAGAGGTGAAATGGCAGAAAAAGAGTGAATTAACCACCGCCATCTTGCATTTGAGTCTTGAGATGTGTACATACTGTACATTTAAAACCCCATCAATAACCCATAGTCCCCAGAATTTGGGGGGGACTCATGTGCATTTAAAGCATGTCTTTTAAGATTTATTTATTTAGAATATTATGTGTGCTTTTTGCAAACTTCAGCCTGGCAAGAACCAGCTCCAAATTATTGCATAGACTTTCTACTGAGGGGTGGTTTGTCCTCTCCTGCTCCCTTCTCCTGGGGAGGGCGGGGTATAAATTATTTTATTTATTTATTATTCTTATTCTTATTCTTATTATTATTCCCAGGGCTCATTGGTGGGAGGTAGTACTGAGGAAGAATAGCCAGGACCCCCTCCCATGACATCACCTGGGGCTGCCCTTAGGTCTCAGGTTTGGGTCCTGAAATCTCGATATGCTTCTGACCTAGCAGACCTAACTCTTACAAGCTATTTTTGCTGCCTGAGCCAAAGGACAAGATGCAACCCCTACTTTGTGCAGAAGGTGACCAGATGGGCCATCAAATCTTACTTCAAAAGTGGCAATGCAACAGCATTCCTCACCATGCCTCTTGGCACACACAACTGCCTCTCCTCACCTACCCACCCTCGGCATCTGCTGCCTGATATGGCCACATCACTTTACTTTACCTAACGGTAGGGCCACCCCCAACCTCACTTCAGATACTTAAAAGTCTGGATTGAATGCCAGACTAAAAAGCATTTTCCCTGGGCTGTGTAAAGTTCCCCTAGTGTTGTTATCTCAGAAGGACTATCATAGGACCAAAGGAAGCTGGAGTGGTGGCTTGTGGCCACTGGGACTATTTGAGTAGAAAGGCAGGGAGATCAGCAGTAACTGGAGCCAAAGCCATTGACAGATGGAACCAGCCAATTCTAGTTTTGTCCCATGCTCCTTCCTGCTGAGTTCTACAAGGCCAGCACTGAGACTAAGGAGAAGAAGGAAACTTACAGCCAACTGCTGCCTTCTGTACTGGTTGTAAGGGGCAGACAGTGACTTATTTGCCCTAATGAACCAACCACCATTGAGAAGCTGCCCTATGCCAGATAAGAGTATTTTGTCTATCTAGCTCAGTATTATCTACGTTGGATAGCAGTAGTTCTCCAGGGGCTCAGGTGGAGATCATCCACCTCAATGACTACCTGATCTTTTAAACTGGAGGTGCCAGGAGGGATTGCACCTGCGACCTTCTATACACCACTGAGCTCCAACCCTCCTGGACACCATGTCACAGAAAGGAGAAAAATTCTAGAGACTTCGATTGCATAAACCAGCACTTTGCACGCATTTTGGCGTGTAAGCGAATAGCTGAGGTGTACAGCACAATTTGGTCGCTTGGAATCGCTCAATATCAAATTAACTTCAGATGTGCTCGGATTTATCTGTTGCAGGAGGCAAATGCCAGGCCAAGGAGAAGATAAATTTGATATGCTTGCAATGCAAAGGCCATTTTGTGAGTAGAATTATAAACGTCTTTTTAGAGGTATTAACTTCCCCCGTGCTTACAAAAGGAAACCAAATATTTTTGCAGTTGGTCTGAGAAATGTTTGATCCAAAACTTATTTTTCACACTGGAATGTTTGAAGCATCCAACATATTTGGCCCATGATGAAAATGTCTGTCTCTGTTGCTCGGCTGCTGTTGTTTTTCTTCCTCTCTACATCATCTGCGCTGTGCACAAACAAGCGAGAGCTGTTCCATTCCACTCATTTTTCTTATGTTCTGTGCTGAGCAAAGGGAGAGTGTTTTCCTTTACATTCCCATTAGCTGCTGCAGCTAAAGACAATTAGGGGGAGCAAACGGAATAGATTAAGAGAAAATTAGCTTGGTTGCAACACTGTTGGAGCCTGTTGGCATAAAACTACATTGTGTTTGACAGTGGGGATGGTGATATTTTTACTGCACTGACACTTTTTTGGTCTAAGACTTAAAATTATAACAGAAACAGCTTATTTGGATGAAATAATTATAGGTACCATAGTTACTCAGCTGCAGGATTGCAGGAAGCAATGATCATACCTTTAAATCAGGCATAGGCAAACTTGGCCCTCCAGATGTTTGGGACTACAACTCCCATCATCCCTAGCTAACAGGACCACTGGTCAGGGGTGATGGGAGTTGTAGTCCCAAAACATCTGGAAGGCCGAGTTTGCCCATGCCTTCTCTAAATCCATTATGCTACATGGCAGGGGTGGCTAACCTGTGGTCCCCCCCCCCAGATGCTGCTATACTACAGTTCCCATCATCCCTGACTGTTGACCATGCTGGCTGGAGCTGATAGGATTTATAGTCCAACCACATCTGGAGAGACATTCCTACTCTTTTTGCAACATATGGAATACAAAGAATTGTAAAGCCAGATTTCATTTAATCTTCCCCATCCCTGGAATCCCTTACTTGTAAAATTAATCCTCATCATAACAAACATTGGAAACTTACTTATCCCAGGTTAGACTGTTTCCTCATCTAGCCCAGGAGTGTCAACTCCGACAGACAGCAGTAATGTAGGGCCCACCTGCACTATGCATTTAAAGCAATGGCGTTTCGCTTTAAACCGTCATGGCTTTTCCCAGAGGATCCTGGGAACTGCAGTCTATTTAAGGTGCTGTGAGGAAACCCCTGCTCCCCACACAGAACTATATTTCCCAGAGTTCCCTGGGAAGAGGCATTGATTTGTAAACCACTCTAGGAATTGTAGCTTTGGGAGTCAATAGACCTCTAAGGCAGACAGCACTACCTCTAAGTTGGAATCAGATTTCTGAAGACAGAAATTGCACCCTAAGCTTCTTCACCTCCTCTACTGGAGTCAATCACTCCAGATGCAGGCAGATCCATTCCAGCCTTTTTATTCTGCCTCTCTCTCTCTCCCCCCCTCTCTCTCCACTTGACTGGGTCCATGTTTCTTTGAAATGTCAGCGCGAGTCTGGGCACACCAAGCACATACCCTACAAACATGTATGCTTGCTTTTAACATATACTGTAGTTGTCTCTGATATTTCCCCAGCCTTTGACAGACTGATCCCTGATGTCTCTGTGCAGCCCATTTGTTGAGTTCCTGATCAACTTTCAAGATAGTCAAAACCATTGTTAACAGGCTCATTCTGAACCATAGTTTTCAGCAGGTGGTGCCTCTTACTGAACACACACACATTGTATCTCTGTATTTATTTAAAGGGACATTCTTCCATCTTATCAAATGGCACCTTATCAGCTGTATTCCATGGAGGCAAATTTAAGACTGCTGTATGTATGTGAAATATTTGTATAGCCTTTTGCCTCTGTTGGCTCTGCAAAGATAATGCAGAATACTTCCTCCTTATACATGAGTAACGGAAGTGTTTACACAGGCCAGGCCAGATATATGCAAAAGGAAGACAGGTAAGTTGATAAATTGACTAGAGGGTTGCACAGATGCAATTTAAGCCTTTCTTGTCTTGCACCAATGCATATAATGAAAAGAGAATAAATAACCCCATCTCCATTGTGTAGATAGAAGGACAAATTTGTCTGAAAGAAGAAGAAGAAAATGCAGAAGCCACTTTAATTAACAAAGGTGAAACATTTGTAATGTGTGTTTTGGATTTATCTCAAAACAAGTATAGTTGTTTCTCAGAGTTTGCAAGAGGGTGTGAAACCAGCTGTTTCCTGTATGAGGCTTCCTCTAGTATAACCCATTCCTATGAAAGAGAAAAAGGAAGGATTCTCAGCACTTTATCTTTATTTTACCCTAACAAGACAGCTATTTGCTTTAGGCTGTGCAGTAGGGGAACAGGGCGAGCCTTAGGCCAAATGGCGCTGCAGGCAAGGAGGCGTGGCTTCAATCCGCCTACTTTTCTAATAAGAAAATATACCTGCACCCCATTTCATGAATTTGATGCACAGTTTGCATGCATGATTTATCCCTGCCATATAAGATGATAAATTTGCATACCTGGATCTATAAATCTGTACTTATTCATGCTATACAAACTGTTTGTACCTGCTTGTTTCAGCTACTGAGTGGACAATTGAGGAGATGATCTGTAACAGATGCACCTACCTCCCTGGTCAAGAAGCCTCCAAGCTTGCAGCCCCAGGGAGTCAAATGGCACTTTGCTTGATTGCAATGAATGAAGTATGGGCAAACTATTAAGATGTAGCCTGGCTGATTGCAGTATTTTTAGGCTGCTTTGCAGTGTTGCCCCTCCCAAGGCAACACACTGGAGTTTTAAAATGGCACCGGTGACAGAAAGCTGGGGGAGGGCTGATGTTCCCTGGCACTTAGCTGTGTTGCTTCTGCCTAAACTTTAGCTGTGGTACTTATTTTAATTTCTCTGCGCAGTTCGTGTATGTATTTTTGTATTTATTGGCTGCCCTAAAATAATTCTAGTCACAATTTAACTGGTCACAATTTTAAAATCCAATAAAATGCAGCATATACAGGAACTATAAGATCAAAAAAAGAGAGACTGGTTTAAAAACAGAGAGCCGAGTGGCACAACTCTGCAGTCTTAAAATAATTTTAAAACAGGAACCAGTATTTTACTCATACCTTTTATGCATTATATTTGAAAGAGTGCTATTGAAAAGTGACAGAAACTACTGTATGATGAAAAGGGGGAGGGGGGACAGTGCACCAAGGCTGGAATAGAGAGGCAACATCTTGCTACTTTTTTGTACCTCACTGAAACCTTAAAGGTAAAGGGACCCCTGACCATTAGGTCCAGTTGTGACCGACTCTGGGGTTGCGTGCTCATCTCGCTCCATAGGCCGAGGGAGCTGGCGTTTGTCCTCAGACCGCTTCCGGGTCATGTGGCCAGCATGACTAAGCTGCTTCTGGCGAACCAGAGCAACGCACGGAAACGCCGTTTACCTTCTCGCCGGACCAGTACCTATTTATCGACTTGCACTTTGACGTGCTTTTGAACTGCTAGGTTGGCAGGAGCAGGGACCGAGCAACTGGAGCTCACCCCGTCATGGGGATTCGAACCGCCAACCTTCTGATCGGCAAATCCTAGGCTCTGTGGTTTAACCCACAGCGCCACCCGCGTCCCTTTACCTGAAACCTTAGGTGATGACAAAATGCAGCCCTCCTAATAACACTGCTGAAAGCTTTTAACATGCAAGTTGTTATTCTGTTGGACTCTGTTTTGAACAACCGAAACGCTGCAAACACAGAATGATCCATAGCAGTAGAGAGAATCCCAAAATAATGAATTGAAATTTGTAAAATGCTTTGATATTGGCACTGCAGGCATATTAAAAAATTAAATATATGTTATCGTTTACTTCCTCGGGTGCATTCTTAGGATGGCATTATCAAATATCACACATCAGAATGGTTCTTTTTAACCACTGAGTCTAACTTTCCTACTTGTGTCTGAACAGCTGAACACAATGGAGATTCATGTGCCATAGCTAAGTGGATCTGTTCAAATAATTTGTAATGGTTGCACAACAATAATTGGGCAACAAAGGATTTGTCTTTGTGGGTGTTTTTTGTCCATCTAATTCTACTGAATAAAAAGCCCTCTCTAAAATGTAACGGAATAACAAATTGACAGGCTGGAGCAGAATATTACACCACCATCTGTTGTTGGCATTGAGATTGTGGTAAACATCTCAAGTGCAATTCAGAGAGCTCAGCAACAACACACCTGGGATTAAAACTCAAGCTGTGTTTTCCGGCAGTTGGGTTTCATCCACAATCTATATATAGCCCACACTTTTCCTGCCTCCTAACAAAACTTAGTTGTAGTTATCTGCTGGCCAAATTAATTGCCAAATGATCACAAGCACTCCATGACCACAGTTGGGTAATACATTCATTAAGACCAACCAAAAAGTTATTTTAAAATGGCAAACTTTCAAGTGTTCCAGAACTCTGCCAGGCAATCCCTCCCAGGTGCTGAGATATCAAGTTACACGCTTTGGATTCTGGGATGAAGTTGCAACAGCTGCCACCATATTGGGGGGGGGGGGCGTGTGTGTGTGTGTGTGTGTGTGTGAATGGTTGGCTTGCAACTCGGTTCTGTCCTGTCCCATACCTGAAACGAAACACTTTTGTTTAATGTGTGTGGGACAGAGAACAGAAGTAAAACAAAACTCATGACAGCCTCCTTTTTTGGCAAAGCTAGGGAGTTAATATTGGAAGGTTTGCCAGGTAAGAGTCATTTTGGAAGTCCAATAGTATAGCAGGAACACTGCCATGTTCCTCTTCATATCTCAGTACCCGGAAAGGAGTTAGCCTTCAACTTCTGTCTTAAAACTCAACCTATAAACAAACCTTATGGCTGTAACATCTACCCTGCCATTTCCCACCTGCCTAGTTTTCTGCTTTTTTAAAGTTTTCATCCTCCAGCCACCACCCCTACCTTGTGTATTGTCTTGCGTGGCAAAGAATTTTCAAAAAACTCCAAAGCTTGCCACATTTATTTATTTATTACTAGATCTCTATCCCAGCTTTCCTCCAAGGAGCTCAAGGTGACAAACGTTCTTCTCCACACACTCCATCCTACCCTCACAACAACCCTGTGAGGTAGGTTAGACTAAGAAATTGTGACCTGTCTGAGGTCACCACGTGAGCTTCCTAGATGATGTCAGATTTGGTCTCTGGGGTCTGAGCCCGACATTTTGACCACTATGCCACAATGGCTCTTAATTTTAAATTGCTCAGCTGTAGACTTTGGAGGGCAAGAGGGGGTGTTATGGTGTTTTATATGACCTCCTATGGTTCTCTTGGTTGCAGTTATTGGCTTATCTAGGCTGTGCATACACTCCTATTTACTTTGCATCCTGCGTGCTCCCACTGCTGTTTTGGGTAGCAATGTACACATGATATTAGCCACAATCCATATCTATACTGTATCTAGCGTATTTTTCACACCATAGGGCGCACCTGACCATAGGGCGCACCTAGTTTTCAGAGGGGGAAATCAAGGGGAAAATATGACACACACACACACACACAAACACACACACCCAGCTCTGGGAGCAGCGGACAGGCTGCAGGCAGCCTGTGCGATTCTCCCAGACCTTCGTCCTGCTTTTGCGGAAGTGGGGGAATTCCCCCACCTCCCGCAGAAGCCGCGCAACCCCTTTAAAGAGTGCGCGGCTTCTCCTGGCTTTCCTGGGAGGTGGGGGAATTCCCTCACCTCTCTCAAAAGCTGGCAGAAGCCGTGCGCTCTTTAAAGGGTGCATGGCTCCTGTGGGCTTTTCTACGAGGTGGGAGAAGGGACTGATGCGGTCAGTCAGTCCCTTCTCCCTCCTGTGGAAAAAACCGCAAGAGCGCACGGAGCTTGTGTGCGACTCTTGGGGGCTTTTCCCGCCTGCCTCCCCCCTGCATTCACTCCATAGGACACACACACATTTTCCCTTGCTTTTTAGGAGGGAAAAAGTGCGTCCTATGGTGCGAAAAATACGGTATCCTGTTCTTTCTTATGAAATACTGTTTTTGATGCATTTCCCCATAAACCAGCTTCACTTCAACTTGAGAATAAAGGACAACTGAGCTGCATTTTATGCTGGTAACAATGCAGGAGGCAGCAGTTATGAGTTACAAGTCTCTGTAGCCACAGCAGGCACTGTGATTCTCCAGCAATTTGACTTCACTCCTGAAGGCGCACTTCATTACCTCTCCAGAGAGATTGATTTCAACAAATACATTCTATAGGAATAGTTCTTTAACTTCCTGGGAGCCCTTTAAAACATAGATGGGGAACCTGTGTCCCTCCAGGTGTTGCTGGTCTCTATATTTCCCATCAGCTCCAGCCAGCATAGCCAATGGTCAGAGATGATGGAAGTTGCAGTCCAACAACATGGGGGGTGGGGCTCACATTCCCCTTCTCTGATTTAAGAACTTGTAGGTAAATGGATTTAGAATACAGCAGCTTGAACATTTTTTAATCTGACATTAAGTTATAAAACTTAATGCTTGGCCATCTCTATTTTACATTGTTCTTCAGAATATCCAGGGGAAATCTGGGAATCACTTTTGATTCCCAAAAGGTGGGAATCAGGTGTAGGCTTTTATTTTATTTTTTTAGATTACAAATGTGTTTCTTTTTAAATTATACCTGTTTCTTATACCTGTTTACTCCAAAGCAAGTCCCACAGAGTTCCAGCTAACTCCCTAGCCAAACTAACCAACACACAATGGGTGTTATTTTCCTCATATGAGAATTAGTATTAAATTTTCCACATCCGAACAAACAGTGGTGATATTTTCACAGAAAATGGATTGTACACTGGAGACTACTGAGAACTTCCCAGTCTAATTAAGATATATTTGAAAATGAAAAGATTGGGCTTTTTGGACATAAGTCTACAAACACTTACTCTCTAGTAAGTTCCTCCTTAGGAAATCTAACTGTCTTGGTAAAAGGTAAAGGGACCCCTGACCATTAGGTCCAGTCGTGGCCGACTCTGGGGTTGCGGCGCTCATCTCGCTTTCTTCACCGAGGGAGCCAGCGTTTGTCCGCAGACAGCTTCCGGATCATGTGGCCAGCATGACTAAGCTGCTTCTGGCGAACCAAAGCAGCGCACGGAAACGCCATTTACCTTCCCGCCAGAGCGGTACCTATTTATCTACTTGCACTTTACATGCTTTCGAACTGCTAGATTGGCAGGAGTCAACCTGTCTTGAGACCAGGCTAAATAACAGTAAGCAAAGGGCAGGAATGATTCCAAGCTACTATGGGCCACTCTTTAACTTATGCATTAACAAAAAGAAGCTAGCATTCAGCTTCCCTTTCAATTCTGGCACCTGAAGCTGATGTCTCTATGTCCATTGAGTGATATGGAACTGATTTGCTGTAATGATTCTTTGGTTTGCAGTAGCATTGCCTTTCTGTGAATCACCAGCAACACAGCAGTGACTCAGGCCCTGTGCTATTATTGTCAGATGCAGATTAATTAGCTGGAGAGGATCTGGGGTTGTCCCCAGTGCACAAGAAGGTTGGTGTGAAAATAGCAGCTATTATTTATTGGTGTGTGGAAAATCAAATGCCAATTCCCACATGAGGAGGAACATAAAGTATGGTATATCAGTGATAAAAATAAATCGAGTAGATGAATCTGACGGAGAGGTAGATTGGAAAGAATAGATTAAGAAACCTATAAGGGGAAAAAGAAGAAAAGGCAGAATGGAAGATGAATCTTAAAAGAAAAAGATAAGATATAAAATGGTAGGTGGAGAGAGAAAATAGAACAGTGATGGTAGTGAGCCTTAATGAGGAAAAGTTCTCAATGCCAGTTCCTGACTTGGGATGAAAGGATTTGTCAATTTTGGCTCTCTCAGTTTCTCCTTTTTATAAATTTGGTTATCCACAGTTTGCAGCAATTTGCAATTTTTTTTTAAAAAAAAAACCCTCATGAAAACCCATCACCATTTAGCGCATATTTCCCTAATAAATACATTTTCAAATGCAGTTTTGACAAATGTACACATTCATGTAAGCAATTTCCTTAATGCAATGCATTTGCATATGCTATTTTAACCAATACATTCATTTTTATGCAAACTTTCCCCTACTGTATACATTTTTAAAACACGGGTTGGTTGGTGAACTGCATAACAAATCTCAAATAAGTGCAAATTGCATGTTTGATTTGCATACTGTTTCAGAAAGTCCTGAAGCGATAGATTTGGCTTCAAATTAGGCCTGAATTGAATTTCTGTTCCATACCTAGTCTTGACCATAGTTGAGGGTTGGGGAATGTTTTGTGGCCCTCCTGATGTCTTTGTACTCAGCCTCCATCAACCCCAGACAGAATGGCCAATGGTCAGGGGATGATGGGAAGACCACAAGTCCCCCATCGCAGAAATGAGTAAAGTAGAGTGTGTTTTTTGTGTCTTGTGGAGGAACTTCAAAACATTTTCCAAACTATCAGAGGCAGAAGGTCTTGGGTTGTATCAGGGCTTGCCTGGGAGCAAGCATGGGGGATGAGAGTGCTGAATATGTATTGGAATGAGGGGGGCGACAACATTCTGAGTCCACACCCCATCTGGATAGAGCCACGGACAGGCAGGGAGAATTGTGCTGACTGCAATGAATTTATTCTAGTCTTACTTGTTTTCAAGTAATATGTTTAGGATCAGGATGATAGATCTTAAGATGAGGTCAAGTGCACATGAGGCTTTGTCAAATTTCTCCCATAAGTCCCAAGCAGCACATTGTAAAAGGGAGAAGGATGGAAACATGGGTAGCCTTGTGACAAGAAGATATCAATGAGTGTGTTCAAGACAAAAAAAAAGTCCCCCCCCCAGTCAGATGTGTACATTACTGTGAGGAGATTTCACCCCTCCCATATCCAAGAATCTGCTGATGAGTCTGGTGATTTTCCAGAGAGGAGGGGGCGGTTTCTGCAGCACCACATCAAAGAGTCAGTCAGTGTGTTGGGGAAAGAGAGAGAGACAGAGTGTTAGAGATTGTGTGTATAGATAAGGTTGCTGCTAAGAGCAGCTGCAGGCACCCAGTGCAGTTCAGCATTCATTTTGCTTAGACCTCATTTAGCTCTGTACATAGTTGTGTATTATAGCTGTAGATAGAATAAAGAGGATATTCTTCAGAGCTGCTCTCCGAGTCGTTTATGCTCTGCTGTACTCTGCTATACTCTGCTGTGCGACGACTGTCTTCTTGTTGGAGTGAATCCGGTGCTCACAACTCTAAGCTGTGAGTCCACAGAACTTTGACCTGTTCCTGTGCAGAAGGTGGTCTCTGGAAGTGCTACCCAGCTCGCCTAGCCCAGTCGGGGCTGAAGTGGATGAGTCCAGTTCGTGGCACTGGCTCAGGGGCGATGCTGACATACTGAAGGAGCACATTACCTTCAAACTTTAAGTTTAGTTTAGTTTTTAAAATGAGAGATGTGCACAGGAGGCCCATGTTGTGGTTTGCATTGTTTATTTTTGTTTGTTTTAAAATAGGGCATGGCTGAGTGCTCTCATGCTGCGGTTGTACAGCAGAGGAGCACACAGTTTCTAAAAAAATCAAAACATGGAAATAATAACCCAAAATCTAGAAAATGGAGGAGGCACAGGTCCTAATTATATCACAAATAATATTCATCTGGTGCCTATGGTGATAAATTCCTCGATGCGGTGATTTTATTTGCTTGTTCAAACAATTTGTTTGCCACTTAGATGCAAGTGTCTTTTAAGTGGTGCACAAGAAATAAAATACCGAAAAGATAACAATCCCATTAGAATTATAAAATAAGACTTCAGTTCAAATGCCTACTGGAGCAATCAATCAATCAATCAATCAATCATAAAAAGCAATAAAAATAAGTAATCTTGGGAATGAGCCTAGGAGCATTACTCCCCCCCCCCAAAAAAAATAAAAAAATAAAAAACACAATACCAGAAGCACAGTCTTGTAGTAAGAAATTATGCATAACAGTTACCCATGCTGGTACCTATTTCAGATTTTAAATTGATTCTATATACATAATTGTTGGCGGTTTTAAAATAGTTTTATATGTAGTTGGCTTTTGTTAAAAAATTTATTTTATATACACAATGGTTTAACTGTTTTTATAAGAGTTTTTATACAAGTTTTTATTGCTCTTTAAATCACTTTGAGATGCGTCAGAGGATGTGATTAATTAATAACAAAAAATTAGAGACAACATAGCCATTCATCACACACACACACACATGCATGCATGCACCCCCTGTTTAACCACTCTTAACCAGATTAGCATTACAATGATGAAAACCAGCTACCCTAGTCTTTTAATTTGGAATAAGGAAAGGGGTCCTTACCGAATCCTGATTTTTTCCATCTGCCAAGGTGAGTTACTTGGATGCAGTAGTATGGAGACACTTGACTATTTGATCAAGAGTTTGGGGATTGGCTTTACGAGATGATGCTAATGTGGGTATTTTTGTGAAGTGAGTCATTTGTTTTGGCTGATCCTTGCCTCTTTTGTGCTCACAGATTGTGTAACTCTGCATAGCAATTTCCTTGTCATACAGTAGGTGTGAAAGAAGGGAATGAAACACCCTCGACCTTCCTCTTCTTATTATTATTTCCCATGCTGTGTATTCTGTCTCTCGTTCCTTCCCATAGTTGCTGTGTCCTGTCAACTCTTATTTTGGCCTCGTTCCTCCGAGACATCACCAGCACCAGCATTATAAATTAAGATTATTATGTTGTTAGAATTCTTACACTGCCTTTCATCTCAAAAAGAAATACCAAGCCGGTTCAGAAACAAATAAAAACCAACAGCAACATAGCAAGAACAGAGAGCCAACTGTGCATGGGCCTGTTTCTTCCTTGTGTGTGTTGGTGTATTTCTGCAATGTATACTTTGCAGCTGCTAGGAGTGCATCATGTGCCTCATGTAACTTCCAACACTACAAATATGGCTTTCTGGCAATGGAGTAATAATAATAATAATAATAATTTATACCCTGTCCATCTGGCTGGGTTTCCCCAGCCACTCTGGGCAGCTTCCAACAAAACACTAAAATACAATAACCTATTAAACATTAAAAGCTTCCCTAAACAGGGCTGCCTTCAGATGTCTTCTAAAAGTTTGGTAGTTATTTTTCTCTTTGACATCTGGTGGGAGGGCGTTCCACAGGGTGGGTGCCACTACCGAGAAGGCCCTCTGCCTGGTTCCCTGTAACTGCCAGAAGGCCCTGGGTGCTGGACCTCAGTGTCCGGGCAGAACAATGGAGGTGGAGACGCTCCTTCAGGCATACTGGAGTAATGGAGGAGGAACATAATTTGAATGGCAATGTCTATCAACTTGAGGGTGCTGGCCTCCTTTAATATTGGGGGGGGGGCAAGGACCTTGGCACCTAGGAGTTGGCTACTATGACAGCTGGCATCTATCAGAAACAGGAAGTATGTGAAGCTTCCTGAGCTCAGTTCTCTGAGGCAGGTTGTACATCTTGAACAAAAAATGGTGAGTGGGCTTATTATGCAAATACATACTTCTCTATGCCGCCATATAATTCACAAGCCTTTTTTTGCAAGCAATTTGCATGCTTTATTATCATGATATTACCTTCACAGGTATCTTCAGACACAGATATTATGATTCACCAGTGCTAATTCTCACCTTTTTATTTAAAAAGTATTGTGAGAAATAACACTTAGCAAGGAGGAACGACTACTCCCGTAGAGAAATAAATATGCTTGATTCCTAAAACAAACAAAAATAGTTCCTTATTGTGGATCATTCACTACCAAAGGAAGGAGGGGACTGTCTAAATTACACGTGGAACAATCCTTCAAGAAATTTTCTACCTCTCACCCTCTTTCTTTCTTTCTTTCTTTCTTTCTTTCAAACTACTGGACAAAGAAAAGCACCTGGAAAGAGTATTCTAGGGAAGCAAGCACTGAGTGTGGGCATTCTTTATGCATGTGCCCAATTTGCACTTCAAAGCAGACACCACCATTCATTTCTTAATGGATCATGGTAGAACTGCCACCTTCTCATCTAAGCCCCACCCGCTGAATTCAGATACAACACTAAACTGTGGCTTAACCTTACAAGAACAAGCCTCAGTGAGTCTTGAATGTGCATGTGTTCTCCAGCATGGCTGCAAGGAGGAGATTGGAACCTTCTACTTCTGTTTTAGATAAACCACAGTTTTGAATGTTACCTTAAACTTATACTGTGGTTACTCTTAACTATGGTTTGTGAAAACAAGCCAGATTCATTACTCATGTTTTGAAGCTGGCTTGTTCAAGATCACTATAATTAAGATTAGCCACAGTTTGGGGTTAGAACAACATGCTAATCTGTGGTTAATCTAAAACAGGAGTGGAAGCTTGCAATCTCCTTATTGCAGCCAAAATGGAGACGGTGGTGGTGGAGGAGGTATGTGTGAGCCTGAAACTCACTGCAGCTTTCCCCCATAAAGCACAGCTCCCAGAGTTCACATGTGTAAATGTACGCATAGATGTGGGAGTAAGTGCTTTTTAACTTAATGGGACATGCTTCTTGGTATATACATATATAGGATACTGCCATCATGTCTCCTTCTCAGTGTCGTAGGTAGTGTGCATCGCTGTAGGACAAAAGACATCACAGAACTGCCAGTTGCATTGACTCGGCAGTTTCTTCAGCAACAAAAATGTACTTCCTCTGCAGTTTGCAAACCCTGACAGCTGACCTATTACTAGCTTGCAGAGGAAGTGTTGGCAGCAACATCATCTGCAAATGTAGGAAGGGATGGGGTGGGGAAAACCACACAAGAAGTATGCACATGCAAAATAGCAGCAGGGGTTTCCAACACTGTACTTTTACTTGCTGCAGATGCAAGATCCTCATTTCAAAGAGAATTAGGCGCATACATAATATTCTGCTGAAGAATATTCTTGGACACTGACCCATGCAATTCTATGCACACTGATCAGGCCCAAATCTCCCAGTTAGTTTCACCGCCAAACAGGGTTTCAGGGTTTCAAACTTAGACTTCTGCAAAGGTAGCACAATACTTTCTGAGCCCAAGATGACACTGTAGAGGTACTAGATTAAAAATAGCCACGTGCTGTCCTTATTTTCTGATTTGTAAACAAATTGGAGGAATTAAAAATGCTGCTCTAGTTTCCATAGACAGTAAAGCACACACATAGGGCTGTGCATGCTGTGCTGACTTAAAATGCGTCTAGGTCATTCTTTTTCTCAATTTGGATTGAAGCTGGTTGAAGACGAGAAATGCATCAAAATGCAGCATTTCATCAGAAACAGCAGGATAGACATGGGTTGTGGCTAATGGAATGTGTACATCGCTTCCCAAACCAGTAACATGTAGGATATGCAGCCATAGCAGATTCTAAAAGAAGGGAATTTGTAACAAGAAACAATAGTAACTAAAAACAGGCATGGCCTGGAATGCATTAGGTGTGGGAAGAACATCTCTGATGAACAATATAAAGATTCCTCAAGATGAAAAATGCTTTTCTGGCATAAGCCCCAAACTGAGAAGCTGGCGCTGCATTCTCAAGACAAAGAGCAAGAAAACTAGCACCAGCATCAGAGGCCAAGCAAAATCTGAGGCCAGGATGTGGGAGCTAATTTTTAACATGGGAAAGTGCACTGCCCTAGCCAAATAAGGAGTTCTTCAGGACGGAATGCAAAGGTGATGCAATGATGAAGACCCTAGCAAGTGTTACTGGTTTCTTATGCTTTTATCCAGTGGGAAGAGCCAAGCAGCATGCAGCCATAACTGTGAACAACCCAATTAAACAAAGGGTAGCCTCATTTTGGGGGTCATTGAGTGCTCTTGTAGGTAACCAGTGCACTGATTCAGCCTGCTAGATGTTCACAGACCAAATTTAGTGACTCAGACTGTCATGCTGATTGGTATCTCTTCCCACAAGGATGTTGGCGTTGCTAAAAGCCAACCACAGTTGTTCCAAACCTGGATAAAGTTTATTCTTCTATGAGGTGGTGCCTGTTTCAGTTCCTTATCTGGCGCTACTGCTGCAGCGGGTGGAGCTTTCTCTATGCATGCTACTTTCCCCCCCTTTTTCAATTCTTGATCTAATGTTTCTGTTTGCTTCCTTATACAGTGGTGCCCCGCAAGACGAATGCCTCGCAAGACGGAAAACCCGCAAGACGAAAGGGTTTTCCGTCTGCAGAGGCGCATCGCAGGACGAATTTCCCTATGGGCTTGCTTCGCAAGACGAAAAAACCGCAAGATGAAAAGACCCGCGGAACGGATTCTTTTCGTCTTGCGAGGCACCACTGTATGCTCTTATATGTTCAGTAACCTGAACGGGTGCAAAATGATCTCCACAATGGTTGAGGGCAAGTTTGGTTACATTATGTGCATTTACCTGCTGATGTCATTGCTGGTCCATCAGAGATGCAAGATACCCACACATTTCTCTCCATGCAAAGAAAAGTAGCTTGGAGATGATCTCAGCAGTTCATCTTCCTTCTGCACCCCATTCCTTCTATCAGGTTATGAGATTCTCCATTAACTCCAGTGGGAGTGTCTTTACTTACAACACTGGTTTCACAGATGTAACAGATCACACCATCAACACAGGGTGAAGGCCGAACTACAGTAAACGTGATTTGCACATTTCTCTCCTTGCCAGTCACAAGAAAAATCTCCTTTCTGAAGCTGCTCTTTGCACTTCAAAGGAAGCTTCCACTAGCATGAATAGAAGCTTCCCTTAAAGCATGGATGGAGAACTTGTGATCCTCCGGCTGTTGTTGGGCTCCAATTCCCATAAGCCCCAGCCAACATGGCTAGCAGTTGGGAATGGTGAGAGCTATGGTCCCAACAACATCACAGGTTAGCCACCACTGCCCTAAAATGCAGGCAGCTATTTCAGAGAGGTGAGATAAAGAGCTAATCTTCCTAGTGGTCTCTGGGCTCAAAAGACCTGTGTGTTAATTGCATCCACATAATTAACGTCAGAAGTACCGTAGTTTGGCCCTGACTCAAGCCAGCATGAGACTTGAACTAAATAAATGTGGCCCTTTCCCCACTACACCCACCAAGCAAAATTTCCCCCTTCCATTGGCGGAATCCCACCAGTGCAAAGAGCATGCTAGCAGCACTTGTGTTGCAACTATAATATAAACTCATTACAACAGTGTAGCATCTCATTCTGCTGGCGCAGTGAAATTTAGTATCAATGTTATCTTTGCTCTAGCCAACTCTTCTATTAGGCATAGCAGCTGCCTCAGGGAACTGATTTTGAGTGTCACGAGAGGGCAGTAAAGTGATAGTTACATAATTTATTATTATTGTATTTTTCTTGTCAAGTATCTGTGAGATTTGTTGCATCAGATGCCAAAAAGAACTTGACTGGCCTTGGGTACATGGGAGGCAGGAGGCACCAGTTGCTTCTCTGCCTCTGGCAGCAAAGCCTCAAGGTCCAATTTTGTTCTACCCACTGTGCCGAACTGTAATTAAAAAGAAGATCCTCCATTTCCATGTAATAAAAACAACTGTTATATGTTAAGGTTTCTCCAAGATAGGGTTGGATTGCAACTTAATATTTTTAAAGGCATTTTAATGAGATTTGTTAATGTGCTCACTTACAGTACTTACGTACGTACGTACCCACCTACCCTTCACTCTAAAGTCCCTAAAGTAACATAGGGTTACTAGATGTCCCCGGTTCCCAGGGATAGCCCCCGGATTTGCAAATCTGTCACCAGACAAATTCCGTCCCCGGAATGTCCCCAGATTTGCAAACCTGTCACCAGGAAATGTATCAGTGGCAGCCTCAGGGGCCCAGAGCCAGCCTGGTAGCGCAGTTGGCTCTGGCTGGCTTCAGGAGCTGCTCGCTGCCTTGGCGCCCGCCATTTTTCCTCACCGGAAGTCCCCATATGATGTTCCGGTGAGGGAAAATGGCAGGTGCCATGGCAGCAAGCAGCTCCTGAAGCCAGCCAGAGCCAACCGCACTACCAGGCTGGCTCCAGGCTGCCGCTACCGCCACCACTGCCAAAGGGGAACCGGGGACATCCGGAGGTACAGATCTCCTGCCCCTTCCCCCTTTGTTTTGACTGATTGGGGGAGGTTCGGAAGTTGCGGGCAGTCGGCTGTTGCCCAGTTTTTAAAAAACTCTGCGCATTTATGTTTCACAGGGTGTGAAAGAAGGGCTTTGCACCTTTATACAATATGCTTGTGTGCTTGGGCCCAGGGTCTTTTGCTTCACCATCCCCACTACTGACTCCCTGTTGCTACTCAGCTTAAAAAATAATTAAAAAAGTGTCCCCAGATTCATTGGAAAAAAACCTGGTAACCATATTATAACACAATATTGAAAACAGTTTTCAAACAACTTGAAATTTCATTTGTCTAATCTACTTGATGTGATAATCGGGATGAGAAGCAGAAGACCATTTATCCGATCATTTCCCCAGACCCAGATTTATCTCCCATTAAAACAAAATAATGAAAGCAGTTTACAACAGCAAAACGTGTCGTCAGAAGAATTTAAAAACCGGGAGAGCCCACCAACCAACACCGGTTTTCCATTGCTCGTCAGGAGAGACTTTAACCAGCCACCTACAATCCAGCCAATTTGTCTCAAGTTAGCAGAAGAACGCTCGGAAGGCGTCGGGCAAAAGGCGTCGGGCAAAAGGGGGGAAAGGAGTTGGTGAAAAAGGGGGAAAGGCGGCTTCACATTCGGCCGCCGCGCATGCCCAGAAGTGCCGCGCATGCTCCTTAGTAGGCAAGAAGCCTTGGCTCGGCCGCAACCTCGCCTCGCAACTCCGCCGCTGGGAGCGCGATGCCTCTGTGGGCGGGGCCAAAGGAGTGGGCTGGAGGCAGTGGCGGCGGCGGCCTTCCCCCCCGTAGGAGGGTAGAGGGCGTGGCCTGAGGAGGCGGAGGCGGCGCGCGGGGCCATTTCAGCGAGCGGCGGCGGCGCAGGCGGCCCGGCCAGGATGCGCTTGGCAGCGTCTCGCGGCGGTAGCAGCAGCAGCAGCTGCGGCACCAGCAGCGCCAGGGACGAGCCCGCCGCTTCCCTCCTGCCGCAACCGCACTAGCGCCCGCCGCGCAGCCACAGCCGCGCTCCGTCTCTCCTCCCGGCCCTGCCGGTCCCTGCTCCACCTCCTGTGTCGGCGGCGGGAGCATCGCCGTCCCTCCTTCTCTGCCCTGCTCCTCTCGCGTCTGCTTCCTCGGCGTCTCCCATGGCGGCCCCGGGCAACATCGTGTCCGTTATGGCCAGCAAGACCAAGACCAAGAAGAAGCATTTCGTGGCCCAGAAAGTCAAGCTCTTCCGGGCCAGCGACCCGCTGCTCAGCGTCCTCATGTGGGGGGTGAACCACTCGGTAAGAACCGGCGCTTCCTGGGGCGGGGGTGGTTGCTTTGCTGGCCCGGCGGAGGCCCCTTCGTCTCCGCCGCAACCTCCGCCTCCTCCCTCCACCCCTCTCCTCCTTCTTCCTCCTCCTCCTCCTGTCAATGCGGGGCCTCTCTCTGTGCCCCCTCGCTCCCCAAACTCCGGATCAGTACCTTCCCCATAGCTCTATCTCCCTCCCCCTTCAGCAGTTCTGAAAGGGAGTACGTACTTGCAACACCCCCCCCCATATGCACACTTTCTCTTTTTAATCCACCCATCTCTCCCACCCCCTTTCTCTGTTTTATAGGGGATTCCTGCCAGTAGCTCCTAGTGAGGAAGGGGACTGGCTAGTGTAGTTAGAATGGGGAAAGATGAAATGTCTTCACCTGTGGGGTAGGCGATGTGCTTCTCTGCCTGTGAGGTAGGAATGTGCCCTTGGGCACTTGAGTTCAGAGGCGTACTGCCCTTGGGGTGGCAAAAGCCATGGGTACACCCTGGCTTATATTCTTTTCTCTTTGTGCACCTTTCTCTGTCGTATGCACACACAACCTTGTGTATAGGGCTATGGGCATCCCAGTACTTGGTAGCTGCTATCGCTATTTGCTGTGGCGACTAAATGGACCTCAAAGCAATACTATTCTTATATTCACTGTGCTAGCCCATTGTACTTCTTGCCCCGAAATGGGCTTGGGGGTGGGAATCTGCTAAACAAACGCTACTCTTATTTAAGTGCATCTTGGAGATGGTTGACAGTTGGGCAGCGTTAGATTAATGGTAGGAGCTGTGTGTGTTTTGCCACTGGGCTAATGGCTTTGCTGCTGTCCAGGTTGGATGCATTTTGCTGAGTAGTGGTAAAAAAATATGTCAGGCTGCAGAAGTGCTGGGATCTGTTATACATGCACAGCAAACCATCTCCCCCCCCAGCCCCCCCCCCCCATAATCGGTATTGTGTAGCTGGGAGGCAGGACGATTAATGATGTCTGAGATAAAACACTGCTACGGTAAGGAAGCTAGAGGCATGCTGCTGCCTTGGAGTACTGCAGTGTTCTGCTTCTCTGTTGGTAGCGGTGCTTCTACCTGTGCTGTGTTGATCTGATCAGATCAAGGAGAATAGAAATGTGAGACTTGGCTACTGGCTTTTGGCAGAGTTGTAGCATATCAGCTTGAATATTGGCAATGATAGGACCTTGTGACTTCAGCCAAATATTATTTATGAGCAAGCTTTGAAAATAACTAGTTCTGATGGCTACGCATGTCTGGTTTCAATGTTGGCTGTTCTAGGGTGTACTTTGTAGTAGGACTTAAGATGCTTGAAGCTTGGATTGCACTATGTATAAAAGGCTGTAAACAGGGAAAGGCGTGTTGACTTGTCAAGTAAAAAACATGTGTAATGTCTTACCTTGTAAGGGTTGTGTTCACCTGGTTAAAGTGGTGATACTTCAGTTATGCAGGTGTGTTCAGACGAGACCTGCAAGGTTTTCGGTTCAAGGTGCTGCTGCAAACTGCCCTTGAGCTTGGGGAAGGGGGGGAGGAGCACAATCTGCACTACGGTCTGTGAACTTCTGATATTTGCAATTTGCTGACTCTCCCTACTTTGCTTGGACAGAAACCTTTGCTGTCTTGTTACTTTCAGTTACTGCAGTTACTTAAAACAAACTGACCGTGAATTTCTCCCACTGAACTTGTGTGCCTATATTGGCAGCTTTTACCAGAAGCTAAATCAGGCTGATTTTTTATCTTCAAACCTAGCTACTTCCAAATCCTCTCTGCCGCCTACACACTTCCCCTCTCTTTCTTGAAAAGTGCATTGTTTTGCAAATACATTTGTGTTGCTGAGAACTGTTCTGCAAATGCATTGTTGTACATATATGGGAAATATCCACCACTGCACAGGCATCGCCCTTTGCACAAGTGCAGGTTTGTATGCAACTTTAAGATAACTTTCATAGCTATTCAGTCTGTTCTATTGCAGTGGTGCTATGCTGCATCTTGAGGTAAGGTTTGTGGTTTGGTGACTAATCATCCTCTTTATCCAGAAACAGCATAATACTATCTTTCTTGGGAAACGTATCTGTGTTAGGGGGAAGTTGGCTAACAAGTCTCCCGAAGCAGAGTTACTAGACTTCTCATTTCTCAGACTTATTCTTGGCATCCAGATATATTGGAAGTTGTGCTAAACTGTGTAATGGCTCTCCATCTTCATATTTCCCCAAACAGCAAGTGAAGATCATTTTATCTAGAGCTTGTCATCCAAGGAAGAGTGATTCTATGTGAAAACTTTGTCTTAAAATATGAGAACCAAGCACAGCATCTGAGCATTGCATGTGGGTATATTTACACAAATGTGTCCATCTTCGGTCACTGTCCTAGGACTCATCATCCAGGAACCTCTTTTGTATACAAGAAATAATTTCACACTTCTGAGCCACAGACCCTTGGTAGCAATCTAGGCTTGGGCTTGTGGAACTGTGAAAATCATGCATCACCTGTGGCGTCCGCCTTATGATAAATGAGAGAGATGGGTTGTTGACTCTTCAATTCTCCTTTAACCTCTGATTTGTTTACATCTTCAAGAGATGAAGGCAAGTTCAGGGGTTATCTCAGAATAATTGATAATGTAATCAGACTTGTTTTCTATTGATTGCGGTAGTAAATGCCATGAGATGATGACTTTGCTAGTAGTGCTTTGACATTAAAATAATTGTACCAAATTTGTCTTGTAGGATGAGAAGCTGCAGGATATGTTGTAACTTTTAGTGCAGAGTTTTCACCATGTTTTTTAACTTCAAGTCTTACAGTGGCAAAATAATTTTTCTAGATGCAGTACTTCTAAATACATAACTTAATAGACTACTTGGAACATGTGTTAACTTAGAAGCAGCCTGATCTGGTAAGAATGGGGCCATAGGGCTAGACTTGTAAAAGATAAGGTAAGTTAATTTGAAAAAGGAATTTAAAAGTCATTAATAAAGATTAGCAATCGTTAGGTTGTCTCCCTCATAGCTTTAACTTCTTTTTAAACTCTACCAGACTGAGCAGCTTTTGTAAGATACTAATGTTGAAGTCATACTGAATACATTGAAACCACAAGTGTAGAATTAAAGTGTGAAAAGTGTAAAATCTGAAGAGAAACCAGAGTATGTGTAAAATTAATTAAATTGCAGAAACATGCCCTTAACTAAACTTGTGGAAGAAAAGAAAATATGGTTTTAAATACTCTTATTTTGTAAGTGCATGTGTTGGAATGGCAGTTCTTTTAAATGACCAAAGCGTTCTAGACAATGCTGGAAAAATATATTTCAAATTCCTAAGCCAGTTTGAGCTTTATATATTTTTAGATGACATCCTTGGGCAAATATGTTGTGGCTCGTCTCCCCACCTCTACAGATTCTATACCTTCTGTAGGTATTGTTAGATTCCTGCATCTTTGTCTAGTCCTGGGCATAAGGGAAAGTACGGTAAATACTAGGAGTTATAGGAATGCATTTGCCATTTGTGTGTGTAGGCTTTGAATAGTACATAACTGTGTTCTGTATTTGTCTACAGCTTCCTTGGAACCTGTGCAGAGTATCTTGGGTGGAGAGGAGTCCTCTCACTCATCCCATTTGGCACAGAAAATAGCTACTTGGGGTAGAGCAGAGTCTCTTCTGCCCTTGCTAAGAACTGATTGCAACATTTTTATAATCCCCACGATCCTGTTTCATATCATAGTGAACATCTGTGGAATTTCTTGTCTGGGAATGAAAAAGCTTTCTGTGAATGGTGTTTCAAACAAGCAGCTTTCCCCATGAGTAAGGACCATATAATAGAAAACTCTTCTTCGCCTTCATTTTCAAAAACAAAAAACAGCAACTTCTTAAAAATATAGTGCTATTGCTGCTAGTCAATGAGTTTTTGCCTATATATATATATATATATATATAAATTACTAGCACTGGTATGATCACATTATCATGCTATAATCTCTTGGGGGTAGAGCTAACTTTTCTGCTTAGAAATGCTTGACCAAATGGCTCGGAGCAAAAGTAATTTGTAATTTACCCACACACACTCCAACACTTGAGCAGTGAGTGCTTAAAATAAGCTTCTGAGCTTTCACCAGCAGCTACTACTAGCTCATGGAGCACCTAGCCTGATAGATATGCAGATCATGCAAGTGCAGATTGGCACAAGGCCAAAACAATATTGACTTTCCATTTTGAGCAAGAAGAAGAATTTCAGGGTAAGGATGCTTTCCTCAGAATACAGCTGGGCATTACAAGATAGATAATCTTTTGTTCCAAGCCCATTAATTTCAGATGCTGACAGCATCACTAATAGACTTTTATTTTTAGGAGACTATGAAAACAGCCTTGGCTTCAAACTTGAATATAAGAATGAAAAAGGTTAGAATTCATTTGTAACATAGTGTAGGTAGACCTAACTTTTAGGTTGGCTCTTTGCTTTGGTTTGAGGGTTTTATGTGGTTCCAGGTTTGTAATGCTGGAGAATGGGATGGACCTCTCCCAGTAATGCTATGTCTTAAGCCCTTTTTAGGCCTCACTCTTGCCAGCCCCATAAAGTGAAATGTTATGTATAATAATAATAATAATTTATTATTTATACCCTGCCCATCTGGCTGAGTTTCTGCAGCCACTCTGGGTGGCTTCCAACCGAATATTAAAAACAATACAGCATCAGACATTAAAACATAGGTTGTCTTTTAAAAGTAAAATACCATATTTTTTGCACCACTTTTTTCCTCCTAGAAAGTAAGGGGAAATGTCTGTGCGTGTTCTGGAGCGAATGCCTGCGGGTGGCGGGGGGGATCTGCTGCAGTCATGAGCAGAGGATCCATGGTTCCCCTTCCTTCCCTCCTCCGTGGTTACAAAGCATGGATCCACATGGATCCTCAGGATTTTTGCATTGGGCTACTCCAAACTCACTGTCAGATCACATGTCTGTGGCCACAGCATGAACCACAAAAATCATATATCCACTATTTCGTTTAGAATATTTTTTTCTTGTTTTCCTCCTCTAAAAACTACATGCGTGTTATGGTCTAGTGCGTGTTATAGAGCGAAAAATACGGAAGTTGTTTATTGCCTTGACATCTGCTGGGAGGCCGTTCCACAGGGCAGGCACCACTACCGAGAAGGCCCTCTGCCTGGTTCCCTGTAACTTCACTTCTCGCAGCGAGGGAACCGCCAGAAGGCCCTTAGAGTTGGACCTCAGTGTCCGGGCTGGATGATGGGGGGTGGAGATGCTCCTTCAGGTAGGTATACAGGACCGAGGCCGTTTAGGGCTTTAAAGGTCAGCACCAACACTTTGAATTGTGCTCGGAAACGTACTGGGAGCCAATGAAGATCTTTCAGGACCAGTGTTATATGGTCTCGGCGGCCACTCCCAGTCACCGGTCTAGCTGCCTCATTCTGGATTAATTGCAGTTTCCGGCTCACCTTCAAAGGTAGCCCCACGTAGAGCGCATTGCAGTAGTCCAAGCGGGAGATAACTAGAGCATGCACCACTCTGGCGAGACAGTCCGCGGGCAGGTAGGGTCTCAGCCTGTGTACCAGATGGAGCTGGTAAACAGCTGCCCTGGACACAGAATTAACCTGCGCCTCCATGGACAGCTGTGAGTCCAAAATGACTCCCAGGCTGCGCACCTGGTCCTTCAGAGGCACAGTTACCCCATTCAGGATCAGGGAGTCCTCCATGTAACACATAGACTGTCCCTGTTATTTGAGACCAAGGCCTTAGAGTACTTAGTGCAACTCTGGCACAATGTGACTTACCTGCTGCTCTCCCAAAAAACCCCAGTCAGCCTACCTGTTGACTAACTTTGGGTTTAGCCCTGAAAACCTGAGGCATCCTACAATCTTCAAAGTGCTCTGACTTAACTGAGTGAGGAAAACTGACTAAGGGGGAGGAGAGGTGGCAGCATTTGGGCATTTTAGTTTAGAGGAAAGGCAATTAAGAAGTGATATGATAGAGGTATATAAAATTATGCCTGGTGTGGAGAAAGTAGGTAGGGGAAAGTTTTACTCTCTCTCTCTCTCATAACATTAGAATTCATGGACATCCAATGAAGCTGGACATTGGAGGATGCAGGAAAAATGCAATTTGCTCCCATAGGAGGCAGTGATGGCCACCAACTTGGATGTCTCTAAAAGAGGATTAGACAAATCCATGAAGGATTAGGCTATTGTTGGCTATTACCTACCCATAATGGCTATGCTCTGCCTCCATGGTTGAAAGTTATAAGCTTCTGAACGCAAATTGCAGGAAACCACAGGAGGGGAGAAGGCTCTTGCACTCAGATCTTGCTTGCCAGCTCCCCACAGGCATCTGGTTGGCCCCTGTGACAACATGATGCAGCTGGGTGAGATGAGCCACTGGCCTGGTCCAGAAGGCTCTTTTTACATTCTTAATGGGGGGGGGGGAATACGTCTTTCAGGCCAAACTGTAGGAAGATCTTCTGTCATGCTGTGCCATGTTGGCTAGATTACGGGGCTATAGATCTGATTTGCATTCTTCTCAATGGAAATCCGATGTGTAGAACTCCAGGACTGGCTTGTTCTGAATTTCTAAAAGCTTATTGCAGTGACTGCCAATATCATAAAAGCTGGGCCATCCAAAACAGGATTGAAATCACTCGATGCATTATGTAGATACATTTAGTAATGCTAACTGTCAGTCGTAATAGAACATTGAAGGCACAGTTAAGATGTCAGGTAAAATATAATAAGTCAATGCATTCTACAATACCTGCCAATTTATTGCCCAATTCAGTTTGCCAAGAGCTCCGAAAGGGAGCCCTTGAATCCCTTTCTGCTGCCACTCTGAATAATTTGGTGATGTTTGCAAACTTGGGTCACTTTGCTGCTCACCCTAACTTGAGTTATGAGTTATCAGTCCATAGGAGGACTTGTTCTCTTATCCTATGAATGCTAAGTTTTTTCAGGAGCCTTTGAGAGCTTCTCTCAGAAGCTATTTGAACATTTAAGTATACGATGTCCACTGGCTCACACCTGTCCATATGCCTGACACACTCCCCACAAATGCTAAAATGTTCGTAAGACAGGACTTGCCTTTGCAGAAGCCATGTTGATTCTTTTTCGTTAATTCCTTTTCGTTGATTCTTGTGTAGGCTTGGCTATATCACAATTCATGTTATCTTTAACATAGTCCCCAATCTACCTGAAACAGATATTAAGCAAATTGACCTGCACCTTCCTGGATTCTGGTCCCCTAATCTTTAAAAACTAGTGTTACATTTGCTGTTTTCCAGCCCTCTGGTACAAAGGCCAATCTTTGTTGGGTGGTAACCACCTGCTTGATTAAGATGGCTTGGCATTATATAATTGGTCTTCATTTTTTAGGAAAAGCTACAGCACTAAAGGTTACGCATTTTATACTTAGAGCAGATAACATGATGGAAAAAGTTGAAAGATTGCACTTTAAACATTTAACGCAAACTATTCAAACCAGCAGTTGCTATAGTTACTGTGGTAGCATCTGCAAACCCATAGGACATCTTAAGTTGGCAGATCAGACTATCTCTCTCTTTCTAAAATGTGACTCATTTACAAGAACCAGATCCACTCTTCATACTAAGTAAAGGAACTTGCAAGATGTGTGACCTTATAGAAGAATAACGCAAATTCCCAAAATATTCATGCATGGCAGTGATTCTTTAAATATAGAATGAGTCCAAATGGATACAGGGCATCTTGGAGGGATGGTAGTGCAAAGATAAGTTCATGAGCCCTGTGATACCTGCCTTCCTACATTGTCCATCTCCCTAAAAGATAAGAGATTGTTGTCTATATTGGATCTCTGGGATAACTTTCTATCTTCCAACCTGATAGAAAAGAAGAGCTGTTTGTTCTCTTCTAATGATGCTGCTCTGTATGGCTTTAGATAGTCTGATGCCTTGCTCTTCTTTTAGCACAGGTGATAATGCCTCATGCCATATATGCTTGGCAGCTTTAGGATGTGGTTGCACCACTGTATTCAAGGTGTTCTGAAATTTCACCTGCAGAGCTGATGATTAATTTGGCCCCCCCTTCCATGTGTATCTTTACTTTTTGCCCTCCCCAACCCAGTATTAGCAGACTTTGAAAAAACACTGAGCTGATGTCTAGTCACCCTGTTACTGTTGGAGGATGTTTTGTGAAGATTTTTCTTTGAATACCATATTTTTCCATGTACAGTGTTCCCTCGGGTTACATATGCTTCAGGTTACAGACTCCGCTAACCCAGAAATAGTGCTTCAGGTTAAGAACTTTGCTTCAGGATGAGAACAGAAATCCTGCTACAGCGGTGCGGCGGCAGGAGTCCCCATTAGCTAAAGTGGTGCTTCAGGTTAAGAACAGTTTCAGGTTAAGAACAGACCTCCGGAACGAATTAAGTACTTAACCCGAGGTACCACTCTATAAGACACCCCCTTGTATAAGACGACCCCCCCCCCTTTTAACCCAAAATTAAGAAATTAAGTTGTTTAGCTTTTTGGGGTGGGGTGGGGAGGTCACTTCCGCCATTCGCTTACCCGCCTGCCCACCACTGCTGATTGCACACCTCGCCGCAGCCAATTGTCTGCCAGTTTGCCGCCACCAACAGCCCACCCGTCCACTTGCCACAGCCACCAATCGCCAGCAGGCCATTAATCGCACGTTCCCCCTCTGCATTCACTATCCGTGTATAAGACGACACCCAATTTTTGCCTAATTTTTTTTTTTAGCAAAAAGCATAATCTTATACACGGAAAAATACGGTACTTCTCTTGGGGAAGCCAGTGTGAGGAAATGAAACACTGTATTAATTACACCAAAGCAGGCAGAGTTACTTAAGTTGCAAAACCCCAGCTGGGCATAGGGTTAGACAGTAAATCCTAACATAGTTGAAGGCATTGGCAAAAGGGAAGAAGAATCTTGCTGAAGGCTTTTAGTTTGTAAAACTCTGAAATACTGGAAACCTATTATGTAATTTCAACTTCATTGTTCAAACTGTGAGTTCTAGTGCTCATGTAGCCAAAGTGGCACTACCCAAGCAACAAGAGGGAGGTATTAGCAGTCTCGGGAACTTCAAAGTTTTCAGAAGTGCATCTTTAGAAAAGCCCTAAGGAGAATGTCCAGAATAGCCCAGCGCAGACTGAGCATGCTCAGTGAGCATAGAATGTTGACAAACTCCAGTGGGGGAGGGGGAGGATGGAATGCAGTGGTTGGAATTCTGAATGCCAGTGATGGACTGTGCAGAATTTGGTTGCAGATCTCACTTGTATCTGCTGAAATCCCATGGTCTAGAGATTGAATTCATGTATGTAAACCTTATTTTCTATTAAGGTTAGAATAGAATAGTTTGCACAACTGGAATTAAAATCAATGGGCATATAGGTGTGTGCTAGTTCCTGTAACTTCAGTTGTAAATAGAACCTGTTCAGGGTTTTGTGGTGTTTTCTGGAACTGTAAGTACAACCACCTCCGAAGCGGAGTCTGTATAATTAGCCTCAGGCTGGCTTGATCTGAGCATTATCTTGGTGGCACTCTTGATACTGTGTGGAACCTCCTAAAATATGTTGATTACAAGTAAGACTTGACACTTGACTTATATCGAGACGTAAGCTAAAGATTTGCCAATATAACCATGTAATGCACCTTGTGATGGCCAAAGAAAATCCAAAGACCATCCCGTCACTGTCAGCGACAGTGGCACCATTGACACACCACAGTAAACCTTTTGTTAGCTGTTTACTATGTATGTGTCTAAAAGGGCTCTTTTGCTCCTCCCCACTCACATTGGGAAGGAAACAAAGCATGCTCCCTGGCTTAGCATTTCCACCCGAAATGAGGATTGGGCTTTGTTTTGTACCCAACAAACCATGAACTCTAGCCAATGTTTGCTCTTGGCTTACTGATCAGGGTTTGTTGGGTGCAAAACAATCCACTATCTCTGTTTTGGGTGTAAATGCTAAGTCCACGGATCATGTTTTGTTTCCTCCCAGCATAAGCTGAGAGGGGCAAAGATTTTGCCCATGCATTGTAAGACATTGGTTTTCGAGGTACCATGAAGTGCATATGCAGCCATTAATTTGTGCATTTGTTATTGTTTAAGCTGAGCTGCAAGTTGTGTTTCTATGCTGATTTTATTATTGTAAATCTTGTATCACCATTGTTGAGTGGTGATGTTGGAGCTGGTGCCAAAGCACATATAAAAAGGTTGTCTTTGTGTTACCATAGAGCACATCACTCTGGAGTAAGTTACCTTGGTATTAAAGCATATGGCAAGCCCTCCCCAACTTAATTCATTTCTTTACAGTTAATACTTTTTTCACTTTATGATTTTCTTTCCGGTTAGAGGTATGCAGTCTTCCATTGCCCCCCACCCCTATTCTGTCACTGAATCATCTGCTTTTTCTTGGCAAACTTTCTCAAGACTGTTTACGGTAGCATCAGCAGCATAATTATTAGGGCTGATGGGCTTGCTAGATAATATGCAGTCACTTCCCCAAAATGCTTTTCAGTTGAGCAGATTGAATGCAGGCAAGATGAAAGTACTCAGTATGCCTTTAAGTTACCGTATTTTTCGCTCTATAGGATGCACCGGACCATAGGACGCACCTTGTTTTAGAGGGGGAGAACAAGCAAAAAAAAAATTCTCTCCCTTTCTGCTCAGTGCCCCTTCAGCGAAGCAGCAGGAGAAACGGAGCCCCTTCCATTTCTCCTCCCACTTCGCTGAAGGGGCGCTGCGCAGCTCTCCCTCTCTGCTGAAGCCAGGAGAGTCTTGCTCTCCCAGCTTCAGCAAAAGGAACCTGAAGACTTTGGAGCGCAGCGTGAGGTCCCGCTGTGCTCCAAATGCTTCAGGGATAGCCACCTGAAGCCTTTGGAGCGCAGCGGGAGCTCGCACTGTGCTCCAAAGGCTTCGGGTTCCTTTCGCTGAAGCCAGGATAGCCGCGAGGTCCCGCTGCGCTCCAAAGGCTTCAGGTGGCTATCCCTGAAGCCTGGAGAGCGAGAGGGGTCGGTGCGCACCGAGCCCTCTCGCTCTCCAGGCTTCAGTGAAAGCAACGCGTAGCCTCCGGAGCGCGGAGGGAGCGCTCCCTCTGCACTTCGGAGGCTTCGCGTTGCTATTGCTGAAGCCAAGGTGCCTGCATTTGCTGCATTGGACGCACACACATTTCCCCTCAATTTTTGGAGGGGAAAAGTGCGTCCTATAGAGCGAAAAATACGGTAATTGCACTCTTGGAGACATGGGACCCCTTGTATGTTGGTTTACTGTTATAGCAATCAGCCCCCGTGACTATGAGCTGGTTCATATGTAAATTTAAGCCAAACCATGGCTTAGCATGAATGGGCAAGTTCCTGAGGAAACCCCAGTTTATTTCACTTCAGTGCAGCAATGGCAACGCAGGAGGAACAAAGCAGCTACAATCTTCTCTTTGCCATAGTCTGGGATAGCATTACAGGTGCCTTCTAGAAGACAATCTATTCCCCCTAAGATAAGATGACATCACTTGGATTCCAAATGAGAGTGGTCAAAATATGCAAAAACTGCTAAAAGCTACTATGCACCAAAATTCCAAGGTTAGAGCCAGGATACAATTCAACAAAATAGGTTCTTAACTTCAAAACTATTAACGGAGGTAGGATCTTACAGGTTGAAGAATCAAGCTTATTTTCCATCCCTTATATTCTACAACTTCGGCATAAATTTATCTTCCCAGAGTGGCTAAGTAGTAAGGCAGTAGGAATCTGAAATGAAAAATGGCTGTCATAATAGCTAATGCTGCTGATTTCTAGCACATGATTGAAGTAGATTCATTAGTATGTAAAATGCCATATGTACACATGCCTTAGCGATCATTAGTTATACAGTGGTACCTCGGGTTAAGTACTTAATTCGTTCCAGAGGTCCGTTCTTAACCTGAAACTGTTCTTAACCTGAAGCACCACTTTAGCTAATGGGGCCTCCTGCTGCCGCTGTGCCGCTGGAGCAGGATTTCTGTTCTCACCCTGAAGCAAAGTTCTTAACATGAAGCATTATTTCTGGGTTAGCGGGGTCTGTAACCTGAAGCGTATGTAACCTGAAGCGTATGTAATCTGAGGTACCACTGTATTTTTAAACTTGGGATTAATTCCCAACTTGCATGCATGCTTTATCTTATGTGGAAGTGGTGGGGGGACGCAGGTGGCACTGTGGTCTAAACCACTGAACCTCTTTGGCTTGCCAATCCAAAGGTCAGTGGTTCGAATCCGTGTGATGGGGTGAGCTCCTGTCACTCTGTCCCAGCTTCTGCCAATATTGTGAGTAGATAAATAGGTACCGCTGTGGCGGGAAGCTAAACGGTGTTTCTGTGTGCTCTGGTTTCTGTCACGGTGTTCCGTTGCGCCAGAAGGGGTTTGGCCATGCTGGCCACATGACCCGGAAAAGCTGTCTGTGGATGAACGCTGGCTCCCTCAGCGTGAAAAGAAAGATGAGCGCCGCACCCCATAGTTGCCTTTGGCTGGACTTAACAGTCCAGGGGTCCTTACCTTTTACCTTTACCTATGTGGAAGTGATAGAAAATGCATGATGATTGAAATTGTTTTACCAGCAGTTAGAGCTGAACAGCACTGAGAAACCTACTTGAATATAAACTCTCTCATTTTCTGTTCGACAGTGGAATTTGCTGCCAAGGAGTGTGGTGGAGTCTCCTTCTTTGGAGGTCTTTAAGCAGAGGCTTGACAACCATATGTCAGGAGTGCTCTGATGGTGTTTCCTGCTTGGCAGGGGGTTGGACTCGATGACCCTTGTGGTCTCTTCCAACTCTATGATTCTATGATTCATTTGGCAATGCTTTGTGCTCCAGTATACAGCAACAAGTTTAAGATCTGAAGCACTGAGTCTTTTGATGAGAGCTACAGAGGAAAGCATACTGCTATTGGTGCTTTCATCTATTTTGTTGAGGGGAGAGGGGGAAGCTCTTATTTTTATTGATCCAAGTTTGGTATGGTTTCTTTACTTATTCTGCATGTTCTCTATATGTTTTCCTAAACACATGGATGTTTGTTGCAATTGTTGCTACAAATCCTAAGCATATGCAAAGCTTTGGTTTCGGTTCAAATTCCAGTATTAGTAATTGTTCTGCCTCCTAACCCACGTTTGAATCGGCCTCTCCAAGCAACATAATTGCCGGCCAACTACCTGTATTCGATTTATGCTTTCCTGATAACCCTATTATGCCATTCTATCTGTCTTGTTTTCTGAGGTGTAGGTTCTTGGAGAGGTTTGAATCATGCTTGGCTCATTGGTTCACAGCTGTCAGCATTTGCTATTGCTAGCATTTAATTCAAGTGTACTTCAGGGGTCAAGAATATATAAAGACTGTTGAGCCACTCTGCCACACTGAGTTTCTGAAATCATAATTTTGAGAATCACCTTCACTTTTTCAATCTGAATGCAAAGTTAGGTGACTGCAAAGTTAGGTACTTAAATGTGGAGTTCTGCAAGTATCCGTTTGCATTTTAATGGTCTAGAGATGGCAAACTTTCCAATGCTTATCTTAAAGAGGAAGATAAAATTAAGCAGTTTCCTTTGTGCACTGTTACGGAGATGACAAGATTCTCCTCACTCAGTTGGATACTGCATGTTTCACTTTTGGTGTTCTCTTTATTCTAGCTTCTGTTGGAGAATTTGATTTTTGTCTGTCTGATTCTTGCCAAAAGGATGTGTATTGATTGCCATCCTTTTTATATAACCCTAAGAACTGCAAGTTGTATGTTCTGCTGATTGCGAAAAATTTGTCACCACAACAGACACCATGGAGTTGGCATGTTTACTTTGCAGTCTTCTTCAATGAGTTCTGCAATGCTACAGCTACATGGGTTAAAGCCTAGTTGCACACAACTATACATTTGTTCTGTAGAGACTTTTAGATGTTAAACAAGTCATGTGAACAGTGCCTCTACCAAGGCACTGGAAGCACAAATTGCTGTGTGGATTCTTCACTTCGAATCTCTTTAATGGAGGGTGTGTCGTTGACAAAAAATGATGTTGCGCAGTTATTAACCAGCTGTCTTCAACAACTATGAGTGACTGGATGGCTGGAGTACTGTCACAGTGCTAGCAAATGGAGCAGTGCATACACGGATGCCATTCCTGCTATATATAGGTCTTCAGGGATTTCTCTGTGTACCCACCAGAAATCTTTCTGGACTGATCTGTGCTCACAACTGAGAAAGGGAGTATGGCTCCATAGTCAGTAATGTTGTTTAATGTAAGGGCATTGCGAGCAAGAAAACACTACTCTCTACGATATATAATTGTTCTAAACTATTTTTAAATGTTCTGTGGATGACTACAGTTGGTATAGTTAGTGTCATCAGCACCAGCTGAAGTTTCTGAACAGTCTTCAGGGGCAGCCTCACATATAACATGTTGCAATGATCTAACCTCGAGGTTACCAGAACATAGGTGGCAGAAGTTAGGATATCTCTGCCCAGTTGGGGTGCTGCTGGGCCACCAGCCAAAGCTGGTAGAAGGCACTCTGTGCCACTGAGGCCACCTGAACCTTAAGTAATGTCAATTGATTGAGAAGTATCCCCAACCTGTGTATCTGCTCCTTCAGAGAGAGAGTAACACCATCAAGAACAGGCAACCTCCCATCCATCTGGTGTAGGGAACCACCCACTAACAGTGACTCAGTCTTAACTGGATTGAGTTTCAGTTTATTGGCTCTTATGCAGTCAATTACCACTGCAAGGCAACTCACTTTCCAGCACATCCCCTGCCACACCTGAGGGCCCTATCCTCAGGAAAAGCTATGGGGGTTGGAGGCTTGTTTGGAAGAGAGTTGGAGCTGTTGATTCCAATCTTTGACCTGACCAACTAGAAATTGTAGACCTTTGTTAGCTAGTATGAGCACTATAGGCGAGATCTAGCAATAGATAAGTCTTGAAAGAATATAAATATTAAGGCTGAACTTCTAGACACATTTTTTGCTGGTTTAGTGGGATTTCCTGATTCCCTCCTCCATTTTTGCCAAGACTGGCAACAGTGGCTGTTTGTAATTAGCAATTTGTTGGGCCATTGATTACATAATACTATTCTACACAAAAGTATGGTACCTGGAATGCATAGTTATTTCTTTGATTTGGAAGACCTGGATTCATACCCCATGTCTGCTGTGGACTTGGAGTGACCTTCCTGTGGTCAGCGAAGTAGTAATAAAACAAATGTATTGGAAGTAAAATAAGCTTCTTAAATAGGAGTAGTCCAAACTTCAAAAGTTGCTTCTTCTAGCTATGTATACTTCAGATGGTATTTGGATCAGTTCCATGAACTCTGAGTAGTAATAGCCTAGTTCTTTGATCTTAACAGCTGTTTGACAAAGGCTTGTCTTGTCTGTGGTGCAGAGTGACCTGATACTCAAATTAGACATGTCATGTAGGTCAAACAGGATTCATCATTACTTTGGCCTAACTGCATCATACTTCAGACTCAGCATTGTGTTTATTTAGCTGACAAGAAGATCAAATATCAATCCAGAAAAACAATTTTGTTAACTTCTGTGCATGTTCTCTTTGCAGATTTTGTTTCTGCTGCTCTTTATGTCTTTTTCCCATTTCTGTTAAAGAAGAAGAAGAAGAAAAAAGCCAATAATATTGCAGCTGCCACATCCGCAAGGCACTTAATTCAGATTAGTTGCACTGTATATGTTGGATTGCTTCTGAAATAAGTGGTTAGAGGATTGTAGTCTCTGTTACATTCCCCATGGCACAGACACCATCTGTTCCGTTTGCTTCTTGTGGCGGCTTGAGCATAATACATGGATTGCAGCCTTTTTTTTCTTATCTTGAGCTTCTAGGGAAGAATACATTTAGTTACTAGTCCTTGTTCATAATATACTTTCTTCAACTTGTGAGTAAAAAAATCATCTTGGTCTCCTAGCTAGAAAGAATGAAAGGTTTAAAAGGATGTTGACATTCTTGGTTGGAGATGGGACACCATGTAACCTCTTAGTTTCTAAGAGTACTTAAATAAACAACTTTTGTGTTTTTGCTCTTGCATGCTATGGCAGAACCCCAGTGGAACTGCTAATGTGATCCCTAGAGGATTAATAAACATCAAAGCAGGAAATGTTTACTAGATGCTTTAGAAGTATTGCATGTTGAAACTCTTGGTTAAAAGCACATTTGGTCAGTGATGAAGCCTTAGTTTACTGAATTGGAATGACTTAAAAAGTGGGATACTAATATGCATACAGGGAATTTTTGAAAAGCCTTCTATCCGCGGGAATGGTGGCAGAAGTGGTTACTTGAGCAATATCTTGTTAAAAACTACGGTTATTGTCCATAGAACTGGAGGAAGTCCCCTAGTCATAAGAGCTTCTCTCTGTGTTCTCAGCAAGGAAAGGAGTCTGTGGTCCAACGCCAACCGCTGTGTGCTTGACAACAATTTCTAACTAGGTCTAGTACAAAACCATTGCAATGGCTATTTAGGTTATTTTCACCCTGTCTTGCAACTTAAAAATAAATAAATCCTCAGGGTAGCTTATGAAACACAATATACACAACAGGGATCTGTGCTGCTTTCTTCTCCTGCAAACAGTGAGGGCAGGACCCAGGTGGGTAGTTTGTTCCAGGCAGGCTGACTGCCACGGTGGGAAGCTATAAGCCATTGCTTTCCCTAAGCACCATCACCAGAGGCTGCTTCCTTTCTTCTCTTCACCTGCCCCCTCCCAGGATTCTAGTCCACAGAGACATTTCTGAACATTGGGGGGGGGGGTCTGAATGGAGACTGCACTGGATTGCGTCCAGTCTTGTAACTCTCTCTAGCCATATTAACACAGCTTTGTTAATATACAGCCAAAGATAGCTAATCTGTGGCCCTAGATGGTGTTAGACTATAACTCCTATTACCCTGGCCCACTGACTGTGCTGGTTAAGGATGATGGGAGCTGGTGTCCCAATGGCATTCAGAGAGCCACAGGCTAACTGCTAATTTAGAATGACATTTACAAGCAGGAGTAAGCCGCAGCAAGCCTTGAACTTGTACCCTTCCGTTCTCCCTATCCTCCAGGAAGTGGCGTTTGGAAGCTTCAGTATTAACCATGGTTAACATGAACCACCACAAGTGGACTTGTGGTTTGTCTGGAGTGAGATACCACGAGGTCAGGTCTGGACACTAAAGCCAAACCATGACTTAACTGCTGGCCGCATGGCGACAGCAGCAGAAACGAAGCAGCTGTGATTTTTGCTCCAATCATGTTTCACTCTTGCTCGTTCACACTTCGCAGTGGTTTGAATTGTCCAGTGAAACTCAGCAGAATTCACTTCCAAGGTTTTGATCTTCTTCACAAATCATCATCTGTCAGTTTAAATTCTGTATTTTAGAGTTATACCCTACATTCACAATTGTCTATGGGGTTGAAACACAGATAGCTAAGAGCGTATAAAAGATAATAGTTAAAAAGTAATTAAACTACAATAGAATTAAAACAATGTAAGAACATATCTGTAGAAATGCAGGCAGTAAAAACAACAACAGCACAGCACTATTAAAAGCCCTTTCCTTAAAAGCAGTCAATTCCCCAAAGCCTGCCAGAGCACGACAAATATTCACCTGCTGGCAAAAGGACAACAAAAAGGAAGCCAGACTAGCCTCTCCATTAACGGAATTCCAAAGTCTGGGAGCAGCCACTGAGAAGGCCCTACCAAATGTACCTAGAAGAGTGATGGGACTGAGAGAAGGGCCTCACCCAAAGAGCTCAGACTCTGTGCAGGTTCATAAGGGAGAATATGGTCTTTCAGTTAGCCTGGGCCTAAGCCATATGGAAATGGAATTGCTGACCACCAGATGTAGCAGTGGCCAACACATTAGATGGTGGATGGGAGAGATTGGTGGTAGAGGTGTGTGGAAACCTCTGGCTTGTAATGACTACTGAATGTAGCCTACTGTACAAAGTTAAGAATTGCATCTGTTGCTGTCCTCACTTTTGCCTCTGGCCTTGCCAACTTAATTGCCTCTGGGGACATCCACCACTGTCATGTGACACACACCCAACTGTTGCTTGTGCATGAATTAAAAATGTTCCCAACCCCTTGTATTGAAAAACAAAGGCTGTATGTGTGTGTGTGTGCATGTACACATGCGCTCTTCTTGGAACCAGACTGTGATTTGCTTGTTTTAGAAACGAGGTGTTACACTTCCCTATGAAGGACAGTCAGATTAACTATAGCTATTATAGATCTGTTAGTTGTCTTGCACGAACTGCTAGGCCTGCTCTGACTTACAACTTTGAAGTAGAAATAAGATTTCCTTTGCTCAATGTGCATTCGCTTAATACAAAGGGTTTACGGCAACAATAGGTGTTACAGTCTTCCCATCCTAGAAGCTATGTTCTGAATTTTACAAAATAGGGTTTACTTAACATCTGGACATATGTTATCTAAACATGGAAAAACTTTCCAGACAGTATGCCCAAATTAGATCCTCAAACAGCTGGAGAGTGGTTGCATCTGGATGTCTGAAAAGATTTTAGATTGAAGTAAGAACACAGATTTAGCATTTTGGCACACTTCAGATAGCTTGGATTCTAAAAGGGACCCCAAAGCATGTGAACTGTAATTTTTTTTAATACAGTTCATAGAACTTACTTTGTACACTAATAGTTATTATGGTATGTTACAGTTCTTAATTTATCACACACACAAACATGCAGACTACATTCACCGTTTTCTGACTTATCAAGGTGCTTCTGGTGTATCATCCTCAGATGCCGCTGTGGTTCTTGTGGGCAATGGAGACCTGAAAATGTTTACCAGATTGGTTAGTCTGGCCAGGGCTTTTGCACAAATGAAGTTGTCTTAGGCAGAGTTGGGCCACTTGCAAAGGTATTTCTCAGTCCTGCTACCTTGAGATCCTTTGAATTAAAAATTCTGGGCTTTTAGCACACAAAACAATTGCTTTGCCTCTGAACAAAGCATTCTTCCCTAACATACCAAAATTTACCATTATCATATTCAAGACCATTTCCTTAGGAGGGTCCTATCCCTTATAAAAGTACTCTTTCTGATTTGTAGCAACATAGTACACAGCAACCATTGTTTTCCATGCAAATTGCACTTCACCAGATAAGACAAAACCATCGTTCTACACTATGGCACAGAATGGTTCAGCTTTGTCTGGCTCCTCCCAGTCTTCAAAGCCAGGCACCAAAAACCTTGAAACAATAGAGTCTTCTTCGGTTTCTGTTGACCATCACTTTAATTGAAGATGTGATTTTGAGCAAGGCCTGAGAACAAAGGCTTCTCAAAGCTTGCCTCGCTGTGCCTGTCTCCATTGTGTTCAGTTCCAAGCTATCTGTATGCAGTTAGGCAAGCTTCTGTGCCATTCATACCTTCTGTAATCGAGTGAGTCTGCTGGGGGCGAAATGTCAGTTGTGTATGTGATGTGATGTAAAATGTCACTTTAGTAGTAAGCAGGAAAAGTTGGAGGTATGCTGAACAGACATAAAGGGATATGAAAAAAGCTTATTCAGAAAAGGGAAATCATTTTTAAGGCAGGAATAGCTCTGTTGTTAACAGTACCTCATTCTGTTTTTAAACACAACAGTTGTAAATTGCCCTGCTTATAAAATTGGTTCTACTGCTATGGATTTGGGAATAAAGGATCTCCTGGGTTAGGAATGTCAACTGGCTTACCATTTTATTTTAAGCATTAATATGCTGCTCAATCATTTGCATTCTAAGCTACGTGCATAAAAACAATCCATAGACAATAAACAATTAATGTAACACTACTTTAAAATGTGTGTTGCAAGCCTTAGTCACCCACCTGCACTTCAACAAGGAGGTTACGTGTCTTATCTGAGCTGGGAGACTTCATAGACTTGGTCCCACCATTGAAACTATTTTGTTATATCCTACTCTACTATTGGTTTTCCTCGACGAATCTGCTAATTCAAATTTTATCCTCCCCTCACATAGATCAATGAACTGAGCCATGTTCAGATCCCTGTTATGTTGATGCCAGATGACTTCAAAGCATATTCCAAGATAAAAGTGGACAATCACCTTTTCAACAAGTAAGTGAAGCAGTTAGTTGTTTTTAGTTTGGTTTATAATATGGTTTATGTGATTCAGTCATTTGTAACAAGCTTAGACAGTATAGGCACGACCTACTGCATTTTTTGTCATATGGCATACAGTTTTCTGTAAGTATCTTATGTCGAACTGTGACTACAAACTTACTGGAACATCTGCATGTCAAAAAGTGGTATTTGTCAATGCAGGGGTGGCCAACATGGTGCCCTCCAGTTGATGTCGTCTTAACGCGCTGCAGAGGGTGATGGGACTGAAGCGACGGCCCATGGGAACCGCAGCCTCCTTGGCAACAGCCAAGTCAGGAACATAATTGCTCTTTCAGTCCTGATATTCTCTGCAGTGCACCAGGACAACAGAACAGAGGAGGGAGAAAAAGATCCTTTCTTGCTCCTTCACATCCTGCTTAAAGGAAGAGCAGAGGAGGTTTAGGCCCATTTGCCTCTAGAGTTTTATAAGGCAAGGCTAGCATAGGTCTCTTCTGGAAGTAAATGGGCAGCTGGAGCAGTAGCGTAATGTATGTCTGATGAAATGCCATCAGATGAGGAACTGCACCTTCTGTGAAGAGCAGCCGCCATTACAGTGCAGTACACTAGACTTGTCTCACCAGGCATGAAGGCATGAATGTCTCTTTGCTAGGTCTGAGTCCTGCAAATGAGGTTGGTGCTCTGTCTGAAGTTGCAGGCTCACCGATGGATCCAGGTTCTGCCCCCAGGCTGAGAACCTGCTTAACCAGGGGAAGCTGATGTGGTCAGTGGAAATCCTTTCCCTTCCTGCATATCAGGGCCTGCCAACAGCTACTAATGCAGGCTTGCCTGGATTAATCTTCAAGCAGTTTGCCTGTCACCAACCATGGTGAGGCACTGGTAAGCACTGGCACCTTAGGACCTTGGTTTCATTAAAGGGGCATGCAAGTCTAGCTAGATGAGCTTAAAGCTATCATAACACTCTAGATTTCCATATGAGCTTACCCGCTGGCCCTGCATGATTCCCTGCAGAGGTTGGAATGGGTGTTTTTGAGATACTAACAGCAAATATCTCTGGCCTTTTGTGCCCCCAAATAGCAGAAGAATGCACTTTAATTTTGCAGGCGTTCATTAGGTGCACCCTCCTCATTTCCCTCTTATAACCGACAGTACTAGAAGCTGCCAAAAGAGTTAGTGCAGTAAATAGCATCCTAATCACTTAGACTACGAGTATCGAACTTGCAACCTTGGCATTATGCAGTAACCAACTGAGTTATCCATGTTGTTAAGCTTCTCTAGCTCTGCACTGCCTGACAGCAGTTCTCCAGATTTTAAAGGAGTGTTTCCTTGCTCCACCAGGAGATACCAGTGATTGGATGTGGCACCACTTTTTGGGGGGGGGGCGGGTATGCAGAGCATGTGTTCTGCCACTGATCTATGAATTCCCACACACACACCCACTGCCATTGCAAGTTCAGTTTTTGGCAGCCTTCCTGATTCCTGGCAGCCTTCCTGATGTTTCTGGAATACAACTTCCATGATCCCTGATTATTCGTCATGCTGGCTGGGGCTGATGGGAGTTGGGAAGGGCTCTGGATTTTCCAGAGACTTTGGATTGCTTATCTCAATCTAAGTAGACAACATTAGGCTAGATGGACCAAACGTTGGGCACTGCTGTGCTAGGGTTTTGTTTTTTTTTAAGTTGCACATGACACAGGCCTCACTTTATCTAGCTAGTTGGACCTTCTAGGGAAATTCTTGGGCAAAATAGAACACATTAAGTTCCTGAGCCAAAATATGATGTTCAGTTCAGAGGTTTGTTACAGTTCTGTTTAATGCATTTTGATGTACATTTACAGTGTTCTGTATTATAGTAACTGTTGCTGTTTTGGAAGGTACTTGGTCTTGTAGGGGAGAAAGCTTACTTCTGCAGGTTTATCTTTATAAATTCTTAGAAAGTATTTCCACCCCCCCTTCAAATCTTCTGTTTCAGAGAAAATATGCCAAGCCATTTCAAATTCAAAGAATACTGTCCAATGGTTTTTCGTAATCTGCGAGAGAGATTTGCAATTGATGATCAGGATTTTCAGGTAGGCTTTCTACCTTGATAAACAATATTGATGATTTTCAGCTTTACAGGCTGCAAGCAGGAGGGGGAAAGACCTGATTTGGGATCATTATTTGGTGGTAATTAAGTGCCCATATTTCATGAATGTGCTCTATCACTGCCTGTGGTTGGGACTGCCTGATGCCACACTTGATACTTCTACATTTAAATTGTGTTGCAGCTGCTGTTCCTCCATCAGACCTCTTGCTCGTCTTCCCTCCATGCCTGTGGTGACTTTGCCCCACGGCAGGAGGGATAACCTTGGGCAACAGCTGATGGAGGAATGAGGATGAAGACCTGAAGAGCAGTATCTACAGTTTCTGTGCCTTGGTGTGTAACCTTAGCAAAACTTTATTAGAGAGATATAAGGAAAGTCCTAACGGCACAGTTTTATCGCCGGAAGTAGGTACCCTGTGTTCATATCATCAGAATTTTTTGTTTTGTTCCACAAGGTAGTTTAGCGTGGGCTTCCTCAGAAGTATTCTGAAATCCTAAGTGGGTAATGAATGCTCCTTGCCTCATTGTGGAAATAATCTGCCTTGCTGACATATTTTTACACTTTTCAGTTTGTTTAATTTTCCTTCCACTTGTTTCCTCTCTGTCATTTAATATGGTCCGTGTACAAATACCTGCAGCGATAAAGACTCCGAGAGCTAGTAAAATAAAAATGTATTTGGCTAAACTATAAGGTTAAGTTAAAAAAAACCAAAACGCTAATGTTTAATAAGTGCGATGAAGAATCTTACAATAAGCTCCTATATGGATCTGCTTGATTGCCAAGGTCATCTTCAGAGAACCTGCTCAGGGTGCCCACTTTCTGGGGTGAAGGGGGTGGCAACAAGAAGCAGGAAGGAGCCACTTCTGATGTCTTGCCCCTGGAACCTCCCTCCCTCGGAACATCTGCCAGGCTCCCTCTTTGTTTTTAGAGGACCATGGAAAACACTTTCCCCCTTAACATTCAAGAGGGTGTGGTTCTTACTGCTGTTTATGCTACTGTGTCATATCCGTTGGTTTCTTGTGGGTGGTTGTTTTTTTACTGATAAGTCTTATTCTTATTGAGAAATCCTTGTGGCTGAGAGGCAGGATACCAGTGTGTGGAGAAGGGGTGGCCATTTTGTGAGCTTTTGCCTGGGAGAGTTCCAAATCATATATCAGCAGCAAAACTTGTCAGGGTATTGGTAAAATGACTCCCAAAGGCAGTGTGTCTAGACTCAGCAACACGTTATGAGAGAAGGCAGTAGCTGAGGAGACTTTTCTCATGGTAGCAAGCAGGTGATTTTGGGGAGCATAAGTGGGTGATCATTGGGTTACTTGACTCTTTTAACACTGACCAACTGCTGATAAGGAACTTAACCATCACGTCTGCCATCAGTGATCCTGATGAGTCATCCTTGAAATAACGAAGGGGGTTGATATTTGATGTTTCTCCAATTACCTAACAGGTTGGGGTTTTAATTTAAAGTACAGTGGTACCTCAGGTTACAGACGCTTCAGGTTATAGATGCTTCAGGTTACAGACTCCGCTAACCCAGAAACAGTACCTCGGGTTAAGAACTTTGCTTCAGGATGAGGACAGAAATCATGCTCCGGTGGCACAGCAGCAGCGGGAGGCCCCATTAGTTAAAGTGGTGCTTCAGGTTAAGAACAGTTTCAGGTTAAGTACCGACCTCCGGAACGAATTAAGTACTTAACCCGAGGTACCACTGTATTGCAAAAAGGGCCTTCAAGCTAAAGTTGCTCCTGAGGCAACTTGCAAGTGACTTAGACCGAAGGGGGTGGGACTCGTGTATTTAAATAAGACAAAATGTACATTGATTATTTAGATTAAGAGCTAAGCAATAAGATGTTCCTACACCTTTTCCAACCAGTAGTTCATTACTAGCCCCTCCTGGTTCTATGCAATTGGCATTGCTTATACACTGGTACCTCTGATTACAAACTTAATTCGTTCCAGAGGTCCGTTCTTAACCTGAAACAGTTTTTAACATGAGGTACCACTTTAGCTAACAAGGCCTCCCACTGCTGCTGTTCTGCCGCCACACGATTTCTGTTCTCATCCTGAGGTAAAGTTCTTAACCCAAGGTACTACTTCCAGGTTAGCGGAGTCTGTAACCTGAAGTGTTTGTAACCTGAGGTACCACTGTATTAATAAGTAATGGCTGTTCCCCTCCTTTGTTGCAAGTTGCAGTCTTAGGAATTTCTGGTTCCAAGTAACATTCAGAGAGGCATTCTCCTCAATAGGGGAAATAACGTTTCATCTGAAAGCATCAAGCTAAAATTTTAACAGCTGTAACTTAAATAGAAGCCTTTTCGTCTTGAGAAATGTGTTATTCAGCCAGAAGGGAAACACAAGCACATGCTTGCAACTTCTGCTTTGCACCTCCTCCCCCCCCCCCTCCGCTTCTGAAATTACCACTTCCTTTTGTTTCACAGTCAGCTGAAGTGCTCTGATAACCACTGCCATTCTGACACACAATATAGTATGGCTATGGTAGCACTGCAGATTGGGAGTGCTTGCAAAGGCGCATGCAAGTCAACTTGCCCATTCTTCCTTTTTGAAGCACTGAATGTTAACTTTTTCTACATATTAAAATATTTTGAGGGGGGGGGGAGAAGCTGGATTTGTTTCTAGCCCAACGATGTGCACAGATGGCTTCTGTTAAGGCAGCAGAGATGGTTTACAGAGATAGGAAGTAAGATTGTCTGTCTAACCAGGATATATGCAGCTTCTTTTAACCAGAGCCAGGCTATTTGTCCAGCATTGGTTACTGACTGGTCCATAGAAAGCCAGGCCATTGGTCCATCTAGGTTAGTCTTTCCTTCAACCTTTTCAGGCTCGGGCCCCACTTCTAACCCAAACATGCAATTGGTGACCCATTTCTCAATATTTTACCATATATTTGCATGGTGTGGCGCTCCTGTTGCATCGCAACCCGCCTCGGATTCAGGCCGTAACCCACTTGTGGGTCCCAACCCACTAGTTGAAACTAGTGGTCCATGCTAATTAGCAGTGGCTCTCCAGTGTTTTAGCCCCAAGGGACATTTCCAGCCCCATACGAAGATAACAGTGTTTAAACCTGTGTATCACTTCTCGGCCTTTGGGCTAAGATCAAGTGTAGCGTGTAGTTTAAACCTGTGACCTCTTTCTACATGTAAGGCTGATGGTCATACAACAGAGCTTTGGTGGCAAATGGAGTCTCTCTACACCCATAATTTATAGTAACTCTAATTTCAATTACTTGAAAAATGTGGCTTGCAAATGCCAACCAGAATTCATTCTCGGCTATTATCGCTGTTATCGCTGAGCAGTGTGCAAGATGAACATGGGTAAAATGGCACACTTCCTGGTTTGTTTAATAGGGCATGTCGGTGTAATTAAAACAACTGTTCTCCCCAAATGTCTTTGCTTGGAATCTACAGTAGATGTCCTTGATAAATTGTTCCAGGGGCTAGACATAATGTGTTTGTAACATGAACTTTTCAGAATTAGGACTGCGTGTGAGTTGCTGCTATTGCACTCAGATCTGAAATCTATTATATGGAACGCTTGCAAGCACTGAAGTTTCGGAATCGCCTCCTGCACTTAAAGAAATGAATTGATGTCTTATTTCCTAACCAGCCGTTCAAATTGTGTGAATTGTTGTGCTTAATCTCTGTATAAGAACAGGGGCATCTGGCTCCAGTTACTCTAAATAGTTTAAGTCCAAATTCAGAAATGTCCCAAACTCATGGTCTCAGTGGTGTTTCTTCCAAGTAAGCATTCTTAGGATTGCTTTCTGAATGGTTTTTGAAGGTACTGCAAAATGTTTGTTTATTGAAAAGTTTATATAACGGGAGAGGGCTAAATGGTCTTGATTTTTAGAATGTGCTTGTTAATGTTCTTCACTCCAGTGAGAGACCTAATCAATAGCTGTCAGACCACTGCCATAAAAGTAGGACAGTCATTAGCAGATGACTTTGACCTTTATCAGGCAAAAGGCTTACTGGGTTTAATCAGTTTGCTCACAAAGAAATAGCAAAACATCTGCTTGTTTTTTAAAAATCAGCTGCTTCACAAAACATATTGTGAGTTTCCTGTCTCAATTAAGATACCAGCAAAGGTTTCTCAGGGTATAAGCGGGTGAACGGCAGTTCTATTATTTTCATCTAGGGATCATATTTTTATCTCTTAAAAGCAAGAGTTCACTTATATACTTGAAATAGTTTTGCACTCTCAGTGAACTTGTTCAGGGAGCAGAAATCTAAGATGGCCACCTTCTCCCCACATATTTGTAAGAGAAATGAAACAAACTGCTGATCGCTACCTTAATACTACCTTTGTGAAATCAGATACTCATACGATGTCCAGCATTTTTCATATTCTAAATACAGTGGTACCTCGCGTTACAAACACATCAGGTTACAAACACTTCGGGTTATAGACTCCGCTAACCTGGAAGTAGTACCTCAGGTTAAGAACTTTACCTCAGGATGTGAACAGAAATCGTGAGCCGGCAGCAGCAGTGGCCCCATTAGCTAAAGTGGTGCTTCAGGTTAAGAACGGTTTCTGGTTAAGAACGGACCTCCGGAACGAATTAAGTTCATAACCAGAAGTACCACTGTATGCAAGGCCATTTCTTCAGAGTTGCTGATTTTCTATTTGAGAGTAGAGATCTCCCATTTTAGTACCAAACTTCCTGAGATGTTGTGCATTGGGCTCTTAGTGTCTTTGATTAGAAAAGGCACTATGTGGGCTTTTAATAATTTTATTACAAAATGCCCATTGACGCCTTGCCATCCATGACATCTTCCATCCATTGTGTAGACTGGGATAGTGCCCGCCAGCATCTCTGCTCTAGAGAACACTAAGCTCTGGTCTCCCTTCTGATGATAAACCCACAGTTCTATGATTCATGTTTTGTGCGCATAGTCTTCCTTGATAATTATATTTTCAGAGAGAAAGGTAGAAGCCCTTTGCATTATGGAAAACTTGTTTTAAGATTCCCTTTTGAGGATGTGCACTGAAGTTATTTAAAAGGGCCATTTTAAAAATGGCAATGTAAGATCAGAGCATCTACCAAGAATTTTATCCCAGATTTTACCCTGATGCGTCTCACCTCTTATCTTTAAATTTGTAATTTAAAGACAGAATGTTGTATCTGTCATTTCTACTTAACCCTAACCTTTCTAAAAAGTTTTTTTTAAAAAAATATCCAGCTTTATCATCCATTTCTTCACCTCTGAAGAAAAATATTTCCTCTACTACATTTTTTTCTAACTCCCTTTTTAGGATCACTTTTGACATACTCGGTATGTAGATTAAATATATTGCGCGATTGCATAAATAATCTTTAGTCTTGTGAAAAGAGCAATTATAATTTAATGATATTAATATGCCAACGAGAGTATAAAATATTGGAGATTAGAGTGGGCTAATTAAATTGACCTTTAAATCCTTCCTACCCTCTTGGAGTCCGTTGCTAATCCCTAAACTCCCATAGTGCAGATAAACTTCAAAGGGAAATGAGGTGGCTTTTCCTCTGTCCCCACACTGCTCCTGCTGCTTGAAATTTTCATTGAGAAATGTTAAGATAGCACATGTCACAGGATGGAAGGCATCTTATAATGCCTCTCTGAGTAACCAGCTTGTGCAGGGAAACGCTAAGACTTTCTACCAGCTGTGGGGCTTACGTAGTAAAGGATTCTCCCTGCTGCCCCCGCCGCTCCATCCCCACACTATAGGAAAATCACTAATGTCAGAACTTCAGTTTTTGCTCAGCTCCCAAGCTATATTTCCATTCTGCTTCTTGAGTTTGTTGCTTTTTGCTACAAACGTGGTTGCTTTCTTCATACACTTTTCTTCTCTTTTGCATAAAGGTAAAGGGACCCCTGACTATTAGGTCCAGTCGTGACCGACTCTGGGGTTGCTCATCTCGCTTTATTGGCCGAGGGAGCTGGCGTACAGCTTCTGGGTCATGTGGCCAGCATGACTAAGCCGCTTCTGGCGAACCAGAGCAGCGCACGGAAATGCCGTTTACCTTCCTGTACCTATTTATCTACTTGCACTTTGACGTGCTTTCGAACTGCTAGGTTGGCAGGAGCAGAGACCGAGCAACGGGAGCTCACCCCGTCGCGGGGATTCGAACCACCGACTTTCTGATCGGCAAGTCCTAGGCTCTGTGGTTTAACCCACGGCGCCACCCGTGTCCCTTTCTCTTTTGCATACCTCATGCCAAATCTTAACCCACCTGTCTCTCAGTGCCTAGCTTGCCTTCTCTGCCTCTGTTACTGTTGTTTCACTGCCCTCCTACCCTGGTGGTGATGACTGGCCAGCTGAATTATCTAGACCAGTTGGTGGGAACATTTTCCAGGCTGAGCTCCACGTTCCCTTCTGGATAACCTCCTGAGAGCCAGCCGCATGCCAATAGCAGCCGGAGCCAAAAGTGGACTGTGCGGCAAATCTGAATTTTACCTTTATACAATAGGCTAGTTTCTATACAGGTTCACCCACCTCTCTAGCCTTCAAACAAATGAGGCATTATCAGAGTTCAAAAGCTCACTTCAGCCTGGCAAGAATCTTAGGGTGCAGATTAGGGCCATTGAGGGATGTGGAGGGCCATTGAAGGACTGTATGTGGCCTCCGGGCCTCAGTTTCACCATCCCTAATCTAGACCCATTTTAATCTGGCTTCAGGCCTGGGTATGGCACTGAAACAGCCTTGATTGTCCTGATTGATTACCTGTATTGGAAGAGAAATAGAGGGAATGCTTTCCCATTGATTTTTTTTAAAGGAAGTAGCATTGCAGGGTTTCTGCATGGCCTCATGGCAGTTCTTTAGGGCCCTGCTAGGTTCCACCTTGTCTCTAAATCACTGCTGAGGAGTCATCTGGGAATTCAGAGTGCAGTGCCACCCATAGTCAGGTGGTTCCAAGCGCACACTTTACTCAGTCTGAATCATGGGAAATTGTGCAGTGGAATGGATGAGGGCTGAATCCGAATCTTGATAAGGCGGGTGTTGCGGGTAAGTAGTTCCTGAGTGCGTGAATTGAGTAGACAGTATGTTCTGGATGGGGTAGGACTTCATACGAAGGAACAGGAGATATTCCTCTATTTCAAGTGGTTGCCTGAAATCCAAGTAGCCTCAGTGACTACATTCTCATGCCCACCTCTACCTGGTTTGCCACCTATTGATGTTCCTGGCCTGGGATTACCTGACATCAGTGATTCATGATCTGATAATTTCCTGGAGGACTATGTCACTCTACTACATCTTGCATCATCATTATCATCGTTGTTGTTATATTGAATTTGTTAGTCACTTTATCTTGCTTGGGGCAACCCACAGTGCCATACAACCAACCAAACTGTCATTATATGTGGGATGAAATGGTGTTTTATGTCATCAATCCTTAAAGCACTATACTGCTGATAGGAGATATTGAGCACAATTCAAGGTGTTGATATTGGCTTGCAAAGCCCTAAGTGTCTTGGGATCCAGTATCTAAAAGAGCACCTTGCAATTTTTATTGGCCTTGCAATCGGCATGGGAAAACCTGCTCCTGGTCACCCTGTAAGACATGGCCCATGGGATGGTGGCACGGAGCTGGGCCTTTTCTGTGGCAGCGCCCCAGTTCTTGGTTTTCCCCTCAGTGTTTGGGCCTTTAACACAAAGGACATAGAGTTGAACAGAACAGTTGCCATCACATGCTGCAGTAACCTTTTTGTTATGTTGATTTTAAGACCGTAATTTTGCGGTCTTAAAGAGAGGAAGAGCCAGATACAAGAATATTACTTAATAATAATGAAAAACAAATGCAGATTGTTTTTATTTTTATTTTTAAAAAACCTGTTGGAAAGAAGCTGTAAATTTCTTTGGGGGAAAATATGCTGGGCCTTTTTGGCTTCATCAGGCATATAATGCATTGGATCTAACAAGTGCCTGTACAGCCTCTGGCATGGGACATCTGTTTTGGTTTGTTTGAAGTTGTAAGTGTTAAAGGTCAGTTTAAATTTCATGACCTTCAGCAAATGCTTTTGCTCGACTGTTCTCAGTGCACATGGAAAATCTTTTTATTGACTTCTGCAAATACATCGTGACATTTTCAAGCAAAGGTTGCTAAGAAGGTTGCAGCCATTGGGTAGATATAGTCGTGGGTTTGAAATAAGCTGGCATGTCTCTCAACTACATTCAATATCTGCAAGTAGTCCCCATTATGAGGGGGCAGGGTAGGTCTTGTCCCCTTACCTTTTATGATGGCCCCACTACTTAATGAGTTAGTGCCAGAGATGGGTGCCAGGAGAAGTTGAGGAATACTCACATGGCTTCAGCGAAATTAACTCTTTATTCAAAGAGGCCAGGCAACTCTTCCCAGTAGAACTTGCCCCTGTGAGGCAGTTGTGGAGGACTGAAGGGCCTCACCTTCCCATAGCTCCCTATATCTCCTCCCCTGGTCCCTACTTAAGCAATCTGAAGCACTGTCATCTTGCCTGCCTTTGCTCCACCCTCTTCATACCTCTTTGGGCCCTGGGAGACCAGGTGTGAGGGGAGCTGGTTGCAGCAGGAGGGGGAGACTCCCTGGTTTCTTCAGCAGTCTGCTTTATCCCTGCCTCTTGCCCCCCTCCTCTCTAGCTTCTGCCCCAATTCTGCACTGCTCACTGCCACAGTCTCTTCCTTCTCACTAAATTACCTCTTCTGCTTCACACACACACACACACACACACACACATTAGTAGTGAAAACCTGCAAAAGAGGATAGCCAGGTCTGAACTTTTAGTGTGGGTTGAACTTGGGCTAGTAATGCATTTGCAGGTAGGTGATGATGGTGATGTTCTCTTAGGAATCATAGAATTGTTGAGTTGGGAGGGATCCTGGGGGGTCATCTAGTCCATCTCCCTACGATGCAGAAATCTCAACACATGGTCCCACTATTCTATGTCCCCCAACAAAGCTTGCCAGCAGTACCTTACATACTGTTTTTCTTAACCAGTTTTGGCCATTGTTCTTTTTCCCTGTCCCCCCCCCTCCCCATTTGGCATCGTATCTAAGACCAGTGACCTGTTCTGGAAACTACCCTCTCCCTTCTCTCCCTACCCCCTTTAAAAGTTAATCCTGAGAAGAAATTCCCCTGTTCTAGACCATCTCTCTATTGCTCTCCCCAGCCTGGCCTTAGACCAGATGTGTCTGAATATGGTTGCTTGTAGGCCCAACAGTCTTGGCAGATAGTGAAGGCCTTTCCTTTGAAAAGCTGAGACCCCAGAATTTTCAGAGCATGGCTTCCAATTTGACTTCAGATGAAACCTCCTGCAATGGAACAAAATGCCCACCTATGGTTTCTTTGTTCTGGCTAAGATGTGCTTGGGCAGCAGGGGAAGGCATTTTCTACCTTTGAACTTGTGGAAATGGATTCTGAGATACTAGGCAATGCAAAGTCAGGATCAATGTTGGCCTTATAGATCTCATGTGGCAGAAGATCTGTCCCCCTCCCGCAGATTTTGAAATGCCTTGTTTTTCTAGTGAAAATGCCTAATGACCAATTTCTTATGAAACTGCATTTGTTGTTGTTGTTTAGTCGTTTAGTCATATCCAACCCTTTGTGAACCCCTGGACCAGAGCACGCCAGGCACTTCTGTCTTCCACTGCCTCCCGCAGTTTGGTCAAACTCATGCTGGTAGCTTTGAGAACACTATGAAAACTGCATTACTGTACCTTTATAGGTTGTGCAGAATTGCTGTCTTGTGATCTACTTTGCGGCTAATGAACCAACATATTGAGACTTTTATAAGAAAAGTTAAGTGGCCGTAACTGCCTAGAAAAGTTGAAGTGTCAACTTTGGGGTTTTTTTTGGGGGGGGGGGGTTCAGGTTGTTTAAGTGAAACTGATGGATAAAGGAATGTATCTAGTGTTTTTGGTTTTTTTTAAAAGGTGTTTGGCCACCAGGTTGCTGCCACAATATGCTGTATTTTGTCTAGATGCTTTTTCCTGTGCCAATTTCAAGCCATCAGTTGGATATACTCAAGCCTTCAAATTTGTGGAATAATTTTTGTTTCCAAGGTGGTGTTATGAAAGATGACATTTTGATCTGGATGTCAAAACCTTCATATATAGAAGACACAAATGGATTTTTGTAGTGGTTTGATGGACACCTGAATATTAGTTTCAACATGAATTAGGAGAAAGAACTTATTAGATGTGTTGGTCAAAGTTGGCAAGATAAGAAGTATATTTTATAGAAAACTCTTGGGAAAATTCTCATGACAGTTCACATCCCAAGTATGTTTAACTGAATGCACCATATGGTCAGTTTAAGACATGGGTAAGCAAACTAAGGCCCGCGGACGGTCTGCGAATCAGTGTGTTTTTACATGAGTAGAATGTGCCCTTTTATTTAAAATGCATCTCTGGGTTATTTGTGGGGCATAGGAATTTGTTCATTATTTTTTTCCAAAATATAGTCTGGCCTCCCACAAGGTCTGAGGGGCAGTGGACCGGCTCCCTGCTGGAAAAGTTTGCTGACCCCTGGTTTAAGAGTTTCGATGAGACACTTCATCTTCTTTTGATTTTTCTGTAGGGAATAATTTCAGTTAGCTATAATTTGAGGACTAAAGCAATCCCAAATGACATATTGAAATCAGCATTGGGGGAAACATCATAACACAGGTTGTTTTGTTGTTGTTGTTGTTTTAAAAAAGAATTGGATTTCCAGGATTTCTGTGGTTAATACATCATGACTTTGTGGAATTGGTAACATTATATACTCTTGTGATTTACTGCTCTGTGCTTTTTGGAATATGTTATTAAATGGTTCTGTATTATAGGCATTGATCTTTAGGCAAAAGATTGATTTCTAGTTTATTGATAGATCTAGAAAAATAGAGATTTGCGAGGGATGATAAGTATCTATGCCTAATTGGAAAGTGCTTCCATGGGGCCTGCATGTCTTTAATAATCAGCTGTCATCACGACTTCTGATATCCCTGACTTTGAAACCAAAGAGCTGCAGGATTTCCTGAAAGTAAGGAAGTGGAGCTTCTCAAACCTCACAGGTCTCACTTGTTCTGTTCTTGTTCTCACCTTCCAAACCTGTAACAATGGACCCAAGCTGGTTAGGCACATGGATGAGACAGATCCTGATGTGGATCCATGTTAATCAACCAGAATCTTTCAATCCAGGATATTTTATTATTTGTTGTCCAAGGGTAAAGCAAGTGAGAAATAATAGGTCACCCCTGAAATAAATTAAACTGTAGATCCTAGAATTAGTTGTACTAATTGGCAGATGAAAGCATAATAATACTAATTTATTATTTATACCCCGCCCATCTGGCTGGGTCTTCCCAGCCACTCTGGGCGGCTCCCAGCAGAATATTAAAAACATGATAAAATATCAATCATTAAAAACTTCCCTAAACAGGACTGCTTACAGATGCCTTCTAAAAGTCAGATAGTTCTTTATTTCTTTGACATCTGATGGGAGGGCGTTCCACAGAGTGGGTGCCACTACCAAGAAGGCCCTTGGAGCTGGACCTCAGTGTCTGGACTGAACGATGGGGGTGGAGACGCTCCTTCAGGTATACTAAGTCGAGGCTGTTTAGGGCTTGAAAGGTGAGCAACAACACTTTGAATTGTGCTTGGAAATGTACTAAATGTCAGTGGTATAGTGGGTTTTTCCCCTGGAGCTTCCCCAGGCAAAAGCTAAGGCAAAAGCATGTTCATAATGAACCATTCTTTACTGTCTTCAAGGGAGTGGGGGTGGGAACAGCAAGTGACCAATCAGCTAGGGTCCTAGGCTTCCTCTGGTGTCATATGTACACAGGATGGTGATACTGAATATAAATAGCAGATAATTTTGCCAGCTAGCCACATTGATCTTAGATCAATGCTATTCTTGAATATATATATACATGTGGTTCTTACTGGTGGTGGTGATCGTTTTTGGGGTGGGGACCAGAACAATTTTCAGGCTTGTGGCTCTTGCTACTTATAAAATCCATAAGAGTGTTTGTTAGTGGCTTCTATAGTAAATTATTAGTTGATAGCCTTTTTGCTGTGCCTATCAATTATTTTTTTATTGTTTCATGTTGCTTACTTAAGCCATTCCGACTCCTTCCTGGAATGCAGATTATTGCATATTTAATGATAACAGCACCACTGAAGGGATCTACATGTAAATAAAGATTCGGTTTTTGAAAAACTGAGGCTACACTCTTGGCACCATGTTGTGATGGAATAAACCTCCTTTTTCAACACGTCCTCATTCTTTCAGAATGACGCTGCTTTGGACAAAGTGATGTATCGAGAAAATAAAATGCATTGAGCTGTGCTGCTGTTGTAATTCTTGTTCTTAAAATATACCAAGATGAGATACTTGCTGAGACTAGCACCATTTGACTAGCACAGTATTAAATTGCAAAGCTCGAACCTGTATTGTATTGTATTGAAAATGACTGTCTTGCAGAAAAACCAGCGCATTTGTTTATCCAATGCTTGCTTTTGTGCTTTTTAAAAAGCATATATTAAATTTCAGCTTGCATTATATATGACGAGAGGGGGAGATATCTGTTCATTGCCAGTAACATAGCAGGCAGGTGGCAGTGGGTAAATTTCAGAAACGCTTAAACTTTTTTCATTCTAGCAACCGCAGGGATTGATTAAATAGTGTTGTCTTGGAAGAAAATTCGAGAAACAAATTTTGTTTGGATGCGGCAATGCAGAACAAAAGGCACTTCAGTTCACTTAACTCATGACATTAACTAGTGAATTTAAGCTGGAGTTGAGGCAAAAGTGCATTTTGTCAAGACCCTCTGCACTGCAAAATAAAGCCCCCTTGGACAACTTTTCTGGAGAGGCACAAAAACAGAGAAAGTGTTTGTGTAGCTGGTATCTACCCTTAGAGCATTCTTCTGCTCTCCACCATCCCAGTATCATTCTGGAGCACCAGTTCGCTTTGCTACTTTTTTGCTGACAAACTGGCACAAAAGTAAACTTCTGGAGATCTTTTATGGAAACATTTCTCTCCCCAGCCCCCTGCCAGCAAAGTCCTTTCTGAACATTCAGTGCAGCCCTGATTTAAATCTACTGCTAGTAAACCACTTTCCCGAGGGTTTTATGTACCATAATAGTTCTGCTTTAAGGATATTACAGTACTGCTAAATTGATTCCCCATCTTAGCCTTTTCCCCAGGTGCCCATGTTTTGACAATGGTATGATCCAGCTAGACATCTTATGTTTTAATTAACGTCTTGTTCTGATGCTTCCCCCCCCCCTCCTTTTTTAACGTGACAGAATTCTCTGACAAGAAGTTGTCCCCTTGCTAATGATTCCCAAGCACGGAGTGGCGCCCGGTTTCACACCTCCTACGACAAAAGATACGTCATCAAAACCATAACAAGTGAAGATGTAGCAGAAATGCACAATATACTGAAGAAATATCACCAGGTAATTAATTGCTTGTTTTAAGGGGGTGGGCTTGTGAGGAGAAACACATTGATTGAAGTTTATATAATGCAGGAAACAGAAGTTTTAAACTAGAGTTGGTTTGCCACTGTAATTTCAGTTGAATCAACACTTTGGTACATAACTTTTAAACATTATTAGTGGCAGGGGCTAGCAGTTCGAAAGCACGTCAAAGTGCAAGTAGATAAATAGGTACCGCTCCGGCGGGAAGGTAAATGGCATTTCCGTGGGCTGCTCTGGTTTCACCAGAAGCGGCTTAGTCATGCTGGCCACATGACCCGGAAAAACTGTCTGTGGACAAACACCAGCTCCCTTGGCCTATAGATCGAGATGAGCGCGACAACCCCAGAGTCGTTCGCGACTGGACTTAAACTGTCAGGGGTCCTTTACCTTTGTTACATTAAAACAAACAACTCTAGATATTTTTGAAGACTGCATCCCATACTGAAATATCAGCCTGCTCAGGTCATTGGAAAGAGTCCCGTCTCGTTTTTCACCACCAGAGGAAATAAGTGGTGGCACCAAGATTTTGGTGGCGATGCCTCAATTATGGAATTCTCCCCCCTGGAAGTACAGCTGGCACCAACATTGATAGCATTTTGGTGCCAGATTAACACTTGTCTGTTTACCCAGTCATTTATGGGATGTTAACCAGCTGCTGCAATTGGTGTGTTGGAGTATTTAATTTATATTACAATCTGCTCTTATTTTGTTTGGGTTGTTTTAAATGTTAATTTAACCTACCTAGGAACCAAGTGATGGGGCTGGGTATAAAATGTTCTTAATAAAATCAGTAATGGTAGCTGGCATGCTATAGTTGGGAAGATTCCCCTCATAATAGCATCAACATTTATTTGCTTGAGTGTAGCTTTCACCCTAATACCATGAGTGGCAGTCAATATGGCTGATGTCAACTCCTTACCCATATAAATTTGATTAAGCAGTGCAGGCTAACGTAAGACCTAGCACTTACCCTAGAAGTTTTTAGGTGCCTGACTTTAACAAATGAAAACATCAAATTCAACATTACTATTTTAGTTAAAATGAATATATGTGTATCACATTACAATCAGAACAATTAAAAGTTGACAATTACAGAAATAGTGTCTGATATTAACTTGAAACAATTATTTGTGACCCAGTTGTTGATGTGTGAAATATACCTATTTCTGCTATAGTAGAGGCAAAATAATAGGATTCACTGACCATTTTGTATATGTATCTATGGCATACTAATTTAGCAACATATCTTGCAGGAACACATGTCAGGCAGCTAGAAGTGCGGCTGGTTCTCCGGAATGTGTACATAGATAAAGCAGACACATATTTGACTTTGCAGTTCCATGTAAATGAGTCCTTAGTGATCACGGCTACATCTGGGATTAAACTTCATGGCTTTAGATAAGAGAGCATGACTTCAACCATTGTATTCCAAAAAGCAACTATATGTCAATCATTAGGGTCACATACAATGTATTAGCCATACAGGAAGCAGTGATTTTATTGCAATCTGAAATATATATGGAATGTGGTACACATAAGGAATGCCTGTTTTTGAAGCACTTTTTGGCTTTATCTATGTAAGGCATTTTTACCCTGTTTTGAAGAAAAGGCTCCTAGAGCAGCTTACAGATCAATAAAAAGCACACTGGGTTTTGCCTTCAGGCTTGCAATCTAAAATACATGACACAAAAGAAGATAGGAATGGTGAAGGAGGAGGAAAAGCAAAAGTGTCAGTTCTTAAGGTTACTTTTCTTATCAGTTCGCGTAGCCAGTTCAAGGGAGCCTGAGGACAGATACCAGACCATAACTGAGATGCAGTTGATTCATCCCAAACACATCTTTGCCTGACCTGGACTTGTTCTCCTAAAAACAATTAAACCCCCACCTTCTGTAAGGCAAGACAGAGCAAGTGCCAATCTCTTCATCAACAGCTAAGAAATAAGGCCACAAAGTGTCTTAGTCATGATTGGAAAGATGCTCCTCTCAGTTTCATTTTCTTTAATAGCCTCTAAAGGTGGCGACTGTCCCTTCTTTTGCGGGTGTGTCTGTGTTGGGGAGGGCAGCAAAGCATAAACAGTGTTTATCATGTCTTTCTTATTTCCTTCCCTCAAATCTCTGCCTCAGTAAGCATTGCCCAACTGAGGAATAGGAAACACTTGAACATATTGAATGCATTCTGTTTTTAGTTCCGTTTCAGGCATACACCAAGTTTACTAATAAATATGCTAAAGGGCACTATGCTTGCCTCGTAGATTTAATAGTCCCAGGAGTCCTGATAGCTGCATTAAAAGCCTATTTATGTTAAACAATCCACATTTTAAACTTAATTGCAGTGTATTTTTTATTTTTAAAAAAACCTGTGGTTTATATATGCAGACTAAAAATAAAATATAGCTCTAATCCATCTGCTGCTGCAGCCAACTTCAGTTGACTCTCTTCTCTTTTTCTTCTACCACGTTCCTCCCCCCCCCCCCGCATCTGTTAATAACTTTGCAGCCTTTTCTTTCCATTGCATCCTTTTTTTTCTGTAGGACAGCTTCCTTTTTAGCTTGTTATACTTCATTCCTGACTACATGTAAGTGGTGCTGATTTCAGTTGAATTTTAAGGTGGAGTTGCCCCACATTCCTTTTTCAGCTTCATGCTAGTGTTTCCCTTCCACCACTTCCCCCTGCCTCAAAGTCAGCATGCATAGGAAACATGGCAGGACTTGGGGGGGGTGTCTAAATTTACCGTTATTGTATGACTATTCTTGATTCATTGGCTACTGGAATGCCAGAGGAGGGGCTTGCAACTATTTTTCTACGAACAGGTTTTGCTGGTTTATCTTGCCTACAAGAGACCCAGTTCATTTCTCACGGAGCAAACTGCTACTCACTGTATGTTTTAACGTGGGTGGGCTGCATTCTTAGCATGTACGTTTCCTTTAAAAATATAGGGGAGTCTGTTTTTGTCTTGTTTCTTCCTGCTTTCTTCTTTGTCTTTTGACCTGGGTGTTGTGAAAACCCTTTTCTGCTGTTGGACCTAAATTGTAGTTGCTAAAAATGAGAATTTGAATCTTCTTCTTTAATATACACATATGCCTTCCATACATATCAAGCTTTTAAACCGATGATTGAGGGGTCATGAAATGTTTTACTGTGGTCTGTGTTACCATTGGGATGCGGGTGGCGCTGTGGGTTAAACCACAGAGCCTAGGACTTGCCGATCGGAAGGTTGGTGGTTCGAATTCCTGCGGCGGGGTGAACTCCCATTGCTTGGTCCCTGCTCCTGCCAACCTAGCAGTTCGAAAGCATGAAGTGCAAGTAGATAAATAGGTACCGCTCCGGCGGGAAGGTAAACGGCGTTTCCGTGCGCTGCTCTGGTTCGCCAGAAGCGGCTTAGTCATGCTGGCCACATGACCCGGAAGCTGTACGCCGGCTCCCTCGGCCAATAAAGCAACTGGACCTTAATGGTCAGGGGTCCCTTTACCTTTATGTCACCATTGTAGCTGTAGTAGAAGTACTGTAGTAATGATCTAGCATGTATATATAGAAACAGCTTTGTAGATACAGTCAGGAAACATAAGACTGTATGGCCTCTGCTTGCACATGTTTACTTGAAGGTAAGTTCAGAGTGGAGCATTACCTAGTAAGCGTGCATAACATTTTAGCCTTGACACCTTTAGCAGTTTCTGCGACTAAAGAACATTGACACAGCAGTGAAGTCCCAGAAAAAGATGTATGCAAATGGCTAAAAGTAATGGGGAAGTGGCATTAAATGCCACAGTTTCTTATTTGTTACCCTGGAAGAGATCTACACTCAGCAATGTAGCTCACCTGGTGCCTGGGGGCCAGTCACAGGACTGCTCATTTTTATTTATTCAATTTATAGACCACCTTTATCTTTCAAGGATCTCAAGGTTCTAATTTCCCCCCATTTCATCCCCACAACAGCCCAGTGAGGTGGGGTAGGCAGAGAGGGAGTAGTGACTGGTCCAAGGTCACCCAGTGAGAGTTCATGGCTGAGTTGGGATTTGAACCCTGTTCTCCCAAATCCTAGTCCGACATTCTAACCATCTAAAGATGTTATTCCCTCAAAACTTCTTCTAGCTTATAGGGTTGAGTGGTGTGCATTTTAGCAACTGCTTTAAAGTAATGTACAAATGGACTTTAATCTTCTTTAAGGCAGGGTTAGGAAACCTGGGGCTCAGGTACCAAATGCAACCCTCCAGGCTGTGGTCAGAGGCAGCAATCCTCTGAATACCAGTTGCAGGAAAGGGCTCTTGTGCTCAGTGTTATGTATGGAAATGCTCACCCTGGCCACCAGGGGTATTGTGTATATAGTTTTCACTCAGGTCCACATCAGTTAATTTAGGCAGGAAACCCTGGGGTGTTGTTGTTACAGTGTTGACAGCCGGCTGTCTATAAAAGCAGGCCAGCTGAGCTGTTCAGTTCAGTTCCAGCTTACTATAAAGAACCACTTGGAGAAATCTCTATGTTGCTTGCTTTGTCAACCCACTACTTAATACTCAGGTCCTCCTTGAGGTTTTCCCCATACGCACCTGGTGAGCCAGTGTGAGACCAGGATGCTGGAGTAGATGAGACCTTGGCCTGATCCAGAAGAGATCTTTTGATGTTCTTATGTTATATTCTCTGCCTTTGGAATTCTCCCCAGGCCTTTCCTTGCACCCCAAGGTTTTGTTTGTTTGACTAGAATGCGTCCTTGAATTCTGTTAATGCCTCTTGCTTGGCTGGATGGAGACGGGGTGTGTGTAGAAACAGGCCTATTTGTATAGAGGTGAAATATTTGTAACTCTACCCACTTTGGTCTGTGGCCAGTATTTCCATGTGGCCCTTGGGAGGTTGCCCAGAATGTAATGTGGACCTTGGGCTGAAAAGAGTTCCCCCACCTCTGGTTTAAGGTATTGACACTCTACCCTTCTTGCTGATCAGAAGGTCGGCGGTTCGAATCCCCATGACGGGGTGAGCTCCCGTTGCTCAGTCCCTGCTCCTGCCAACCTAGCAGTTCGAAAGCACGTCAAAGTGCAAGTAGATAAATAGGTACCGCTCCAGCGGGAAGGTAAACCAGAAGCAGCTTAGTCATGCTGGCCACATGACCCGGAAGCTGTACGCCGGCTCCCTCGGCCAATAAAGTGAGATGAGCACCACAACCCCAGAGTCAGCCACGACTGGACCTAATGGTCAGGGGTCCCTTTACCTTTACTCTACCCTTCAACAGGGGTTGCAGTGGTGACTAGGAATGGGTGTTAAGCAGCTCCCCACTCAAGCCTTACTTGTGTAGGGGCGTGGATGGGGTTGTTGCTTAGTTCCTGTTCATCCCATCAGCCAAGTTGGCTTCCAGAATTGCTGGGTTACAGCTTCCGATCTTGCTCTGTGTGCAATGGCTGAGCTGTGGGCAGCAGAACAGCTAGCAGACTTTTGCAATTAGTGTTGTGGTATAGCCAAGATTATTGAGATTTCTGTACCCCCTGGCTACAACCTGTAACATTGAATGAACCTGAACATTGAAAACATAATGATCTGCTTTTTCACACCTGACAGATCACTGTCTTGCCAAAAGTATCTTCTCGGGGCTGATCTAGAAATAATTTAATGAGGCCCTCTATACACAAAGCTCAAACTGAGTAGGAGATAACTCTCTAAATTGGCTTCACAGCACAGAAACTCTCTTTTACCAGGCATTTGGCATAAGATGACCACCCTTTAAAACAACGCAAAACCATTCTGTTCAGGCTAGCTGGGATTAGAGAAGAATTTTTGTCTAGCACATCTGTATTTGAACTTTTACTTGTCAAAGCCTTGTCGTTAAATGCATAGTTCTCACCTTGAACATTTTTAGGGCAGGGAATTAATGAAGACTCATTCAGACTTGCATCCCTTTTTGTAAAATAGCTTTTATTTACACTGTGTGAAGCAGTGCAACTTTAAAAATATATAGGCCCTTTAATCTCAAAGGAAAATGCATGTCTTTTTGTCAAAATGTATGCTGAAATGCTCTGGAGGAATTATCCTGGAATATATTGAAATGATCAAAGCACCGGCAAACCAAAGAACAAAGTCGGAAACGATTGCTGTTGCCAAGTAAGAGTTTCAGCAGCAGTGACAACTGCAGAACTCTTGATAGACATCTCTGTGCAAAGGAGATCAATGTAAAAATATGAAGGCTTAAATTATAAATACCTGATACAGTTGGCTTCTTTTTATTTCAAGAAGGTTCCCAGGGGCTACTCATACATCAGATGATACTGGTGGATTTCACTGCTGTGGAATGAGTTGTGGTTACCGATGATTTTTCAGGGGGGGGGGGAACCTGTCATCTTAGTTAGCTCCAGCTCCTTTAGAACCACCCACCAAACTGGCACTACTGATATCATGAAATGCCTCTTTTTTATTATTATTCTTTCCACAATACACAGTAAGAGGGTTGTACCTGTCAGGGCATCCCCAGTATGGAGCCTGCTGCCATCTCTGAAGTTTGCAGACCTTTCTCAAGTTCCGCAGCATTAAGTTATTGTGCTCCAGACCACAGAACCTCACTCGAAGTGCAAGGAATGTTTTGACACACTCCTGGTAATAATGTTCACTTTCTGAAGGCAGCCCTGTTTAGGGAAGCTTTTAATGTTTGATGTATTACAGTATTTTAATATTTTTTTGGAAGCCGCCCAGAGTGGCTGGGGAAGCCCAGCCAGATGGGCAGGGTAGAAATAAATTATTATTATTATTATTATTATTATTATTATTATTATTATTTAAACAGTCTGCTAGAAACTGTAGAATAAACCATTGCTCATAGATCACATATGGTCTTCTGCATTGTCCCAGTGAGGTATATTCTGAAGAAGGTCCCTTATGGTGCCAGAATTGTGTCCTATATAGAGAGAGGAAGGAAGAAACTGATGGTAAAATGTTCTTCATTTCATTTGGAGAGTCAGGGATTTTATTTTTTCTTGTTGGCTTGAAACTTTGCATTCTGTTCATGCTCTGGAGCTTGGACATAATGAGCCACTGCCTCTGGAATTTTACAGGGATAGGGCCTCCTGGATAAGTGAAATCAACATAATTTATTTGTAGGAAGGATAAATCTTTTTGTGGGGGACAGACACACATAGATGGGGACAACACACACCCATCGTTTCCTAAGACATGGAAACACCCCTTAAACATACATTCCTGAAGATACACTGGAACAGCCAAGTTGTGCTGAGGGAGGAGTCCATAGCTCAGAAATCAGTCTGGTCACTATTAAGTCAAGGATATAGAGTCCATGGCTCTCCATTTGTTGGACTACAATTCCCATCACCCACGCCATTGCTTGCTGGGACTGATAGGAGTTGGAGTCCAATAACACTTGGATAGTCCTAGGTTCCCCATCCCTACTCTGAAAATGCAGTGCCAGTAAGTTAAAGGAAGTGCCCAGTCTTTGAAATTATGTCTTTGGATGATGTACAAGGACAGGGAGAAAGGATAGATAACTTTTTCCTCCCTCCCCAACTCCAAACTTCGTCAGCAAGCTTGTGTAACATGCTGCTTTTTCCTGGTCAACTTGTAGATTTATAGTAGTATATACAGTACTTCATATAGTAGGAACACGCACTGGATAAGCAGAACTTTTTATTTTAAAGGAAACCCTACTTGGTGTGTTTTGTTTCTGGTTTCCTATTTTGGGGCCGTAGTAAGTAGGGCTAAAAAGTCCCAAGGATGCGACCTAGAAGAAGCACCACACAGCATAATATCTCAGTTTATCTTAAATGACCCAATGGCTTGGACTTCTCATGGTGGCAGTAAGACAATAACCTGTCTGAAATCGCCCTCCCTGAGCAAATCTGAGTGTTAACAGTTGTTTTAGCAATGAGTTATTTCATGCAATTGTATGTGCAATAATTCAGGTTCATGTTTAAATTTGGAAGGTGTATACTCCTTAAACGCTTAGTCGTTTACAGTGCTGAGCATCTTCAGAAAGTATAATTAGCTCAACACTGTGCATGTCTTACAAATCATGAATTTAAAAGCCTTCTACATAGTATATGCCTAGCATGTAGGGGATGCCTTACTACACAATTGGGGCAACTGATAATTTATGCTATATCCCCCTTTCACTTAGCATAGATGTCTTCTTTGAAAAGGCATTTTCTCCAAATCACATTGTGTTTATTAGCAATTTGAGTGGAAAGAGTGCAATTGCATTTCTGTGTGTGTGTGTGTGTGTGTGTGTGAGAGAGAGAGAGAGAGAGAGAGAGAGAGAGAGAGAGAGAGAGAGAGAGAGAGAGAGAGACTGGAGCTCCTCTTTCAAGATTTATTGTAAATGCAACACAAGAGTGCAGATAATTGCTGCCTTGATAATTCATTGCTTTTTGTGTCTGTAACACATCTATATTAATATTTTCATCAGGGTAGTGGCATGACTGGCAAAATAGTTTGGGGATCAAATATTTGGTGAGGGGACTTAAACTGTGCAGAAGCGTGATAAAACAATAGTACCAAAAGACTGTGCACAATGGAATTGGGAAAGACTACACACAATGGAATTAATTTGGTGAATGTAGAGAGAAGTGGCTCAGGTTTGTAATGCTAACTTTCAAAGGACAAGTGGCATATCTTATGAGGAGAGAGAGAGAGAGAGAGAGAGAGAGAGAGAGAGAGAGAAATAGTGACTAATAAGAGCTGTTGGAAGATAAATTTTAGTATACGAATTCTGGAATTTACTGTGTTAAACAGAGACGGAATTACGCATTGTCAGTTCACTATGCAGGAGTCTTTGTCTGCTGGCATCTAAGAATGAGCAGTATGTGAGGCCTTTGTTTAAAATGCTACAGTACACTCACTGAATGTGTTTAGGAAAATTAGTGTTTTTTCTTTTCTTTTCTTTCTTCCCATAGGGCTCAATTTGTCTTTTATTTATAGATTTGTTTTTAAGTAGTGAAAGCTTTAGACAGTGTGTTTTTTTTTAAAAAAATAAAGAATGCTGAATTCTTGGAATGTATCAAACGAAGACTTGTTTGTGACTAGATTTCCAATTAATGTGTAGGCAAAACTGAAACTGCCAGTTAATGGGCACCAATGAAAATCCTGTAGCCCTCTTTCCAAACAATTAATTTTGTTTGCCTACTTTCCAACAGAAATAGCAGGAATAAATAGGTTTTTTTTGGGGGGGGAGGTAAGAAGCTTTAGGCTTTTGGATAGAAAACTTATTTGCCCCTCACCACATCTTTTTTGTGTGTTTAAAGTAAGTTTTATTAATAGCCACAGACAATTCCCATTTCTCTGCATAACGTGTCAGGAAAAAAGGCTAGAGCTCTAGTATATATGAAAAAACCTGATAGAGTCAAACCAAATGCTTCCTTTTTGGAATGTTTTGGCTCCCGAACGGCAAAAACCTGGAAGTAAGTGTTCTGGTTTCCGAACATTTTTCGGAAGCTGAACGTCCAACGCGGCTTCCGCTTGAGTGCAGGAAGTTCCTACAGCCAACCGGAAGCCACGCCTCAGTTGTTGAACATTTTGGAAGCCAAATGAGCTTCTGGAATGGATTGTATTTGACAACCGAGGTTTGACTGTAATGTAAAACCCAGGAGTGTGGGACACGGGTGAAACTGTGGGTTAAACCACAGAGCCTAGGACTTGCCGATCAGAAGGTCAGCAGTTCAAATCCCCACAACGGGGTGAGCTCCTGTTGCTCGGTCCCTGCTCCTGCCAACCTAGGAGTTTGAAAGTACATCAAGTGTAAGTAGATAAATAGGTACTGCTCCGGTGGGAAGGTAAACGGAGTTTCCGTGTGCTGCTCTGGTTCGCCAGAAGCGGCTTAGTCATGCTGGCCACATGACCCGGAAGCTGTACGCCGGCTCCCTCGGCCAATAAAGCGAGATGAGCGCCGCAACCCCAGAGTCGGTCACGACTGGACTTAATGGTCAGGGGTCCCTTTACCTTACTAAAACCCTGGAGAGCTGCTTCCAGTCAGTGTAGACAGTACTGAGCTAAGTGGACCAGTGTCTGACTTGGTGTAAGGCAGCTTCCTTGAGGTATGTGAGTTGTGAAGGGTACACAATGTGCCATTTATCACTTCTCTCCCTGAGGGAGCAGGGTGCCTGTCAAGGATTAGATGTGCCAACAGGGTTTCCTTCCTCCTTATCTCCTCCAGCTGAGCGCCTGCTGTTTTCTTATCCTGCCAGCTGCCAGCATGCCAGCGTATTTAAACCTTAAATTAGAATACCTGTTTTATTCACCACTTTCCAGTCCAACTGCCATCATTTATTTTAATATATTTACCTACTAGCCTTTGCATGTTTGGTAGTGGGGAATTCTCACTGGTCCAAGGAGATTAGGGGTACTTACTTAAAAAAAATGAACAAATATACTTATGATTTATGAAATGTTAATATAACGGTATGTTTACTTTCAGGTAAGTGCCATAATAAAGCTGGGTTTAATATCTGACACAAAATATTACTGTTACGGGTCTTACAGATATTTTAAATCAATGATACTTGAACATTAGTGTTACTCGTGGTTTAAAAAGATAGCAAAGTGTTTGCTCAAGTTCTTTTCCCTATACAGTAACCAATTTGATAAATAGAAACTAAAATCATAGTTGGATGGATAGCCATCTCTTTCATCAGTCTGGGAATATAGAATATATAGTCCTGCGAGGTAGCACAGTACAGCAAATATGGTTTGAAAAAGAAACACCTTATTGCAGAACATTCTTGTTTTTAAAAGATAGCATTAAAATGTATTTGTTTCATTTGCCCTATGTGGTTTTTTCCCTGGAAGAAAAGTCATGTTGAGTGAAATTCAAAATAGCTGCTATCTTTGGATATGAAGAAAAGGCTTATTTCACTCCATATTTATGTCACAAATGTAGTGTTTTATATGTCCCATGAGATTAACCCTCAGTCTGTTTCTATACTATTATAGATGTTGCTAGCAACCTGAAAAGCTGTTTGATTACAGCTAAGAAGTGTCTCCAGATATGGTTAACTTTGTTCATTTGTATTCTTCTAAATACATTTCCATTTAATGTTGAAGTCACTAAACTAGGTATTTGCAGAACTGGGGGAATAAAGAAGTGTAAATTGTTAACTTTTGCACTTAAGAATTTGACTTACTCTGCTATAAAAAAAGGAGTACTTTTTATTTTTTTAAAAATCCTTTATGGCATTGTACTATGCAAGTAAAGTCAATACCATCCCTCCTCCAATACCTATATTCATGCTATTGTATTCTCAATAGTAATACAATTCTAGGTGTCTTCTGCTTGGGAGAGTTCAGACTTTGCACTAAACCATAGTTTAGTGTGATGAGAATGATTCTCAGGGAGCTTCAGGCTCATGAGCTTCCCTGCCCCTTGTCCACCAGTGTAGCCACAAGGATATGTTAGAAGCTTTTGCTTCCGTTTTCCATTAACCACAGTCTAGCATTTCATTTGCACCTAAACTATGGTTGATGTTAACAGTGAGTCTCTGGAAACAACAGGGGAAGAAGAAGCTCCAAGGTTTAGCATGGCTTCTAAATGTAAGCACTGAAATAAAGCAGAGAAAAAATTTGCACAGTTAGGTAGGTAACTTCTATTTGGTATAAATGGAAGTAACTGCTGGGTCATAGGCATGGACTGAAATCCAGAGAGGAAAGCATACAGAAAAAGGATATATCACTTAGGGTGCTGCTCCCTGACTTTCAGGAAGGTTGTGGAGATACTACTAGGAGGAGTTGATAAGCCCCTATGAACCTGCTGAACACCGAATATGGTGTTGCGGATCTAGGTCCTTTTCTGGTTCCTCATAAATGGTTGGGTGTAATTCTTCCTTCCATTAACTGAAATAACATAAGTTTTAAACACGTCCTTTTATTTTTTCAAAGAACACAACCCAAAAAGTATTTTTGATGCATACTGTGTTTATATCTGCTAGCTGAACGGGGCATGATATCTATTTTGATAGCTCCCATATATCTGCAGGTGGCAGGCTCCAAGGCGGACATCCTTTTTTGTGAGGGAATGCTGAGATCTTAGAAGTGAAAGTACATAGTTTCTACCTGCTGGAAGTGAACTGTGTAATCATGAGGTGCAGATTTGAGGTGAGAACTAGTAGAGAAGGGAATTGCTAGGTTATGTGAATTCTGACTGTTTGTGAGAGACGAGGATTAGCGAAACACCTTGAAGAGATTCCTAACTAAATGGGGGGGAAATGTGTCTTCAGTTTTCATATCTGTGTGGAAGAGCCTTTTCAAATTCTGCAGTTACCCTATAGCGTGGCCCACCAACAGTTAAGGAATGTGGGCGTTCTAGAATTATTTTTTCTAATTGTTTGCATTGTGGTATAACTTTTCTCATTAAATCTGTATGTCTGAATCTCTGTTACTTCTGTGCATCTCTGCAACAAATATCCAGTATGTGTCAAGTTCTAATATTTATTTTTTCCTCTAGTTTATAGTGGAGTGTCATGGCAACACACTACTTCCTCAGTTTTTGGGAATGTACCGGCTTACTGTTGACGGAGTCGAAGTATATATGATTGTTACAAGGAATGTATTCAGCCACCGTTTATCTGTTTATAGAAAATATGATTTAAAGGTGAGCACTGTGCTGCTTCTGTTATGAATATTGCAGTAGCTGCCTTGATAGTCCCCTCCCCGCTAAATGGTACAAAATTCTGTGGGTTCTTAGAGGCTATCAGTAGCAGTACACCAGAAAGTGTCTAGGAAACTCTTTCGTTAAGCTATTATTATTGAAATAGTTTGTGGCTTATCTAACGCCCAAACCTTTTATGGAAGTAAGATAACGTTGAGTTGTATTGTGTGCTGTAAAGGAAGTGGCTTAGCAGAAGTATGCTTGCTAAAAGTGGATAAGTGCTAATGGTTGCAGTGAAAACCATTTGAGGGGTAAAAAAATAAAAAATAGCTGAAGCAGCTCTCATGTCCTTAATGGATTCTGTAGACTGTTACAAATCAGTCTGCATGCGGATTTTTTTTAAAAAAAAATAAATTAATAGAATCATTTTAATGGAGTTAGGAAGAATGTGTTAAAAGTTGAGCTAATATTTGTAGATTCAAAAACCCTAGTAAGCAACTTCTATTTTCTGTTACCATGACCAAATATATTAGGCTGCAGTCCCACTTAGCAAGGGAGTAAGCCCCAATGTACTTAATGGGGTTTCTGAGTAGACAAATATAGGATTGCACTGTTGGTGTGTTTAAAGCTGTCAAACTGGCTCAGATTAGCTTATTCATATCCTGTCGTGTTTCCTTAGCAAGGAACGTGGCGAGCTGAAAAAAAATAAGTTTCAATTGGAAACTGGCCTCTCAGGAAGACTGACTGACCTCCAGTGCACTTTATTTTAACCAGCTGATACATGCCCTTTTAGCAAAAGAAACTGGTGTATACCTTCCCATATGATTTGCACCTTTGCATTTGCTTACAGACTGAAACGTAACTGTAGGGTGGCCTTGAGAGCTCAAAATCCAGAATGCAAACAACCTACATTCTGTTGGCTTAAATAGACATGTTTGCTGGCCAAGCTTATTTTGAATGACAACATAATTCTTTCACCCCCTTTTGGCTGTAGCGTACCCAATGCCTTCTCCCTTACGTTAGTATAAATGGTTTTCTGGAGACAACAAAATTACGGCCTGTCAGTTCTGCTACCTGCCAAGAGTGGCATGCAGCTAACATTAATACTCCCAAACATCAGGCCTCCTCGGTTCCTACAAATTCAATTATATGTACATTGTACACCAATTCAAAAATTTTAAACTTGTCTCACTAGCTGCAAAAGTTGGTGTTTGGCAGGGCTGATATGCTCGTCAATTGACAAGTCCAATCATAGATTCATAAAATTGCAGAGTTGGAAGGGACTTCAAGGGGGTCATCTGTTGCAACCTCCTGCAATGCAGGAATCTCCACTACAGGGTCCATGACAGGTGGCCATCCAAACTCTGCTTAAAAACCTCCAGTGAATGAGAGTCCACAACCTCCCAAGGGAGAACATTCCCCTATCAAACAGCTCAAATCAAAGATGGTCAACCGCCTGTTACCTTTTTTTCATGGTGTCATCTGGCAAGAGTTCTAGGTTGCAATTGGGCGTTCTGTCCTCAAAGCTTCGGTCACTGTATCCCTGTTTTTAAAATTGCAGACATTTCCAGATGGAAACACATCAGGGATAGGGGCCTCTGCTTAACCTACTGCTATGCCAGAATGTTTTAATTGCTTCTGAACGTTGCATATACTGTAATCTGAGTGTGTGTAACTTTGCATCAGGGCTACAGTGAAAAACCTTACTGTGAATCTACTGGAGGAATTATGCATAAAAGAACACCTATGCCCTTCAGTTTTATCCCCAGCAGCAATTTAAATGCAGTATTTCTGTTTCAGGGGTCTACAGTTGCAAGAGAAGCCAGCGACAAGGAAAAGGTATGGCAAAGGTTATGTTTCCTTAAGTTGCCTAACTTCAGCTTTTAAGAAAGGGGGGGAAACAGTGATAATCATGTACCATGATTCTGCCATCACTCTGCCTGTAAATAACAGATGCTGGTTTCAAAATAATTACAAACATTTATTTATACAATAAGAAGCATAGGAAATCAGACAGCATACACACATTCTGAATTTCAAGCATTAAAAAAAACCATACAGTACTATTAAAATACATACAAGTACTGTTGAGTTAAAAGGATCTCAGTAGTTATTTCTAGGCTACTGCTTGGAGAAGCAGATCTGATTGGTTACCAATTTGCTTCTGGGCATAATTCAGAGTTTGGCCTCAAAGAAAAATGGTGGTTGGGTATTTGCATGCCACCCCCCTCTGCCACTGGTGTATTTTCTGCACCAGTGCATAGGTGCTAATGGGGAATTTTATGGCCCGAGTCAGTTGGTGCCCCAAAGTCTGGATTAGGGTTTCTGGCAGTGTGTGTAGACTCACATCACCAGGCTTGAAATGCTCATCTTACCTTGTGCTGCCTTTTTCTCTTCTCCTTTGCCAATGCATCTTCACCTTCCTTTACTGCTTCCTCTGCCTTTGTGTTAAGGACCAATTTACACATATCCCTGTATAGAAGTGTGAAGAAATGAGCGTCTGCTGCCCTCTACCCAGTCACCCTTCCAGAAGTTTTAGCTAAAAATACCTTGCACAAAAATGCTTTGTCTTTGTTACAGTGACCTGGTTCACATAAACATTGGCTACAGCTTGTGGTTCAGTGAGGAGAGCTTCACCACAAAGCCATTTTTGGCTGAAACACTAAGCCAAATCTGGGTTTAGCTCAGCGCAGTATGGGAATAAAAAAAAGGCTTAGGAGGAGCAAAGCAGTGAACCAGGCCACTGAAGCTCCACATTAACTTGTATGTGTGTCTTACATTGGCATACCTAGAGAACAAGTTGGAAAGCATGCCCTTAACTTTTTGAATCACCTTGGGCATAGCACAGCTATTCAATCAAACATGCTTTAGCCAGCTACCTCTTAGGGCAGGGGTCAGCAAACTTCTTCCACGGTCCCTCAGACCTTGTGGGGGGTTGGACCATATTTTGAGAGAGAAAAAGAATGAATTTCTATGCCCCACAAATAACCCAAAGATGCATTTTAAATAAAAGGACGCATTCTACTCATGTAAAAACATGCTGATTCCCAAACCGCCCGCAGGCCAGATTTAGAAGGCGACTGGGCCGGATCCAGCCTCCAGGCCTTAGTTTGCCTACAAATGTCTTAGGGCAGCAGTTCTCAACCTGTGGGTCCCCAGATGTTGTTGGACTACAACTCCCATCATCCCTGAGCTCTGGCCTTGCTAGCTAGGGGTGATGGGAGTTGTAGTTCAACAACATCTGGGGACCCACAGGTTCTGAGATCAGGGGTGGAAATGTGGCTTCTCCCAGTGCTGTGTGTGGTAGCAGTGGTGAGGAAGCACATGATTCATGACACCTGCTCCTGATCTCCCTTTACCAGGGCGGGATTTAGGTTTGATGAGGCCCTAAGTTACTGAAGGTAATGGGGCTCTTTATATAGCAGGAGGGGCCCATTGCTTACATCATAGGAGCCAACACAACACAAAACACTGTTGCTGTATGTAGGTTTTATTTTATTTGTTTTTTATCTTTTGGAAGTGTACATCCAGGTTGTTTTTTTTCCTTTAAAGAGTGGGGCCCTAAGCTATAGCTTGTTTAGCTTATACGCAAATCCGGCACTACCCTATACCATAGTTAATTGGGGAGCAGAGTATCAGAATTGGGCCCTTTGAATGTGCAGCATTTGTTGGGCGTTTTGATGAGTGCAGCTGAGCCCCGCACCTATTTCTTGTGCTAGACGTCTGACAAAACAGATGTGTGTGCAACGACTCTTGACAAGGTGAAGGCTGATCTTGCAGAGGAGCAACGTGTTTCCTTTTTTACTGTAAATACTCTAAAACGGCTTAACTTAATCAAATCGGTCATAAAAGCAAACAAGGTCTCAATTAAATGGGAAAATACGATGCTCTGTTCCTTACATTTAGAATCATTGCTTGTGTGCACTGGAGCCGTAGCTCATTTGTGCCCCCTTGTGGCTATTCACATTTTGGATAGCTCTGAAATACTCCCCTGTGCTTTTGATCAGGAATTCATTGCTTGTTTCACTGGGCTCATTGTTTTGAAACGGTTTTTATGTGCTAGCTTTCTCTTGTCCGTTTCAGGCCAAAGAACTGCCGACATTCAAAGACAACGACTTCATCAACGATGGCCAGAAGATTTATATTGATGACACAAACAAAAAGATATTCCTTGAAAAGCTTAAAAAGGATGTTGAGGTAAGCGGTCGCTTGCCTGGTCAGCTCTGAAGCTCACCACACTTAGCAAAAGCCATAGTGCCTATTGTAGTCAGACCTCCTAGGCAGATTTACCCCACCAATTCAATATTGCAAAATGCTGCAAATAAATGTTATAGGGACCTGTAAATTATTTGTCCTCCCGGTTGTAACTGGGATTTTGCTGATGTTTTTTCATGAGAGCAATATGTTACGGAGGGCCCCCAGTGCACCTGCCAGTACTTCTCATGGTACCCACAAAAGCTATCAATGAAAATTCCTGATACAGGTGCCTTTCCCCCCCTTGATGGGGTGGCATGCCTGCACCATTTCGTGATTCTGTCTCTTTTTCTGCTCTCTTAGATGTGGCAGCCATTGCACGAAGGCCCCACAGCAGTCATTTTATGGTGTGCCATGACTCTGCAGCACCATTTCATGACTGGTGCTCGTGGCACTTTCTCAAAGTTCAAAATGCATCCACTGGGTCAAAAAGGTTGGAAACCCCTGAAATGAGGAGATAAAGGGGGATTAGAGCCATGGTCTATTTACAGGAGGAATGCTGAGGCTGGGGCAGGCTATTGCTTCCCTCAAGCTGGTGGTGTAAACTAGCATCAGGGGGAAACGCACAAATGTTGCTTTTAATATTCATGGCACTGCATCTTGAACTGTTAAAATGCTCCGTAAACACTTGATGTGCCTCTGAAATATGGGCAAAATTGCATTTTCTGCTATTTTAAGTATGACAGATTCTTGGAAGGTCAGTCATGTAATTGTGTTTGGAGTGGCTTCTATGGCGTTGATTAGAATTCATATTGAAGGATCATTAAATTGTGTATGTAGGCAATTATTGTGTAGTGGTTTGGCATGCCACGGTGATAATGGAAAACTAGAATTGAATCTTGGTTTTATCTTTCACATTCTTATTTTTTGGGGGGAGGGCATGCTAAGAGCAGCAACTATGCTCACAAAAATACTTAAATTTACCCCAATATATTTAGTTGAATGTAATTCAGTTTCAAATCAGTTTTAATCTTTGATTTATGTTTCTAGCAGGGACTCTCTGGATCACGGCTTTGCTTCCTTAGAGTCCAGTTTTTCTGGAAACTCTGCACTCTGCTTCTGAGTTTGCTTGATTATGCAGTATGGCTTTTCAGTTGCATAAAGCTGGGATGGGGCTAAGATGCTCAACAAGCCTTCATGGCAGCCATCTAATGTACCGTATTTTTCGCTCTATAGGACGCACTTTCCCCCTCCAAAAATGAAGGGAAAATGTGTGTGCGTCCCATGGAGCGAATGCAGGCTCCGCCGCGACGCGACGGTCCTGGAAGCCGGAGGAGGAACAGAAGGGTCTCCTTCTTCCTTCTCCAGATTCGCTGAAGGGCACTGCGCCTTCTCCCTGTGAGAGGCGCTGCGCAGAGAGGGAGAAGGCGCAGCGCCCCTTGAGCGACGCGCCTTTCCAGCGAAGCCAGAGGAGGAACAGAAGGGTCTCCTTCTGTTCCCCCTCCCGCTTGGCAGCGACGCGCCTGTTCAGCTTCGCTGAAGGGCGCTGCGCCTTCTCCCTCTCTGCGCAGCACCTTTCCTGTGAAGGAGGGGCGCTGCACAGAGAGAGAGAAGGCACAGTGCCCCTTCAGCGACGCGTCTGTCCTGGCTTCTGCTTTAGCCCTGCGCAGCCTCTTTGGGCAGGGGGAACCTTCATCCCGCTGCCCTGAAGAGGCTTGGCACGGTTACCCCAGAAGCCAGAACAGCCACACTGTATCCCAGAAGCCAGTTCCCTCTTGCTGTTCTGGCTTCTGGGGTTCAGAATAATTTTTTCTTGTTTTCCGCCTCCCAAAACTAGGTGCGCCCTATGGTCCGGTGCGCCCTATGGTGCGAAAAATACGGTATATCAAATTATTGCACTCCTGCAGTCTTGTCTTTAAGACCGATCTTCAGGATCAAACTAGTTGCAACATGGCAAATTGAAAGGGAGGGTTGATTCAAATCAGGACAGTGGCAGGAGCAAAGGGTTAAAAGCCCCTTCTGCATCCCCTCATCTTACCTATTAGTTTTGGGGTTTTTTAAAGTAAATCAAGCAATGCACATGAACACTAATAGGTGTCATCCACACTGACCGGCCAAATCTGTTTTCCTTGCAGCTAGCATTCTTTTATTGAAAGTTGTCATGTAACAAAGCATTTCTTAAAGCAGCATAAATTTGGCTCTTCTGCCTTGCTTCACCAGTTCAATTTTGCCCCCACCCAGTCAATGTTCATGCGCATGGTCCAAGTAGAATGTACTCTTGGAGCAGGATATACAGTGGTACCTTGGGTTAAGTATGTAATTCGTTCCGGAGGTCTGTTCTTAACCTGAAACTGTTCTTAACCTGAAGCACCACTTTAGCTAATGGGGCCTCCTGCTGCTGCCACGCCACCAGAGCATGATTTATGTTCTCATCCTGAAGCAAAGTTCTTAACCCGAGGTACTGTTTCTGGGTTAGCGGAGTCTGTAACCTGAAGTGTCTGTAACCCGAGGTACCACTGCTTTGAATGCATGATCTAGTTGCAGGGTACAGATCATGTGTTCAGAGCCTTAGGCACACTAGGATGCAGTTTTACAGACACCTGTACAGAAGCTGTGGTCACTGTATGGCATTCCTCTCCCTTGTGTACATACGCAAACAGTGGGATCATTGGAGCTGGTGGGAAATGAAGCCATGTGTCTCACCGACATTTAGGTACAAATACATTAGTTCCATACTATTTTGCTTTTAAACAATGGTTAGTGAATTCTGCAAGTGTCAGACATGGTGATTACAAGAAGTTTCCTACTAGATAATATCGAAGTCCTGTCAGCCAGAGCATTCAGTATCCCACAGAGACAAACCAATAGCCTACTGAAAAGCCTACGAAAGGCTTCCCCACTGCTGTGACCCATCATACTGTTTCTGAATAGGGAGGTTCCATTTAGCCATCAACTGATGGATGGATTTTACCTGAGCTAGTGGCCATCCACACACTCATTCTGTCACTAAATTGTGAGTTGTGTGAAGAATTGTTTCCTTTCGTCTATCCGGAATCTGCTGCCGGTCAATTTCATTGGCTGGTTTCCTAGTTCTAGCACTATGTAAGAGGTAGAAAGTTCTCTTAAGCAACGTTCTGCTCAACTTCTCAAAGCAAAAAACAAATCCTCAAATCCAAATTATAGCTAGGGAAACTGTCGTGTTTCTCCTTTCGTGCCATGCATAAAATATACCAGACTTGAAGAATCCCACTTGTTTTCCATTGAAGCTTCCTGTTTTGGCTTTCACTCGAGAAAGCCCGTTGCAGTAGAAAATAACATTTGCTGCCGAAAAGTTACCTTTTCCCACCCCCACCCAACTGGATCTTGGGATTTTCTACCCCTTGGTAACTGACCTTCTTTTATTGTTGCCTTCAAAGTTCCTTGCTCAGTTGAAACTCATGGACTACAGTTTGCTGGTTGGAATTCATGATGTTGAGAGAGCAGAACAGGAGGAGGTTGAATACGAAGAGAACGATGAAGAGGAAGGAGAAAGCGATGGGGCTCATCCTGTTGGAACGCCTCCAGATAGCCCAGGAAATACACTCAACAGCTTGCAGCCTTTAGCTCCAGGAGAATTCGATCCAACCATTGATGTTTATGGAATAAAATGCCATGAAAGTAAGTATATTTAGACATGGGAGATATTTCAATTCTTGCATCAGTCTCCAAGTCTCTAGAAGGAAAGAAAACTCCACCAAGGCCAAAAAGCATGATGCCCAATTATCAATTGCTCATCTATAGTAGGATTTTAAAAACTTTTTGGAGTGGGGTAAGGGATCTTCAATGCATGGCTCTGATTTTAACATGTCATTATTAGGTATTGTCTGAATACAGTAAAAGCAGTTCACTTATAAATGACTACAATACTGCATTAGCCAGCTATATTGCTAAATGCTACAGAAAGATAGAGATTCTGAGCTGATGTCTTGAATAACTCCTTTTTGCTTTCATTTGAAAGTCTACTGACTGCATAGACATTGGACAGTTATTTACAATGGCAAATACACCTTGCTTGACAAAAGAAACAGGTGATTGTTTTGGCATGTTCCAGAGGTTCCCTGTTTAGATTTTTACATTGTGCTGTGGGCAGTGTAACTACCAAAGCTGATACAGAACAACAATTAAAACATTTTAAACAAGTTGAAATCTTACTACACACTTAAAATCCCCATCAAACAACCTGCAGCACTTACTACAAATAAAATTGCAAAGTGTGGGATTCAGCCAGAGGACTGGGTGAAAAGATGAGGTTTTAAGTGGTGGCAAAAACTCATCATGGTACTACATGTTTTTTCTTCTAGTCTAAATAATAATAATAATAATAATAATAATAATAATAATAATAATAAAAATAAAAATAAAATTTATTTATACCACGCCCTCCCCGGCCAGAGCTGGGCTCAGGGTGGCTAACACCAGTAAAATTACAGTAAAAAAATAATAGGAAAAAAAACCCTAATTTAAAATACAGATTAAAATGCAATTTAAAATGCAGCCTTGTTTTAAAAGGAGCCTAAAGATAAAACCATAAGGGGAGGGAAACATAAGGGTCAGACTGAGTCCAAACCAAAGGCCAGGCAGAACAGCTCTGTCTTGCAGGCCCTGCGGAAAGATGTCAAGTCCCACAAGGCCCTAGTCTCTTGTGACAGAGCATTCCACCAAGTCAGGGCCAGTACTGAAAAGGCCCTGGCCCTAGCTGAGACCAATCTAACCACCTTACAACTTGGGACCTCCTAAATGTTGTCATTTGTGGACCTTAAGGTCCTCCGCGGGGCATACCAGGAGAGGCGGTCCTGTAGGTATCTCATTTTAAAAATATTCTTGTAGGTCACTTTGATGACCTCAGGCTATGAAGCGGTTTATAAATGTGTTTTAAAAAATCTTCAAAAGCAAATCTAACATATTTAAGCAAAGTGTTAAGGTCCTTACAAATTCACTCAGTCATCAAAAAACTTGTAAACTGTAAGTTTTGGTGTGGAAGTTTTAATTCTGCAGTCACTTTTAATTGTGCCAGCTTGCAATTGCAGCTAAGTGCACCCACACTTTCCCCTCTCTCTCCACTGATTAGTGTTATCTATCTTTCTTACCCCTTAATCAATTATCAAAGAGTGAAAAGATTTCTAGGACTCACATTCGCCCTTTGACATATGGTTTTTAAGACACTATTAAAGGGGCAAAGGTCTACCACCAGAATAACTTCCAACTTGCTTCCGCAGAGTTGTTTAATCTCTTGGCTACAAAGATGTGCATTATTTTTAGTACTATGAATTATTTTCACAGATGCACCCAGGAAGGAGGTATACTTTATGGCAATCATTGATATTCTTACTCATTACGATGCAAAAAAGAAAGCTGCCCATGCTGCAAAAACCGTCAAACACGGCGTAAGTTTCATTGATGTATATATTCCAACTTAGTTATGTTAACATAAGGGCTGGGCAATACCTGGTTTTCAACTTCGCAATATATCACCAGCTAAACACCGCGATATACTAAGATATCACAATGTCTGAAATAAGGATGTAGCTATGCAAAGGCTGGCTTCACGGTTTTTCCCACATTGTGATTTTTGCATAGCATGCTCTCTCTCTCTCACACACATCATGATTTGTGATATATTGCCAGGTCAAAAATTATAAAACCAATATCATGATATGGACTTCAAAACCAGTTTTGGATCGTATACCAAGATATCGCCCAGCCCTAGTTCAACATTAGAGATCAGCAGCGTTTTTAGACAAGTGGCCACATTTTGAATTTTGAGTTCATGCTAGAGGAGCCAGTCACACCTGTGGTACATCTCAGATAACACGAAAATAGAGATACAGCCGCCCACTGCCACCACTGCCCCTTTGACAGTCTTATGCTTACCATGGGGAGTCAATCATGACTTGCTGGTACTGATTGGCAAGATCACACAATATTGAGTTCACACAAACATACACTGCTGCTCAGGGGCACCACTTTGAAGAAAATATTGGGGAGAGGGCAGACAAGGATGGTGATATGGAAGGGAGGGTGGGAGGAAGAAGGGATGGCAGAAAAGAAACCTGAAAGTAAAAGGCGAAGCTCTGGACAAAGATAACTATGAATCAAGCTGGAAAGAGTCAGAGAGGTAGGAGGGGCTTGGATGACTGAGTAGCACAACTTCAAGAGTCATCACTTGCAAGGCCCTGGCACTCCCCCAGCGTGCTTCATTTTAGGGCAATGTCTGGATTTTTACTTTTGCTGTCCTCCTCCTAAATACCATGGTTACCATAGTGTGTGTTTTGTGACATGGACATCATGAACGCATCTCCTGCCACAACAAGCCAATTGTTCTCTTAAACTGCGTCTTGCTTTTTCAGGCTGGTGCAGAGATTTCAACAGTGAATCCCGAACAGTATTCAAAGCGGTTCTTGGACTTTATTGCCAACATCTTGACGTAACCTAATGTTCCATTGGACAGATACAAGGTCTGGGAACAGCAGCAATGGCTACAAGTGTGTAAGGGATAAAAAGCTTCTTTTAAAAGGAACTCTCAAAGTGCTATCTTGCAGAAGGCAGCCCCCTTGTTTACATCTGCTGGCAAAGATGACTGACTGGGGTGAAATACTCGCTTTAACAGCTGCCTGATTTATGCCCAGCATAGTTCTAGCTATTTCTGATGCGTGTGTGCGTGTGAGTGTGTGCAGAAACAAATATAAATTAACTAATAATAACTAAAATAGATCAGCTTCTTACTCGGTGTGCATTGCAACAACACTCCGTGGATACTAGCTGAGCTGGAATGAATGGTTAGAGGTGGGTGGGGAGGAAGGCATTATATGCATGTTGAGTTCTACAATATTGGTGTCGAAACTAAACTGTGGATCAGTTTACGTTTTGAGCTGAGAGGTGCAAGACAGTATTTGGTGGCGATGATGACTATGACCTTACTGCAAATGTTACACTTTACTACCCTGCATGTTGGCACTCTTTGAAAACAGAAACATCATAAGCTCCTTATGCCGGAAGCTTTCCTGTTGGCACCTTTTTCATTTAATTAAATTGGCCCATTGCAACAGGAAATAAGTCTTCCAGCAATTCAGAAGTCTGGCTCTTGTTTTACCAAAATCTAATGTCATAATCATGCTGTGTGTTCTTTGCCAAGGGTAGACATATTTTGAGGGAGGTGGAGCAGGAACATTAAGACTGTTTAATTGTCATGTTACATGAAGATTTTACACTGTATGTTTATCGTATAGGAGCTGAGTGTACTACAAAGGAAATCAATGATGCTTTTTTTGGAAGAAATTAATCATTTTGGGCAATAATAGCATTTTCCACCACATGAACAAAGGAATAGGAAAGTCTGTTCACCTGTAACTGATCAAAACCGAGACATTTAAATGCTTACATTGTGCTGTTTTTAATATTTTATTAAAATATTCTTTTTTTAAGCCCTAAATTTTACTGTTTACATTAATAGGAAAACAGGGATGCTTTGAGTATGTCACAGTATGTGAATCTGAAGTTTACATGTAAAGTTATTTTGCAGTACAGATGAAGTAATTTCTTGAAGTATAATATGCAGTAATGTACCCAAATGGATATTCAATTCACCTCCATGATAGAAAATATTTTTGCAGTCTATGGTGACAGGTTGTTTTGAGGTTATTTTATATGGCATTTTTATTACCTAATTAGCTCTGTTGCTCCAAACAATGCTGTGTTAACTGATTTGCCTAAAATTATGTTGTCGCCTATAACCTGTTTTGAAAAACCTCAGATCACTTGGGGAGGGGGGGGAAGGTTCCAAACTTTGAGGACGACAGAATTAGATATGCTTAAAACTACTATTCTCTACTTAATACACTGTGCTAAAATTGTGCCTTTAAAAAAATTATATGTTGAAACAGACATTCATGGGCAACTCAAAAAATAAACCACTCTCTCTCTCTCCCACTCTGCAACGTAAAGCTTGTTCCACAAATTCCAGGTTGCCTTTTCCACTTACTTAATGCCAGTTCTGTTAAGCTTGCAGCTGAGCATAAATATGTATAGTTGGCTTCAGAGAACTCTGTTAAACATAAGCTGATCTTGCTCTCATGCAGCCAAAGGCAATATCCTTGTTACACTGTACAATATTTCAACAGGGCTGTGATCATAGAATTAGAAGGGACTGCAAGTCCAACCCCCTGAAATGCAGGAATCTGTTGCCCAACATGGGGTTCAACACCCCCCCAAACCCTGAGATTAAGAGTCTCATTGCTCTACCAACTGAGCTATCCAAGGCTGTGTTACCTTTTTTAAAAATGTATCTAATTTGGTTTTATTTTCCCACCGAAGATAATGAATCTTAAAGAGTGATGGGATTCTCAGTTATTAAAAGCAATCACCTTCCCTCTTGCTTTTGACCGACAACATTCTTGGACGCTTTAAAAGGCCCTGTTGCTATGCGAAAACAGATGGATGTTGAGATTTACACTGACCTTTTAAGACCTTCTATCCACAATAAGTTAACCCAAACTGCTGATCCTTTTTGGCAACTCTCCCTTTGTGTGTGGGGAGAGGTCCATAACTAAGTGTTGGAACACCCACTCTGCCCGCAAAAGGTCTTCAGTCCAATCCCTACCATCTCTGGGAAAGATGTCTGAAACCCTGGAGAGCATCTGCCAGTCCGTGTAGACAGTACTGAGCTAGATGGACCAGTGGCCTGGCTCAATATAAGGCAGCTTCCTATGTTGCATCTCATCAGTGCTGTTGTCTCCTTTCCCTCCTGCTGTTTGGGCATACTTCCCAGCCAAGCTATTAGTGACTGCGAGGCAAAAGGCACAGCCCCACATGGTTTTCTCACCACCTGAGTTCTCCTTCCCCTTTGATATATTTATAATGTTAATGACCAACTCGTTACTGTAGTGGGGTAGGAGAGCTGAAAATAATGCCCATAAGCCTCCTAGAGCAAAATATATACACCAGGAGGCGTAGTTTGATCATAGCAGCTAGAGGGATGTGAAAATTTGTGACCCAGGCTTTTTAGACTCATCTACCCCATGTACTATCTGATACGAAAAGGGGCACATTGGTTGCCAGATGTGACCTATGTTGGCATTATTTTCAGCTATCCTGCCCCACGACACTGTTCCTCAATGCAGATGGCAGTACCCCCTCTTTAAAAGTCAGCTGTTCCAAATCTGGATGGCAAATTTCTTTAGTAACCGTAGTTTGTCCAACATCTTGGAATAGCTGTAGCTTCTGTCTTACTGAGGCTCCAGTTTGGGATAGATTACAAAAACACTTTTCAGGTTGATGCAAGGAATGGTTGTCAAGTCATTGACAAGGGGTAGGTCATGCACTTTCCACACACGTCCTACTACCCTTGAGAGACATTACTTTGAACAAATCTTTTTTGGGGTTTCATTTTCTGTTTCGTGACGTAATAGTCGCTGAAATTCCCAGTCACTGCAAACGTACCCCCCAAATGGACGGCGCACCATTGTAAGTTTATAGAGCTCCACCTAGCTGAAGAGTCTAAGGAAAATGCTTCACCAAATAAATGGCCATCTCTTTTCTCACCTGAATCTCTATTGGTACGATTGGATGTATTATATATACTGTATACTTGGGTGGACTGTCACAACAAATGCTACCACCAGTGACTTTTCAGGATTATAAATAAACTTAACTAATTTCTACTGTGCCGCTAGATGTGTCTCTTCACTTGTTGTGCTATTATACACAATTCTCACCACCCCAACCCTGTGCTAGCAGGTTTCCCAGCAGATCTTCCTTAATGACCTGCATTGCAATTTGCTGCCTTGTATCCTGTGCCTGAGTGTGCAGCTAGGGCAACAGAGGTACCTTACTAGTCCTAACAGCATGTTGCTTTTCTCCCTTTTCTCTCGGGTGCCACAAGCAACACAAGTGTCACTTAGTTGCTTCCAAACATGATAAACATTGTGTAGCATCCTTGTTTGCACGCCACACTAAACCAAACTATGATTTGCCAGGCCTGCGCAAATATGCTGGCATCTGGAGGGGACCTTGCACCCCTTTTGCTGTTTCCCAGTCTGTTTTGCTTGGGGTAACAACTAAAGTAAGATTTGGCTTAGGCCCCATCCTCACTATGCATTTAAATTCTGAGTTTCCTGGGAAGGGGGGATTGACTGTTAAATGACTGAGAACTGCAGCTTGATGAGCGGACCAGGGGGTCTCCTAACAACTCTCTGCACCCACAACAAACTACACTTCCTAGGATTCTTTGGGGGGAGCCACAGCTGTTTAAAGTGGTATCATACTGTCTTAAGGATATCGTAGAGATATCTTAGTTTGTTGTCTGAACCTAGAATCATGGTCAAGATACCGTATTTTTTGCTCTATAAGACTCACTTTTTCCCTCCTAAAAAGTAAGGGGAAATGTGTGTGCGTCTTATGGAGCGAATGCAGGCTGCGCAGCTATCCCAGAAGCCAGAAAGAGCAAGAGGGATTGCTGCTTTCACTGCACAGCAATCCCTCTTGCTGTTCTGGCTTCTGAGGTTCAGAATATTTTTTTCTTGTTTTCCTCTTCCAAAAACTAGGTGCGTCTTATAGAGAGAAAAATACGGTATCTCTTCCTTAACCATGGCCTATAGTCACAGGTTGTCTATGGTTAGAGATCATCCAATGTGGTCTGGAGTCTCTGAATGTCACACGAAGCCAAAAGTATCTGTTTCCTTCTGTGCCACACTGTGCTGAAAGGACGGAGAAAGGAGCAAAGTAGGTGTGAGCTCCTCTCTCAGGCCCAGCATCTTTGTGTGCTCCCAGTTAGTCATAATTTGGCTTACCATCATGTGTGAAACAGGCCAGTGTATTTCCTTTTTTTTTTTTTTTACCGATTCATATTCACAAAGCTTTGTATCTTTTTGTTTCTTTTTCCCCTGCTGGTCAAATCATGAGCATCTTGGTCTCATCTCATGCCTCTTCCTTGCTTTGTCTTTCTGCCATTTTCTACAACTTACCCACTTCTCCCTCTTGCTTAATTTTCGCCAATTTTAAATACAGATTTAAAATACAATTTTAAATGAGTATTTTGTACATTCCATCTAACTGAAAAATCAGTTCTAGGTCAATGTCTGTTTATGGGTAAAGGTTGTATCTTGGACTGACTCCACCATTTCTATATCTATACACTGGTTTCTTTAGACATTGTTACCCTGACACTCTCAAAACATGTTCTTGATCTACCAAGTGCCTCTTTCTATAATAATGGTTCCTAGTCTCATTGATAGGTTGCACCAGTATTTCTTGCTTAACCTCATCTGTGGCACAGCTGGATTCTCCGTAGACTAGCCTTCTCCATCCAGATGTTCTCCAGGTGTTTGGTTTATAACCAGTGCTTTTTCTGGAGGTACTTAAGGGTACACAGTACAGTCGTACCTTGGTTTTCGAACAGAATGCATTCCGGAAGTCCGTTCAACTTCTGAAACATTTGGGAACCAAGGCACAGCTTCTGATTGTGCAGGCGCGCCGGAAACAATAGCGGAAGCCGCATCGTACGTTTGACTTCCAAAGAAAGTTCAAAAACTGGAACACTTCTGGGTTTCGATCGTTCAGGAGCCAAAATGTACAAGTACCAAGGTGTGTGACAACCAAGGTACGACTGTGCCAGTACTTTTTCTCCCAAATGTTAAAAGTGTGGCACTTTAACAACTTCATGGTGAGTATTGGCACCTTTTTTTCTACAAAAAAAAGCACTGGTTATAATTCCCATTATCCCTGAATGGGTCTGATAGCAGCTATAGTCCAAAATGCACTCCTTTATTTCCAACCCATTGCTGTAACAAGCAGGATTGTAACTTTGCCATTCACTATTCTCACCATGAGCAGAGCTCTTGACTTTCTGCCAGAAATAATGTACCTTCTGAAACTAGGTTGCAATCTTAGTGCTGTCTGGTTAGTCCATAATTATTTACATAAAATGCACAACCAATTTCCCTTCTTGAAGTTCCTCTTCTCCTTGTTCAGTCTCTACTTGGGCAAGATGTTATCTGCTCCCGTACTCAAAGATAAATATTTTGCCCATCTGGCATCTGGGCATAGGATGGAGGAAAATGCTAAGAACAGTGAAAGTTGAATACAAAACCTCTCTTCCACCACCACACCCCAAGCTCTCTCTGCGTACTTCTTTGTGCAAACACAGCACATAAATTGACTTTGGTCTCTACAGCTTCAGCTCGTCTGTTTTTTGCCTTATGGTGCCTATAGTTGGGAGTCCTGCATTTACACTGGTTCCCATGTTTCTGTCTCTGCTCACACAGTATTTTTGCAAATACCATACTTTGCTATTCTATCTCTCAGTAGTCTTAAAGATGCAAACCAGTATTTGCTGCAGTAGCACACTCTGTCCTCCAGACCTATCTTAACACACCGTTATAGACAGACAAAAAAAAGCTTATTGCAAGACTTACCAATCCTAGAGTTCTTCCTGCGGCAAAGGCGTTCAGGATTTCAGGATCACCTGAGAAGATACACAGGGCTGCATGCAACTCCTAAGGATGGCCCAGTCCTTTTTATGCCTGTTTTGGACAGAAATCCAAATGCAAGGGTTATATTCCGTATGTGATTAGTTACATCTATATGGTAGAATGCCATGTTATCAAATATGTTGACCTGTCTGCAAGTTTTATTCAAAATGCTGGTAAGGGACTGAGGAGCCTAAATAAAGCTTAGAGTTTATCTACCCTGGTGCTTGAAGTCTTCATGGGCAATGGGAGCTTAACTCCCTTCCTAAGGGAATGCAGTGGTCCACAATTCTGCCACGGTTAGTTATCTGACAAGGTAACAGGCTTATTAGAAGTCACAGCAGACCCATGTCTCACTCCTAGCAGGCAGAAGCATGTCTATGAGAAGTATAGGTCAGGTTTTTCTCATACCCACCCCACCATGTTGGCCCAGTAGCCCATCTCCAGGATACAAGGCTATCCTGAATGCTTTTGCCTTGTCCCTTCTAGTGATGCTAAACGTTTTGTGCTAGTATGCGAACAATCGTGCATTTTATGTATTGATAATTGATAATTGTGGCTTGGCTTGATTTCTTTCTTTCTTCATACATCCACACTTCCTCTGGCACGACATGAATGTTTTTTTTCATATGATAAACAGTGGTTTCTAAGGTATGGTGAGAATGTAAAGGAACTAATAGGAGGGCACTGATAGGAGGTACATGTTACAATAAAAGAGTAAATATTCTATTGTGGCCAATTAACATATGCTCTTTTTTTTAGAGTTAATTACATCTCCCCCCCCCCCCCCCGTAACAGTCTTTGTCACTCATTACTGTTAAACTGCTCAGAGAGGGTGAGGACAACTCACTTTGTACCTCCTAGTTCTAGAAGCACATTCCAGACATGAGTAAGGCTTTATAAAATAAAGCACTTTGATTTGCTAGGAAAACCCCTTGTCCTCTTTTCTTTCGTCTCTACCACGTGTTCAGTCGTTTCTGCCGTTTTATTTTGGGTGGTTTTAATTGGCAAACATGTTAATCTCAAAACCAGAAGGCTGCTTTTTATTAAATTTGATCTTGACATCTAGATTTGTTTCGTAACACTTCTGTGGAATGACATAAGGGGGGGGGGGGACAAACTTGATCCCCACTGCAAGTTCCTAAAGAGAAGCTTAAGAGAAGACCTTCAACTGTAATATGGAGTCCTCCACCCATCAGGCCAGCTAGAGAAGAGCTTTATGGTCATAGTAGCTGGACGCATTGTATTGCTGCTTTGCAGAGAGAGGAGTGGGGGCATTACTTTCTGGCTACGCAGACATTAAACCTGCAAAGATGGTGGTGGTGCTGCATTGATGCCATTCTGCTTCTGGAGCTAAGTAGGCCCAGCCCCTGTATGTTTGCCTGGGTGGGAAACCCAGTGGGAATCACACAGAAGCTGCCAAGTGTAACAAACATAAATGGCTAAAACTGCAGAGACATGCTTCTTCAGTATCCGACAGATGGAGTACGACACTCGAGAGAAGGAAATCTTATTTTAAAACTCACAACTTAAAAAGTTTGCAAAGTAGTGGGATGCTGTGGCAAGAAGTCATGGCTAATCATGCAATGATCTAAATGAGCAGCTGGCACTTGAGCGCCGCAGCCTGTAAATGTTTATATGTTTAGAAAAGTGAAGCACAATGCCTACATTTTCCCATACTAGCCTGCCCATAAGAACGTGCAGGAGGCTGTGCAGTCGGGCCAGTGACCCAGCCAGTCCGGCATCCTGTTGTTAACAGTGGCCAACCAGGTGCCTGTGTGAAGCCTGCAAGCTGGACATGAGCACAACAGCACTCGGTCCACCTGTGATTCCCTGCATGATGCCACTGTGGCTAACAGCTGTTGATGGGCTCGTCCTCCGTGTATTTGTCTAATTCTCTTTTAAAGCCACTGAAGTTGGTGGCCATCACTGTCTCTTGTGGAAGTGAGTTCCATAACTACAGACTTCACAGAATCATAGAACTGTAGATTTGGAAAGGACCATCTAATCCACACATCCCTGCAATGTGGGGATCTTTTGCCAAACATGGGAATTGAACCCATGACCCTGAGGTTAAGAGTCTCGTGCTCTACTGACTGAGCTGTCCCAGATGCCATCTCTTACTTGCCTTATCTCTAAACTAAAAAGTCCCAAGCGCAGCAACTTTTCCTTAAGAGAGGAACCTTTCCTTGAGAGCCAGTGTGGTGTAGTGGTTAAGAGCAGTTGACTCGTAATCTGGTGAACTGGGTTTGATTCCCCGCTCCAACACATGCAGCTGCTAGGTGACCTTGGGCTAGTCACACTTCTCTGAAGTCTCTCAGCCCCACTCACCTCACAGAGTGTTTGTTGTGGGGGAGGAAGAGAAAGGAGAATGTTAGCCGCTTTGAGACTCCTTAGGGTAGTGATAAAGCGGGATATCAAATCCAAACTCTTCTTAAGGGGAGTTGCTCTGTCCCCAGCTCTACAGAATCCTTTTGAGGCCAGATGGCCAGAACCACAGGCAATACGTTCCAAGTGTGTTCGCAGCTTAGATTAGCATAGAAGCACTACTACGAGTATTTCCCCCACCCTTGTAAAGTAAAAGATCTGGAGGAGTACACTGGCTCTTGTCAGCTGGACTTCAACAGTGCTGTGAAATAAAGGTTTGTTTTGGTTTCATGCATGTAGATACTGCGCCTTTCAATCAAATGGTTTCCAAAGAAGCTCTCATCAGAAAGAAACACAAATCAAAATTAGCCCAGATCCTTACAAAATCAGACCTAACTCAAAACAAGTACGATCAGCAGTTAAAAGCAGCAGGTTAAAGCATTTTTAAAACTATATATAAAAAAAGCATTGGAGAATTAAAAAAAGGGTTAGACATCAGCTTCTTGGGGGTAAGCTACCATTGTCAGAAACAGGATACTGAAGTTGATGAAATGCAGAGTTGGTTGGGTAACACATTTGCTTCTGCCACCCAAATGATAAGACATAAAACAGACCCTGTCAGGACTGCAACAAATTGCAGACAGACAGCTACTCACGCCTGCCTATGTATTCCTAGGAGATGCCTCTTACCCGTTTGCAGGCAATGCTTATGTCTCTTACGCCACAGATACCGGGCCAAAATTATTCCATGAATAGATGTTCTCACCGTGCATTGTCCTGACGGACAAATTTAGGTCACAGTTACTTTAGGGGAAAGGTCGTGGCCCAAGGGCACAATGCCTTCTGTACATGTAGAAGGGTCCCGTGTTCAATCCTTTACAGTTCCAGCTTCAAGGGGCCCTGGTCATGGCAGGGCTGGGAAATAGCTTTTGCCCTAGAAGCCAAGGATGGCATTTTGTAGGCTAGAGGGAGCAGTGGTTTGATAAGCCATAGGAGCATCTCTGTCCTGTGCCCCCCCCCCCCAAAAAAGGACTGAGGACGACAAATTGGGGAAAGGCTCCAGGCTAGATCCTTTGGCATAATCAGACATAGCTAGGAAAGAGCTGTGGAACCCTGGACAGCAGCTGCCAGTCTGTGATGACAATACTGAACTAAATGTCCCAAATTGACTCGGTGATTTGATTGCAGCGCTTAAGGAAAGGGAATATACTGCTGTATTTTATTTTACTTTATTTTTTGCTTTTTTTACTACTTTAATTTTAATGCATTATTTTTCCTCAAAGTCCTTTTGAGTCCCCTCTTCACCACCCCACAAATCCCATTAGTGTATTTTTTTACAGTGTTGGGAAGATATCCCACTGAGAACAAACATTTAATCTCTTCTACTGTTCCATTACTTGCTTATTCACCCACCCACTTCTGAAAGAGGTTTACGGAGCACTTTTAAAGTAAACCTTAGCATGTTACAACCCTGAGTACTGTGGTAACTTGCTAAACCTGACTGCCACAGCCACAGATGCTCTGGGAAAGACAAAAGAGATCTGGGGGCGGGGGGAGGGGGCGAAACGGAACTCTGATGCTGGACTCCAGTTGAAGAGCGAAACCTCAAGACTGCACTTCTTCCCCAAACAACGCTGGCACTGAGCTGCAAAGGAAGCGATTTCAACTGACAATGTTCTTGTGCTTCTTACCCAAATGAGACCTGATGGGTGGACTATGACTCAGTGGTAGAACGCATGCCTTATAAGGCGATGGTCCTGGGGTTCAATGCCTGGCACCTCCCCTTATAAGGGTCAATTAGTAGGTAATGAGGAAAACCTCTGCTTTAGAAGCTGAAAAGTAACCCAGCATGGCTGGTGGGAATTGTACTCCAGCACCTGGTGAAGGGGACCGGAAAGCCTACAGTGAATAATACTGCTCTAGGTAAACTACCGTAGTTTTCGCTCCATAAGACGCACCTAGTTTTTAGAGGAGGAAATGGGGAAAGCCCCATTTTGGGAGGGATCAGCTCACAGTTATGCAGCTTCTTTTGCAAAGGGGAAAAGTCCCTTTTTTGAGGATCAGCTCAAAGTTGTTGAGCTTACTTTGCAAAGGGGAAAAAATCCTGTTTTTATGGGATTCAACTCACAGTTCTACAACTTCTTTAGGAAAGGAAAGGGAGCCCTTTCTACAGTTTCAAGACAGATAATCTAATCAGCCAGTCACATGTTGCTGGGGAAACAGCCTCCTTCTGCAGAACATTCAACAATGGAGGCCTGGGCAAGGGGGCGGGGCCGGAAAGGGAGCCAGTGATCGACCACACATTCGCTCCATAAGATGCACAGACATTTCCCCTTACTTTTTTGGAGGATAAAGGTGCGTCTTATGGAGTGAAAAATACGGTAATACTGAGCCAGGCTGTCAGCCACAATGGCTATGCTCAGCCGACACAATTGGAGGCAGCAATGCTTCTGAATACCAGTTGCTGGAAGCCACAGGAGTGGAGAGTGCGATTGTGCTTTAATCCTGCTTCCTGGTTTCCCATTGAGGCATCTGGTTGGCCACTGTGAGAAGGGGATGCTGGGCCATTGCTCCTGATCCTGCAGGCTATTCCTGCGTTCCTGTGAGCAATGGCCCGGCTTAGTAGGAGACAGCTTCTTTTTGTTGCTCCTGCTTTGTAATCTGTACATCCTCTGCACAAGTTTACTCTGATACGAATCTTTAACCTTCACTTTTATTGTGGCAATTTAGGGTGGAGCACCTAAGGGGAGTTTGCATAACTTGACAAGAAAGATTTGCTTTTGCTGAGAAAGCTCACTAAAGTGAAACATCCTATCCCGTTGGTCCGTCTGGGCTTGAAAACTTGGATCACTCTCTTTTGTGCAGTCCAAGCCTTTGATCCATTGTTCACTCGAGCCATATATCTGAACTGGTGCACGCAGAGCCAGAGAGGCCTGGAGGCTTTTCCAGCCATTGATATGCTTTAAAAGGAGAGCAGCCAGGATGCTTAGCTTCGCTCATTTCCAAAACAACAGCTATCACAACAAATGGCTGGCCTGCTCCAAGAGCTGTTAAGTCAGTTAAAAGGGTTCTGTTAATAACTCTTCCTTTTCCCACCATACAAACTAAAGCACACAGCCAGGCCAAGTCTTTTGACAGGTCAACTTCACTTGCTGCAATTAATGCAAAACAATTCCGTGCAGTGGAACCTTGGTTCTCAAACTGGAAGTCCAAAACCAAAGAGTTCCAAACCCAAGGCACGCTTTCCCATTGAGAGTAATGCAAAATGGAGTAATCCATTCCCAACTTTTAAAAACAACCCCTAAAACAGCCGTTTAACATGAATTTTACTATCTAATGAGACCATTGATCCATAAAATGAAAGCAATAAACAAAGTACTGTGGTCACACAGTCAATCAGTCAGTAGCTGAACTTGGTTCCACACAGTAACACACACAAAAGAACCGCAAAAACAAACAGAGCTTAGCGTAACACTCAAAATGGAAGCATGGAACCCAAAAGGGAAGCGTGGCACTCAAAATGGAAGCATAGAACCCCAAACAGAAGTTTTGGCACTCAAATCGGAAGCGGAGCATGTTTGGCTTCCAAAAAAAGTTCGCAACTGGAACACTTTGCAGTGCTTGGGTTGCAAGTTGTTTGAGTACCAAGGCATTTGAGAACCAGGGTACCACTGTATAGGGGGAATGTACATCTGGAGTGGTTTTGGCCTTACCATCAGCTTGACAAAGGCCAACATCCTGGGTCAGAACATCCCCAGCACTCTACACATCAACACTGGTGACCACATGCTTGAGGTGGTAGATGATTTTGTCTGCCTGGATTCCAGCATAACCAACAACCTTTCCATTGATGCTGAGCTAGACAAATCGTATTGGCAAGGCAGCTACAGCAATGGCTCGCCTCTCCAAAAGTGTATGGGAGAATGTGGTTCTAATGTCCAATACCAAGATGAAGGTCTACCAGGTTTGCGTGTTGAGCATGCTGCTTTATGGAAGTGAGTCGTGGGCAACTTAAACCTGCCAGGAGTGATGCCTGAATGTGTCAGGACTATTTTGGGCATCACATAGCAGGACAGGGTCTCAAACAAAGATGTGTTCTCCCAAGTCCACATTCCTAGCATGTTTGCACTTCTATCTCAGTGATGCTTATGCTGGCTTGATCATGTACACAGAATGGAAGGCGGCAGGATCTGCAAGGATGTGCTCTATGGGGACATGGCTTCAGACACCAGGTCTGTTGGCAAACCAACTCTGTTACAGAGATGTCTGGAAATAGGACATGAAGGTTGCCAACATCAACCCCGCTGTGTGGGAATCCCTTTCAGATGACCTCAAGAGCCTGGAGACAATCACTCAGGTGATGTATCCACAACAGTGCCCAGAGGAGGAATGACTGCTGCAAGGAGTGCAGAAGGAAGAAGCACATGGTACATCTGCATCAGAACAACTGGACCCCTTCATCTGCCCCGGCTGCAACAAAACATGTCTCTCCATATCAGTCTCTACAGCCACAGCAGGTGCTGCAACCTTCCAACAGTTAGACTCTCATCTCCAAAGGCAGCACACTCTTCCATCGTCTCCCGAGACAGATGGATGCCAATGACATATTGCAGGGGGACCCAGTCATTAACTATGTAACAAAGTTGAGGAAGGCAATAGAGATGGTTTTCTTGCTCTAAACAAGCTGGTAGCTTAGAAAACAACAACCGTGAGAGAGAGAGAGAGAGAGAGAGAGAGAGAGAGAGAGAGAGCGCACACACACACACACGACAAACATACCCTTTCATCAGAGATCCTCCCAAAAAGCAATCTTTGCTGACACTTGCTTGCAATAGATATAAACAATCTACTCAGCAATTAAGAGAGAGGCAGTTAATTTGTGTAATCATCTGAGTCTCAGACTCAGATTTAAAACTGGTTCATTTTACAGCAGGAAACCAATCAGGAAGGAAATAGCTGGCTCCTTGCACTGGCGGCAGTGCCACTACCCAACAGTGAGATGTCCCCAGTATGACAGCACAGATTGAGCTTTGGTAGGAGATGGCTACCAGCTATTGTGTTTCAGTCAGCGCTAGCAGCAGTGTCAAGACTGTCAGTGTTTGTTCTGCCACATGGGGCCATCTTTCTGCTCCCTTGCATTCCGTTTGCACTTCAAACCAGTAATTAGTGCCAATCTTCTATGGTACGTTGCTCAGAATCCCTCTTTCCATCTCATCTCCTTGGCAGGCAGTATGGCTCCTATGACCTTCAGCCCGTGTTGGGAGATGGAACACTAATGTGTGACGTGGTGTATGTCACTGTATTCAAAAGCCTTGCCCCCGTCATGCAGCCCACGCCTATTGTTTTAGCATCTTTGTAAGCCAAACATGAGAGAGGAGTTCAGAGGCATCAACAATTCAAACAGTAAGAGGCACCCTGGGAAGCGCTTCTTCAATCAATATGCATGGTAGCTTCTTTGGAGGGGTTGTTATACTGCCAGTCCGGTGACTCAACACTGCCACTAAACTTGTAATAAATTATCCATCAACCCAGTGCTTTTGAAAGACATTTTAGAATTGTTCCCACCATTTTCTACATAGGCCCATAGCCAGAATGCTTGTGATGAGCAGTCAAAGGGTGGGAAGGAATCCTTGCAGAACAGCCAAAACATAAAAACAGAAGGCCTCAATTATTGCATTAAATATTAATACAGTAACATTTAATTTTATAATACTTTTAAAAGCACAACGACAACAAGGGCCTGTTGCTTGTCAGTCAGGAGAGATGAGCATCGCTTTGCTCACCCCTGGGAAGTTCCGAGTGAAGACTCACAAATGCTTGAGGGATTTGCACACATTCCGTATGAACGCACACAAAACACTCGCCTTTGCCCCTGCCCTTTCCCTTGCTGCCACCCGCTCCAAACAAACAAAAATCACATAGAGGCTCATCTGAGGCAGGTGAAAGTAGAGGTTAAGAGTGCCAAATCCCAGTGGAGCATCTTTTTCCAAGTAGCGGTATCATGGTACTTTAAATGTATACTGTGAATGTGGCCTTGGACTGGCACTGTTTAACCCACCTTCAACTTAACTACCTTGATTGATCCAAGCAGTAAATTCTACACAGGAGCTTTCTGAGGCCAGATGCAAAGGAAGGTGACTGCTTGGGATACTAGGGACCGCGATCAGGATTTCACACGCCTGACCAACTTGCTGCAAATCCTTAGACCCTTATACTTCCATCTGAGAAATGATTTGAGACTAATTTTAAATGCAAGTGGTTTGGCTTGTGGCTTCTGGTTTGCAGCCATGATTTTCAGACTTCACGCCACAAATTTGAGAGACCTGGCAGTAATCCAACTGAATCAATTAAACGTTCCAGAAGGATGCCTGGGGGGAGCTCGGTGTCAAGCAAATTTCACCGCATTCAATACAAATTAATTCCAGAGTAAGTGTCTTGAGTATATTCAGAGTCCTAGTACAAAAACACACGTTAAGAAAACCCGAGGTTAGGACCCCTCTGTCCTGAAAAGTCCTTCCTGACTCTCTTGGTCTAACACGGCTGACAGTCCTGCACAATACTCTCTGCGCAGTTTCAGTGTGTGTGGTTTATTTTAAAGTCCTTATTTTGCCTCCCAACAGAGGGAGAAGGCTCAGTACCGATCAGCCTTTAGGGAGAAATGTTGAATGCAACCTTTTTAATAGAAGGATCATCAGTGTGGATCACACAGCTTTTCAGCTTACTTTTCTGTGAGATTCCATATTGCTGATGGAGTTTATCCCGGTGTCATCAAAACAGCATCCAGGTTTATCTCCTCATGTCTTGCTTCTAAAGCACTATATTTGTATTGATTTTTTCAAGGAGTTCCATATAGCATTTCATCTTACCTATTTTCCCCCCTAGTTTTTTTGTGGGGGTAGCCAGTCCACAAGATTTGCCAGCTAAAAGCATGAGGTGAGCTCTGAATTTAGGACACTGTCTCCTCTCCTGTCAGGAAACACAGCCTTCACCAGCCTGGTGCCCTCCAGATGTTTGGGACTACAACTCCCATCAGCCCTTGCTAGTATAGGATTGCACTAGGCTGGGGAAGGCTTGCAGCAGCATAGGTAAGCTGCAGAACATCACAAGCCAAAAAGAAGGGGGGGTGTTTTTCTATCTCCCACCTTTCTATCCAGGTCCTCAGCGGGCATGCACCCTAAGTCTTGAAGGGGTTGAAAGGACATTATCTACAAGGGGACTGCTGGATATAGAGACAGGTAACCTCAAGCTCAAGGGCTGAATGTGTGTGTCTTTCGCTCTTTGGCCCTCAGGACACTGGCCTTCCTCTGCACCCTCCTCAATTGATTTTACCTGGCGGGGCTATTATCATTGAACTGTTATACAGTGGTACCTCGGGTTAAGAACTTAATTTGTTCAGGAGGTCCGTTCTTAACGGTTCTTAACCTGAGGTACCACTTTAGCTAATGGGGCCTCCTGCTGCCGCCACACAATTTCTGTTCTCATCCTGAAGTAAAGTTCTTAACCCGAGGTACTATTTCTGGGTTAGCGGAGTCTGTAACCTGAAGCGCATGTAACCTGAAGCATCTTTAACCCAAGGTACCACTGTAATATGGAGAAATGTGTGTTTATAGAAACCTCTGACTTCTGCTTGGCCGCAGTGTTTACCATGGTAAAATGGTCACATCCATTGTTCTACTCATTTTTGCCTCTGGCTCTGCCTGTCACTCACATGCAGCCACTGGACAGTTCCCCACAAGGAAGTGTGGCCCTCAAGCTGGAAAAAATTCCCCACCCCTGCTTTGCAGTGAGAATCTATTACTGCTGGTTGCCCAGGGCAGGAATGAATCAAACAAATATTGTCCTCCTTAGCAACTTCCTTTCATCAACACTGATGATGCCAAGACTGCCTACATCCATTCGCCTCTCTGTCTCTCTCATACACATGCCTAATGACTTTGCTCTGCTCTTCTGTTGCCCTGCAGGCAAGTCTGTCCTGCGCACGATCCTCAAACGCACCACAATATTATCTGCCGAGTCTCCACCAAGTTTGTAACATATTATAACTTCCTTTTTGTATTCCCCACCCCACCTCAGGTCCTGTAAACCAGCAAAGTTCCAATGTCTACAAAGACGTCAGTCAGCTAGCATGCAGGAAAGATACTGCTATGCTCTTCTTGACCTGGGCTACAGAGGACTTTTATGGGGATGAGACTGAAAACCGCAAACCATCTACAAGGGCCTAATTACAAAACTGCAATTGACATACAACAATTTTCTAAAACAAACTTTAAATACAGCGGTTTCCCACATGCTGATCTATGTCCTTTTGCAGACAAGTGAAACCTACAATTAATGATCTTTTGTTCTTCTTCCTTTACTGCTAAAGCACTTGGAACAAATTACTTGATCTCTAAGGTATCCTGTAAATGACTGTTAAATCAGTTGCTTTTTTTCTGCTGTTGCCATCTGGTTTTCTTTATAAAAACTGGAACACAAAGGAGCTATGTGGTCCACTGCATACCTGTACATCTCAGGATATTTTTGGCTCCAGTTTTATCAAACTCACTTCAGGTTTTGCTGCAATTGTTAGCAGCAAAATTATTCCAACATACCACCTCTAACAGTATATACTACAAAGTTTAAGCAAAATCCCTGCAACACACAAATAACCTCGTTGCTTGCGGAATTGCACTATGGATGAAGCTTGGTATGGCTTTCAGTCTAGGCATTTATTTGCTGGTACCCTGATTTGGCGGTTCGAATCCCTGTGACGGGCTGAGCTCCTGTTGTTCGGTCCCAGCTCCTGCCCACCTAGCTGTTCGAAATCACGTCAAAGTACAAGTAGATAAATAGGTACCACTCTGGTGGGAAGGTAAACGGCGTTTCCATGCGCTGCTCTGCTTTCACCAGAAGTGGCTTAGTCATGCTGGCCACATGACCCAGAAGCTGTCTGCAGACAAACGCCAGCTCCCTTGGCCTATAGAGCGAGATGAGGGCCGCAACCCCAGAGTCGTCCACGACTAGACCTGATGGTCAGGGGTACCTTTACCTTTTTACCCTGATTTGTAGACCATGTCTGCACTGCAGGTCTTTCTTGGCCCCCAGAATCTGTACCACTTCAGAAGGCAGGTTGGGAGTTCATTACCCAATACTTCCCTGTGTTGTAAGTTAGCTTGGCAGGCAATCCTTGTCTGGTCTTCTTCCTGCTAGTTTTCTATCTTTTTATTTTTTACACTGGGAACCATTCAATCATGCATGCTTCATCTGAAGTGGTGCAATCCCAAGACAGCTACACCATGCAACTTTCCTTAATACATGTTAGGAATCAGAATTCTGTTTCAGGGCTCACTTTCCCATTATAATATCCAGTGAAGGTTGTCCACACACACCGGAGGGATAGAACTAGACCACTGTAAACTATGGTATACAGATATTAAAGGTTACTGCTTTTTAAAGGACATATTCTGGGTTCTCTCCTCAGAGCCAGGAGGGCAGATAGTAAAGACAAATCTTCTGGTGTCGTCCAATCTCATTGAAATCAATGGTTAAATTACTGTGGGCTTTGGTTTTTTCTGGAATGTGCCCTTTTACTTTCCTGTTTTATAAAATACTTAGAATAATTAGACCAGTAAACACTATGTTATGCTGCTTAGGCTAACTTTTCTTTACTAACTTTAATTGGGGAAACGCACATCTTGTGTGGGGTATATTTGTGAATATGGCATTGCCTCCATTTCTTTGTCATGGGACCTAAAATATGCAATTGAGCATGCAACAAATGGCATCAGGGAAACGAGCGCTTCTCTTCCTCTGGTCCGATAAAGATCACTTCCCATCCCAGGGAGAAAGGACACATTTGCATTTATCACTTACAGTTCATTGTCCAGGAAAATGCTGTCACAAACGAAACAAAAGCCATCTCACCCAGTCCAAATGTGCCTGGCTTTAGATTTGCCTTATCTAATTGCATACAGCAAGATCTCTAGCCTGTGTCATGGCAAAAGACACGACTGTCAGTTGAGGCAGGTTTGGGGAGCCATAAATGTCAATGCCTAGCTTCTCTTCTTTTTGCTGTTTTAAAGGAATCTCCTTCTACCGCTCCAAACAAAGAGGCTACAATCCACCCACTCACACAAATCCACTGAGTTGAATGGGGCTGGAGGTTCTTCTTTGCCCAACCCAAAACAGCTCCACCTAAAAAGTGGTCCTGGCATCACTCCCCCACGGTGGAGCTCCCTGTTCTGCTGACCAACAGGATTCTCACCACAGCCTGCAGAAAGTGTGGAAATTGGGTCTTCAGGGGGCTGAGCCAGGCTGGGATCCACTGGATCCCAAGCCACCCCCCCCCCAGTGCCACCAACTGGTGGCACTGTGCCCCATTACTATGCTAGCTCCAGGCTGGCATAATGCAGATCAGGGGTTTGCCAGTCTTCTAGCTTGGCTGGCATGAGCGGAAGAGCTGCAGATGAGGCAGCAGCTGGGCCCTGCCTGTCAAGAAATGCACACCAGAGCAAAAAATAAAATAAAAAACAGCAGGAACTTCTGCCACTTTGCAGATGAGTGGCTTGGCTAGAGGCCAAATATGCTTAGGGCCTATTAAGAGTGCTCAGATTTAATACACCCCAAAAGTACAGGTGTCTGATCTTCCTTTATTATTTCTGTAGTTATTTGTTTTGATGTTCTGTGCTTTTTTACATATAAACTTTTTCTTTTCTTTTTAATGCTCATGCTTCCCTCTGGAGAAAATAAGCAGTATATGTGCAGCTGGAAAATAAACTCAGGACTGGGAACATTCTCACAATTTCCATTCCTCTCATCTTCTCATTTTTCCAATCTATAAAGTTCAGTTCTCCCCATTTCCACATCAGTTTAGCAATTAAAAAATAATAAGTTGTCTGGGAAATTCATCGGCATTTTAGTATGAATTTCTCCTAATATATATATTTTTGCAAAGCAATTTTCCCAAATCGAATGCATTTTTGTATGCTGTTTTCACTAAGGGCTCGTCCACATTCCTGCTTGTCCTATGCCTGGGATCCAAGCAGTTTTCCCTTTGCCCCACCACTGGAAACCCCACTCTTTAGTGCTTAATCGGAACAAATGGCAATCCAAGGAAAACCCATTGCCATTTGTTCCGATTCAGTACTAAACCGTGGGTTCTCCTGGGGGAAAGTGGCAGGGCAAAAGGAAGTGCTGATAAGCCCCAATACATACACATTACATGTACAGTTTAACCCCAGTATTAAAATTTTTGTACACATGACTTGCCGGAGAACTGCATTGCAAAATTAAAGCAAAAATTTCAAAGGATGGCTGTGTTTTTGCATTGTATATTGTTTTGGAAAGTGCAAATTATGTAGGTAGGTTTAATTTTAAAGGCAAACTGAATCAATTTTATTTCCCATCCCTCATGAATGCTGGACCCAGCTCCTTATAAAACCTTGCTCAGCCTTCTGCTCTGCTGATTATGTGACACTGCAGAGAGAAAATGTAAGCCTTTTGGGAACTTGGCCTCTTTTCTATTGCTGTAGGTGCCAAAATGAAAGTGGCACCTGAAAGAGCCTCTGGGATTGGTTCAGGCGAACAGAAATGCAGGTTATCATCACTTGGTAATACAGATACTGCAAATAATACAAGTTATCTTTACTTAGTACTGCAAGTGGAAGACTGCACGTTTAAATAAGTCCCCACTCTTGAAAGGAAGCGTCCTATACATAGAAGATCCGTATGTCATACCTTCTCCCTGGCATTTAGTTTGTGATGTGGGGGGAGATTTTATTTTCATTTTTTAAAAAGTATGGGTCGTGTTCAATCAGACAACATTCCCTCTACTATCTCAAATGGTATGGCCCACAGACAGTCACCAAGACATACAATTTGACATTAGATGGGGTGGAATTGCCATACTGGGGGGGGGAGGGATTAAGTGCACATAGAAAACTAGACTCCAGGGAGAAGAATTCTCTATCCAAGAGAATATAAAACATGATGAGCTGTTTGCCAGGACTTAAATAGTCCTTTAATAGGCTAAACACCGGAAGTTGTGGGAGTTCAAACACAGTTCTCCATCAAGATGCGCTTTGTTTTTTGCCGCTGCTTCCTTTTTGTTCAACACTTCATCCACAGATTTGGGCAAACAACAAAAACCTGCCCCCAAACACTCAAGACAATGAAATATCATCAACAGAAATGCTTAACAGAGAAGCTGGACAAAAGCCCATGCCTTCAGATCTAGATCCGGATAAACACTCCCGCTGCAAAACTCTGCAGCTGACAAATCCAATCCCTGATTTAAAATATGTTGTACGGAGGACACAAATATATCCAGTATTTTATCAGCTTCATGCCTTTTCAGCTATATTAAATATATGAAACACAGATTAATCTGGCATTTAATCAACATGATGCAATCATTTGTACATCCTCTATGAAACAGAAAATCAAGGAACAGATTTGGAAACGGCAGGCCACAGGGACAAACAATAACTCATCTTCCTGATGGCAGCACTGCACTTTCAAAGTGATCAAATAATATCCCATTGTAACTGCATTGATTTTCATGAGAATTTAGAGGCTACTTCAGGTTCCAAAATATCTCCTGATGCTGAAGCTTCTTTGCTGCTCCAGTCTTTACAAACTGAGATTGTGCAAATAATATTTTGAATTAAAACAATACAACATTGTGTGCATAAAAGAGAGTTCTATTGAAATAGAAAATTATGGGACTTCATTTCAGTTGAATTTTCAGTGCCATTTTTGTTATTAAATTAAAACCACATGAGATCATGTAATACCCCTCTAATATGTGGTTGAGTGCCTATCAAATTGGAACAAAATTGGAAGCACCCCAAAACAAGGTAGTGACTTCTGCATACTCACAGAAGTGCTTAAGTTTGTGAATAAGATGGAAAACAAAATTGCCTAAAGGGAACCTGAAAACTTATATAATATGAACCTAACTAGTCCAACATCCTGTTCTCACAGTAGCCACCAGATGCCTCTGGGAAGCCTGCAAGCCAGCAGAAGAGCTCTCTCCCCTCCATAGATCCCCAGCAACTGCTGTTCAGAAGTATTACTGTCTGCAGCTGCAAAGGCAGAGCACAGCCATCATAACTAGCAGGCACTGACAGCCTCCATGAATTTGTCCAATCATCTTTTAAAGCCAGCTGGTGACAATATGTTAATGGCAGATGAGCCTGCAGAGTGGAGTAGGGAGGGGCAAGGTCTAAGGAACCAGAGGTCAGGAAGAGTGTGAATTTACTAATCCAACTTTGTGCCTATTTGAGACACTGAGTGTTTGGGTGTCAAAGGCTGAAAAGAAAAGTGGAGGGCAGGGAAAGAGAGAGAACTAACCTACTTAAGACCCTGATGTCTTATAATAAATATCCTAGAGCAAGGGAGAAATTAGGAGGAGGATATGCCTTTATAATTTCCAGAACTGCATGCCCCCATTCTTATTTAATTATAATATACTCAGGCACATGGGCGGGGCCAGAGGAGAATATAACATCAATAAGAATCAAGACAAATCTGAGGTTCTGCCCCTCCTCCCCAACAAAAGCCTACCCCCTTAAAAAAGCCTTCTCCCCGCCCCCCCAACAAAAATCCTGCTCAGGCAGCCTTCCATTCAAAAGGTAACAATTCTAAACATGTTTATTGGGCAATAAGCTCCAGCGAACACAATGGGACGTGAGTAAAAATTCATAGGATAGTACTGTAAATATCTATTATACAGCCAGAGAAGACAAGTATTGGACAAGCAACCCCCTTTTTTTCTTCCCCTCACTCCTGAAACACACACTCTCACACTTACCTCCCCAAGGACCTGAGCACTACTACAAGGTAGGCTGACCAGATGCACAGGAAGGCAGGGCTCCTGCATCTTAGCAGCTGTGCATAAGAGGGATTTTCCACAGGTGCAAAACAAGGCACATGGGTGGGAACTATGCAACTATTAAAGGTACAGGAACCTTCTCTCCCCCCTCCCCCTGCCCTCCACCCACCTGGGGCCCACACACCTTTTTAAAAAAATAAGTTTTGAATATAAAAACATAGATTCATAAAGGAACAGCAGTTTGTCACCAGTACAGTCAACCTTGTGCATGTACCATAAGGAAGTGTATGAAATCAATGGCTGATGTCTGGTTGACCCACCATTCATATTTGTGATGAATGGAAACTCTGAATCCAGGAAACTGTCTCTGTTTCAGCTACTAAAAGGTAAAGGTAAAGGTACCCTGCCCATACGGGCCAGTCTTGACAGACTCTAGGGTTGTGCGCCCATCTCACTGAAAGAGGCCGGGGGCTGGCGCTGTCCGAAGACACTTCCGGGTCACGTGGCCAGCGTGACAACGCTGCTCTGGCGAGCCAGATCCGCACACGGAAACGCCGTTTACCTTCCCGCTAGTAAGCGGTCCCTATTTATCTACTTGCACCCGAGAGTGCTTTCGAACTGCTAGGTTGGCAGACGCTGGGACCGAACAACGGGAGCGCACCCCGCCGCGGGGATTCGAACCGCCGACCTTTCGATCAGCAAGCCCTAGGCGCTGAGGCTTTAACCCACAGCGCCACCCGCGTCCCTTGTTTCAGCTACTACAATCTGCCAAATATTGCTGATTCAATCACTAACCCTGCAGCCAGATACCAATGTCCAATTTTGTGCTGCTGCAAGCATGAAGATTACTAAATGTTTTAAGCAAAAGTTTGGTTTTGATTATCTGGAAATAAAGACAATGAACAAATTGAAATTCTGGAGTGGTGGGTTATGTATGATATTAGGCCAAACAACTGGAACCCAAAGGTTTACACTGAGAGAAATTTCTACCACATATACTAGTAGCTGGCAACATAAGATGAGCCTGATGGATCAGGTCAGTTGTCCGTCCAGTCCAGCATCCTGTTCTTACAGTGGCCAACCAGATTCCTACAGGAACCAAGCACAACAACTCTCAAGAAGCTCCAGCCCATGGCTTAATTAAATCCACCAGGCCTCCACTTGGCCAAAGAGGCTGTTTTGGCCAAACCACACACACTGCCCTAAACTTGATGTAATAATATGACATCAGGCGAGAGGCAATTACAAGTCACAGCCACACCAAAAAGGCATTTGCAGGAGTCACCAATCAGATACAAGTGCATTCTTTTTTCAGAATTTGCTTCTAAAAATGCTGTCTTCATCATCCTACTGCTATGAGTTTGAGTGTGAGGACAGACTCCCCATAATTCCTGGATTTAGTAAACATTAGAATTAACTAACATTTGAGTAATCTGTGCCAAATACTGAAAACCCCTGGATTTACATTATGCTAACAACCCAGACCAGCTTGGCATAGTCATTAACAGGGGACAAAGAAGGCCAGTGAAACCATCGGAGGGCCAGTGAAACCACCAGAGGACAAGACTGCCAGACAGGGAGGATGTCATGAACTAGCTCTCTCACAGAGGGGCTCCAACTCCAGCTGTGTGTGTTAGTGGGTGGCGAAAAGAAAGGCTTTTGGGTTTCAGTTTGGACTACAGAGGATGAAGGGAAATCGTGGTGTTTTGCAAGTAGATTGAAAGGCGAGGGAGAAGTGGGGCCGACAGAACTCTTGGCAGGCTGGCTAGAGCAAGCTGTAACAAAGGGACAGGCGGTATGGTTGGTTCTTCTGTCTGTAGACCTAATCCTACTGCTCCGAAGAGAGGAGCAAAGAATCATCTTGAGAAGTGAATGCTGGAAATCCTTCCACTGTAGACTCAGGTTGTATATATGTGTAAATAAATGATATTCCATAAAGACACTACAGTCTCCACTGCACCTAATATCTGAAGGAAACACAAACCCTGGGTAGGTGCTGCCAACTCATGGGGACACTCGATCAGAGACTGGAGTGGCATATAACCTTGTGAATTTGGTTTACCAAGCCATAAAGTTTTCTAGCGCTTCTATGGCAAATCTGGAGGCGAGGAAATTAAAATAGCCTAGCATATGATCAGTGCTTCAAGTAAAACGGTATATTATGGGATATGCACACTAATGGTGCTGTGTTTTTATTTTAACAGTTTATTCTTTCAGCTGCTAGTATAATTTCCTCCATGGAGGAAAATCACACGTGACAGCCTTAAAACAATTTATTCACTGCCAATTTCCTTCTGAAAGTGAACAATTATATTAGCATTTAGAAGAACTGGACACTTCCCCAAAAGTTCCTTGCGCGTAATCCATAAAGAAACAGAAACTCGGCAGCTTTCTTTATGTATAGCTAATTTCATCACCGTATTTTGCCTTTCACAGAATTGTATAAGACAAGGTAAGCATTTAATCTCTTGAACAAATGTTTCAGTGCCGCGGTCAAATTTACACTAGATTGTGAGCAAATTGGCAATTTTAATGGTCAACATAACTAAGCTAAATGTGAATGGTAAATACAATTTTATCTGATTTTGTATTTTTAACCAACAGAATCTGATTCTGCAAACAACTGTGCAGAGCTTCGCATTATGATTTTTATTGCAATTAGGTCAATTCCTTGAATAAGCTCTTTTTGGTGGTTTCTGTTCTAAGAGCTTGTGCCTCTTTTCACAAGCTACTCAAAAGGGATTGCGGCTGACAACAGGATCGAAATGTCCCAAGGCACTTCCAGCCACTCTTTTAATTATGATTTACATAGAATAATGGGCTATTATGTAATCTATGGACAAAATTTTACCAGTGCTTTAAAGCAATGCTAGAGCAACACAGCAACCAATAAAAGTAATAGAATCCTAGAATTGTAGGGATGGAAGGGCCTCCAAGGGTCATCTAGTCCATCCCCGGCAATGCAGGAATCTCAGCTAAAGCATCCATGACAGATGGCAATCCAAGCTATGCTTAAAAACCGCCATGGAAGGAGAGTCCACCACCTCCCAAGGGAGATTGTTTTCCTGTTGAACAGAGTCTTCAGTCATTTTAAAGACTAACACATTTATTGTGTGTCTAATTTATTTATGACCCAAACTGATTACAGCTCTTACAGCAAACTCATAGGATCACTACTTATGAATCGCTTTTAAAAAAGAGGAAATGCATAATCAAAAGGAAATAATTTGCATAGAATGTGCATGTGCGTCACACACAGAGACACAGAAACTTAGAAAGAACTGCTATGATTTCAAAAGAAACACATCTTACCCACAGTGAGGACAGCTGTGAATCTGTGTGCCTGCTCATCTGTCTAGGTGGTGTTGACGGGAAACTTCCAAGGCCACACTTGCTCTCCCTTCTTAGGACTCCTTCTGTTTACTGAGGATTCCTCCTGACTTGCTTGCAGGACATTTACGCAATTAAGATTGTATCTAGCCTTTATTGAGCGTTTGTTCTGATCTGTTTGCAGGGAGGTCCTATGACAAGGAGCCAATTCGTTCCTAGAAAATATATCAAACAGGACATCAAGAAAATATTAAAACAACAAGAAGCACGATTAATATTTTTATTTAAAACATTACAGCCAGTAGGATTAAATTCCGAATTTGATCTTTCAGTTTTCATTTAATTACAGCAATGGGTATTGAAATGTGTGTCTGGATGTGAAATGTATGAGATGTAAGTACTAATAGTATCATGTCTATCCTCTACTCCACCACCTCACCTCTCTACTAATGTAAAACACCTATTGAAAAGCCTATAATGAGAGAATGTGTGTATACATTATACATACATACATATATCTATCTATCTATCTATCTATCTATCTATATCTATCTATCTATCTATCTATCTATATATATATCTGTAATCAAACAGGGCTACCTTGCTATTCAGTCTTGTATGCTTAAGCCAAGAAATTGTCTCTTCAAAGATATGTAAGTACATAATTAGGAACTTTTGCATCAAAATTGATTCTTTGTTTGTAGTGGGAGAATTTATATTTACTTTGTATTCAGTTGAACACCTAGAACTGTACAGTGGTACCTCGGGTTAAGTACTTAATTCATTCCGGAGGTCTGTACTTAACCTGAAACCTGAAACTGTTCTTAACCTGAAGCACCACCTGAAGCTAATGGGGCCTCCTGCTGCTGCCGCGCCACCAGAGCACGATTTCTGTTCTCATCCTGAAGCAAAGTTCTTAGCCCGAGGTACTATTTCTGGGTTAGCGGAGTCTGTAACCTGAAGCGTATGTAACCTGAGATACCACTGTATTATGTTGATTCTGCTAAGATTCCGTTTGGATTCTTATCAGTTAGCACTAGTAGACGCACTGATGGCACAAGACAACTGGAGAAGTCCAGAAAACTGTGCTCAGGAAGTGTGCTATCCGCCAACCCTAACAAACTGGCCCCACCGGGGGCGAAACAGCAGCCTCTCAATTGCATGGACTGCTAGGACAAAACAGGGATAGAACGCTGGTACCCTGTCTTCTTTATTACTTCATACGCTGTTTCATCAGCACCTCACAGAATGACTGCAGCAGGAGTTAGCAATGGGGGAAAGTAATATCTGGGAGATCCTGGATTTGTCCCTCAGAGAGACCTTAAACTCTACCTCCAAATACAATTTGTGAAATAAGGTAGCAACTTATACTGCAGTATCTTAGAAGGGAGTTTGGCTTTAGGCCAGCTTCTTAAAATATGTGTGTACCTATGAGAAAGAGAGGATGGGGTCACAGCCAAAAGCAAGTCAGATTTGTAATTCTTCCCAGCATTTCCATTTAAAAAAATGGGGGAGGGGGGAGGGGGGCACCTGTGGCGCTCCAGAAGCTATTGGATTCCAGCTCTCATCAGCCACAGTATAGCTTAACGGTCATGGATGATGGGAATTGTAGTTCAACAACATCTAGACATTTGGTCTTCAACCCTGGGCTGTTGTTGAAGGGACTACAATTCTCACCATCCCCAGCCAGTTGACACAATGATCAGGGGTGATGGGAGTTGTAGTCTAATAATATATGGAAGGCACCATGTTGGCTACAGCAACATATCCTGGTGCCCTCCACATGGTCTGCACTACAGCTCCTATCATTGGCCTTGCTGACTGGGGGCTGATGGGAATTGTAGTCCAAAACATCTGGAGGGCACCAGGCTGAGAAAGGTTGACCTAAGGGTACAACCAGGTATAACCTTTAAAAAACCATCTAATATGTTAAAAGTCATATAACTGAATTAAATATGAATATTATTTATTTATTTGTTTTAAAAAATAAGTGTTTGGGGTTTGTTAGATATACTAGTGCAAAGTTGGTTCACACCTGTGTATTCATCACTTGATAACCGCAGCATCAAGTGACAAGTTGTGTCTATTAATGAGCCACAAATCGCGCACGGTCAGCTGCAAGTTCTCAAGTCCTGAGTAATCAAGTTGATTACTTGCATATGTGAAAAGGTGGAATCACGGAGGGAGTCAGTATGGTATGTACTGTTAGATTGGCATATGCAGGAGAACAAGTGAAATAAGAGCAAGAGAAAGGCTTCTCTTCCTACAGTACATTTTGCACTCTTATTTTCTGGCTAGGCGGCTTATGAGATGCATCAGCGCAAGCCATCCTGACTCAAGGTAAGCTCAGTTTCTACACTGCACATCTGTTTCTTCTAAAGCTTTTCAAAGCAAGGGGCAGCTTGCAAGCTGGTCATCATTTAAATTGGGGACGGGGAGCCTGTGGCCCTCCAGATGTTGTTGGACTGCGGCCTTCACCACGGTGCCAGATTTAGTATGGTGCAGACAATTCCCCTGCACAATGTGCCAAGCTGAGGGGGTGCAAAATAAGAACACCTATATTTATACAGATACCTACTGAGAAGATCCATTAAAAAAACTGTAATTCCCAAAGGAATTAATGTGAAAATAAGATTTTAAAATTCCTTCCAGTAGTACCTTAGGTGTTACTGGAAGGATTTTTAAATTTTGTTTCGACTACAGCAGACCAACACGGCTACCTACCTGTAACTGTGAAACTAAGAGGTATTGCTAGGGCAAACTTCGTCCTCGCTCAGGAACCGTATTACCAAAGTCTGCCCCTCCCTGTCCATCAGCCCCAGCCAGCATGGCCAATGGTCTGGGCCACAGGTTCGCCATCACTGATTTGAATCTTAGAAACAAAACGTGTGAAGTTTTTCTCCCCCACCTCCCCTTTGTGTGTAACTTAAGCTACATAGCCACAGGATGAATCCCGATTGTTGAAATGTATTCCCAGCAAACCATGCAAGGTTTCAGAGGGGGAAAGGCCAAGGTGAATAATGCCAGAGCTTCCTTTTGAAGCCCAAACACCATGTTGTGTTCAAACAAGCACCGAACCCTTGGCCCAAGAGTGTGTGTTCCTAGAGAGCAGATTCTGGTGCCACCCACTTATCCTGAATCACAGGAGCTTCTCCAAGGAGCTCAGGGTGGTGCATGTTGTTCTCCTTGCCCTCATTTAATCCTCACAACAACCCTGAGAGGTAGGCTAGGCTGAGAGGCAGTGACGGTGAGCTCCATGGCCTAGTGGGGATTCAAACCCAGGTCTCCCAGGTCATAGTCCAACACTCTAACCCCGTAGTTCCCAAGGTGGGGCACGTGCCCTACAGGGGGGCAATTTGATTTTTAAGGGGGGCAATTTGAGAAAGAGTTAGACCAAGTTAATGGCCTTTTAGGCTTCCTTCACATGAATAGGAGTTCACTTTTTGAATATTAATTATATGTCACGGGAGCGGGGGGGGGGGCATCAGGATTTTAGAGATGCTTAAGTGGGGCATAGGGACCCGGGTGGCGCTGTGGGTTAAACCACAGAGCCTAGGACTAGCCAATCAGAAGGTCAGCGGTTCGAATCCCCGCGACGGGATGAGCTCCCGTTGCTCGGTCCCTGCTCCTGCCAACCTAGCAGTTTGAAAGCACGTCAAAGTGCAAGTAGATAAATAGGTACCGCTCAGGCGGTAAGGTAAACGGCGTTTCCGTGCGCTGCTCTGGTTTGCCAGAAGCGGCTTAGTCATGCTGGCCACATGACCAGAAGCTGTACGCCGGCTCCCTCGGCCGATAAAGCGAGATGAGCGCCGCAACCCAAGTCGGCCACGACTGGACCTAATGGTCAGGGGGCCCTTTACCTTTTTAAGTGGGGCATGGCCAAAAACAGGTTGGAAACCACTGCTCTAATGGCTATGGCACACTGGTATTTGCGAGATTAATTCTAAAAATCACAGGTGACCTTTTATCAATGCAAGCGGATTCCAAAGAGGTCGGCCATTTTAGGAGGAGCAAGACGCCACCCGCCACCTCAGCGATGGGGTCTCGGGCAACCCAGGAAAGCTCTCCGGCCCCATAAAACTGTTAGGCCTTCGAGGTACCCCCAGACGACGACTCCTTCTTCCGGCAAGGACAGACGGACGCAGCGCTGCCCGCTGTGGGATTTCGCCCAGCGTTGCAGGTAGCTCCTCCTTCGCCTGCTCTGGCGCAAGGCTATGCAGCTCCTTTCCCCCCCTGGCGCCGGTCAAAGCTGAGGCAGGAAAGCGGGGCTCTCCAGGGACTCCCGCCGCGCGGCTCCCATGGCAACGGGAGCTGGCGGGCTCGCGCTTGCCGCTGCTGCTCCTGCTGCTATTTTGCAGCCGAGGACGCACGAGGAGAACCATTTTGCTCCGCAGACCCGGGCGGGGTGTGTGACTTGTCGAGGGTTAATTCGTTTGCGGCTTGTGGAAGAGACCCGCTGACCGGAGGAGGTGGTCGCCGCGGTGCAACCAGCAAGCGGGGCTCTTGCAATCCCATGCAGCGCTTGCTGCTCTGTGCATGTTTTTTTTAATTAAAAAATAAATAGATACTAAACGCCGTTGCACTTCAACTCCGCTCAGCCTGTGCCAGGAGATGCAGTAGTCGGGGAGGATAAGATTTGCAAGCCCCAATCGCATCTGAAGGGCCACAGGATCTCTTATGCCCCCCCCCGTGGGAAATTGTTTCATTTTATTACTGTATATTTTATTAGAATAATTTCATTTATATAAAAGAGAGTGACAAAAGAAAAAGTGAGGATGAAAAAGAAAAAAAACCGCTCAATTATATTTCCATACATTGTGTACAGATGTGTATAATCTTATTATCCTAATACACACATCATACACGTGGTTTCATAACTATAATGCAATAATAATTCTCTTCTTCCCAAGAAGAAAATCCAACTGAATAATGTACTTGGTCATTTGTGCACTAACTTGGGACAAAGTTGTTTCTATTTTTTTTAAAAATCATACTACATATATTAATTAGCTGATCAAACAATTACTGGTCTGGGTTCTTAGAATGGCTGCGCCAACCACGAGGGGAACTTACTCTGTTTAATTTCTTCCTGATTTCATTTTCTTCAAACAAACCCATATTCTTGTAATACTGAATAACATTGCAAGCAACTGGTGATATCAAACTACTAGCTCACATTTTCCCCATTTTAATCTGGTTTTACTCTTTCTGGGAGAAATCAGTTATACGGTATTTGATTTTTTAAAAATGTTGCCAACAACCTGTTCAAACAACCTGCTTGCAGTATTAAGCCTCCACCTAGAAGCACCCTGGGTGCCCATTAGCTTGACTCCATCGTCATTTCCAACCATAATCAACTCCCAGACATCTGGTTTATTGATGGTTTATCCTGATTTTGTTTGCACAGAGTTTGCAAGGATGTTAGATAATGCTGATTGTTTATTGAGTATTCTTTCTGATTTGTTTTACTGGAGGTTGTACAACATGGCAATTATTATCCAACGCTGTCCAGTACATTTCCCCTACCGTTTTTGTTAACACAAGAACTCTGATTTGGGGCAGGAAGGAGGTTTGTAGCACAAGGGTACCAAACCCATTTTAATTACACAACTTGAATTTGCCAGTATGAGACTGAATTCTACTTGCAAAATAGTCTGAGAGCAACTGATGGAGTTGGTCATAAGTACAGGGAGCAGCTTAGAGAATGAACTGATTTTGCTGAAAGATGGAACTGCTTGGTTGAGTTCTGGAATCTTGTGTTATGGAAATGTAAGATTTGGAATATTTTTGTTTATTAAACTGCAGTAGTAGCGTTGCCAAAGGATGGAAATGTTTTGCTGATTTTTGGAAGGTGTTGAGATAGAAAAATGCAAGGTTTGCTCTTGCTATTAATTATAATAGCAATAAAATTTAACAAAAAAAGAATAGAATGTGAATTTTGAAAAATACAATGAACAGATCATACTGAGTTCAGAGTTGCTTACATTTAATGTTAGGATGCTTATAAAATTGGGATCAATAATCAGTAGCTATATTGCACTTTACTGTTTTGTCTGAACAACTGCTGTTAAGACTGTGCTTTTAGCAGATTCTGTATTTAATCCTGCCATAATCTGGATCATTAAACTTATTAAGATCTTGTTTTTTGAGGGTGAATAAAGCACAATATGCTTTTTGCAACTGATAGCTTTATGACAAAGGGAGAGACAGACCTTTGCAAAATAAGACTACTGTAGAAGGCTCTCGGGAACACTTTTTTTAAATTTAACATATTGTCCTTATTTATTTGCTTCTTTTTGACTTTGTGTGGTTTGAACTATGCAGATGACACTTATTTATTTATTTATAACGTCTTTTTCGCTCCCGCCATCCTTGCTTCTTTTCTGATTAACATTGAAATGAGTTTTGTCTACCTCATTTCCTCCTTCTTTGTGCCGTTTCTAATGATTTTGGGCCAATCCTAATTTCCATTAAAGTAATCGATAGAAAGGCTCCCATTGATTTCGGAGGAAGCTAGTTTGGGGCTTTGATGTTTCCTTTTCTTGCAGCTCAATATTATTTTCCTGTTCAAAAATGTAAGAAATTGACTTGTTTAATATTTTTCTTTTTATCCTTGCCCTTTCCACTTTTCACCCAAAAGTGCTGAATAAAGGAACACTTACTGGTATGACCCTGCTCCATTAAGAGCCCAGATGTAAGATTTTTGCTGGCAAGTAAGTGCTTAGGAATGGGGTGTTCCAGGTCGCCATGTTCTTATTAGGTCTGTCAGTGGCTATTAGTCATGAAACCTTAATGGACCCTCCATATTCTGAGTCAATAAATTGTTGATTATCCACTGCTGGAACCAAACAATAGGATATCGAAATTTCCATTGTTCCTATACGTGAGAGGAAATGGCTGATCAAAATGAACTTTGCTCTGCACCATCAAGACCATTTCTCACATGCTTATATACTGGTGAAATGTCACAAAACTTTACTGTATCAAGTTGAGATTTCCCCACTAATTTTCGGAGACTGTATGGCCCAATGAACAGAAAGATAGGCAGGTATGAGGTCTGGTGCCTGCTAAACTTTGGTTTCAGTAGATGGTCTTGATTTGGGCAAGTCATTGGCCAGGTTTTTGGTGTAAGGCTAAACCATTGTTTGTTTAGCTTAGCTTTGGTTTGCTTGAACATCAGAACCTGCCTGAAGCAACTAACTATGGTTTCCTTGGGGCCAACAACCACAACCTGAAATTATAGATTGCCTCCATGGTGTTGGCATTTTCCAGGAAGGATTCAAGGGTATACGAGAAAGTTTGTGCAATTAAAGTGGATTGAAGCATTCTGCTGCCTTGGTGCAACAAATGACAAGAGAGCAACCAAGCAGCAATTTCCTGTCTTCTACAAAGCACTTTTATATAAGAGCCAGGTATACACAGAACGGGCAAGGAACAACAAACCAATGTTAGTAAAACAAATGTGGTTTACTTGATCATCCATGAACCTGGATTTTTCTACAAACCACAGATGTTTAAAGCAAATAACAGTGGGTTTAGCTCACATTGTCTCAGTCTTGGTTTTATTGTCTGTGAAAATGGGACTTCTAGTTATCTACTTCTGTGTGTGTTATAACAGATGTGATAAGGATTGTGAAGCAGTACACAGTAAAAGCTGTTGTTTTGCAACTCCTATAATTGCTATTTTAATATTAAACTTACATGGGCCACATCTATTGTACAAAAATGGCTCTTCTAGCTCACATTAGCGTTCACATGAGTGCAGTGTGAGAGAAGGCCCAAAGTACTGTTTGTGTAATGTGTTCATATGTATATAAGGCTTTTTAAAAGTGTTGGTTCCATAGTTTGTTTACCATTCTAACAATATGATGCTGCAAATTTTACAAAAGAAAGAAAGGTGAAAAAGACGTATTAGGATAAAACACATATTTTACCTATAGATGGCTACTTTGTATATTTTAAGAAGACAATTCAGTGTGCTGAATTTATCTAATAAATGCTGTCACTTAAAAGTCTTTATCAATTATACCGAAGTTAAGATAAAGATTTATTGGTCTGGAAGGTAAATAATGACCAAAGATGAACCCAAAATCAATATTGACTTTGAAGGATAATCAGACCTGAGAACTGTCTCAGTATTAAGTCTGCGGTACAAAAAAAGGAAGTCTTCGCATTTCTAAAACCCACTCCATACAAACCCCACTGCTAGGTTGTAATAATAGAAAAGCAAATGAATTGTAATAGAAAAGCAATAAAAGACAATTTGCTTTACACGCATATATGTATGCAGTGTGTGATGTTTGCCCAAAAAGAGCTAATTTGGGGAAACCTCAAAGGCTTGTGTATCCCAAATAGGAATCTTTCCCTTTTCTATTTGAACAATAAGCTTTTAAAGGAAAAATGCCTTCATTGCAAAAACCTGCTTGCCATGTAGCATGTCAGTACATTCTCCTGACCATGATACTGCCTTGCATATGTAAACTTTAGGGCTTCTCAGTTTTAACTGGTAGATTAATTGACTGACAATGCAATCCTATGCGTCTTTACTTAGAATTAAGTCCCAAATTGAAACTGAAACCAGAGACGATTGAAGTGCTGTAGGTGGGCATGCCTTAGGTTCTAGAGCTGGCAGAGTTGCCCGTTCTTAGTGGGGTTGCACTCCCCCTGAAGGAGCCAGTGTGTTGTTTGAGGGTGCTCCCAGAACCACCTTTGGCTCTCAAGCCACAGGTGGCCTCTGTGGCTAGGAGCACCTATGCCTGCCTGATGCACCATTTCTGCATAAGGATATCCTGGCTAGGGTTACGCGTGCTCTGGCAACCTCTGAGCCCAAAATGTGTTCTAGGAGCCTTTGAAAATGCTCCAGAAATAGCAGCTGATGTAAAATGCCGAGGCAAGAACGGTGCTCGGATAAGTAGGCCACAAACATATCTACACAGGTTACCAATTGTTTTCCAGCTCCAATTCAAGGTGCTTGCTTTGACATTTAAATCTCTCAAGGGCTTGGGACTGCAAGAATACCTCCTCACGTTCTGTACTCAAGAATCAGCAGATGGGGCCTCCCTGGTGATCTCTTCCACAATGTAGTAGGTGGGGTGGGGACCCAGAGACAGGCCTTTTCAGTGATAACTCGCATTTTCAGAACTCCCTACTTACTGAGGTGCACCCAATATACCCTCCAACATTTCTCCAATGAAAATAGGGACATCCTAAGGAAAAGGGCAACATTCCAGGATCAAATCAGAAATCGGGGACATCCCTGGAAAATAGGGACACTTTGAGTTTTCCTTGTAATAATGCGCGATAGCTTTTTGATAACTAAATTGTAAAGCAACTTATAGTTCCTTCAGCATCTTAGAAAACATAATAGACATATTTATTTTAATTTAGTGTATTTGTTTGGTTGGCAGCTCTAATTATATTCATCAATTTGTCTGGTTTTGCTCTTTTTTATTAAAAAACAACAACCAAAGGGACTAACATAGTTTGCCTAGTAGATTTCACTTGTGAGAGGCTATTAAAACCCTACTGGGGCACGGAAAATACCTATGCAATTATAAATACCCTTTCCAAATAATTTATAATTCCAAAATAGTCCTGTTTGCTTCCCCTGCCTGTGCTCCAGAGCAGGCTGTTTAAGGACTTTGCTTTTTGACCACAGTTCTAAAGAATGGTCAGCTTTTAATTGGTCCTGGTAAATTTAACTCCAGGCTCTGCCTTAGCCAGAATGGCTAAGATGTTTAACTTTATCATATGCAACATCCTGAAATCACTTCTTTTGGATTACCCTGAATCGTTCCATGGCATTCGGCTCCCTTATGCATCAGAGAAGAATGTAGCTTTTATATACCTCCCAAGATTCATTCTGAATTTTGACAGATTACTTTAAGTGCCTTCTTCCTTTGTCATCTCTTTTAATAGATTCCCTGCCCCCCAGGTCTGTCAGTTTTCTGGGCCAAGAAGCTGCTTTTGTTCACCTCGGGAACAAAGAAACTGCTCCTGTTTAACTTAATCAAATACTCTCTTCTTTCTCATAGAAAGGGAAGCAGCCAATTTACGTCCCAGCTCTATTAAGCCTGAAAACAAATTTCCTGCATTCCGCTAATATGAAGTCTTCCCTCTCCTTGTCTACCTTTTTCTTCAGCTTTGTACGATGGTGAACATTTTAAAAGGACTTCGCGCAAACATGTTCTATATTAGTTGAAAACCCCATTTGTGTCTTCATTAAAGCATTACAACTGAAATATTTCCCCTCCTAGTCACTTAACTGTTTTGTTTTTTTCCAATATAAAAATTGCTGTTTGAAAATCTGAAAGCTTTATTTTTAATTGTGTTTTTGTTTGTTTGCTCAGTTTCTAAGCCACTGTAGAACATTCTTTCTCTGGGTGACTTTGTGGCAAGAATCAAGTTACATCAAATGCAATTATAATGTAACTGTGATTGTTGTTGCTGTCATGTAAGGATGGGGAAGAAAGTAATTTCAAATTTAAAGGTAAAACCACCTAATTCACACTTTCCAAAAGTATACAAAAAATTCTGAAATGGCCATATTTTAAAATTTGCAGTTCTCTGAAGTCTACAATGCAGTTCTCCAGCCAAGTAATAAGTGCAAAAAAACATATACAGTACTATGGTAAACTCAGCATGACAAATCATGCATTAATTTTAAGGACATACAAAATTGCCTTATACGTATTAGGGGGAAATGCATTGCATATTAGACAAAACAGCACACAAAAATGTGTATATTGGCAAAAATTATCATTCAAATGCTGGTGGGGAAATGTGAAAAACTGAATTTAAGATTGGAGGAATGAGAAACTCAGACCGACTGAAATTGACAGATTCATTCATCCCTGGTGCCACACAGAGAAATACACTGGAAAAACAATGAATGGTGTGGCTAAGTAGCACATAATTTAGATTTTACTTCAGTTGGGATGAGGATTTTGAAGGATTTTTTTCCATGCAAAAATAAACATGAAAACCATGACATGTGTCCATTGCATGTGGCCATTTCCCTGCAAGAAAGCAGCAATAGATATGAGCTTCCCAGTACACACATGGGCAGCAAATTAGATGTGTGTGTGGTTGCCACACCTGACAAGGCTCATATTGATGAAACCAGCTTCTGCATGCACTTCTGCTGCAGATTTGTAAATCTACATCACAACTCAGCTTCACTCATTGATGGGGCTGAATTATTTTGGGGGGAAGCAGAGGGGAATATGCACTGCAACACAGAACTGTTGTGCATGATTAGAGCTGAATCAGGAGCACAGTGTAAAAAGTCTGACAGTGTAAACCTAGGGAGGTTTCCTCATAAGTAAGAAGTGTGTATAGGATTGCAGCCCAAATATCAAATGAGTAAGCAATGTTTTATTGGCTATTTAGGTTGATTTAGGGGGAATCTCTGTTTTTGCATTTGTTTTGTGTCTCTGAGTTCTTTTTTTTTTTTTTTAGGGTATTTCAATAAATAGATTTTTTTTTAGCAACACATTCTTTTGAGGGTATTTGGCAGCATAGCAGAATTCCGTTCCTGTGCTGAAAGTTAAGGAAAGTGATTACTCATACATATTTTACTCGGATGAATAAGTACTAAAATGCTGAGCTGTAGAGAAATGAATATAAAAAATATATGAAAATGCTCTGTATATAATACAATAGGAGAGATGTTTCAAATAGAAAACCAAATAAAACTGGCTTGAGAAAATAGAATTACTTTGTCTTTAGAGCTGCAACCTTTTACTCACTTCCCTGGGAGTAAATCCCAGTAAACTCGGGGTGGCTGACCTCTTGACTAGATGTAGATAGGCTTGTGCTACACACTTATTATTTTCTGTTGATCTGTTTGCACATTGGATTGAAAATTATATATCACACACTGTTTTTCTCTCCATGATCTATTATGCAATATGTGTGAATAATACTTTATGTTAATTGTTAGAATTGTATATATAAAATTGTAAATATATATTTATACTTGTATATACATTGCATTTATAATAAGTAAGCACATACTAGGTTTAAAAGCAAACCTAAGAAAACCTCTGGGATTTTAATTATATATATATTTGAAAAGTAGCAATTTTGGGGGATCTCGTCTTTTTGAGGGTATTTTAAGCAATGACTAACACTGAATTATAATTGTAAATATTGGAAGAGGCAATTCTTAATATGTAGGCTTGTTTCTGTATTATTTATTTCCTAGAGTAGTTTTAGAATAGATTTCCAAGGAATTTGGGGCATGCCTTTAGAATGGTTTGCTGAAGACTTAAGCACATGTTAGAGTGACTGGTGTGGCTTTAGCAATGTCAAAAGATCCTTGGAAGAAGCAGGTAGTTTGGTGATTATGTTTCTCCAAGACTATGCAGGCAATTATGATGAAATGAGGCCTCTAATACTTTGCCAGACAAGTCTATATCTAGCCCAGCACATGATCCCCCCTAGCAAATGTCAGTACCCAGTAGAGACTGGTAGAAAGCAGTTGCATCCCCTGACCTACCAGCACCAAAGTTACTACTGTTACTGGGAGAGGCAAGGTAGCCCACACCTTGCAGATGCACCAGCAGTCAATACAATGCCTCTGCTGGTCTATCTCTTTGGTACCAACCTCCCTGCCGCCCTTCCCCTCCCACTCTAAGTTACAGTAACACTGCTGGTGGGAGGTCAGGTAAGTGTCGCCTCTCTGCCCATCATCTGCTACTGGCAGTAGCTCTCCAGAGTCAGGCAGACTTTGCCCAAAGTCCTTTGCAACTAAGCATAAAGGTAAAGGGACCCATTAGGTCCAGTCGTGACTGACTTTGGGGTTGCAGCTCATCTTGCTTTATTGGCCGAGGAAGCCGTCGTACAGCATGTGGCCAGCATGACTAAGCCGCTTCTGGCAAACCAGAGCAGTGCATGGAAACACCATTTACCTTCCCGCCGGAGCGGTACCTATTTATCTACTTGCACTTTGACGTGCTTTTGAACTGCTAGGTTGGCAGGAGCAGGGACTGAGCAACGGGAGCTCACCCCGTCGCGGGGATTTGAACCGCTGACCTTCTGATCGGCAAGTCCTAGGCTCTGTGGTTTAACCCACAGCGCCACCCACATCCTTTACTTCCTTTCCCTTCTATATCCAAAGTGTATTATTGTTATCGATGCAATCCTGTCACAATTATTCAGCGGCAGTGAATCCAGTGGGCAGTTAGGTCATGTGAGACTCTGGACTCAGTGGTCTTAGGAGGGGTTTTCCTAGATGGTAATACTTATTATTTCACTGTACAAGGTGAGAGCCTTTGACAGGAAAAGGACAGGAGAGAGTAGGAACCTGTTACTTCTGCTTGACAATTCAACAGCTTTTGTTATCATCAACCAGTATATCCTACTAGATCCATTCTGTGGTTGGCACTTGGAGCACTGTTCTGAAGTGATTTCAGCCCTATCTTCAAGGCCAGTTCCAGAGTGGGTGACTCTGTAATTTCCCCCTCTCCCCCCCCCGCCCCCATGGCTTCTATATGAAGTCACTGGAAGTGGTCACTAGGATCTTTGGCGCATGATATCGTCAGCATGCTGGTGGCACTCAGCTCTGTTTCTCCGTAACGTCTGAATCAGGAGTAGAGTCTTGAACTGGCGTCCAGATGCAGTGGTAGGCTGGATGTGGAGACCAATAAACGGAGACTGAATCCTGGCAAGACAAAAGCCCTGTGGGTAGGTGGCTTCTGGGGCTGAGAAACTGTCCGTTTCTCCTTTTCTGGATGGAGTCACGGTCCCGTTGAATGTGAACAGTTTATAAAGCTTTCACAATTTAAAAAGAAAAAAGATGATTTGATTTCAAAATGAAGGGAGCAGGTGAGAAAAATGTAAATAATAACACACACATCCAATTTGTTGACTGCCAAACTTAATTCCTGCAGTGATCCCAATACTTGGGTGTTTCATTAATGTTGAAGCATGTATCAAGCAGAAAGCAAGCTGCCACACATCAAGATGAGAGCTATTAGTGGGTGGGTGTTTTTTTGCCATGTCGGTGACATCCTGCTTTGGGTTTTTAATATGGCTGCTTGAGCCCTACTTAATTGTGTGATGTGAACATAGCTCCCTCTGTTGGTTTCTGTCCAGAGTTACATCTAGTTGATGGTATTCTGAGTGTACCGATGATGATCTGCAGACCCTCTTGCAGCGCTGTGGAGAAGGTGCCAAGGGTTTTGGTAAGCTTGGGTGGCTTGTACTGCTGATATTCAGAATCATTATAATACCAGGCGTGCCTTTATTATACTGGGCCCTTTACTAGCAGGCATTTAAAGGGAGTAACAGCCACCTGTATGCTGTGGGAAAGCTTCCTTGTATTTTACAAGAAAGATTTAATAACATACTGGAAATTTAGGTTTCCACAATTAAAGTGGATTGGAGCGCTCTGGTGCTATTATACCACTTTAATAGCATCTGCCAAAGAATCTGGTGTAGTTTGCTAAGCCCAGTGTTAGAGGATCCCTGTTCCCCTCACAGAGCTACAATTTTCAGAGTTGCCTGGGAAGAGGGACTGATTGTTAAACCACTCTGGAAATTGTATCTCTGAGGATTCCCCCCCCCCCCCCTCATCAGTTGGTGGTTTTTATTGGATTCGCTGCTGATTTTTGCCTTGGTATGGTAATTGTTCCATGCTTGCTCTTTAACAAAAAAATAAAAAATTAAATGATGTTGCTGGTCTTTGAATTTGTTTTAGTTTTGTGGTTTCTATTGTGTTGTGCCATTCTGGGAGAACTGGGGGGGGGGGCTAACAATCCTTTAAATAAATAAAGTAACAAACAAACCCTGGTGTGACTGTTAGCAGCCAAGACTGATTAAAAAAAAAAAGGTTAACTAAACAAAACTAATTCCTTTCTTTATTTGGGGGGATTGATTTGGTCTGTAAGGGCTGCACTGCAAAACTATATGGTTAGATCCTTCGCTGTGGGCAGTGCCTGCTCGCTGCAGCAACCTGCCTATGAATAGTAGGCAAACACATTTTGCTGTGTAGTTTTTGGGGCCTGCTAACAGCATTTTGGTTGAGTCACACCTACTCAGATGCCTAATTTTTACATGCAGTTTTGTTATGTGTATCTGTTTTAAAACTTCTAGTTTCATTTATATTTTGAAGGGGGCATTACTTCAATTTGCTTTTAGCGTTTTATCACATTTTAATGAATATTTTATATTGTCTTATGCAAACAGCTTAGAGGTTCCTTCCAATTAAGGTATGCACAAATCTTGTCAAATAAAATTCATAGGTGCCCTTCTGCTAGCATAAGGCCTCTTGCATTCATGAAAGGGCCTGTTTCCAGCATAGCTGAAATATGTTTTGTGGGGGGGAATGGAATCCTACCTCCCAAGGAAGTTCTTCTGTCCATACGAGGCTTTGCATAATGCCAGTTTACACTGGCGGTTGTATATAAATTAGTGATGTAACCTTTCCAGCAGTTAATACAATTAGGAAGGGACAGGGTTAGAAATCTGATTTAGTTTGCAAATTCACACTTTCTGAAAAGCTATAGGAACCAAAGCATAGCCACACTTCAACATTCACACTTCAAGCCAACTTTACAAGTTAATTTGTACAGATATGCATTTACTAAGGTGGAGTGTGCATATAGACACATATATTAGTGAAAATAACATACAAAAAAGGATTACATTAGAGAAAACAGCTTTTGTAAACATGTAAATTTGGCAATATTGCATATGAAATAGGAGAAAGTCATATTAAAACGATGACTTTTCATGAGGACTTGTGTTTCTCTGTGTGTGTGAGTGTGTATCAAAGCTGGAGCACTGAATTTAAGATTGGAAAAAATGAGAACTTAGATGAACTGAAATGGACAGATTTGCTCATCCCTAGCCATAGTTCAGTGGCAGAACTCACCCTTTTGCATGCAGAGGTTCTAGTTGCAATCCATGGCATTTCCAGGCAGCACTGAGAATGATTAACCTCTGAAACCTTGGGGAGCTACTGCCAGAACTAGATGGACCAATGGTTTGGGTCTGTAAGGCAACTTCCTATATCCTTAAATTAAACAGCTTCCTTCAGCCTAGCCAGTGTTCACAATGTGGCATACGAGCTTCTAAATTAAAATGAGTGAGTTTCTGAGTGAGGATTGCTTTGTTAGTAGCGCACAGTATTTCAATCTTACACAGTGATTATGGAAAAAAGCTCCTGGATATTTAATTAAATTAGAAGTGTGCCTTGTCTTGATCCCTTGAGTTACACAGAGACATGCTGGGGGGAAATAACCTACAAAAGCTTTCCCCTTTTAAAAATACAAAAAAAAGTAGTAAATTGTCACTGTCTCAAACATTGATTGGAACTTGCAGGTTATTGCTGAGGCAAAGCAGAGGACATGAATGAAGTAGTCATACGATAACAAAGCTGGCAGATCTCTGGATACCTTGCAGTAAATCAGCATGGTCTTCCGACTCCCTGTAGTTTAGCAAAAGTATTTTTTGAAATATTTGTTTATTAGCTTTCTCACTCATAAAATATAAATACAAATTTGCTGCCTTTGAGATGGCCCCACTGTGTCTCTGCTGGCCAGATTCCAGAATCCCTAGCCTGTGATAACTCAGAGTAGATTTGTACTCGTACGCAGTGCTATTTTTCTAGAAAAAGAGGTGCCAGAACTCACCATGAATCAGGGGCGGAGGAAGGAGGGTGTGGTGGGTGCGGTGCGCCCTTGGTGTTACCACTGAGGGGGGGGGTGACAAAATGCTGGGCGGCCTGCAATGTGCCCAAGTCACACATCTCTCCTGGGAGAGAGACGGTGGCTTGGGCGCGCACAGGCTCCGGTCCACCTGCTCCTTCCCCCTCCCCAGCTGAGTGGGGAGGAGGCAGGCAGACTCTGGAGGCTGCGCAGTGCACCCTGCCCCTATGGATGGCTCGCCCTGCCCATGGCCACGCCACCGCAGGCACCCAAGCGGCTTCCTCTGCCGCTGCCATGAACATCTCCCATTTTCTCTTATAATGGCAATAGGGCTTATCACACACACAGCCCAACAAGACAATGACAAAAAACCACCAACAGCATACAAATCAATAGGGCTAACCTGACCCAAAACACCCACCCACCCCACTCACACAGGAAAACACTACAGCCAATCACAAATGAACAACCACGCCCTAGGCCAACCCCAACCTCTTTCACCACCAAAGGAACACAAGTGAACAGCAAAGAACCTGCACAAGCAATGCTGACACCAAACCCCACATATATTAAGTAAAATAGAAACATCGTCACCTAACCCCACCCTACCCCATCCTCCCCACCCCCACCTCTTTCCCCCTTTTCTTCCTAATGCCTCAACAAATGAAACTGATTTGTAAAAATGTTACATGGAGGGGGCAAGAGAAAGAGACATTGCAAATACTTTTGTAAATCAAGAAAATCTTTAATAAAAATACATTTTTAAAAATTAATAATAATGGCAATGGGGTCCAGCTGAGAGGTGCCGGAACTGAGTTCCAGCAAATTCTGGCTGAAAAAAGCCCTGCTTGTATGTGCAGGTTATCCCAGGGTATTGCACAACATATTGTCCTAAATAAAAAGGACAAAAGGGGGCACAGATCTGCATTTCTATGTACAGCTGTAAATTTAGAAGCAACTATAGTGGGGAAGGGGACACGGGTGGTGCTGTGGGTTAAAGTTGCCGATCAGGAGGTCTGTGGTTCAAATCCCCATGACGGGGTGAGCTCCCGTTGCTCGGTCCCTGCTCCTGCCAACTTAGCGGTTCGAAAGCACATCAAAGTGCAAGTAGATAAATAGGTACTGCTCCGGTGGGAAGGTAAACTGTGTTTCCGTGCACTGCTCTGGTTAGCCAGAAGCAGCTTAGTCATGCTGGCCACATGACCTGGAAGCTGTCTGCAGACAAACACCAGCTCCCTCGGCCAATAAAGCGAGATGAGCGCCACAACCCCAGAGTCGGTCACGACTGGACCTAATGGTCAGGGGTCCCTTTACCTTTACCTATAGTGGGGAGGAAGATTGTGACTGGTGCTCACAGCTGATGGGCAACTTCAGGGCCTTCAGTCTCCTTTCTTAGGTCTCTTTAACAGGAAACATTCAGCCAGACAGCCTTCCAAATGAAGGACACATTCAGGCAGAGGTCTGTCTTCTGGCAGCCCTTCAACTAGACGTCTGTCTTCCGTAAAGCAGGACACCTGGGCACCCTAGTCAGCTTAAACATAAGTACTACCTCACCAAAGCATACTGTGGATAAAGCTGTCAGAATGTTTTAAGTTTACACAGTGAGATGGCGGCCCTCCTTACGCATGTGGGGCTGGAGAATGATGTTCCTTTACCCAGAGCTCAGATGGAAGAGACACTTTCCATGCACAGCAGCTACTACTGCTAATAACTCCTGCTCCTGTAAACACGCCTGACCTCTTTTTGACAGTCGCTAATAACACTGGTGGAGCATCGACAGTGCTATAATTACTCTCAAAAATATGGCCATGTATATGTGACCTTGCCTTAAGACCCAGGCTGAATTTAAAGCAGTGACCTCAAAGGGAAGGGCTCTGAGGCTTTTAACGAAACCCCTGCGCAATACATTTTCCCCTGTCAGGATGTTGTAATCTAAACAAACTCCTGGAAGGTTTCGAGGCTTCTGAGCTTATAGGGTGGTAGCCATCAACCTCCGGTGAAGATTGTGGGCCCATTCATGCATTGCGCTCCTCAAATTTCAAGGAGGATCTTGTCTCTTCTTTTCTATCCCAGTTGGGATTTTAGAAAGCAGCGTCCGGCAGGCTGGGTTTTAATTATTGTTTTCTGTTCACTTGTTTCGCGGAGAGTCCATCTTTGCTCAGATACTTCTGTGTGACAGACTGTGCGTAAGACTGAAAGACACTTCAGTCTCCAAGGGAACTGCCTGAACTATGATAAGCTGCTTTTGCCCTCATTGGGGACACTCTTTTCCTATTACTGTTTTCACAACCTTAGACTTGATCTGCACCTCGGGTGACAGCTGCTTGTTTAATTGGCTGTCGCTGACATTCCTTCAGGGTTGTCACAAGTGTGGAGAGGCAATGCCCAGAGAGAGAGAAAATATTGCATGTATGTGCTGCATGCCTGTGTGTGGGCCTGACAGGCGCTTTCTCATATTCTTTCTGGTATACCATTATTTTTCGTACCACTGCAAATGCATGAGGGGTGGGGAGTGGGGAGCAATATATATATATATATATATCTATATATCTATATCTATATATATATATATATATATATATATATGGTGTGATCACACACAGACCATGATACGGGATGACAGGGATCATGTGTGTGTGTTTTGTGTGGAAAATGCCTTCCCTGTAGCAGAAGCACCAAACCGCGCCAGCATTTTCATTATGATTCCAATATTCCCGTTATCACAAAAGCTGGCAGTTTTAATGACAAACGGCTGTCATCGCATAAAGCATTTTAAGAACTAATAAACCTCTCCTGAATACCAGGGTGAATCATATTAGGGCTGAATTCCTGAATTCATTAGTAAAATCAAATAGTGTGTGGTAGGAATATATATTCTGAAATCTATTCAACGTAACTTGATTCTAGGCTGTCGGGAATAACGTGGCCGGCAACTCTCTCTCTCCTGCCGTAGCTTTTCAGCCATCACGCAGCCTCCTCTGCCCTTTTGTGTTCCTAAGCCTGTAGATTTGCATATCATTTTAGATTTGCATATTTTAATTTTCAGGCTTGCTTGTATTTCACAGTTGACAGGTTGGTATTGCTTTTTCACATTAATCCCAGCCAGATGCAGAAGTTAACGGAAAGGCAGGGTGCTTCTGGGTGGGTGGGGGAAGCCCCAGAAACCAAACATTTGAGTGGTGATCACTTTATATTTGTCAGCAGTTAGTGGTTCCTCGTGTCTGATCCCTCATGCCATGCCAGCAATCGAACACTGAAGGACGATGCCCACATTGTGTGGCTACATTGAAATACTTTATTGTCACTTGTACAACTTGTATACAGTGAGATTACACATGTGTTTCTCCACCCTCACCCCATTTGGACTATAGTTTGCTTGCCCATGGGCAAATGTGAGGCTGTTGGCATGTGTGCAGAAACAGAGTTTTGAGGTATCCCAAAATGAATGATGAGGCTCTTGTCTGGTCCATGGTGAAGCCCTTGCATGACCTGTGAGCAAACTACAATTCAGTCATGGTTTCAAAAACACAAACAGATGTTTTCACTTTTCCTCTTTGATTTGCCCCTCTGGAACAGTCCCAGGCCCAGTTTGTTCCATGTTTAAAAACCCAGTACATTTTTTAAAAAATGGTTTGGGAACTACTCGTGATAGTAACAACTTCCATAAGGGTAGTTATAATAGTATGTTGCAGCAAACACAGCCGGGAGCTTTGTGACTCCTCTGAAGAAGAAGAAGAGTTTGGATTTGATATCCTGCTTTATCACTACCCAAAGGAGTCTCAAAGCGGCTAACATTCTCCTTTCCCTTCCTCCCCCACAACAAACACTCTGTGAGGTGAGTGGGGCTGAGAGACTTCAGAGAAGTGTGACTGGCCCAAGGCTGGCCCAAGCAGCTGCATGTGGAGGAGCAGAGGCGCGAACCTGGTTCACCAGATTACGAGTCTATCACTCTTAACCACTACACCACACTGGCTCTCTGCTGATATAAGAATTTGAGGGGTTCAGTGGACAGCTGCAGGCAATATGCACTCTTAAAGACCATCAAGCTTTGCCTGGCGATAGTGTAGGTCCAGTGCAGGGTCCCACTGAGAAATCAAAGAAATGCTACGTCACATGATCTACAGTTATTGTGCAACTGTCTTGTAGACCCTAATAATGCACTGAAAGGCAGGGTGTCAAAATTTTAAACAAGCAACATTTGTGTACTATATACAACCAAAGGGAGTCAAAAAGCAGCAGCAGCAGCAAAACTTATTCAATACATCCTTTCCTACTATCCTTAACATTCCTACACTTTTTGCAGTAAGGAAAGTGAAAGATAAATGTAATAGAAAGTATGGTAAAACATTCCATTGATGGGAAGCTGTATAACCTCTAGACAAAGAAATCAGGATAAATGCTCAATAATCAAGATATTTGGAAGTGAGACTAGCGCTATGAGAACTCCGTTGACTTCTCTAGGAAGAGGGAATAAATTTTTTAAAATCAGGTTTGCTGTGTAGATTTGCTTCTAGAGTGGCTGACTATCCAAGTTCCCCCTGCTGATTGCAGAAGATGACATCAGAAGAACAGAGATCAAAGCTGCATTAAAGTAAGCAGTGAGCCAGGCACGATTGGAAGCCTGCCTTCTCTCCTTTAAAACATGAAGAGTGTGCTTGGCTGCCTTTGCAAATATCTATTTCTATACGGCCTGATAATGGAGAGAGCTTGGAGCTCGAAGGAACAATGTTCCTCAGTCCTATTCTGCAAAAGCATCCAGTAACATGATTCAGCGGCCTTTCGCGTTTCTTTTCTGCGGTGGCTCTGGGAGAAAGAAGTGTGCAGCTTATCGGCTCCCATTGCTCTGCCACACTGTGAAACCAGACACCCCTTGAAGGGGCCCACGGCAAAGCATGAAAAGATTAATAAGAATATTGCTCAGCGTTTGGCGGGTAGCTATGGGTTACCTTGCTGCCGGCTCGCATTACCTCTGAGTTTTCGCTGCATATCCAGCAATACTAGCTGTGTGTCCTCCTTATTGCTAGGACCCCAGAGCAAGATACCCAAGGTAGCTCATGTTTTTATATAAATAAAAGTCGTCTCTGGCAAAAACTTTGCAAGTGCTGTTCCTTTAGTCATTCAGAGGCATAATAATGGAGTGAACCAATCAACTATACAATGGTACCTCAGGTTAAGTACTTAATTCGTTCCGGAGGTCCGTTCTTAACCTGAAACTGTTCTTAACCTGAAGCACCACTTTAGCTAATGGGGCCTCCAGCTGCTGCTGCTGCGTCGCCGGAGCACGATTTCTGTTCTCATCCTGAAGCAAAATTCTTAACCTGAAGCTATTTCTGGGTTAGTGGAGTCTGTAACCTGAAGCGTATGTAACCTGAAGTGTATGTAACCTGAGGTACCACTGTACAACTGTTACAGATACAAGTCCATTCTTCATTGGATTGCATATTGGGCAGTTTTAAATGAGACAGTTTTTAATACCTCATAATAACTGGAGATATCGGTGGTTGTCATCTGGAGAAGCAATCATGTGTTCTGGGAAAGTGTGGGCCACTGATTACACCCGGCTCTCTTTATATGGCACCCCTGGCATGGCATTCACCTTTGAGGAAACTTAAACTGGAACTTAATCCTGGCAAGAGAGAAGTACAGTTAGGCATAAATACAGCTGATTTGGAAGAGGTGGTTTAGCCTGTATACAGTGGTACCTTGGTTCTCAAACTGAATCTGTTCCGGAAGTCCATTCCAAAAACAAAGCATTCCAAAACCAAGGCATGCTTTCCCATAGAAAGTAATGCAAAATGGATTAATCCGTTCCAGACTTTTAAAAACAACACCTAAAACAGCAATTTAACATGAATTTTACTATCTAACGATACAATTGATCCATAAAATGAAAGCAATAATCAATGTACTGTACTATATAAAATAATACAGTATTGTAGATGATTAAAAAAAATTAAAAAATTCTTACCTGCACTGATGATAGTCATTGTTTGGATGGAGGGCTTCTATCCATTTCTGCAGTCACACAATCAGTCAGTAGCTGAACTAGGTTCCACACAGTCACAAAAACAAATTAACCAAAAAAGCCTCAAAAACAAAAACGCAAAATAGCAAAAACAAAAGCGCCAAACTTAATCCATTCTGGAAGTCCATCTGACTTCCAAAATGTTTGAAAACCAAGGCGCAGCTTTTGATTGGTGCAGGTGCCCTGGGAAAAAATAGCTGACAGCCGCATCGGACATTTGGCTTCTGAAAAGCATTCGGAAACCGGAGCACTTACTTTCGAATTTTTGCCATTTGAGTACCAAGGTGTTTGAGAACCAATGTACCACTGTATCTCTCAAGCAGGGCCAGGGCACCTTTTTTCACCTGAGATCTACAGTCCTTCCCAGGTAACCTTCCAGGTTCTGCATGCTAGTAGCATCATTTCCCCCTCTCAGGCCCAGTGCAAACATGTAACATAAGCTTCCACCTGCTCAGTCTCATCGCATCCATACAAACACATGAGCCGTGATAAAAAGCTTTTCTTTTAATTATGTTTCTACCTGTCTGAAGTTATACAAGGCCAAACGGCTGCTAACCTCCCATACCTTACCCCCTTTTTGTGTGCCTGTTTTAATATAACACCCAGTCTGAATAAGAGCCCCTCCAGAGATTATATTTATTGCTCATTTATGATGATTTATGCTCACAATTCTATAATGGTGGCTATACACAATTGCACTCTCAGTGCCACTTGCACTTGGCGTTTTAATTCTTTGGCTACAGTCAGTGCATGCCCCGTAATTTAAGGATAAAAAGCCATTACTTTTTTAAACTACAAATGTTCTGGTTCTCTTTTTTTCCAAGAGCAGCTTTTAATGGCTGGCAATGGGCTGTGGGGGGTGGGCAGGAGATACGTCAAAGTTGTCTTTTCTCCACACACACATCCTTTCTAGTGCAGAAGCATCCCATGAGTGGAGTTCTGTTCACAGGAATGTTAAATCCAATCCTTTATACATAACAGTAATTAATAATATACAATAAGCTGGTCTCTGTTTTGTAGGCTTGATGCGTGTGTTTTTTAAATTGACGTGTTGTCTATTTTATATTGTATTTTAATTTCCTGTAGGTTTTTGAACCAAAAGCCATACGTTGGCCTTTAATAAGTCATTGACATAATCAAGTAAAACTCCACAATTGTGTCAGCTGAAGGAGTTGAAACAAAACCTGGATCTGAAATATTTCAGCCAATTATTTAACTGAAGGAATATTACAAGCTGTCCTTGTTTTAAAATAGTAGTTGCCAAGTATACAGAATGCGGCAGTAAGACTGGTGACTAAGTTTTGCAAATAAGTTTTTTTCCTATTGTAAACATAATTATTTAAATGTTATTTTTCTTTAAAAGACTAAGCTTCTTGACCTCAGTATTACACTGATTATTTTGAAAACAGAAGCCCTTCATTCCTCCAGAAAACAAAAGCCAAGTTTTATCATAGTAACTTACTTACTATTGAACGTTTTCAAAATATTATTGCAACTTCCTTCATTATCTCCGAAGTGTCTACATAAAGAGAATAGTATTCGCAGCCTGTCACTTTGTGGTGCTAACAGGGTTCTAAAAATATAAATGCTTTTGAAAAGGAGGTTTAATGCCATATTGTTGAGTACTTTAATAGGCAAGCATGTTAATGAAGCAATGCAAATACTCATAAACCAATTCCATTTTGTGTTCCAAAACACAATTGTGTGCCATATCTTATGTTGCTTTATCAAACTCAGTAGAATTTCTTGCTCAAATTACTCCCATTATGGTATAAGAACTTACTTGCCTTGGGAACTACCTCTGCAAATCTATTTCCCTTTGGGTAGCAATTATAAGGAACTCTTAGTGACCCTTGTTTGTTCATACTGTATACTTAATTACAGGTGTTCCCACAACATTTGAAGCTACTAGTATTCGGGTATTAATGAAGTTTTATCTGTTGAATTGCCTCACCTTTTTATGAGATCCCTGGGATTAACAGACCCAAGAACATGAGTTTGCTTAATACCTATAGATACAGACTATAGAGGAGAACTTCATACAGTGGTACCTCGGGTTAAGTAATTAATTCGTTCTGGAGGTCCGTTCTTAACCTGAAACTGTTCTTAACCTGAAGCACCACTTTAGCTAATGGGGCCTCCTGCTGCTGCCGCACTACCGGAGCATGATTTCTGTTCTCATCCTGAAGCAAAGTTCTTAACCAGAGATACTATTTCTGGGTTAGCAGAGTCTGTAACCTGAAGTGTATGTAACCTGAAGCGTATGTAACCCGAGGTACCACTGTACTAAGGACACCCCCCCTTAAAGTAGGGCATATGGCTACCCTGCTAGCCAGTAAAAAAGTGAGATATATCTATAGATATATAGATATATATTCCTAGAATCTGAATATTAAATGAAAAAGGCAACAACAAAAAAGATAATCCTTAATTAGCATAATTTCTCATCTGTAGCAGGTTGTCTAGGAATTAGTGAACATTAGCATATTATCTGCTACACTGGTTCAGGAGTGAACATTTCAAATACTCAGGGCAGTTCCCAGCATTGGGTAGAAGCCTGTTTGTGCACCACACTGCTGAGAAATGGGGGAGCCAGCCAGACTCCTGACAATAACATACCTGCGTCTGGTCTGCCTTGTTGTTGGGCAGACTAGGCTAGGTGTAATGCTTCTACAACCTAGCTTGGGTGGCAGCATCATACAGGGAGAACCAGAGGGAAGACTTCTCCTACTTTGTTCACTTTGGGCCTTCATAATGAGCTGAGGCCTGCAACTTGAGTTCAGCCCTTTTCAAGCTGCTGGGAATGAAGCAGTAGTGATACAAGTGGAGGATGCAGCTGTAGTGAGAGCAATGGGAGAGGGAAGTGCCTGCGTCTGGAGATAAAGAGGGTAGCATAGATGGGGCAGATGGGAATTGCTGGAATCGCTGGTGGTTTTTTCCTCCCTCTTCCCAACACACTCCCCACTACTGGTGCATACTATCCTGAAGTTCTTGAGAACTTATGGAGCGAACGCCTGAACAGGGCTGCTGCATGGGACATTTGTGTTTCCCCAGCATTCCTTTAGCCAAACACCCTCTCTTGGGTTTTAAATCAGTGGAGGGCAGGCTGTTAGTTGCCAGTGAAGGCTGCTTCATTAGGGCAAATGGGGCACACACGCCCAACCTCATTCTGCCTTCAGGCAGTCCACACCTGCCTGCCTTCTTACCTCCAACCAGTCCAGGGGGTGGCACTGGCTGTCAGCGTCATCTTCCTTAGCCCCTATGCAACTCAACCAAAGTGGTTGTGGAGGACAAAAGTGTAAGTAGTTGTCTGCACCTGTCACTGGCTCTGGCACAACCCTGCTTGCCTTCTGCCCTACTGGTCTCACCAGCCACCACTGGAACTGACAGAACGGAGCCTTTGGCAATGGTGTGGTGGTCTTTGGGGTCCCTTGGCAGTATGAGAATAAGCATGTTACAGTGTTGGGGGTTGTGGGAGCATAGTTAATCAGGTTGTGAGCTATTGTTCATCCAGGCCGGTGCGTTGCCTGCTTCCTGGCTCCTTCCACTTCTCTCAGGGCAGGCGAACAAACAACAAGGGCAGAGCAGCTTGTGTTTTTCTTGATTCTTTTAAAAGTGAGTTTCAGTTTGAAACGCAATCTCTCTGCAGGCTCGCCTTGCTTTGAAAAGTGAGAACAGTACAGTGGGAGATATTTATAATTTCCTTGGCCTTTCCCAAGATGGTCATACAGATGAGAAGCACATGTTCTGCTCTTTGTGTACAGCAAACATCAAGCAATCTGGTGGCCAGAATAGAGTTGCAAGGAAAATAAATATGCAGACTTTCACTCTGCCATGCAACACAGCAGAGCATATCTCTTCCCCCTTTTGTTCTGGCATCTTTTGCAAACAAGCAAACAAAAAAGTCTTTTACATTTAAATATACAGTGGTACCTCTGGTTAATTACTTAATTCATTCCGGAGGTCCGTTCTTAACCTGAAACTGTTCTTAACCTGAAGCACCACTTTAGCTAATGGGGCCTCCTGCTGCCGCCGCGCCGCCAGAGCACGATTTCTGTTCTCATCCTGAAGCAAAGTTCTTAACCTGAAGCACTATTTCTGGGTTAGCAGAGTCTGTAACCTGAAGCGTATGTAACCTGAAGCATATGTAACCCGAGGTACTACTGTATAGTGAATACAGTGGGGGAAATTCTAATCTGCACTTCTCAAAGCTTACATGTGAACTGAAAAGCAGCTGTCCTCTGAAACTCACACTTCTCTGAATCTTGTGATGTAGTTATTCAACCCAAAACTTGTATACAAGCATGTACATTTTAGGGGAAAGTGTGCATTAAAATGCATATATTGGCAAAAGTTAAACATTTGCCTAATATGCTTTTAAAATTTATCTTAGGTAAAATTATGTATAAGTCTACATAAATACAAGGAGAAACATGCACTGAAATGCTGAGAAATTGTTGCGTGTTTTTTTAAAAGTGCAAACATGTGCCAATTGAACTTAAGGATGGAAAGAATGAGTAGCAGAAATAAACCAAAACTGGCAGATTCAGCCATCCATCTAGAGCAGTATCATACCACAGTCATAGCTTTCCCCCAAAGAAGTGTGCTGAGAGTTGTTAGATTCTTGTTCCCCTCACAGAACTACAATACCCAGAATTCCTTGGGAAGAGAGATAAATTGTTAAACCACTCTGAGAATTGTAACTCTGTGGAGGGAATAAAGGTAAAAGGTAAAGGACCCCTGACAGTTAAGTGCAGTCGCAGACGACTCTGCGGTTGCGGTGCTCATCTCGCTTTACAGGCCGAGGGAGCCAGCGTTTGTCCGCAGTTTTTCCAGGTCATGTGGCCAGCATGACGAAGCCGCTTCTGGCGCAATGGAACACCGAACACCTCAAGTTACAAAAGCCTCAGGTTACAAATGCTTCAGGTTTACAAACTCTGCTAACCTGGAAGAGTTACCTCGAGTTGAGAACCAGGATGAGAACAGAAATCATGTGCCGGCGGTGCAGTATCAGCAAGAGGCCCCATTAGGAAAAGCACGCCTCTAGTTAAGAACAGTTTCAGGTTAAGAACGGACCTCCGAAACGAATTAAGTTCATAACTAGAGGTACCACTGTACTTCTCTTAGTTTAAAATGTGCTATGCTTTTGTAGACACTCCTGCTCCTTTGGCTGAGTGGGACAATAGGCCTCAAAGTCCTATCCTAACAGCACAACGGTTTACAATAGTACAGTCACCACCTATCCACCTTTACTTAACCCTTGCCTAATGCAAATCTCACAGCAATTCTTTTAAACCAAAATCAGGAGCAAAGTATGATATAGCAAAATGATAAATAAAGGGAGAAATGAAGCCAGAATAACTACTAATGGCAGGGGATAGAAAATAGGGTCAACGTGAGGGAAGATAAATTCTGTGATGGTAGCAGCTGGGGGCTTCCACAATTTGGGCCAGTCTCAAAGAGTCCAAAATATTTTATGTGGGGAGAAGCAACAACTTTGCCACTGAGCTGACTTTTATATTCTGTTCTGTTTTAGCTTAGAAATCTTGTCCTTTTTAAAAATAGCATGTCCAAACCATGTTTAAACAGTCAGGTTACCAACTTTTACTGTAAAATAGTCAGGGATGCATTGTCCATTTTATATATTACTTGCTGCTGTTGAAGAAACAAAGATGTGCTGCTAACAATGGTTGTTTTTGTTCCTCATCAGCAATTTAACCACTGCATTGCATATACTTTACTCAAAAGTTGTGCAAAGAGATCATACTGTTAATCTGTAATATATTCCTCTTTAGTAGATCTGCTGGTTGGTTTGCTTTACCTTTTGTCTTCATAGACCTTGCTGGATTGGGTGCCTCTGCAGATGCATTTTATAAAATTAAGTTGTCTACACATACTTTAAAGTATGTGTTTAACTTAATGTGTAGCTGGCCCCAAGTCAAATCGGAAAGGATCATCAAACAAAAAGGAAGGAAATATACTTATTGACATCCAGTAATAGTGTACTAAGTGGTTGTGCTGAAGAAGCAAACATAGGACTATATAATAAAAGCAGTATGTTGTGACATTCGTTGCAATCTGCATTTTACTTGTCCATGAATAATACAGGTGATTGCAGTGTAAGCATTCCAGAATGTTGACATTCCTGTTGACAACTCAGTTGTATTTGTACAGCTAAAGAGATGTGGAAGGGGAATTTGAGGTCTCCGTAGTTTTCTCTTGTATGGTTAGCATAAACATCACTGTGCAAGCCAATAATGGATTTTAGCCTGCTCAATTCAAACTGATTCAAGCTGTTTTGCAATTCATTTTTTTAAGGTTTAAAGAAAAATACAACACAGGTGCTGTGAGGATAGGAACATCCTTAGCTTTTCCATCTTTCAAAATTATGAAAGACTCAACACTATCAAGTCCATAGGAATTTAAATTTGTTAGGATGTGGCTTTGGGGAGAGTGTAATCCAGCAAACAATTATGCAGCATTATGTTATTACATACAAAAGTGGCCTTACCAATGAATCTGCCTTTTAAAAACCTGTGAACTAATTAGAAGTGTCTGGTCGTAGGTACTATTTAGCAGTGCAATTCACCAGATTGCTTTCTGTTCAGCAGTCTTTGGCTTCACTGACGAGACCATGTCCAACTTACATATTTATCCCCCACATTCCTAATTATTTCACAGCTTTTCTGACATCCATAGGGTGAAAACAGGCCACCCCCATGCACAAATTCCCACCTCTTAAAATATGTTTACTGAAACAACAACAACAACAGTTCCATGGAGTTTTAAACAAAGGTTGTTTCCAGTTCAGAATTCATTCTGATTTGTTTGCACAAAGTTTGAGAGACGTTAGATGGCATTGGCTATCTATTGAGCATTCACTCTGGTTTGTTATAGGGCAATTCAACAACTGTTGAAAAAGGGCAATCTCCAGTCGCCACCTGCCACACCGCAGACAGCAAGGGCAGCTGAAGAAAGGACTTCCGAGGACAATCTCTGTGGATGGGTGCATTGTCAGGAGCAGGAGTCAAGCGTATGTCAGCAATAGAAAAACACGGCGTAAGTGCAGTTAACTTTTTATTCAAAGAAAGCAGAACAGTGCAGGCCTAGTGATCCCAGCAGGTCTTGCTCCAATAAGGCAGTTGTGAGGGCTGAAAGGTTCGTACCTTCCCACCACTCACTAAAGCTCCTGCTCTTCCCAAGCCATCGCAAACTGTGTCTGTGCACAACCAATCTCTGCTCTGCTCTTTTCATTTCTCTGTGTTCTAGACTGGGGGTAGGGGAGCTGCCACCACAACAGAAGGGGGGAGACTCCCTGGATTCTTGAGCCTGCCTCCATTCTGCCTCTTGGCCCATCTCCTCTCTGGCCTCCGCTTCTGCCTCTGGACTGCTTTCTGCCACAGCCTCTTCCTGCTCACTAAACCTTGTTACCTCTTCAGCAGCTGACACATCCTCCTCCCATCTGCTCCCTCTGATCACTCATCATCGTCCCACCACCAACCCTCTGGCTCTCGGCCTTCTTCCCTTGGGGGTTTCCTTGGGGGTTCCCCAGCTGCTGCCTCCTACCACTCAGCTGCATCCAGCCAGTCCATGACAGCAGTCCAACTGATATTTGGGTCCTAAGTCATGTAAGGGTTTAAATTGAACTTAATAGCTGTCATAGTTTGCCCTGGCATACCATGCCCTGAAAAAGGTGCAAAAACAATAAACAAAAACACACAATCTTTTTTTTCCCAGTGCTGAAAAATCAACAAGCATTGTGAATTTTTTTATGTTATAGAGCTTCTTTGATTAAATGAGTTATTGACATATAGGTCATTGGCACTGGGACTGGGTTTGACCTTTCTAAATTCCAGATTTTAGCATGCTGAAACAACAGTGAGGTGGAGGGATGATAAATGTCCATCCTGGGCTATAACAAATCTTTGGCATGTCACTCTCTGATCCTTTATACTGACCAAACTGGCTAAGAACCAGAAAGAGCTGGCAAAATATGCTAATTTAAAATAAGGCAAGGCTAGGCTGACACAAGGAGGCTCCGAATCATCAGCCAGCACAAAGAATCAGGTTCATCCTCTTCTCCGAAACATGTTTTCTGTTCCTTATATATCCTTTAATTTAATCTTTTGTTAAACATGCCCAAATACTGTGCAACAGTAATAGTCTAATTGGTATTCGCACTAACCCAAATTATAGGGCTGGCTGCAGCATGTGGCTTCTTTTTGCCAATGCCGATATTATTTATGTATTGTTTAAAAGGAAAGGGGGGGAAACAAGGAACTATTAATTTTTATACAATAGAGTGAACACTGGCAGTGTCACTTGGATTCCTGCTGGATTTTCTTGAGAACGCTTTCAAAATGTGCAAGCCAAATAAAAAACTGTACAGCTGCCATAAGCTTTGGAGCCAATTGAAATTCTTTTTTTAAAACACACACACCAGATACTAGACACATGAATCTTTGTACTAATTAAAGTAATGATTGGCTAGAAGTATTTTGCATTATTTTAAAAGGTGCATTAGCTTCTTGATGAGAACGTTAAGTGCTATATTATGATCTAAATTCCTGTCTTATTTGCATATAAATTTGACAGGCAGGATGTGTGCATCCAATAGTCATACACAAGAGCTACATCCCATTTTATTTTACTATTTCATTCTAATATTTGCTAAAAGAGGATTATTATTATTTTCCTTTTTAAAGGGATGTGTTGTGAACTGCCAGGGAAATTCAGCATTTTAAGTTTATGTTGCAGTTTATTTAGGTCTGAGTTAACTCTATTGACACTACTCTGTATTACTTTCATACTGTTATTTTGCAAGTGAACCAATCTAATCTAATACGCGAGAGCTGGCTTCCATGTGCCATCACAACTAGACACATCTCAAGTGACATGCTTAAAAGTCAAATCTGCCTGTGGCAGCAAATACACACAACCAGTTCTTTATGGGCATGTAAGTCTCTGTATAGGCAAGCCTTTCCCCACTATCTCATGCCCAGCTGGTTGTGCAAAAAGGCATCAAGTACCAGTTATTTCAATGGAAATCACATTAAAATGTGAACCAGACTGAATCTGTCTCAGCCAGTATAGCCAATGATCGAGGATGATGAGAGTTGACCAACTGATGTGCTGATCGTGTTCATTTCTTTGATAGCTAGTCTTACTCAGGCTCAAGTACCCTGAACTAGCTGAGGCACAGGATTGTTACTGGTGGTGTATGGTCTAGTTATCTTCTCCAAATTATGTAAGAAAGGCATCCTGAGGAGGGGGCCAAAGAAAGAAAATGCTGAAGAAGGTGGCATTAAAAAAAACAACACTTTCTGGAGTGGGGTGAATTAAGAGTTCCCACCTTTTCCCCACCAGCCCAGCCTTCCAGGTCATACCAGCTTACCAAGATTTCATAGGATGGAGTGCAATTGCTGGAACCCAAAAGGAAGAAGGTTGGTTGAGGTGACAATCAAAATTATGATTGACGAAAGTAAACCTCACTCCTCTTGGTCACGAGATATTTAAGGCTGAGGTCAGTGACAAACATCACAAAAAAGCAGTCTTGGTGGTGGGTGATTCACTTCATGACACCACCTTATCACTGAGCATCAAGGGAAGCCCAAACGTCTTTCAGAAGTAACACAAGACTTTGCCTCTTGGGGTGCTTTTCATTGCTTAAAGCAAACAGTGGCTAACTGAACCAAATGTTGTAGTCTGCACTAGCCCAGCAGACAGACAAGAATTTAAGGGTGTTTGTTATGTTAGCTTTGTAGCTTTTATGCAGTAACATTCGCTCTTCCAAACACCTTTTAACTTTTACCTAATATGAATGTTAGGCAAACAAGACAGGCACAAAAGAAAAAAAACTGCATGTTGGCTGAAGGAAATTGTCATATACATTCTGTTTGAATTAGTATGTAGTTTTATTTGTTAGTATCCAGTGCTATCATTTTGGAAAGTTGCCAAGGTGCAATTTTTAAATATTATTTTAAGCATTCTCTCTTTCCGGAGTTGATAAATTTTCAAGTAAAATTCAATGCCATGCTTATTTTCAGCTTCCCTTTAATCACTCACCACCTATCCTTTCAAACACTTTGCTACCCAAATCACAGTTCTTTTGAAATCCACTCCTAAAAGTTTACAGAGACAAAAACTGTATCTTTGGGGGGGGGGGTGAAATACCCATCAATTTACCAGTTGCACCTTGGTTCTTCAAGGTGCCATGGAAAGAGTGCTTATGTGGAGGTGGTACAGGGGTCAGTGAAGAAGTGGGGTGAGGAAGTAGTTTGCCACTTGTTTGTTCATTTGAAGACAATTCCTACTTGGACTGGGTAATCTCAATCTGCACCTCTCTGCTGAAATGAACAAAGGCTATGCTGGTCCAGGCCTTATTGGATGAGGCTGTAATCCTCTCATTCTATTCTTTGTCTTAAGGACCTGATAGGACAAACTGCTCTGAAGACCACAGGTACATCCGGGAAGAGCGCTGGCCCCTTCAGGTCCTCAATAACTTCTGAGAAATGCAGGCCTCTTAACACAGGTGTGTAAAAGTCTTTGTTCCTAGGTAAGATTTCCAGAAAACCAAGTGTAGATTAAAGATGGAAAGGGTATGTCTTCCTGTTGTCATAATTGATTGGGAACAGAAGAATATAGAAAGTTAAATATCTCCCAGACTAGAAATATAGTCACTTGCCACTCAAAAACACAGATTGGAAATGGGGGGGTACGGAATGCTCTATCACCAATGATGAAGGGTTTATAGAACTGGCTGATAATTTTCTACCCTTTCCAGAAGTGCTTCAGAATATCCAGGGGAATAATATCTGAAAGAGAAACAAGGGTGCCTTGATTAAAAACTCAACATGCTAAATACCAAACTACCATTGAACACAGAATTAAGCATACTTAAACCTGCTGAAAGAAGTCAGTGGGATTAAGTGCATTTCACTCTGTGCTGGGTCAAGGCCAAAGATGACATATGATACATACCAGCATGTTTAAGAGGAATAAATCAAAGAGTTAGGATTTCATCTTAAGCAAGTATGCAACTATTAGGGCATCAGTCTTTAGTTAATTAGGTAATTGGTTGGCTCTATCAGCTAGAACATTTTAAAATAATAATTTGTAGGCCAATAAATTAGGGGCACCCATTTTTTATTTTTTTAAATATCAAAACAACTACTTATAAAAACTGTAAATGGGAAGAACCATCTTAGGAGATTCCTCCAAACATAGGGTGAGAGAGCTGGACTCCATGTGGTATGTCAACAAGGACTTTTCTCTGCCTGGAAGCTCCCAACACTCAGTTTCATTGGATGACTCTGGCTTTAAGTATTATGCAAGAGGGTGAGAAACATCTCTCTGTCCAGTTTCTCCACATCATAGATCATGTCATATACAATACTGCTATCATGTTGCTCTCATTACCCACCTTTTTTCCAAAGTAAAAAAACCTTTTTGCTGGCTGTGAATGCCTCCCCCCCCCCCCCCAATAACAGTTTAAGCTTCAGCCCCCCCCCCCCCCCCCGCCAATTAGGTCCACCGCTGCTCAAACCTTGTAACTTTATATTGCAGAATGGATTAGATGTCCACCAGATATTAACAAGAGAAGTCTATACATGTCTACTCAGAAGTAAGTCCCACTGAGTTCAAGAGAATTTGCAACACAATCCTAACTACTTATTCAATGGAATTTATCCTCAAGGAAGTGGGATTAGGATTGCAGCCTATGTTGTTGTTTTTTCACCTTCCACATCTTCTGTGCTGTGTATTATGGTCCTAGTCATTTGCAATTTGATGTTACTGCCTAGGAAATGGAACCATGTGTTTGGGCCTGTGCAGGGGTTGATTAGTTCTAAAGACATTTTAAGCTGGTCACTGTGTATCTGAATCCCTCCCTCCACTGGCCCAACTCTGTTTGTCCTGGTATAATATGTCAAGAAAAAGAATTACACATTCTCCTTCACCATTTGGAGAGGACAGATGTGAGTCTTCAGGATCACTGCTAATAATAAATAATAAGAATACTATACAGTGGTACCTCGAGTTAAGTACTTAATTTGTTCCGGAGGTCCGTTCTTAACCTGAAACTGTTCTTAACCTGAAGCACCACTTTAGCTAATGGGGCCTCCTGCTGCTGCCACGCTACCGGAGCACGATTTCTGTTCTCATCCTGAAGCAAAGTTCTTAACCCGAGGTACTATTTCTGGGTTAGCGGAGTCTGTAACCTGAAGCGTATGTAACCCGAGGTACCACTGTACTGCCCTCCATCCAAGGATCACAGGGCACTTTACAATATATCTGAGGTACTGTATTTTTTGCTCCATAAGACTCACTTTTTTCCTCCTTAAAGGTAAGGGGAAATGTGTGTGTGTCTATGGAGCGAAATGCAGGCTGCGCAGCTATCCCAGAAGCCAAAAAGAGCAAGAGGGATTGCTGCTTTCACTGCGCAGTGATCCCTCTTGCTGTTCTGGCTTCTGAGAGTCAGAATATTTTTTTCCTTGTTTTCCTTCTCCAAAAACTAGGTGCGTCTTGTGGTCTGGTGTGTCTTATAGAGCGAAAAATACGGTAATTACGAGGCATACATAGTATTCACACCATTTTTTAAAAAAATATTCGTCGTTGGGTCTTTCTATCCAAAAAGAGTCCTTTGACCCTTGCTGTGAATCTTGCTCTCCTCCATTCTCCCTGAAACCTGAAATTGTACCCTCTGCTCTATTACAGCTTTGCTTAGCGATGACAAAGAAAAACACAAGCATCCAAAGGCTCCCCTCTGGAGAATTTGCTTAATGTTGTTTGGATCCCTTAAAGATTTTACTTGGAGGAATTTACTGCTGTCTAACGATTCCCTCTTGGGCATGCAATCAAAGTATAAAAATGTGTCCCAGCTTCCCTTAGATCCCAGCACAAAGGTCAGATTTAAAAGCAGTGTGTGGCATTTAAGACAAAACAAAAATCAACAGACAGTAAGAAACTGCAAACCAAGAAGCAGGGCAGAAACTAGTTTCTTAATGTTTCAAATGGCATCACTGTTGCCTTTTCTAGACAAAGAGTAAATAATTTATGAATGCAAAAATGAACAATACCCTTAACTTCTCTAGGTGAAACTGCAAGGAAGTGGAAATATAAAATAAACAAGATGATATTTCAGTGGACCAACATCTGTTGGTGTGGGAGTATGCAAACCTTTGAGTAACAGAGAACACTAATACATTAACAATGTCTGAGTGCTATGTAAACAGAGAGTTTGCATAATTTCCCTCTTTCTGCTAGCAAATTGATGGTGTTCTCTCAATGAAACTACAATTATATGCACACTTTCTTGGGAGTAAATCCCACTGAAACCAACAGGATTATTTCAGACTAAAAAGTCATGGGCTCAGACTATGTGCTTAACCTCCCCCTGCCAGTTAATATTGTACATCTTAAATCTTGAACACGAGATTAAAATAGACTGTCGCGTTGATCTATCACAGGGGTCAGCAACGTTTTTCAGCCGTGGGCTGGTCCACTGTCCCTCAGAGCATGTGGTGGGCTGGACTATATTTTTTTGGGGGGGGGGGGAGTGAACAAATTCCTATGCCCCACAAATAACTCAGAGATGCATTTTAAATAAAAGCACACATTCTACTCATGTAAAAACACGCTGATTCCCAGACCGTCCATGGGCCGGATTGAGAAGGCGATTGGGCCGCATCCGGCCCATGGGCCTTAGGTTGCCTACCCCTGATCTAGCACAAGGGTGGGGAAACCTATGACCCTCCAGATATTGCTGGACTCCCATCATCCCCAGCCAGCTTGGCCAATGGTCAGGGATGTTCTGAGTTGCCGTTCAGCAACATCTGGAAGGCTGCACATACCTCTAGCACATCTGCCTACCAGGCCAGCATAATAAAATCTCTGACATCCACTTAATGATGTGCTCCGGTTTGGTGACAGAAGTTTAAGACACTGAATCGTCGAAGGGATTTTCTTTTATGGGGAAATTCCAGATCATTTAATTTTATTCAGTTTGCAGGTGAAACTTTCCCAGCTCCAACAGGACTGAGTTACAGAATGCTATGGAAAATGCAGGTGACCAGCAGAGGGAGTGCAATTGCATGGCATCTTAACAATCTGGAATTAGCAATGGCCTGGCATAGGGATGGCCAACTTCTTCCCTCTTTGTTAGCACACAGCTGATTGGGAGCCCATTCTATTAGGCCTTCCTGGAGGAGGGACTATGGGAGCACGATGGGTCCGTTCCACTTTAGGAGCTTATGACTCAGACAGGCAGGAAATTTGGAGGCTATGAAAGTCCAGAAACTAAGACGAACGGGCTATAGCCATGTCCCTTTCATCCTACTCCTCACAATTTTCTTTTGTGGACAGGATAAAATCATATTGACAGCCAGACACTACATGCGATCCGTAGCCTAGCAAATCTAAAATCCTGGAGGGCTATTCCGTCTGCTCTGAGTGGATTTAAAACTGGAGTCCATTCCTCACATTTTCATTAGTGTCAGAAGCTACCCTCTCTCTCCTGGAATTGACTATCCGGCCCTTTGTGGTACGGTGGATGGACACTGTACAGAAAGTGGTGTTACTGCCTACTTTGTGAACATGCATCCTGAATATTGGGTCCAAGGATCTCAGGCCATCTAATAAGACTTCTAGGTATAACCCAGTACCTTTGTGTACTCAGGAGTTGATTCTGTTAAAACCCTTTTTACCATCTGAGCAGCCCATCCCAACGCAGACCACATCACAAATTGCTTTGGGAACTCCCCTCACTGTCATATGTGGCATGGCACTTTTAGGTGCGTAGAATATTTGTACATTGTTATTGTTATTTTTGATCTTGGCTAGAGTCCCTTTCAAAAAAACCAAGTAAGTAAATACAGTACACATAACAGAATACAAATGAATGATAAGAAGAAGAAGAAAAAGTCCAGTTACTTTGTTGTGCCCCTCACCCAATGTCAGACTGAAAGAGAAAGTCACAGAGGAACTTAAATTGTATTTATAAATCTCTAGCATTTTTATATTGCTTTGCGGACAGCATAAATGAAAGTGCAGAATCGTTTCCCACCCTTACCTGACTATTTCCTCCGGATAACAATTGTTAATTGTGTAGATATACTCTTGAAGAAGTGACCCAGCCTCTGCTTTTATCTCCTGAACCTTTTTAAGGCCTCCACTCGTTACAAAAAGGCGCCGTGCTTTGGAATCATGGGGCAGAACCTATTTAAAATGAAGCATATAATAGTAAGAAATTCAGCATTTCTTTGCAAAGGTTATTATCTCCTGTGAAGTTTTAATATTGAAAACAAAATTGAGGGACACCAAGAGCACAATCTAACAGAATGTTCTCCTCTGCAAGCCTGGAGGGGGGAAAGGGAACAACAGCAAAGGCACTTGTGCAGAAAAACATACCACTGGACTGTGCCCAGAGAGTGAAGAAGAACTGCAGACTCACACTTGCTCAGGGCACTTTCATTAACAAGCAGGAGGCTTAAAGCAGTTTTTGCTCAAATTGATTTGTACACGACTGCAAAACCTACAGTGGTCAGCATGCATATCTGAATTACAAATGCCTCTCTTCTGCTTCCTGTTCCACATTAGCAATCCTGATCCTATGTGCACATTAATAGCAGGAAGAAGGTGCAAAGGCAACTTTAGCTTTGCAGATAAAAAATTCCCCAGTCAGATACAAAATATTCTGTTTTTTAAACCTGACATTCTCTTGACTAGCCTTCCCCAACCTAGTGCTGTCCAGATGTTTTCCAGTACTCTAAAACTCCTATCTCTGGCAGTTGACCATGTTGGCTGCTACTGATGGGAGTCGGAGTCCAACAACATCTGGAAGCATCGGACTGGGGAAGGCTGCTCTGGACAGAAAGCCCGCATCAGGATCTTACTGTCCTTAGCAGCAATACAACCCATCATTTCAGTAGAAGCTTCTCTAAACTCAAACTGTTTTGTTCTGCTTAGCATGCATTTGTACTAGCTTTTCCTCTTGATCTGATCCATGCCGTAACCCTCCTAATAAAATCTTAAAAGCACAAAGGTTATCCTTTATTTCACCTTCGCCTTTGTGATTATTTCTAATAGTTTAAGGTCCACTAAGTATTGACACCAATGTGTACCACTCAACAGAGAGACAGATTCAGCTGAGGCTACTAAGGGTAAGCTGCAGCATAGAATGGGATGTGGCAGGGAATGTATGCCAGAGTTCTTTTGGCCCTGCTTCTCCCCAAAAAGCATCCTTGCCACATAGCAGAGAGCAAGGGACTACATAGGGGTTGGGAGGGGGCAGCTCTCAAAATAAAGGGTGGCCCTTAAAACAAGAGTGATATGGTAAACTACAAAACAGAGCTCCACTGGACTCTAATAAGTGTGCTGTTTCCAGTGCAGGGATTGCCTCTATTTAAATTCTCGAGTAATTCCCTCTGCCCCCCCTTTTTTTGCAAGACTCGGGGCTCATCTGTACTTCCACTTGTGTGCTGTGGTGAGAAAGCACAGTTCCGAGTGGTTTTTCCCCTTGCCCCACTCCTTTCCAAGGGAAAGCCCACTCTTTAGCAATAGATCAGAACACATGTCAATCCAGGGGAAACCTCAATTGCCGTTTGCTCCGATTGAGCGCTAAAGAGTGGTTTTCTCTGGGGAAAAGGACAAGAGGAAGTGTGGATAAGCGCTCAGAGCTCTATTTGGGTTAAGCAGTCTCAAGTGGAAATCTTGCCCTCATTTCTTTAAAAATGGCAAGAAGAACAAAGAAAAGTGGCTTGATTTCTTTCTTTTACATTTTTAATAATAATAAAAATAGGAAGGGTAAAACATGGTAGACAATACGTTTTTGAACAATGGCCCTGAAAAATTACTGCATTATTAATATAAGCAGGCAGTTTATTGCAGTAAGATATATAGGGCTGAATTCTATTAGAGTTCCAAAAACTGATAAAGGGAGCCCCTTTTCTTATACATTTATTGGCTTGAGGTTTGCAGAGACAACTAACAAAATATATTGTGGCTGGATTTCTTGTTTCCTAATTTCAGTTTATTCTAGAAAAACATTGACTATTCATTCCATCTGAGGCATAAAACCATGGAGTGTCATATTAAAAAAACCTGTTAAAGAAGAGGGGACTCAGGAGTTATGCACAGAGATGCAGTGGTCTGTGGATGCAGGGGGTCAAAGACCCCTAACTAGTTCTGCAGCAGGGTCCCTGTCTCTAGCATCCTATTGGCATGAAAGGGGAGCTTTTTAGCCACTGAGAAATCTTCCTGTTCTGACTGAAGCCAATCAGAGTGAAAGGAGGGGAGTCAGAATACATCCCTAGTTATTATTTTACAAGATTACTGCACAATCTTAGAAGGGAGCAGGTGGAGCTGTGAGAGGCCATGGCTGAGACTATTCTGAAGGGGCCCTGTAATTCTGAATTTGCCACTACACTACTGGTTATGTGAGCATGGGCCTGAGAGGGCAGGTTCATGCAAGCACTGCCCCTTGCACCTGGCAGGCAGTATACCGTATATAGCAAGGGTATTTTCCCTTCTTCCCTTGGCTTGATCCACAGAGCAAAGCCTTTTTCCTGCTGCACTCTTGGCTGTTCCCAGCGAGTGATTTCAAGTGCCCTCAACAAAACACTCCAGAACTGGATTCAGGTACAGCTGCCTGCACAGATGCACAAGAACAAGACCAAAAGCAGCTGTAACAGGCATCCTAACACAGAAAGAAAGCAGCAGCACAGAATGGCCTTTATTTCCCAAGTGTTAAGACCAACCTATGCCACTGTTGTTGTTGTTGTTTTCTGTGTGCAACAGCTGCCCTTGGCCCTGAGAGTGCGAATGTGCTCATCAAGCTACCCAGATGGGTTTTAGAAATGTTGGCCACATATGGAGCCTTTAAGAAGTGTAAGCAAATGCTCATTTACCTTACTGAACTGGCCGACTATGTGCTTCAGGATGTTTGGAGGAGCATCATGCAATAAGGGTTCGAGTGCTGGCAGATGAGTGCACTTCTGCAGGATGTTCTTCAAAGCTTTCTTAGTCTATCAAAACACAAAACACTTTCAGTAAGGCATTGGCTGACAATCATCACCAAGAAGTTACCAAGTCTGCCTGGAAAAACCCAGCCTCTTGTTATTTCTATAATGCATAAACTTTAAGTATCCTTTCTGGATCCAGGAATCTTGAAAATGTTTCTTGTGCATCAAGTCTGATTTATTTTGGAAGGCAGTACGTTTATAAATAAGCAGATGCACACATTTTTTTTAAAAAGCCACAACCTAGTGAACTGTTCTGTGTTCTGTTATATCCCAATGAAATCAACGAGATTTAAACGTGTGTATCTTTCAACTTGTGTCAGATTGTGGGTGTTAAGTATTGCAGCCCCAATGGAAATGGAGGAGGAAGTCAAGGCACCAACTGAAATGAAAGGCAATGATCTGTAAAACATGTTGTGTAAAACAGGTACTGTTTAGTGTAACGTACAGCCTACAGGTTTATTCAAATGGCTCTTGGCATGGCATGAGGCAAGGACTTCATTGGCATTTGCTAGCTCCAATGTTGTAAAAGTTGTCTGGTGCAGATATGACCTAACTCTGAAATTCTCAAAGTCTGGTCCATAGATCACTGGTAGTCTGCAAGCTCCGTTCAGGTGATCCATGGAAAGGTTAGAGAACAAATGAAAAATACTTGCGCTTAACCCAGCACAATTTGTTTTTTTCTGATGATCAAGGCTGTTTTGATCAGAGACGGATTTATTGGACAGACTAATAAGGCTCTGATCTAAGGCCTACAATTTTCATAATGCAGTGATGGTGCATTTCCTCCCTAGAAATCTGCAAATTAAAGGGGCCAGTCTCAGCAGCCTGGCACCTGTGATTTTCATAATTTGGTGCTGCTTTTGACAATGGTTTCAGTGAAAAAAATGTATTAAGTGGTCTGCTGAGACCCCTAGCAATTTTCAAGTGGTCTGGAGTCAGCAAAAAGGTTGAGAGCAGCTGACCTAACATGTACTTTGTCTCCTGCGACTCCACACATTCAGTATGCATTTCTGTAGTCCAAAATGGATCTTCTGTATCCTGCAGGGATACCTGTCTCTCCCTTGTGACTACCTGAGGTTCTACTAACCTCAAATGTAATTAGATAATGACATGATATTCTATCCCTCTGTACTAATGTTGCAAGTAGATTAAAATGCTACAGTGACTAACAGCTTGTATCCAGCTTCCCATTCTTGGAGTTTTAAAGGCAGACACAACCAAGCTACCCATGGCTGGGTGTTTAAGCCCTTTGTGTGGTTAACTAACATTCACCATTCAATTAAACCAGAACGCTGTATTTGAATTGAAAGACATAAATTCAAATGCATCAAGGACATCAAGGAAACAGGCAGCCAATCCAAACCATTTTAAATGTCTGGGGGACAACTTTAGGTTGGCGGTAATAGGGTAAAGGTAAAGGGACCCCGACCATTAGGTCCAGTCGTGGCTGACTCTGGGGTTGCGGCGCTCATCTCGCTTTATTGGCCGAGGGAGCCGGCGTACAGCTTCCGGGTCATGTGTGCAGCATGACTAAGCCGCTTCTGGCAAACCAGAGCAGCGCACGGAAACGCCGTTTACCTTCCCGCCGGAGTGGTACCTATTTATCTACTTGCACTTTGAGGTGCTTTCGAACTGCTAGGTTGGCAGGAGCAGGGACCGAGCAACGGGAGCTCACCCCATCACGGGGATTCGAACTGCCTTCCTTCTGATCAGCAAGTCCTAGGCTCTGTGGTTTAACCCACAGTGCCACCTGCGTATAAGGTTCAGCGTTCAATAACATAATCACAGAATTGTAGAGTTGGAAGGGGCCCCGAGGGTCATCTAGTTCAACGCCCTGCAATGCAGGAATCCTGTCCACAGCCGTCCCTGGGTGGGTTCAAACCACCAACCTTCTGGTTAACAGCCAGATGCACTGACCCATTGCACCACACAGACCAATCCCTAGGTAGCCGCTACTGGTCAGAGTAGACAGTCCTGCACTAGATAGACTAATGGTCTTGCTCAGTGTAAGGCAATTCCCTATGTTCATATATCCTTGTGCCACAACAGTTCAAGCAGCATCATATGCAACATTGAGACCGAGTGACATCACTCTTCTCCCATTTGCCTCTCCCAGCCTTGCTGTACCAATTTGTCAGGGAGGCTTGCACCAATGTTATCAGGATAGACCCACCTACCTAACACCTCTCTCTGTATCCCCCCTCTGCCTTTTGCAGCAGACATCTGTATACGCTCAAATTCCCGCAAATTATCAGGAATACCTCCTGTTTTCTAGTCTTCGTTGCTATTTTCAACTTAAAAGTTAGTATGAGTTTCTGGAGATGTCATTCTACAGAGTTTGGCTCCTTCCGGAGAATCTGTGGAAACTTAGAATTTCTGAGAGCGATGGTTGGATTCATCTCTAGTGCCTATCAGATTCCACCAGTCTCCACCCATAAACTCAAACCAGCATTTCTGAAATCATAAGTTGGCAGCACCAGTCAGCACTGAATGACCATCCAACTGTCATTCTAAGCATGTGCATGATCACCAAGCGCCAAACTAGATAAATGTGAAACACACAGATATATAGATTTATAATTTTAAAAAAACAAAACAAAATAGCATTGCAGCCAACCGTGCACCCAATCTGGATCTGAACAGTGGCATGGAGGAATGAGATGTTAACTCTGCCCCCACCCAAGTCTTGCAGTTCTGATTAAAATCCCTCCTTAAGCTGCTATTCGGTGCAAGAGGGGTGGGTCCATAGCTCATACTTGGCATGCAGAAGGTTACAGATTAAATAATGAATATTTTCAGGGAAGCCTTTAATGTTTAATAGACTATTGTATTTTAATATTCTGTTGGAAGCCGCCCAGAGTGGCTGGCGAAACCCAGCCTGATAGGTGGAGTATAAATAATAAATTGTTATGATGATGATGATGATGATGATGATTACTAAATGGTCATGGAGAAGGTGGTGGGGAAGTTTTCTGCTTGATCCCTGAAGACTGCTGTTAGTCAGAATAAGCAATACTGGGCCAGAGGGGAAAAAGGTCTGACCAGGCATAAGGCGATTTCCGAAGCGGCCTTTGACACCAGTGGCAACTTCATCCTCCCAGGTAGAATAGTAGCTTCGGGAGGGGGGGTGTTATTCATCAGGATTGCAGTACTGGGGCGGGGTGGGGTGGGGGGTTGGTGTCCTCTCCCAGTGTGCCATGGCCTCAATACTGACTGGCTTCTGAGATCCGTGAAATGCGTCCACACCTTTCACAAAAGGAAAGGCACTGTGCTGGGCACAGCCTGCCATTTCACATACTGCAGCTGCTGACACATATTTTGAACTTCTGGCATATTGTAATAGAGTTACGTTTTTCTTTAAGCAAACACATCCTTGGCTTATTTATAAGACAGGCTACGACAAAGTAAACGAACACAGCATGTGGTAGGTGGAGGAGTGATAAAATAGGGGTGCGGGGAAAGGACTCAGATCCTTGGTATGGGAGCTGACATGTTGTAAATATATATCTTCTTCTTCTTCTTCTAAGCTGCAAAACACTGGCAAGAATGTGTTGCTCCAGTGCTGATGCAGCAGTGCCAATAGCTGACACCAACCTGGTACAGGAAATAGGCATGGACAACACCCAGCGTTGCAAATGATTTCCCTTGCAGTAAACAGACTAGCATCCACTCCCATGTGCTTTTGCACAGTGCAGCGTAACACCACAGCTTGTAAACGAGCTTACATATGGATTAGGGTGCGGAGAACTTTCAAATTACCTAAGCATGTAAATGCATCAAGGCCTGGGTTAGTCCCCTCTACCCTGTGGATGGTATGATGCTTACTTGGTCACCAAGAAGCTCCTGAGAAAAATGGACGGCCCTGACCTGTACAGAGTCCAGCAGTCAGCGTGGGCAGGTGGCACTGACCCCTCCTACTCCTCCTCCACTGCCCCCTGCAGTGGTGAATGCTGCAAACAGTGATGGCCTGGGCACAGTGAGTCATGCAACCTCAAGACTCGATTATTGCAATGAACTCTATGTAGGCTATCCTTGGGTCATGGTCCAGGAGCTCCAGCTAGTGCAAAATGCTGTGGATAGGCTGCTGGTGAGGAAAGACTACTACTAACACTTAATTAGAGTGCAAAAGCTAACACTAGCTGCCCATATGTTACCGGGCCAAGTTCAAGGGCCCCATATTAAGTTACAAGGGTCTTAGCAACTTGGGTCTCGGACGCCTTAAGAAACACCTGGTTCCTTTAAAGCCCTATACTGCCTAGGAGCCTCGTACCTACGGGACCGCCTCTCCTGGTATGTCCCACAGAAGAACTTACGGTCTGCAAATAAAAATATCCTGAAGATCCCAGGCCTCAGAGAGGTTAGGCTGGCCTCAGCTAGAGCCAGGGCCTTCTCGGCCGCAGCTCCAATCTGGTGGAATGCTCTGTCACAAGAGACTAGGGCCCTGTGGGACCTGACATCTTTCCGCAGGACCTGTAAGACAGAGCTGTTCCACCAGGCCTTTGGTCAGGGCGCAGCCTGACCCCTTCCTCTGGCAGTCTGCACAGAATCTTGCTTAATGGTTGCCATCAATTTGATTTTAATTAATTTTTATAATGAAAGGTTTTTAGAATGTTGGATTAGTTTGATTGTTGTTAGCCGCCCTGAGCCCAGCTTTGGCTGGGGAGGGTGGGGTATAAATAAAATTTATTATTATCTATTATTATTATTATTATTATATCCCTGCCCAGTCACTGAGATCATCAGTGAAGGCTCTTGTTAGTGGTTCAGATGCATGGCTTGTGTCCACTAGAAAGCATGCATTCAGTATTATGGGCCTGATTCTGTGGAACTCCCTCCCAGCTGAGATCAGATGCTTGACACAGACCTTTCTATTCCAGCAGGCATTTGAAGGAAGTTGCATCTTTTTCTAATTTATTTCAATTTATTCTAGTCACTGTAAGGTTTTTTTTCCATTTTATATACACCACTTAGAAACTTCAGTGATTATGTAGTATATAAAAAGCTGAAATAAAATGATTATAAACAATCAGCTACCACATCTGACAGGCAGCTACCCAAAAAAGCAGCTAGAAGCTGCGCTCTGCACAGGTTTATCCCATGCCATAGCCCCAGCTGTGGAAAAGGCCAAGAAAATCCAGGAAGCCCTTGTTGTAATAAGAGATTTCCCCTCATGTGGTTCTCCTATGCTTGGAATGAATTATGACTCCTGGTTTCGGAGAGGCATGATTTGTAGCTCCTTGGATGGCTGGCCATCTGGGAAGGTATGTGTGCACAAACTACAGTAGCAAATGGAGCTTAAGAAAGCCAGAGCCAAGAAGAGAGAAACAGGAGAGAGGAGGAGAATAGATCGGTGGACTCTTGCTTGTGTGGCTCCGAATGTTTCCTGCGTGAGAATGCAACTTACGCTCTTTGTTACTTTCCATGTGTCCCTCCCCAGCCTGCACACTTCTAAGCAAGTTGATTTACACTTTACACTCCAGCTGCTATCCTCAAAAGGAAGCAAAAACCTAGAGAGGCCCCAAAACTTTCCATGACTCAGACAATATTATGTCATATCCTGTACAGCAGAAACAGTAAATACGAACACTCTGATCTTAACTATATTTTTTTTCTTGGAGGTAAGGCCCAATTGATATGTTACTGAAACACTGGGGGGAGCCACTTCCATATAGCTTCACCCTGTGCTTCTCTGGCAATGTCCTGGACTATGCGCAAACGAAGGTGGTGGAATCCTGATGGAACAGAATGGACTGTACCATTTCAGATTACAGGTGGGGGGAATGACATTTCTGAATGTTCTCTGAAATACCATTTTCTGAAGTTTAAAATAAATCACTTTTAAGCAGAAAGCAAGCACAGCTGAAGTTTTCTTCCTGGTACACTAGTTTTCCATCTGCAAGGAGTTTTGTTTTCACATAGTCTGAAGTGGTAATCTACTCTAACACCTCAGGACTCTTACCACCTCATTCTAAGGCATATATAGTGCACACCAACAGAGAAACAAGATGGCTGAACCAAACAATGTGCTTTCTTTTACCTGCAAGCACCACCTTTGGAGGTCTAGGAGATGCTCACATCAAAAGAAACTACGTTATGTGGCCCATCGATGCTAAAGTTGCATGGGAATCAGCCATGGGGAAATGGCTCTTCTACTGCTACATTAATGTATCAATTGGCCATGTCCCACTGAGTGGGTGGGACTGCAACTCAATAGAAGAGCACCTGACTCCAGCATCCCTAGTTAAAAGGATAAGGTAGCAGGTGATGCTTGCCTAAGACCCTAGGGAGAAGCTGCCAATCACAACAGACAATACTGGCCAGATGAGCAAATAAACTGACTTGCTGTAACTACGGCAGGTTCCTATTTCATAGTGATACTTGCTTTCACATATGTAGCTTGAATCACAGCCTATGGGGATGGGATGGTTGAACCAGAACGTCTCTAAATGAGAATATTGTACCTTTAAAACAGCCTGGCACATCCACCAATTGTAGTTTGATAAAATGATAAATTGTGCTAACGGATCTATGCAATTTAGCAGCAGCCATCTGGCTTACTATATATTCCTAGGCAGGGTGAGCAAATTGCCACCCATTCCCGGAAATCTACTACTATTACCTTAGCACCAAACTGGTTGCTAACCCATAATCGAACGTTATTTGTTTTCTAGCCCACCCTGTCTCAAAGTGTCAGGCAAATCTACTTACTTTGACTTGAAGATCTTCTGAACTTTCAGGTGACATATACAGGGAGAGCAGCACAGGCAAGACATTTGCTACTGCCACAGCACGGGCATGTTCCGGAGTGTGTCTCCCAATCTGTCCCAAAGACCAGGCAGCTGCTGCCTTAATATGATCTTCTGGCTCTTCTGACAAGCACACTGCCAGCTGTGGAACCCCCTGTGGTATTAATCAAAAGCACAAAACACTATGAATCCAGGCTGGATTTGGAGAACCTTGCAAAGATTGCTGGGGAGGGAGGGGTGGAATAAAAAGCTTCTCCCTTTCTCTGTATTTATGCATTCTCAACTCAAAGCACCTATGATGCCTCTGTCACTTGCACCGTCTGCAAGGATTACTCCTGAACGCTACATATTTAAGCATCAGAAGAATATTAAATCTGCAAATTTCTCTGAGATAAGGGCTGTTAGAGCTGACACGTTTATTGCTTTCCAAAAGGATTCAGAGAGCAGGTGCCACAGTTCAGGCAGAAAGCAGAAAGCAAAGCTGGCGCTTTTATCAGGCACTGAAATTCCAGGGTTTCAGGTTTCTTTCCCAGGTTTCCTGGAAAGCAACCAAGCACTGCCTCTGTGCTCATTTCGGTAAGACTTGCACGAGGCTGCCACACAAGCCTCACATAAATGAATGGATGGGGGACAGCCAGAATGCTTGGAGGGAGCAGGGTTGTTTCTTCCACCACTCCAAGCAGGATATTTAGGTCCTTTTTACTTGCTTTTCTTCATTTGCTCCACACAATGCCGTTAAACGCAACTAACAAGTCATTATTAATGTGAGCGTTGACCCTTACAGATGTATATTGGAACTTTCATCAGTCAGGATGGCTTTTAGTCCTGACAATTTCATAATTAGAACACTTTGGGGGTTTTTTTTAAAAAAGCATCAATACATTCTACTATCCACCAGGAACCATTTGATACATTTTTTTAAGGGAGAAGGAGACACAATAGCATCAATACCTATATTGCTCACAACGCAGTGAAATATTACATTTTCTTCCTCACTGTCAGGTTATCTAGCAACCCTCATCTCAGACACAAAAGCTTGCTTAGCAGTCTAGCCATTTCAAATAAAGCAATGCAGGAAGACCAAAACAGAAGAGCATTCACAAGGGTTCAAAACTGCACGTCATTTCATGATGGAACAGAGCATAAATGTGTTTCACTTTTTTGCAGCGTTTAATTCCCCACCACAACCACACACACTTTAAATGTACCACAGCAGGAGCAAAGCAGGTACATGTTTGTTTTATGAATTCTTATTTTGAAGAAATTTAAAGTGAGACATCAAATATTTATTCTAAGATGCCAATTGCCAATTTTGTTTCTACCATTTGGAAAAACAACTCGATTAGCATCTCATGAAAATGCAAGACTGTGCTAGCAAACCAATCCATAACCTTTCTTAAAACAAAAAACAAAACCCAAGGCCCTGCTATTCCATTGCATTCCAGGCACAATGAGTAAGAGCATAACTCTGGTTATGGAACACAAATTAATACCTTCAAGTGATTTTTTTTGCTTTAGAAACACAAACACCCTACCTTTAAGTGGACATAGTTATCATATTTCAATGACATTTTTAACAATGAATTTCTTTCTGATTTCTTTAATGCTCCCCAAATAACTCTGAATATCATTATCTCTATGGTACTTTTAAAAAGAATTATGGAAGTTATTAAATAAACAAAGGCACAATCCAGCAAAATGTAGACACTGATTTAACATGGACTCTCTCTCTCTCTCTCTCTCTCTCTCTCTCTCTCTCTCTCTCTCTCTCTCTAACACACATGGGGGGGGAGGGAGAAGGAGAGAGAGAATTAAATATGTGCATAATTCTCCCTTTGAAATCAACAGGATTTAAAAATGTTTAACTCTGGCAGAATTGTGCTAAAAATATTCTTTCTAAATTGGGATTAAACAAACACATTTTTTCTAAAGATTTTACACATAATCTTTTAAATACAACTTAGAATTTTTATGAATAGGTTATAAGTGGGATACAAAGTTCATTCTTTTGGAAGCAAGAGCCATTGAAACCAGCAAGGCTGGTATCTAATTGTGTTTAGATTACATAATGAAAGAAGAATTCCAGTTGAAGTGTGAAATGTTATTTTCATCCCTGTCCTACAGTTCATGAAAAACATCCAAGATGTTTGAATCAGTAGCTAGCCTATATTCAGTTGCTTTTCCCATTGGTTTACAGTGTCAAGAGGGTGCATGAGATTTATGTTTGTTTTGTCTGTTTGTTTGCATTGGGCTGCATCCTATGGCGGCTTTGCCTTAGCAGATAGGGCTTCCAATTGTACAATCTAGATTTTTGCCAACCTCACCTATCCAACATAATCGTCTGCAACATATCCCATACTGTTCTGGAGAGTGCCTGATTCTTCAGAAGCAGTTTTTCAGGTGGAACTTAAGTGGAAAGGGAGTGATAGGCAAAAATTGGGTGTTCCACCTTAACTGAAAGGAAGCATTTTCCAGCAAGGTAAAGCCACCATTGGATGCAAGCCATTCCTATCCCACCTTTCCTTCAAGGGACTCCAAACAGTGCACATGGGCTACCTAAGAGATAGTGACCAGCCCAAAGACACCCAGTGAGCTTCATGCCTATCAGGGGATCAAACATTTATGAAAAACAAACTTGCATTCTTTGTCTTCAGCACCTCACCAGTCTGATGAACACATTGTTGTGACACCTAGCCTGCACAGCCACACGCACATGCATCATCATCTCAGAATCTCATTATGATTATAGCAACCCGCAAGAACTAACCTTTGAAATGATCACTGCCATGGCCAGGTTCTCTGAATGAGCTGCCACATAGCCCAGCATCATGATACCAGGAAGTCTAACATTTCCTTTGCAGCAACCAACACAGTCAATGACAGCAGCAACTCCCCCTGCATTCACTATGAGTTGTGAAAGCTGGAAACAGATAAATCAGAAAGGATTTCAAGTAACTGTCAAACAGTGCAGTCAAGCAGTCTATGGCCAAGTGACTCCATCCCTATTGATGATGCACACCAAAAAATAATTTTTTTAAAAAATGAGCCATTCTATTCATATGGATATAATTGAGCTGAAGAAGCCCCTAGTGCTTAATCAGCCACATTATATGCTAAACAGATATGCTTACAGATGTATTCAAATTAGCAAAGTATAATACAATGCAGCCTTCCACTGAAAGGATGGAGAAACCGTGGTCCTCCAAATGTTACTGAACTATAACTCCTATCATCCTTGACTATTGGCCATAGGGCTGAATTCACACTATCAGGAGTGGAACAGGTTTATCATCCCTGTTCTACTGGCCCTAGCAACCAGGGCAAACCCATTTTGCTTCACAGAAATCTTAGGGTGCAGCTGAAGACAAGGAGCTTACTAGTAAGCATTAGGATGTATAGATTTGTAAGTGATCAGCTAGATTTGATTATTCTCGTGGATTCAAATGTTTTGGTCCACAAGGACTTTCCTATTTGCTTCAGTGGAAGAGCAGTGCTCCACACACAAAAGGGGTGTATATGTAAATACATCGTTACATATGCAACACATAAGGAGTTATGGCGTAGGGTGTAAACCACTGTCACCCACAGGCGTATAGATTCCCCTTCTGTTCAAGATATGTGCATAAGCGATGACCTATATGAATATTGGTTCATCTAGGTCCGTGCTGTCTACAGTGACTGGCAGCACTTCTCCAGGGTTTTGGACAGGAATCTTCCCCAGCCCTATCTGGACATGTCAGGAGTTGAACCTGGGATATTTTACATGCAAAGCATATGCTCTACTACTGAGCTATGGAAGTGCTTGGTATACTTCCTAATAAAGAGTAAGACAAGCCTAAATTTATTTCAGGGGGATTAAGCACATTCAAACATTTACGACTATGCCTATACACTAAATGCAGGCCTGTTCACATTCCTGGGTGTCTACATGTGCACTGTGCAGTGTAAAATGTAAACTTTGAAAGCTTTCAGCTCTTATCAAGCAAAGTTTGAAAATTATATTGTTTGTGGAATTAAAGCAGAGCTATGGAAAAAGCTTGTGCGGGAATAGGATCCCAAGGATCCTATTCTTTCTCCCACTGACCTGCTCTTTAGTGTCATCTCTTTCTTGCCACAACTTCTTTCCAAATAACTCTATTTTTTTTTCAAAAAGACATGGCCAATTGGGGATGGGAAGGATTAAGTCAAATTTATCATGGACAAATGAATGAAAAGCTGAACATTCTGAGCACAGAATGAATGCTCTTGGTTCAGCATTCAGAGCCTTGCTTCCTTTTTAAGGGTGAACATTCCTAAGAACCCTGGTAAGCGAAGGTATGTTGAGTCACCACTGGAGTCCTAAGAAAACTGGATGAAGATTATTTAAGCTCAATACGAAACTCATTTAGCATTTTTAGTTTTTTTATTTTCATCCCTACCTGAAAGGTTCAGTGTTAATCCCAAGAGAGAACTCACTCAATAGTAATCTTGACCTTTAAATTAGCCTAAATAGGATCTTGCCCCCACCCCAAATACTTCCAGAAAATATTCATTCTCTGGCTTTGGCATGTATCCAAGGGGAGGTATTTGGAAAGAGGCCATCAAGAATATGCTTTCATCACACAGACAGAATTGCCAGCTTTAATTTATCACATTGCCACCCTGCCTTTTCTCTAAGGAGCTCAACTTGACATCCACAGAGTTTCTCAATTCTCTATTTACAACAATCCTACCAGGTAGGTTAGGCAGTGAGGCCAAAAGTCACATATGTGAATTTTACAGCCACCTGGGAGCTTGAACCCAGCTCTCCAAGCATGCATTCTCCCTGTAACTTAAAGTATAACAAAACTAGGAGAGGAAACTATAGACATAGCTGTCTGGAACTGTTTAATCCAAGACCTTATAGGTTAAAATCAGCACCCTGAAGTGTGCTTGCAAAGAAATTAAAAGCCATCGGAGCTTTTGGATCAGTGATGCAAAGTGTCCCCAGCAACTGTGTTCTCTTTTTTCAAAACAGTCCCTAAAAGCAGAACACTGTAGCCGTTAGTGAACATGTTTCACCACTGAGAAATGATATTCATCATGAGTGTAGCCAGGATTTATTTTAGAAGGGGCCTGGCTTTATGGGGGGTGGGGCAGAATTGAGTTACCTGCAACAGATTTGCTCAGTTAAGTATTTTTAATTACTTACTTGATTTGGTGGGGGTGGGGAGGCAGCTACACCCATGATATTCATGGAAGCATAGCCTGCACAAATTTACTTAAAAGTTCCACTGAAATCCATGGACTTGTACACACATCACTGTGCAGGACTGCAGCCTTAATGGATTTTTAAAATATGCTTTTCCAAGAGTCTGCTTATGCCACTACTTCTCAAGACTATACTCTTATCACAGTGAAGAAACCTTCAAACAGACTTTTTTTTTAAAAAAAACAACCTATCTCTACATATGTCTATCTAAAATGAGAGCCTTATCAGAGACCCTTTTCTGGGGTACCCTGCCCATCCAATGTTTTGTGGATGGCTACTGGGAAAAGGGCCTTTTCATTGGAGGTGCTCCAATTGCAGAATGCTGTCCCCGGGGAGGCTCATCTACAGAAGGTTGCCAGGTTTGTAGGGGTTCTGAGCAGTGGTCCCCGGAGTGGTCCCTACAGTACTGCTGCACCCACAAACTTACCCAATGGCAGCAGTGGCATAGAAAGCAGCAGAGTGTGTGAGCAACAGAGAAACATCAGGTGAGGAATCTGCAGCCACCACCAACTTAATTTCCCCAGAAATTTCCCCAGAATGTCTCTGGGCCCCAGCTCAGAAGCTGGAGGGATTCTGGGGATATTAATATGGTGGCTACAGCTTCCTCACCTCATGGTTCTTTTGCAGAGTGCTGTGCTGATTTTTTTTATATAAGGAAGCTGATGTCTGCAGCAGTGGACCTGGCATTTGCCTCACCATGGTGGGAGCTGACACTAGACCTATTTGCCTGACACCTATACTGATGGCATTTGGGCACCAGGCAAAGACTTTTATTTTATTTTATTTTACTTCAGTTTGGTCTGTTTTATATTGGCGGGGCTTATGGGTTTCATACCGCTCCTGTTGATTTTACTGTTTTAGTATATTCCAGAATATTTTAAAAGTTGTACATTTTAAATTTATTTTGCTGTATTTCTAAATTTTGTAACTGCCTTTTATGGCAGGGCGGGTTATAAATCCCTCAGATAAATAAATAAAGCCATTTTCCCCCTATTTCGAGGCCTATTTACTCGAGCAACTCAGTTGAAGACAAATAAATCTGCTTTCCAATATTTAATAGCTGCCTCTCTGGCTAGCATTTAAAGTCATACAAGGGCTGTGCACTGCTTTAATTTTTAACAAGACCAGCCAGCCTGACAAATGAAAGCTAAACAGTGAAACTAATACTGTGCGTTGTTTCAATTTGGCTTCATCATTTGATGCCAATTTTGTTCGCTGAATCGCTTTGGAAAACTAACTGTGTATATGTAGTACGCTGTCCTTTGAAGAACAAGTATCAACAGGACTCTCTCAAGATCAAATCCTACATCCGAGAAAAGGCCTGGTGAGAAATAAATCCTCGGCGCTGGAGCGCAATACCAGATTCATCTACAGAGGCTGCTCCAGCCTGCAACCCAACCAGCCCCTCCCCCTCCCAATCCTCTGCTTCAAATGCATGAGCTTTGAGAAGCAGAGCGAGGACTCCTGTGGAGATTGTGCTCCTGTGGCACAAAGGAAGTTTTGACTACAGCAAGGATTCCCCAAATCCTTCCTCCTCCCCCCACCCCCAGCAGCACCAGAGCTACGGAAAGCAGCACCTCTCACATTATCCCCGTGGCATCTGGGGGGTTTTCCCTAAAGCCCCAGAGCACCTGAAATAATGAGAATATCGGATTTCGACGTGGGGTTTTGTGGCTTAAATTAATAAAAAGCTCTCAATAATGAGACCCTAGTGTGCTCTAAATGTTCACGAACCACAAGAGGGGGGAGCTCCCCCTCACACACACTCTTGTTTCTTTACAACCTTCTCAGCCTAGTTGATAATATTTCAACACTGGGGGTTTTTTAAAGTCAAGTTTTGGAGGACTGAGGTTCCGCAACGTTTGCAGAAGAAATGTAAGGAGTAACGTCCCAAACCTGACATGTGGAGCCCCACATTTGTTTCAGAGGGAATCTGTGCGAGACAATTATGCAGTATGTGGTTCACTGTATTTAGTTCAGTGGAGGCAGATGGATCTCACTCTGTTATCAGTTTATTTTTACTTTAATCCATAGTCCATGCACTGAGCTTAACTCAGATCTGCTCAATAACATGATGTAGAATTCAGAGATTTTCACATCAGTATACAATAAGCATTTTAAAGGTAATGTAAGTATTAGTATCTTGCTAGGGCAGCACATTTAAAAATGGATTTCACACTGACTGGACATCCTGAAGGGGCCACGTCGCAAAAACTGAGGGGCCACACTTCAATGCACCCTGAAACATGCATAAATCTATTGATTTGAGAGATCTTAACAGCACTTATCTGTGTGTTGAATGGTAGTTTAAGAAAAAACGCACTTCATAATTGCCTTCCCTACACTCTCCTTTGTGTCCTAAACGTTAAGAATACTCTCCATAATGAAACCCACAAGCAAGGAAAGCCTATTTTGCCCATTTCCCTATTTGTATTCCAAACACATTCAATAACAGCAACAAACATTTCCTCTCTTTTTTTTTCCACCAATGGAAATTCCACAGAGCTTTTCTCTTTGCCTAATGACAGAATAATACTGGGAATTTTCAACATTTATTTAAAGTATACACACTAATAACATGACCTTGTATTTGCATTCTCAAGGTTTTACCTCAGGCGTATGCCTTGCTATCTCTCTAATTAGAGTTGCAGCATTTTTCTTGACATATTCATCCGAGTCCTTCAGGCATGTGAGTACAACAGGGAAAATTTCTGCTTCAACCACCATTTCTGCCAGATCCACAGAATGCTTTGCTATCTGGCTGAGAGCTGAGAGCACCTGACGCTGGTAAATAGGAAGGATTGTTTTATAAATGGCTTATTGGGCAAACACTTTACAGACGCAGACACACACACATATAGAACAATAAAAAAGAAAGAAAACTTCCTCTCATGCTGTGAAAGAATGAAACCACCCACAACTTTTACAAAACTCACAGTCCTCCTAGTGTAACAGCAACAAACAAAGAAAACATAATTATCAAGAAAAACACATTTACTTAAAGAAAGTCTCATTAAGTTCAGAGGGGCTAGTTTTGAGTAAATAAAATATGGAATCAGAGTGGAAGAAAATGCACTCATGCTACAAGAAATTCAAAACAGAAGACATGCAGTTTATTGGTCTCAAGCATTACACATGAAGTAACTGCTTTTTTCTTTTAAGTTACAAAGTACAGACCCCACAATTTTTCATCAGCTGTTATAATTTAAATTTTAATATCTGAAATAACAACTTTAAAAAAAACTATTTTAATTAAACATGCATGTGGAAAATGCCATTTGCTGTTAATTGGCATAAAACACCATATTATTAAAAAGACAAAGGAAGTTGAGGTCCTTTAAATAACTATCCAGTTTATTGTGTCATGATTTTCTGTAGAAAATAGCTATGAAATTAAACAGTAAAAAAGAAAATTATGAGTTTCTCAGCTGATTTAGTAGGAACCAAGTACCACTAAAAAAAATGAAACTATGACCAAATGCATGTGCTTAAGAATGCAGAATTACCATTTTAAGAACACCATTATAACACTTCACACTATATATTAGACCTTTTGAATCAATGTTAGGAAGGTTTCAAATATAAAGAAAATACCACTATACCTTGGACTAGCCCTTGAGATAATTGTCACAGATATCTGAATATGTACTGCTGATTAGAAACCAAATAATCTCAACATTTAAAGGTGAGTGGGTTCACTCCTTTCCCACCAGTTATTTCCACTATGTATACAGAAGTCACATGAAAAGCAGCCGGATCTCTATGTATTGTTACCAATAGTCAAGTTAGCAATGTGTCTTTTGGGATAAGAGTCCTTTAGAATCCAACATTTAGATTAATACGTTTTTTTCTCAACACGCCATCACAGCTGAAAATGGGTTCCATGTCATGAGAAGGGGGGAAATAGTTTGAAAAGTACCTTTAGTTTGGCATCGGGGTTGAGGATCATCTGAGCCAAGTGAGCAATTGCCCCCGCGTCCACAACCGTCTGTGCTAACTCCGGAGAATGCTTTGAAACATCACTGAGCGCGGAAGCTGCAATCCTTCTCAAAGCAATCTCTGGCTCCTGGATACAGAGGACTAAGAGAGGAATGGCTCCAGCATCCACCACAGCCTGTGACAGTTCTGTTGGTCCAATGAAAGTAATTAAGCGAGTATGGGTGACTGACCCTTGTGCAAGCCATTTTTCACCCTGACAGATACAGCAGGAGGGGGAGAGGGGAGGGTGTACTTCAGTGCCTTGACATCTGCATTTCAAATCAGCCCTCCTAGTTTCATAAACCATGTGGACCAATCCTTGGCTGAAAAGAATACAGGTCAATAGATGGACCTCCATTTACATGTACACATTTGAGGTAGATTAGGCTGAAATGGCTTCGTTACCGTGTGTGTGTGTGTGGTGTGTGTGTGTGTGTGTGTGTGTGTTTAAAAAGAGTAAGCAGATGTCAGCTGTTTAAGCCCTGACTGTTGGGGCACTGATCAATAGGCAAGCAGTTTCTGCACAGCTAACAATAAAGAAAAGCCAAAATGCCAAAACGTGTCCCCCTCTCCCACAAAGCTAATTTAGATGGCATTAATCCCCATTCGTGTACGAAGCAAAAAAATAACATGCCTAAATAAATGCACTCAATTTTTAAAAAGAAGAAGAAATCTATATATAATAGTATACTCCACTGCAAAATCTGGCTTGCTAATTTTGGACATCAAAATGCTCTTTCTTTCTTTCTTTCTTTCTTTCTTTCTTTCAACAGCGCATTCCTCATCAGTAAACTACCAATAACCGTCTTTCCCTACATTAAATCACTGCAACAGACAGTTGCATTAAGCTGCCATGGCCAGTTGCTTGCATCTTAACCCAAGAACCCACAATTAACTGATATAGTCAGCGTACTGTTATAGCAGAAATTCATTACCCTCCCTCCACATATTTGTCATTAGCTTCAGTACTGAAGTAGAAAATTGCGGGATAGCAAATGCATGGAATAGAACAAGGGCTATTTTTGGAGATGATGAAAAATGAACACAAACCCCATTAATTTCAAATGGGCTATTATAGGTTCTTAAATAAGGTTTTGTTAGGTCCTCTCCTTGTTATGCACATACTCTCTTATCTTTAACATTTAACCTGCCTTACACTGCCATGGCAACAAATAGCTGTTGTAATTCAAGGATTCAACTTTGATTTTGCATTTACAGTCCATCAATCAAAGCCTTCAGTGGAACTTTCCCAATCACCGTGTTATAACCACAAACTTGGATTCTCCACTGATGTGCTTGCTCATGGCATAATTTATATATTTTATTATTATATAGATAGTTACTAAAGAGCACCATTCAGCCACAATGCTCCAGTCCTCCACATGAGAAACAGGGTTTGATACAGCTAAATCTAAATAAATTGGTGAATTTTATAATTTAAAGGTTTGATAATCTGCAGTCCTGAAAGTTTTTAAATTTACTCTTGGATGTTCTTATTTGGTTTTGTATTATTAATATAGTAACAGCCATTGGCTACAATCATTAAAAATCTGACTGATGGTATTGAATTTTGCACCTATAATGGCACAAAAACAGCATTCTTAATTTGCTGTTAAATTTAGTTGACCATTGATACTGCTCTTATGGGCTGAAGTACGAAAGTCTACTGCACTATATTCAGGATCGTACTTAAGATCAAATACATAGGTCAATATGAAGCCTGCATTTTATTTACAACATACTTGACTATTTTGCATTTGTCATAAAACTCAAAATATTTTTCTATTGCCTAATATTGCAATAGATGCATATTGGTCTGTTTGCTTTTATAGCATAACTTACTGAAAAATGCAACATTCTGAACAACCTATCATAGTCTAGTCCTAAGACTTAACAGTGAAATTTCATCCCAATGGACTGGATGCTGGTAAGGAAAGTTCATAAATAAAACAAAACATTCTACTGAAATATTTTCCCCACTTCTTAGAAACTACGTTTTACATTGAACAAGGAGAAGTAGGTTTGGAACTTAAATATGATACCTATACAACAACGAAACTGAACAATCCAAACAAAAATCTAAAAAGGATCTTAAGCTAATAGGCCAGCACATTTAATTAATAGGCCTTTGCTTGAATTGTTGCTCTTTTAGTATGTTGCTGTTAAATACTATAGGGTTATCTGAAGAGATATCTGACTTGTGACTTCCCTCTTTTCCCCGTGTGTCAAGCCAACTTGTAGATAAAACATAATGAATATGATCTCATCTTCATACCAAATATTGAAAATATTTTCATTTACATTTTCAGATTTGAAGAGCTCTGTCATAAGTTAAGGTACATGCATGTTTATGTATAAAAGCTTATTTTCCCTTTCTCAGAAAATGAATACTATATAGAGTTTGCATTGTTTATCACACTCCAGAAACAACACTATTTCACTCCAACACCCACAACCTAAATGAAGAAGGGGATGGTGGTGGAGGGATTTTTTAAAAAAGAATTAGGCTATGGGAATTAATTCTAGTTCAGGGGAAAGGCACAGAAGGGTTCTGAACAAAGAATGTTAAGTTTAAATAAAGGGAGCAGATGGAAGACCTATGTGAGGTGATACAAGGGAAATATATATATTATAAATCAGATTGTATCATTCTCTGTAAGAGTCAACTTAGGAGGTCAAATGCCTGTCAGAAAGCGAAATGGGGTCATGCAAGAGTAAGCCAGCAATTTTTTATATATTAAAAAAACCCTGGCGTTGTAGAAGTATATAAACGTGTAAGTTAAAATTTAAAACAAACATTGTCTGATTAGGATCTACAAGCTTCCAGGGTGTACATAATGTTTATGTGTCAGTGAAGGAAAAACATGTTATCTGGAGGTGGAGGGAGGGAGACAAGAAACATGCATGTTCAAGCTCTTAAGAATTTATAGTAAAAAATCTTGGAGGAGTGGATTAGGCTTGGTATGATGGGAGCTGGGAGGTTAAAAATCTCCCCTCCTTGAAACATACAGGAATTTTCTCTAGAACTCCACCCACTGCTATGTAATGCTTAGGTCTGGAGCTTGCAGTGAAACCTGAAAACCTGATCCCTCCAATGCTATGGCACAATAGGGAAGACCTCAATGTGGTGGAAAGCGGGGCAATGTACAGTATCCTATTCTCCTGTTCCCCTCCTGAAAATCTCCCTGCTCCCCCACAGCTAAGAATGAGACCACTGCTCCAGGCTAGCCAAGGAGGCGCACCAGGAATACACGGCAACATTTTGTTGCAGGTTCCTCTGGTTTTATTGCATCACCAAAACTGTGGCTATCTTGGATTTCCATCTTGAATGCTAAAATCAACATTAGTTCAGAAGATTGGGAAGTACACACTAAGATGGTCAAGATACATCTGGAAACCCCTTAACACCATTGTAAATGTCTTCCTTTAAACTCCAAGGTATGCTTTACTACCCACTAGGATTCCAGTACCACTGTTTGTACTGATCAGACTTCAGTTCGCTTTCTAATTCTTACCTGCAACCATCTGCATATTGATTGTCCACTGTTAATTGGAGCACTTCAGAAAAGTGGTTTGTGGTTTGGCTCAGCCCCACAAGGTCTGATGTCATTCAGAATCAAAGACTGTGATCCGTATGAGAGAGGATTTCCTGATCGGCTGTGTGGTCCATTTTGTTTGCTATGTATTACTGTTTCCATGGACACAGGTTCTCTGCGTGTCTGAATCTACAATTGCTTCATGAGAGGAGAAGAGGCATAGCTCTCTAGAAGCATGCTCTGGTAATTTACGAACTCTTTGTAACAAGTATTTTCCCCTGTCTTCTAGTCTTCACCGTCTAAACTAGGATAGTGTACATGTTAGAAATCTATTCAACATTTCCTTTATTTTCCTATATGTCTGGTTTTTCCTAAATAAATCTTGCTCTCTTTTTTCTTTTTCGTAAGCCATTATTTTCCCTCCAGTTTATTCAGGAGCATTGTCATGCAAGCTTTCTGTGATTTGGAAAACAAATTATTCTGATAATTTAGTGGAAGATTTGAAAAATATGGCCAAGGATGTAAGTATAATTCTACGCTTTTTAAAAAAAAATCACTTGGTTGTTTCTGGTTTCTAAACATACTTAAAGGGAAGTTGGCAGAGAGGAAACAGGGAGCACAGGTCTTATATATATATGGATATTTGCTAGCTATTAGCATATTGTTCTACAGCTAGTTCTAGGCTTGGGAGGCCGATCCTTGGGACACCTTTCTGGGTAGGCCCACCTCCTCTTTGCTTCCAGCCCCACTGCCAATTGACATGCCCTCTCCCTCTAAGCCCAATCCACACAACCACTCCAGAGGGAAAGAACAGGATAGGGGATGTTGCTGCTTCACCTCCTCAGTCTTGTCTCTGCATGCTTGAAGAGGGCAGGTGAACAGGCAATGAGAGCAAGCAGGAGGAACAGCAGCTCCCCAGGGCTCAGGGATCTGTATTGGGCCTCTGCATGGGTTATGGGCCTTTGCAAGCCCCCCAAATCACACAGGTGCTCTCATCATTCAAATGTCAGGTGATTGACAGGTGGCTGGCCCTTGTCCTGTAGGGGGATGGTAGTGGGGAAGATAAGAATCTGGACCACAAACCAGATTCTCTACCTCTGCTCTACCTCACAAATATTATTTGTGAGTTGGCAGTTTGTAAATATTCTTGCAAATACATAAATAAATATGGCCTAGAAACTCTATAACAAAGCAGTTGTGATTATGGGCAGATCCACACCATACATTTAAAGCACTGGACTCCTCTCCAAAGAGTCCTGGAAACTGTAATTACGCCCCGCCCACAGAGCTATAATCACTAGATACTAGTGGGAGATTTAGGAAGTAGTGCTTGTGGTTTCATTACTGCCTCCCTTAATTCTTCCCTCACTCCCGATTTATATGGCACTTTTTTGAGTGTTCAAATAATTTTGCCTGCATTAACTCTGTGTTCCTGCCAACAATTCTGCAAGGTGGGTCAGCATTAATATCCCCATATTCGATTTTAAGGCAAAATTTGAACTCTCTTATCCATTATGCTACAATAGCTCTTATCTGCTAATATCGCATCTGAGACATGCTATCCCAGAAAGCTTCAATGGATGTTGCTTGGCCTGCTACCTGCTTATTTGGCAGTAAAGGAGCTGCTACCACGCTGCTTTCTGTGTCCCCTCTGACAGTTGTCACCATGTTAGCACACACAAAAACATTCTCAAACGTTAGGAATGCTGTTACCTGCATTGTGCCTCGCGATATAGCCGAGGGCCCAGGACGCAGCTTCCTTTACTCCAGGGTCAAAATCCTCCAAGCAGATGACCAGCGTGTCTAGTGCTCCACAGTCCACTATCGCCTGGGCTAGCTGGGGAGAATGTTTTCCAACTGCTCGCAATACAAACGCAGCTGCTTTCTTGTAGAAGCGCTGCAGAAGCATCAGGGAGAGGAGAATACACTGCCATTATCTGAGGGTTTTTCTAAGGTCTTGCAAGACAGAAAAACTTTGCACTAAATGATTTTATACAAGTTGAGCAATTTGTTCCTATCACACATGAGGGGCTTTCTGGCGTATTTTTCACTGTGAGAATACTGTATATACAAAGGGAGTATATTTGGGAAAGGGCCAGAGGTCAGGGGCAGAGTAGCTGCTTTGCATGCAGAAGGTCCCATTTCAATCTCCAGCTGGGCTGGGAGAAGCTCCAGTCTAAAATCCTGGAGGGCAGACAATACTGAGTTTGAGGGAAGGCAGCTTCCTATGTAGGAAATTTTACAGCATGCTCTTGCGAGGTCTCTAGAGATACATTCGATATGCAGCAGATGACTAAACTGGTCTTTGAACGTCCTAGCAGGTTAGGAAACTTTAAGCTAAAAGTGCAACCCTGCTTCCCCCAGGATGCTACATTGTGGTTCGCCCTGTAGAAGCCAAGCAGAACCTCCCTCTCCCCTCCCACAAGCCACAGTCATGTCCGTATACTTTATTACAGCCAAGCAATATTCCCCAAACAGCAACCTATCTGTGCTTTGAAGGGACTATCCAACAGACTGTTCGTTCTCAGGACCCATCTATAACTCGGAGTAAAAGTATGAACAAACTGCTGGTTTGAAGTAAAGCACTGGCGGTGTTTTTAAAGGAAAACAGATACTCAGGAGTCAGATACTCCAGTTCTTTCATGTGCTGGGAGAGTGAACACAAGCTCCTCCAGACCCCTCAACTGGACATCCCGCTTTGGGGGCTGTGCTGTTGCATAAGAGCATGGTGCCCAAAAATGAACATTTTGGGGGTGTCGTGCTCTCGAACAGGTCATGTGACTCACGCAGTGAGTGAGCCCCAGAAGATGGGTGTTCCAGTTTCCCGCTGCAACACATTGGAGGGTATGACTCCTCCCTTCCACCAGCTGTTTAAAATGATGGGTACTGTGGGGGAACCACAACGCCTCCCGAGGCGAGGGTCCATTTCTCTATCGCATAAAATGGTTGGGGCCAGTTGTATTGTGCCTGAACCAGGGCAAAGTCACAGCTGACTTCCCCTGTCATCCTGCTATACAGTTGTACCTCAGCTCCCGAACAATCAAAAACCAGAAGTGAGTGTTCCGGTTTTTGACCGTTCTTTTGGAAGCCAAATGTCCGACATGGCTTCCGTGGCCTCCAATTGGCTGCAGGCGCTTCCTGCAGCCAATCAGACGCTGCGCTTTGGTTTCCAAAAGTTTCGGAAGTCAAGTGGACTTCTGGAACAGATTCCGTTCAACTTCCGAGGTATGACAGTACGTACTGGAAATCTGTGTGGTAAAAGGTGGACAAGCTCCACCATTTCAACACAGGCCCATGCAGAGCTTGCCTGAGGCCCAAGGTGGGAGTCTTGTTGGAATAAAGTTATGAACTCAAACAAAAAAGCAGCGGGGGAACCTGGCCAGCTTAGCCCTCCAAGGCCTGGGGCAAGTGTACCCAGCTACATCGCCCTCTCTGCACAGGCCTGTTTCAACAGATGCATACACAAAGAGGTGAGAATGACTAAAAGGATGGAACCCACTTTACAGATTGTGAGGGCTGAACCAGGAAAGTGAGAGGGTGTGATTTTGAGGTTGTGGTGCAACTAGGCCTCAGCAGGTCATCAGCACCCCTGAAAAGATTTGCCTAGTTGCTGTCCATGCACACATATTGCAAAGAATTGTGCAAGGCTTGCATATGAGAAAGATACTATCTAAACAAGACTCCTACTTTTAAAAATAATGAGAAAATACCGTAAGAATGGTCAGTGTGAATAGACCTTGATCTTGAAACAGGAAAAAATAAACCCTGTCAGCAGTTGCTGCATGTCAAACACCAATACTACAAAGACTGGCTATAAAACATTGCAAAATGTTGATGGCTGCTCAGAGGACAACAGTTTAAGAGTGCCAACATTATTATTAGCAAGTACTTGTATGTGCATCAGAGCATGCATATTATTACTTTCAAATAATTATGTTTTAAGCAGGAGGCTGTGTTTCAAAGGCTTTTTAATATTGGTTGGTAAAATCTGCAGGGAGGCCTATCTATGCAATTCCCATTCATTTCACTGGTGCCTGCACAGCTGAACTCCCAAAGGACTGAATCCATTATTATTATTCAAAATGAACTACTTCTGAAATAATACACATTACAAAGCGTCACAGACCCAGGGGCTGATGTCACTGCACCAACATACTTCACACACTCAGAGCCAGCTCAGGGATAACTTTTAGCATTGGAGAAAAAATAAGACTAACCAAATTTCACATCAGTGCTGAGACTTTAATAGCTGCCACTCTGCTGCCACATTTTATGCCAAACCATGAAACCATTTATGCCCAAGCAGCTGGTACTGATGCAAAGTCTGTGCACCCCTTTTTCAGGGTCTGTTTACCATAGAGAGATTTTCAATCTCACCAGCTATCTTCCTAAGGAACCATTTATCTGAGTAACAAGCAGAAGAAAAGATTCACTAGTGAGAATGTTTTTATAGCTCAGGGCAAAACTGAGCATTTTTGGCAGAGAATTTTTTTTACAGAAAAACAGAAGACAACGTAAGATCAGACAATAAGCACACAAATTTAGCTAAAACACTGCAGAGATGTGAGAAATACCATGTTCGGTACTTCATTCATTCTAGAGTATTCTTGGTTCCAAAGGGAAGTTATTAGTTCACTGATAGGAAAATATGGTAAGTATAGCCAGAAAGCACAGCTTATATAAGGAATTCTAGATTCCAAAGAGGGTCCTTGTTTAAAGGAGAAGAGAGCAGGAACAAGCAGGATTCTATGCAAGCAGCAAAAGGGCGAGGATGAGAAAACCAAGGACTGTACAAGCAAGACGTAGCTGCCCTGCCTGATGCTTTGCTAGTGATTTTAAAAGACATGGCATCCAACACCAGGTTGGAACCTGGAAACCCTAAGACTACAACTCCTATCATCCCTGATTATTGGTCATGCCAACAGGGGCTAATGTGAGCTGAAGTACAACAAGATCTGGAGGGTACAAGGTTGGGAAAGATTGTAACAGGTCTTTAAGCCCCTTTTCTGTCAACTTCATTGAGCTGGTCTTTAAAAAAAGAAATAGCCGGAGGATGCATGTACCCCAGCAATCTGGTGCAAGACCTACACCGTGTCACAAATGCCATGCATGTTTTACACTATTTCAAGAAGATCAAAATGATTGAACTACTTGACTATATAATACAACCTATTTATCAGCAAATATAAAAGTTTTTAAAAATATTTTGCTACTCAAACACAAATACATTTGATATTACACTGCTAAGGGTTTCTAGACTCTCATGTGTTGTGGTATCATTTATGCTACAAAATTTAGTCTTACATGCATTTTAGTCAGTCATTGTTAACAAACAGCTAATTACTGGGTGTTTTTTTCCCAATTATTTCATTTATAAAACAACCTTCTCCATGCCATCACTTCATTAAACAGTTCAGGAAATAAAATTACCAGTAATATACTTCAGCTAATGAAGTAAGAATAAAATCTTTTCCTTTTCCTTTTTTTTAAAAGGGTCATTAAATTACAATTATGGGCACCTTCTATCAAGAGGGATCAATGCTTATATGTTGTGGCAATGACAAAACATGAATCTACAGAGTCTAATTAAGACAGAATAGTTTTTCATTAAAAAACATAATGTATACAATCTATAAAATATGCATAAAACAGGCACATATATTAAACATAAATATAAGGCGGACGATTTTAACCCCATATGGCAGTGAGAAAAGGCTTCTTTAAGAAAATAATAGTTCCTTACATTCTGCTCAGCCAATGAATACACGAGCTGTGGAAGAATATCTCCCTTAACTACAGCTTCTGCCAGGTCATCATTATAATTGGCAAGTCTCCCAAGGGCCAAAGCAGCTGTCTGTTGAATATTTGGAACCACGTCCAATAGGAGCGGCCTCAGCAGAGCCATTACACCTGAGTTATGAGAAAGGAGGGAAAGTCCACACAGTAATTAGAGAAACGAATCAAATGCTACTTTCAAAAGAGAAAAATAAAATAAAATAAAGCACACTGAATGCTAATGTTAAGGAAATCTGCTGCAAGTAAACCTAAGCTCTGTGTTAAGAACCATTCCTGGAGTACACATTTTACCCATCCAAAGTGGGCAACACCATTAGGAATCGGGGAGAAATTCAGTTCACATTTAAAGGCCAACATACCTAATTTGCCCTTCTTGAAGCAATATGAGAACCAAAACAATATGAGAATCATCCTTTGAAATCCATATTTCCTCTGAAATTGTGGGGCATGTCCCCAAACAATGTTTACAAGGATGCATATATTAGGGGAAAGTGTGTGTTAGCATGAATATAATGGTGAAGAAAAAAACAAAAATGCAAAGACACAGTAATCACAACCTATGATACAGTTTTATACTGCTAAATTGTTAAACTAATTTTCTGAGATATTAATACTCTACTAATGCGGCTTGTTGATATTGCACAAATGCAGCTGGTGAAGCAAAAGAGACCATCTGATGATGTTCTTGCAGGCTTCCCATAGGCATCCGATTGATCACTGTGTAGTGTAGTGGTTAGAATGTTGTACTAAGACCAGAGACCAGGATTCACATCCCCACTCAGTCATGAAGCTTACCAGGTGACTTTGAGCCAGTCACACAATTGTTATGGGGGGGGAAACAGGGAAGGGGAATAATATGTGCCACCCTGAGCTCCCTGGAGGAGGTGTGGGGTATAAATTGAATAATAAACAAACAAACAAACTCAACCTTTACCACATTCTTCAAATCCAGCAAAACTTCCAACCGCTTAAGTCAGCTTTTTAGTCAATATGAAGAACATTTCTTCAGCACACACACACAACAGTCGGTTTGTAGTTTTTCACTGGCCAGTGATTCATTTCTAGAAAAAGAGATGCGCCAGATCTAATCTCTTCCTGTAAAGTCACATTCTGGGACACAGAGACCCGTCACCTAATCTCAGATATGGTTTCGACTACTCATAGTGAAAGGAGGGCGCCCAAGGGGAAGTTTCCTCCAAAGCAAATGCCACCTTCAGTGTTGGAACTACTGCAATCCCAAAAATGGGGCTGTCTCCTCCCTTCGTTGACGCTATTTGCCTTAGGAAAAGAGCTGAAGAAACCCACACATCACCTCACGAAAACCAGTTTCCACTGGGTACACCACAGTGGTCTGAAATTTGCCTGTGCCCGCTTCTTGCCCATGGCCACCTGGTGGTGTGCAGCTGCTGACATGCAAAACTCAACTCTTTGGCACACAGCTGCAAATTTCTTGGGGCACCCAAGAAAGGTCACCACTTCCCATGGCTCCTGCTGAACACAACCAGCTGGCTCTGGAGAGGGAGCTGCCACGTAGGAATTCCAAACAGCTTTGTGCAATATCAGCTTGAGTGGGTAGACTTCTATCCTCTGAGAAAGTCCTTGTCTGAATCTGTTGTTGAATGACAACCTCTATTGTCAATCAGCAAGATGCTCACCCTCCCCCAAACACACTGTATTTGAATGACAGGTGTAAAATTTAAAATGTTTGGAAGCAGAGAGAACTAGCTTAAAATCATTGAGGGTGGGGAAAGAAGAGGATTAGAAAAATGGAGATCTCAAAATGGAGATCTGCATTAACTCAAGAGGATTACAACTGGTTCTTGTATGAGAAGAGGAGGCTATCGGCTTTTTCTCTGTGGTCACTTCCCATGCTGTACCAGTAACACTGGAACAGAAATGTTTGCATGTGGGAAGAGTTGGCACCATGGTGACTTTCCATGCCAATACTACATTTTAGTCTGGGAATAAGGAGCAATGTCCCATGTGAATTTCACGTCCTAATGTCAGCAGAGCATTATGGGATGGAGTCAAAAGGAAGCAGTAACCACATTGCTCCCAGAATGAAAGTACTGCCCTTTCAAAACAATGTAATTTAATCAGCAATTTTGGTCTTATTGACCTCCGCCTTCTTTTTTTTGCTCTAGTCTTTTGTAAAGTAAGCCTGTACTTACTCAAATAAATTATCTATTTTAAGCATTCCCATCCCACCCACCCAAAAAAACATTCCCAGGACAATACATAATAAAATATGCAAAATAATGTAAAATACAACAACAAAATTCAGTAAAATGTTAAGAAAATAATAAAGCACAGGTGTTCTAAAGACACATGTACCCAATATGCATAAGACTGCACCGTTGTACATTGTGGTAATTAATCTGGAATAAGTATGACATTCCATTTGTATTCACATGCAAATCTAAATTCCCATCTTACCCACCCACAAACAAAAGGGTGAGAAAATTTGTCCTTTAGCGATTTTAAAAGGCAGTTCATCTGTGTTAACAGTCTTAAATATGAGCCCACCAATTTACCTTAGCTATCTTGCAGCCACTACCCTAAAATAACCTAGTTTACCCAACCACTATGGGCCATGAGCTGCTTGGCAGTTTATGATAAATTACAGGAAACCAATGTAAAATGACTTTGTTCACAGAAAACATGTCAATGGGCTTAGGTAGGGAGCACTAAGCCCTAAACAAAGGTTGTCACTGTGAACTATCTGGAGATGTTCCAAGGACATGTGAGACCTGTTGTAACATCATGATTATTTTTTTAATGTTAAGCTTCTAGATCTCAGCATTACACTGAATATTTTGAAAACAAAATTTTAAATTTAAAATAACTAATACCTTAAAATTTAATGAGCATTTTTTAAAAAATGCAACTCCCTTCATTATCTCAGAAAGGATCTGCAGTTGGTGTCTGTGGTGTGCAAATATGTTTAATTCAAACTGATAAATGAATTAATTAGTCAAAGGGCATATGATCAATAAAAATAATTTAATTGGTTGTGCAGACCTAGTTAATTTAGGAAACCTAATAATAGAATAGTACTCACCTCATCTCACTGTGGTGATAACAGTGTTCCAAATATCTAAATGATTTTTAAAAGGTGGTCTAATTCTGTATAGAAACATATGCTAATATGTTTCAATTACATCAAAGAGGAAATGCAAATACCCGTTACAAAAATTCCATTGTGCGGTCCAAAACTTAAGTATGTGTCATATCAGCCCATCAGAATGTCCTGAAGGAATAACACCACATTGTGCTACGTATATGAGAAACAACTTAACTGGGGAACAACCTCTATAATCTATTCCCTTCGGATAGCAATTATAAGCAACCCTCAGCGACTCTTGTTTATTTATATACTTAATTACAGTAGCCCTCACAGCACTTGTGCTGAGTCAAAGCTAGACAATGGCACAGTCCCTGTGTAAAAGATTTAGTGTATGCCTACTGCGTGATGCAAGGTTTTTTGAAGCAGTATGTTCCATAGATAAGTGAAACTATCCAGAGAGAATACCAAAATTACTCAGTGGTAGTGTTCAGCCACAGCTTCTGACATGTACTTCTGATTTTCTTTTTCTTTTTTCCTTTTTTTAAAAACCCTACTGAGCAGAAGAAAATAAGTCACTTGAATGAAAAGAACAAATATGAACTAAAGCTTGAGTTTATATGCATAATCAAGTGCCATGATAGCAGTTTATGAAGTTATGAACAATATGGAGAGAGAAATCTTTCTCCCTCTGTCATAACTCAGGAACTCAGGTCACCCAATGAAGTCAATTTACAGTAGATTCAGGGCAGAAAAAAGAAAATGCTTCTTCACACTACACAGGGAATTCACACACATGCACCAAAGATATGATGATGGCCGTTGGCTTAAATGACTTTTTAGAGGATTAAACAAAACTCCTGGCGGCTGAGGCTATCAACAACTAGCTAAATGAAATCTCCATCTACAAAAGCAGAATATTTCTGAATACCACCACTAACAGGAAATGACAACCACCTTCATGTCCAATTTGTAAGCATTTGGCAGGCCACCACTGAAAGCAAAATACTGGGCATCTTCAGCAGACCTTAGTCTGATCCAGAAAGGCTTTTCAAAAATAATAACTTTACTATTATTATTACTATTATTACTATTATTATTATTATTATTATTATTATTGCAGCTGCTATTGCTATTATTAAAATCACTTCCAAAATATCAAAATAAAACATGATAGAGGAAGGTAAGCAATATACATTTAAAACAGCCTAGTTAAAAGGAAAACAAAATGCTATCTTAAAAAAGAAAATCTTTACAGATAGAAATCCAATTCAAAATGCAATAAGCTCCATAAAACAACATCATTAGTACCTAAACAAAAGAATGGAGAAAGAAGCTACATCCTCACACCCCTCTCCCCTGCAACACAGCAACCACTTCCAAAATGCATCCTTAGCAATCCTCCCTAGCCAAGTCTCACTCTCCTGTGTTCTTATCATTTAGAACACACGTGAACAATGTTGTTGAATGAGCACACCTTTTCCCACAACAGAAAATATCTGCCATTTGTCCCAATGCAAAAAAAAAAAGCACTCCGAGAATACAATAGCAAAACCAAAACCTGCCCAGTACCCCTGAAACCTGATGGACCCCAAACTAAGAGCTGGGCTTGGTGGCATGTAAGAGAGAGAAGGTGGCATTGCCTCCTTGCAGTTTTTTACCCCCTCCTCAGGGTCTGCAGGCCATCACTGATGTACAGGTGGAGATTGGGGCAAGAGGAGAAAGCCCTGTCCAATGCTGTGGCTTAGGTAAGGCCTTAACTAATGGAGGGAAAGGCAAAGAGGAGAAATAGAAGAATGAGGATTTCAGAGGGGGGCGGGAGGGATTTAGACCAACCAACCAGGAGGTAGGGAGAAATGTTTCCATGATGGAGGAGAAGAGAGCAACTGCAAAGTGTGGGAGCGTCTAAACCCCTTTGTAGGATAACAGGTCAGAGCTGTGGTCCCCAGACACAACCTGACTTGTATGCCTTAAGGTAATCTGTTGTCTTCAGATGCAGCACAGCAGGGGTGGGGAACCTTTTTGGCTCAGTGGGACAGACTGTTAACTGTGAGCCCCACCCCTGTGAGCCAACTTTGAGGGGTACAGTGGTACCTCAGGTTAAGAACTTAATTCATTCTGGAGGTCCGTTCTTAACCTGAAACTGTTCTTAACCTGAAGCACCACTTTAGCTAATGGGGTCTGCCGCCGCACCACCGCCGCACAATTTCTGTTCTCATCCTGAAGCAAAGTTCTTAACCTGAGGTACTATTTCTGGGTTAGCGGAGTCTGTAACCTGAAGCGTCTGCAACCCGAGGTACCACTGTAGTTGATTCATGAAGTCAGCTGAATGACAGGTGAGTTGTCCCTCCCAACTGTCAAAATCCCTGTGCAGTCCTTTCCCTCAGGCTGCAAAATGTCTTAGGACAGTCCTGGGGAGACGAAACTCTCCATCCATAGGAAGCTGCCTAATACAGCGGAATCTTGGTTCTCGAACGCCTTGGTACTTGAACATTTCGGCTCCCAAACACCAAAAACCCGGAAGTACGTGTTCCAGTTTTTGAACGTTTTTTGGAAGCCAAACGTCCAATGCGGCTGTCGTCTATTGTTTCCAGGGCACCTGAACCAATCAGAAGCCGCGCCTTGGTTTTTGAACGTTTCGGAAGTCGAACGGACTTCCAGAATGGATTACGTTCGAGAACCAAGGTACCACTGTACTGTATCAGACCACGGGTCCATCTTGCTCAGTATTATCTACACTGACTGTCACCTTCTGCATGCAAAGCGGAAGGGTATTCTATATTCTGAGAGTAATCTTATATTCTCATGAGGATAAAATCCCAGCGGCGCTTGTGGACTCTAAGAAACAGGGGGCTCTAAAACTCCCCTACGGTTGATTGGGGGAAGAGAGTACAGAGATAGTTTCAGAGAGATTAAATGCAAGCAAGGATACACCGCTGGAAATGTGCCTGCAATCAGTGCTGACGGGCTCAGAAGAGATACTTACCCCCCCCCCCATTTTAAAAGGCCTGGCCACCAGCTGCCTATAATGATGCATATTGAGACCAAACCTCCAGATCTGAAACTGCCAAAAGGATATAGATATGCTTAAAAGGCAATGCCTGAAAGAAAATATTAAACGCAGAAACAGACCCGGAACATAAATCACAGCAGGGCAGAAATAAAAAGTTGATGGGCAAATTGCTTGCCAATATTTTAGCAGCATTTTCATCAGAAGAAGTGCTTCTCCCCACCCCCCCATGCCACCTCCATATGTCGGGACCTGAGCATCCCACATCTGCAGCCTTTCATCGGGCTGAAGAGTAGCACTCCCAAGAGAACACAAGGAAAAGTCTACATAGGAGGATATGGTGGCAAAAGGGCTTCTAAACTAAATGCATCACATTCTCCCACATACGACAGCGTGCTATCCCCAAGAGGAGCTCTTCCCTTGAAGGCTGCATGTTGCCAGCTGTGAGACAATCAACAAGGATGGCTGCTTTTACTGCTGCAATGGGATGGGAAATGACTTGCTGACTTTTCACCACTACAAAGCAAAGGAACTAGACTACCTTTCATTCAGGTATTGACAGCGCTACGCAAATGGAATGGTCCAAATTGATCCCCAAAACCGTTTTTATCAGTATTAAAATTACAGGGGGGCAGTAATTTTGTGGTGCCCTCCCAGCTACCATTATTGGAAGGTGGGGTATGATTTAGCTAATATTGAGAGGAGGGACAGGGGATGGAATATGGATTTCCCTAAAGTGCCTCCTCCTTTCCTCCTAGAATTCAAGCACTGGCTTTTATACACTGTGGTTCTGCCGCAAATGACAGTGTGATAGGGATTAAGCCACAGCTAAGGATTTTCCCCTGGAAACTTAGCAAAGACCAAACCTGAACACTGGGCGGGGGGGCGGGGCGGTGAGACTTAAATTAACATTGGGGTTATTTAAATTCCCATGTTGTATTGTGGCATGTTGACTCATATTTTATTTACAGATTTGAATCTTCGTTTTAGTATAGCTGCCTGCCCAAACCTCTAGGGATAGGTGGGCAAGTAGTCTAGATCAGTAGATTGATAGAGGAATATACAGATAATCAGTCTTCCCCCTTCCTCTTCCTCTTCCTTCTATAACATGGAACCCAAACCACATAGAGAGGATCTCTGCATATGTTTGCATTCACTGTAAAAGTGCAGAGACCTGTCTGTGAAAGGCAACTGGAGGCAACTTGGGCTATTCTATTTTTAAACTCAGTTAGTACCATATATCTGTTATCACAACTGCCGACTGTTACTGAAGGAGCAGAACAAATCCGCAGCGGGATCCAAGATTAGTATCCCAAGAAACGTAGCAGAGAATCCAGTCGCCTGTGCAGTGCAGCTTTGAAACTGATGGGCAGTAAATTTTACTCAGGGTAGACCCACTGAAATTAATGGACCTAACATAGTCACATTTATTAATTTCAGCAGGACTACTTGGAGTAAAACTTAGTTGAATACCGCCTATATTTATTTATTGCGTTTACTTTTTTTATTATTACTTCTCCAAGGAGCTCAAGGTGGCCTACATGGTTTCTCCCCTCCTCAATTACGGTAATCCCCACAACAAGACTATGAGGCTGGTTAGGCTGCAACACTGACTGGCCCAAGGTCATCCAGTGAGCTTTGTGGCTAAGGGAAGATTTGAACCCTGGTCCTACACTCTGACCTTCTACACAGCACTTGGCTCTCAGTATTGTTACACCGCCTTTTTGAAAATTACCAAGGTGGCGTAGGCAGATCAAGGTCAATAAAAGCATTACAGTGAACAACAACATCACAGAAAAATTAAAAGGTCAAATTTAAAATATGTGCCTATATCTTTTCTAAAAACAGTTGCACTCTGAATAAATATGCTGGTCTTTTCCTCACTGGGGATAGTCACGTTCCAGCCCCTACACCAAATGATTGGTTGTATTCTTATGCTGGAATTCCTTTATTGATAATAAGCACATCAGAACACCATTTTATATCCTACTTCCAATTTCAGAGAGCGCCTGCACTTTTGAAACCGAAACAACAGTGACAAGCCCAAGAGAGGGAAGAACCAGCAGACTCAGGAAAACCCCAAGGTTTTCAGAAGCACACACACACAAAAAAAAAGTATGGGGGGAAAACCTAAGTGAGGGGAATCCCGAAACAACCCAGGGAGGGACTATACACACTCAGTGGGGACAAAATGTGTACTGATTGCTGGGGAGGAAACAGAAACCAAATGCTAAGAAAGAAGAGCTAAAAAGGGAGGAAGAGACAAACAGATATAAAAAAGCTTAGACAGACCAATCTCATTGTCTGGATATGTCATTTTCTGGCTCACGCTGAGAAGCTATTTTTACATGTCCTCAGGGATGGAAATGAGAGCTGCCTATGGTAATTGATGGAGAAATTCAATATTCTAATATAGCTACGATTGGGCAACAGTGTGTCCACGCCACACACACAGCAGCAGCAAAGAAAAGACTTCCCACTCTTTCTAACTCAGTTCTTATTTAGTACAGAATATTAAAAGAACAACCCTACAAATGCCAAGCAAATGCAATTAATAGTCCATTTTCCAAAATGGCTGATGACAGACATGTATAGTTCACGCTGCATACTAGGCTCTGACTGGTTCACAAGAACCTTGCAGTGTTGTCCAGTGATTTAGATACCCTACGGCTCATGGGGAGTTGAACTGAAGCTGAGAGAGTGTAACAACCCTTTATTTTGTTCCCCGCATTGCAGGCTGGGCAGTAGTAAACAACAACTCTCCAGTATAACTCACTGCTTTACTCCTATCACTTTCAGTGCAGGGCTGCACTGAAAGTAGCTTACAGCAGCCCAGCAATGTCACTGTGAACACTGCAAGGCAGAAATGAGGCTAAGGCTGGCTTGCACTTCCCATCAAGAGTCTCACATATCTCTCAGGTTGCAGCAAAGGTCATTCTACTTACATTGCCCTCCCTCTAGGCCAAATCAAGCACTCAACTGCATGCCGCAACCTTAAGCTGTACTGAATGGATGCAGACTGGTTACACTTTTAAAATGTTCAAAAACTTCTTTTTTTATTTGCAGATGGTTTAAGACCCAAGTTAGAGCACAGACTCTTTCTTGATATTAATTTTTGCTTGTTTTCAATCCCCTTAGCCACAGGATCAGGTCACACACACACCAGGGACACAATACAACATTTTGTTGTGTGGCCCTACTTGCTCCCTCTGATAATGAAATTCCAAGGGCTTCGTCAAAGCTGAGGCTATTGAAGAGGTCAGAGACCACCTTGGCTGTGAGCCCTGGAAGATCTGCTCCCTGCTTTTCTGGCCTGACTGACTGACTCCAGCTACAAAAGCTGCTAGACAATTCTTGTGGTATTGTTTAGGCTGTTTTGTTGGGGGTTGTCGTTGTTAACTTATACATATTCATTTTTAGATATTATTAGGATTTATGTGGAAATGATTTCAATTTGATTGTGTAGTTTTTGATGTGGTTTCTTTTTTGTTTGTGGCTTTCGTTACGTTTGTAATTATGTAAATCTTGTCATCTTGTAAGCCATCTTGAGAATGGTTTTAACTATGGAAAGGCAGCATACAAATAAAATGATGAACATGATGATGATGTTTTATTCCTCCTGTAGCCAAAGCAACAAAATCCACACGTAAGAGGGATGTATCAGCAGACTTGGGGGAACATCTAGGGTTCGTAGAATTAGAAGAAGAAGAAGAAGAAGAAGAAGAAGAAGAAGAAGAAGAAGAAGAAGAAGAAGCAGCCACCCCAAAAATCGGTTCAATCGGGACTGAACATGTTCAGTGCCCAGTGGGGAACAGAAAACTGGGTGAGGAGGAGAATGGAATGCTTGTTGAGGAGAGCATGGCTGGCAGGCTGAAAAGCTGAAGAGGAGCATGGCACTCCGTCTTGTTAATGTTAAACCGAATTCTACTGAAAAACCTGTATATTAGATTAGAATTGGGTCTTATGCAACTACGCACTTCAGGTGTGGATCAGTAAGACAGCACAGATTTCTTCTGTTGTGGGGTAAGCTCTGATTACAAATTAATCATGGATGACCCCCATGCTGTGCTCAGGCTCCCCTCCCTCTCCCAAGGCCTGGTATGCTTATCTGATTTAATGCTTGCCTGGCACTTTGATATAGCCACTTTAGGGTGTGTGTTTTAGCTTATATACTGCTCCAGGCGACAGAACAGGAAATGACTTCATGACAGTCAGAAGGCCAGCCAATCTGCACAACCAGCAGAATCAGGGGCGTGCCTTCCACTAGGCTAGGCGAGGAGGCAACCATAGGTAGAAGCAGCAAGGCGTTGGCAGTTGTTTTATGTGCCACGTGGCCTACCCTGCACCCGCTGCTGCCCTCAGGTGCAACTGAAGACACCCTCCCATCACTAGCATTTCATTAAGATTCAATTGCCAATTTGCCTGCCTTCTGTATATGGAGTTGTGGGTGGAAATGCGGGTGAAGGTGCATCTCCCCTGCCTCAGGCAGCAAAATATATTGGGCCAACCCTGGGAAGAGGGAGTTGCTCCCGAGCTCAATTCTCTTACGTTGGTTGTATGTATGAAGGGAAAACTCTTAGTGATAGATAAGCTGATAGCAGAAGGAGATAATCACAATTCTTTTCCTTTTCAGTGCCATATAAATAGCTTCATTCCAGCCTTGGTTTTTATTTAGAGGCAGCATAACAGATTTCTCTGTTGTAGGCTAGACAAGTGTTTCTCAGACTGAATTTCATATTCCTTTATGGAAATAATTAACTACGCTCATTTTCTGCCGTAAGAGTTTCTAGTCAAAATATGACCACTGTACCAATTCATTACAGTCAGAAGATTTGGACAAGAAAATCCTACTTTTAACAACAACAAATATTTAGTCAAGAATAATCACAGTGGAAAAATATGTTCTTATGCTTGTCATTTCTTTGAGGTTAATTTAGTGATGAAGAAAGAGACTAACAAGCACTGGAAAGAGCTATGCATGGGAGTGTGATGAGGAGTGTTAAGCACCCAAAACCAGCGGGGGGGGGGGAGAATCTGTATTCCTTGAACACACTGGTAGAAATACTGACATAGTTCACCATTCCATGCATGGGCCTTATATTCTGAGAAAGACTGAAAAAATGACACTAAAATGTGCTACTTCACCTGATTACTACATTCGTACCTCAGAAGTCAAACGGAATCCGTTCTGGAAGTCCGTTCGACTTCCAAAACGTCGGAAACCAAGGAACTGCTTCCGATTGGCCGCAGGAAGCTCCTGCAGCCAATCAGAAGCTGCGGAACCCACATCAGACGTTCGGGTTCCAAAGAACGTTCGTAAACCGGAACACTCACTTCCAGGTTTGCGGCATTCGGGAGACAAAAGGCTTGACTCGCAAGGCATTCGACTTCCAAGGTGCAACTGTACTGAGTAAAAACTGGATTTCCCAGTTTGGTTAGTTGCAGTTTGTCAAACGTCCTTACTTAAAGGAGTTGTCCTTGTCTTGAAAGGATATACTGTATCTCCTTCTACACTACATATTTGTAAATCAGACCTGCACAATTTGTGGCATATGGAAAACTTCACTAGCTACGTAGTGTAGTGATAATCCCCTCTGCTTTTGAAGATTGAGACTACAGCAACAAAAAGGTTTACTGAGCTCCAGGTAGACCACTGTGTCAGGGCGTGTGAGCTACATTCAGCATGGTGGGTGGTAAATGTGCAGGCTGAGTCATCAAAATTCTTTGCATTGTTTCAACATACAGGTCCCTTCCAACATGAGGAGATGCCAACATACTCAGAGGTGCTGCAAGAAGTATGAGAAATATAACTGAAAAAGTGAAAAGTATACTTTTTATCGGTGAACATATGATTTAAGATACATCACCAGTTTTTGAACTATACATTTTTCATCAGCCATAGCAACCATATTGTTAAACACAATATTTATTTATATCCCTCTTTTTCCTTCAGCATTTAAGAACCAGCTTGTATTTTCATACCTCAATGGCTGCAATTCTTAAAAGAGTTTCCTCTCTTGCAATCATTATTTAAAACACACTTACAGATTAATTTTTTTTAAAAAAAATGAAAAATCTCACAAAAGTGAGATAGCCTGAGATGTACAAGTATGGGGCTTAAATAGAAATATTACCGTAATCATTTCTCATTAACAATTAAAACTTGTAATCTGAAATTAGAGGAATTTCAGTGATGGTGAGCGCTATTTTCAGGGCTGGAACAAGGGTTCTTTTTAGAGAAACAGTTTTTTCAAGTTTAAAAATTTTTCATTGTATTTCTACACTGGATATTGCACCCTTAAACCATGATTTGCTGTTATTGAAGCAAACACCTTCATTATGTTTTTTTTATTTAAAAAAACTCCTCAATGAAGGTTACACACATTACAGCCTTGTTCTGATACCTCTTATCCACAAGAGTATAATGCACAAAATTACAGCATTTTAAGATAGGTTCTTACACTAGGTTTTAAAGGCGACAGCTCTTTTTTTAGTGTGTGTCACCTTCAAAGCCCATCTTAAGAACATACCTTAACATGCTATAATTTTAACACAAAGCCCATTGATATGAAAATGTGTTTCTTTCTTCTTCCTTTTCCCAGGGCACTTCGTGATAAAAGCTCAATTTGAAAAGATACATCTTACAAAATTGAAGAGACATATTACCAGCTTAAGATTTTTTGTAAGGTTACTGATGCTGGGGAAAAAGAACTAGGTTAGGAATTTACTAACAACAGTTTAAATGTTGATAGTAGGAGAACAGGAGAAGGATTGGTTGGGGAAATCCTGAAAGGTTGCAAAAATGCATAAACTCACAAAATTTGCATGGTTGACTTATGGCAGACAACAGATGAAAGGGTTTCAGGAATTAGTGACTTCAACTGATTTAATTTATGAAAATCAGATATAAGTTGAATATTGACAAATATATAATGAACATGAATGGGTCCAAGAGCTCTTACATCACTCTTGTAAGACATCTTCTATATGAAGGGATTTTTATTATTATTTTGTATTGAGGAGTATTCAATCATGTCAGTACCTACTCCATCTGCAGTCTGACAAAGCACAGTCTAGTTACAGGTATAAACATCAGCTGCTGTTTGTGAGCACTATGCCATGAATAGTCAATATGAAAGAAATCAAGCACGTGGGATTTCACACACACACATACACACAAGGCCGCAAGAACAAATCATGTCACTATTTATAAACTACAGATCGGCTAAATTAAAAGAATGTGCATTTTTATATTTGGTGAAGTTCTTAGGATTGTTTTAGCATCACCATCGTATGAATGAGGTTGTTTGTTTTTTTCAGAAGTAGCCCGGCCCCCACTATGTTCTGGGACATGGGACTGTAGCCTAGCAGAACAATCCTATGCATATTTACTTGGAAGTCCTATTACATTCCATGGTGCTTTGTCTCTAGTAACTGTGATTAGACTTGCAGTCTAAAACTTAAAATATTAAAATTTAAATAGATCACTCTCCAAGTAAGTAACATTTCTGTAATCTGGCCTGGGAGGGAGGGCAGTAAGTGACTCCTGCTATGAAAGCTGAGGCTGCTGAACACACTCTTGGGCTGGGGTATTGTTTAGGAGGTATGAGGAAGCCGTTGCTGCTATTGATATTTTAAAAACTGCATCCTTATTTTAGATTTTTTATTTTTAATGTTGAAATTGTGAAATTTGATTGTGAAATTTTTTAATGTTTTACTTATTGTTTATGGCTACTTTTGTTTTACTGTAATTATGCACGCTTTTTTATGTTTCACCTAGAGCATGATTTGAACTATGGAAAGACAACATACAAATAACATTATATATGTGCGTATGTATGTAAACTTTGGCAACCAAGTTTTGGACTATATATATGTTTTAAAGATAATAAAATTAAATTAAAAACCAACATAAAACTTCTTTTTGTGTCATAGTGATGTCTTCTCTGGATATAAGATTTGCTTGTCTGGGAAAAATCGTATTTTAGAAAAGCAGCATTGTGAATTCTGAAAACAGTTTATTTACTCTGTTGTTTCAAGTAGCACCCTGAGAAGGCAATTAAGTACTGTACAATTAATACCTGTTTTATATCCTCCTCTTCTAACAGCAATGCCTAGAATAGAAAGACTTGGCACTGAGTGGTGAATTGCAGTCCCCACCCCTGCTCTGTCTTTCATTACTTGAAATAGTCTGCAAACAGCTTGTAAATAGTCACACATGTGGGGAGTTCCCTTGGTGCAATGTGTGGCTATATGAAGCTAATATTTCAGCTGACTTGAATGGATAGACATATGCCTTACCTGCTCATTTTATTGGACCATCTTTAAGCTATCTAATAAGGAAGGGGACTTCAAAGTATCAGACTGCTCTCAGTTCTATGGTAAGATAAACAAAAGGGTTTATGCATTTTTTAATTCTGAAGAACTGCTTTTTGTTGTGTTTGTTTGTTTACCTGCATTCTGAAGAGTCTCGATATTTTGCGGCCTAGTAGCAAGTTCTGCAACAGTCTGAACAAACTGCGTTCGGGCTCTTTGATACTGCTCAAAGACTGCAAAGAAGGCAGAATAAGTGCATTTCAATGAGGGCAAGCCTTCACACATCAGATACAGGCCCAGATAAGCAGGAAATGTATTGTGACACCTTGTAGAGTCTATAGATCAAAGAAAAGATGATGACACAAGCTGTCCTGAGGAAGAAGCAAAGGCTGTATTCCAAACCCTACTGGTAAACGGCTTTTCCGGGTGCTGCTCTGGTTCCCCAGAAGCGGCTTAGTCATGCTGGCAACATAACCCGGAAAAAACTGTCTGCGGACAAACGTCGGCTCCCTCAGCCAGTAAAGCGAGATGAGCGCCGCAACCCCAGAGTCGTCCACAATTGGACCTAATGGTCAGGGGTCCCTTTACCTTTACCTTTACCTACCTGTGAGTTAGCCCCACTGAATTCAACAAATCTTATTCTCATGCATAAAGTTTATTTCCATAAACTTTTATAGGTTGACTTTATGACTCAATGCGGCTTAGGAATTAATGGGGGGAGGGGGTTAGAAACCAAATTACAGCAGTACATAACAGAATAAAATATAAAAACAGACAATTCATGACAAGTAAACTCCAGTGAGTTCTGTAGCAAATACTCCTAGGAGGATTACTATATTGTCCTGTCTACACATTACCAGAACTACTCAGAAAGTCTCATTTAATTCAATGAGGTTTACTCGCAGGTAAATGGAAGATTCTGTTGCGTGGGCGCGCTCCCCCTCCCTTTCCTTTTCAAGAAACTGTAAAGCCCAGAAACCCCCAGTACACAAAACCCAGCCATAGAAATACCTTGCAAGACCTGCCTCTGACTCATGGCTCCTGCTGGTCCCCCACTTCCGAGAGCCTCGGCAGCGTCCCCGTGGGATGGTGTCTCGCCCCCTGGTTCCCCCTGCGGCCTTGAGGGGGTCTTGTTCCTCCGCTTCGCCTCTCCACTCAGAAACCCGAGCGGGTCCTGCAGCTCCACCTGCCCCTCGGGCTCCGCGCTTCCCCGTCTTCCCCCGGGGCCTTTTCAGTTTGGGCCGCGGTGTGTATCCTTCTCCTTGGCAACCGAACGGAAGCCGGCGCCATCAAGGGGCGGGAGGGAGGCCGCGGCCTGCGCCTCATTGTGACATCAGGCGGGCGCGGAGCGAGAAGGCCGGCCAGCCGGCCGCGCCTTGCGCTAGGCTCTCGCGCGGAAGGGCCGGCGCAACGCGATCCTAACGCAGCGTTCCTTGAGCCCTTTTTCTCCCCCTCCCTCTGCGCTTCTCCAGCTCGTTGGGAAAGGCCGCCAAGCGACGTCCTTGCCTCTTGGATCTGCAAAAAGAAAGTCTCTCCCTGCTGAGGTTGGCTGCGATCCTGGTTAGGCATACTTTGCACTAAGTACACCTGATCGTTGCATCTGAAGCAAGTGCGAGTCAGCAATTGCCATTAAGGCCAATGGGAGGAGCTTGAACATAGGAACGGCGGGGAAACCGTCTTATACCGAGTAAGACCATTTGGTCTGTCTAGCTCAGCACTTGCCTACCTTGGCTGGCAGCGCCTCTCCAGACGGAGCTCCCTCTCCCAGAGATGCTGGTAATTGAACCGGGGACCTTCCTGCATAGAAAGCAGTTGCCCAGGCATCGCTCTGGGTGTGCGGGTGCCGCTTGCAAGGAGGCACTGGGTAGAGTTTGGTCATGAGATGGGTTACTTGTGATCTTATTATGGAAGACTGTAGTGATGTGCCTTTGCTGCGCTAATCCGGCTCATCTGCGTTTGGAGACCTTGCTGCGCACTCTGCTCAGTGGTTCGCGCGCGGGTTTCTGCCCCCAGCTCCTTGCAACAAGATCCTCAGCCCCTCTTGGCTTCCTCCTCGGAAGTGTCTCAGTCCTCGTTTAAAAACAAAGCAGTGCCTTTAAAATGGCTTCTACTCGGAGCTGCCCTGGAAGGTAGGTCATTCTTCTAGATGGGTTTGAAATGAAAGACAGCGATTTTCCCTAGTGAGTGACCTGGCAACCGCTAAGCGGCTTTACAGCGCAATCCTAACCATGTCTCCTCCGAAGTCAGTCCTACTGGATTCAACAGGACTTACTTACTCCCCGGTAAGTAGAGTTAGGATTCCAGACTTGGTCCTGTTTAAGTTCAACTCTCTTTCCTTCCTAATACTGCGGTTCATTGTTGCGTGGATGCGATCCCCAGACCAGTTAAACCGAAGCATTTGGCTTTGATCGTGTCCTACGTGTGTCGAAGGGCTAGATGGACAAAGCTGCAATAAAGTAATAAAAATGAACATCGACTTTGTTTTACCCTTTCCCTTTTCTCTATTTCCCTTTTCTTCTCTCTCCCCTCACGCACAAAAAGCCGTCTCCACGTTTAGTAGTCACCTCTATGTATTCAGTGAATGAAACCAAGGTGCTCGCTATTTAACTATTTGTAACTTTTTAATGCGCAGATATACAATACGGTGCTGGGCTTGAGCTAGATGCGAAGTTTAAAGTAAACGCTCTTGTCGCGAATCGACAGGGCATTGGCCTCTCCCTGGGGACGCTAGTTTACCCCTAACAGAGCTACAGTTCCCAGCACCCTTAACCAACTAGATTCCTGGATTTTTTTGACATTTTTGGGGGAGGGTGCTTTAAATTTATGTTGTGTGCACAGTGTCAGACTATCGAAGGGAAGATTCCCCACAACCCGAAACTCACTTTGGTGTGTTCCTCTCCTCTCCGTAGCCAAAAATCCTTAAAAAACCAACTTCTAATGAATGAGTTTCTGTTCCTTCCAAGGATTTAAGCTAATAGCACGGTTGTCCTTCTGAGTTTAATTTTAATTTTCCATTTATGTTGTGGATACTCCCCCGCCCCCATATGTGACATGAAAGAAAGGAAAGCTCAGTAAAAGAGCTTCTGCGCCAAGCCTTGCAAACTCTCTTGCCATTGTCACGCGAGGGCCACTTCACACGTTGTGCAGGAAGGAAGCGTGTCCGACCAGAATCCCCCATGCAGAGTTTTACATCCCCCCCCACACACACACAGGAACGTGTCTTGATAGAAAGAACTACTCCGAATGCATGACACCTGCGTTTTCTTTCTGGGTTGTGCCTGGCGGGTGTCGCTGTTGAAAATGTGCCAGTGTCTGTAGTGCCAGCCTGCGCCCTTTGGCCGGCCAGGGCTGGAAGCAAGTTGACGACCGGCAGATCCCGACCAAAAGCGGCTGCTGCCTGGTCAAATCCTCTGAGCCAAAGTTTCTGACTCTAGCTGATCCTCTTCCAGCACTGGAATGAATGCCTTTGGGGTTCACATGCACCCCGCTCTTCGGATCTTGGGACTCTGAACCGTCCTTGAAAGCAGCGTGGCTTCTCTTCTCCCTTCGCCTCCGCTCAACTGGAATAGATAACGCTCAGGTCTTTCATATCCCTGTCCTGCTCCTCCCTCGTTAAAATATATGCTGATATACTTGCTCGAATGACACTGTTTGTTGCTTATGGGCTTCCAAGCTTCAGGGTGTGGAGCTGAGATCGTTTATAGCTGGCCACTTGCGGGCCCCCTCCCGCAAAAAAAAACCCCTCCATGGCAATGTATTACTGTTATTGTGTAAGCTCTGTATCACCGCGTAACCTTGTCAAATGCAGTACAATTTCTCATACAGTATCTTCAACTCGCCCCTGGTAGCCTTTCCATGGTAGTGATTCTCCCTGAAATCAATAGGCAGCTGCATTGGACGGATTCAGAATCTGTTGGTTCAGCATTGTCGACACTGACTGGCAGCGGCTCTCCGGAGTTTCAAATGGGATTCCCCCCCCCCCCAGCAGCACTTGGGAGATGCCAGCAATTGAACCTTGGACTTTCCCCTCCCCATCAGCGTCTAGTCCGCCGCTGAGCCACTCTCTCATGTTTCAGAGCAGGAGGCCGAGAGGATGTCAATTAAGGTCAAGCAGGCCGTCCAAGTTGGACTTCTGAGCCAAAGTCTCGTACTGTCTGATTCCTCTCATTGGCTCGTAAATTCAGGAAAGAATCTGAGAGGCGGTGGGTGGAGTTTCCCCCCTTATGAAAGCATACAAAACATCCAGTTCGTATTTCACACGTAGGACAAAGTTCCTAGATTTAGCTGGAATCGAACCGTCACGTAGAACCTTCTTTCATTCCACTACCAATGATGAGGAAAGGGCACCTCTCCTCTTATTCCTACCTGAGACTCAGGTGTCCCTGCAAAAGGCCACTGCGGCGCCTTTTGCCCTGCGCTTTTAAGCGTCACGTGGCAGGGCGAGACCTTATCAAAATAAAAAGAAGAGGGTGTGCTTCTTTTAAGCCACCAAAGATCTGCCCTGTGCTAAGGAATGCGGGGGCTGCAGCGGCCACGTAGGATCGAGGTCTGTTTGCAGGGGAAGAAAACACCCCCTGTAGTCCGATGCCGGGTCCCGATTTAAAGGCTGCAATCTTATGCCCACTGAGTAAGCCCCATTAGGTGTTTCTGAGTAAATAATGCCCAGGGTCTGCACTGCACCACAGTAAAGCATAGCGTGAGGAGAGAGAGAGATCCCCGCCCACTTAGCTATTCAAAGTGTGGATAGGCTGCTTTCAGATCCTGCAAAGGATTTTCCTGTCTGGCTGGGGTGGTTGACCTCGGCGACAGCCCGATTCTGCATCGGCGACGGAGGCCGCGAGGCTCCGCCAAGCCCCGAGGGGGCGGCGTGATCTGAGCGGCCTGCTCTGGGCCAAGCCGCGCCCGGCTCAACCCGGCAGTGAAGGCCCTGCAGGCTAGAGACAGGATCGGCCCGCCAGCCTGGCTCTCCGGGGAAAGAAGCAGAGCAGGCGCCCCCGAGCAACCGCACAGCCCCACCTGCAGCCCCCAACTCCGATCTATCCTCGCGGAGCCCGACTCCGCTGCACGTTTCCTCGGAAGTAAGTCCCAGCTAACCCCGAGGGACTTACTCCCGGGTAAGCGAGCTTACGATTCCCGCTGCAGCGAGGAGGAGTTTTGCAGCAAACGGCAAACCTCTTAAGAGACTCTGAACAGGGCAAGTCTAACCCTGTCTACTCGGAAGGGAGTTCTGTTGAATTCAGTGGTGGAAATAGTGGAAGTGGAAGGGTCCCGTTTGGCATTTTAAGGATCGCAGCCCCGCAGGATTCCTTCTCTCTGCTGGTCAAGAAATTCGGGGATGATCGCAGCTTCATAACAACATAACCCCCCCCCCCCCCTGGAAAAGTAAAATCCCTCTTAGAAGTTCAGAGTCTATAGCAAGGAGAATCCCGAGTTGCCTGCGGCGGGCAGTGCGCATGCGCAGGGCGGAAGGATGCCTTTCATATTTAATAAAATCGCTTTCGCTTCCCTGAGGACGTGACGCGTCACATACCCAGCTGGTCCCGAGCGCCTTGGCGAGCACGTCGTAGACGTCTCTATGCGGCTGCGTCGGATGGGGGACGAGTCCCTTGGCCAGAAGGGACTGCGACGTCAGTTGCGTTGTTTTACGAGCAATCTCAGGAATAAGACTTCCACTTGCACAAACACACAAGTTGTAGTAAAAGTGGACTTCTTGCATTAAAAGGTAATGTTTCGGCATGCTGCTGACATTTAGGACAAAAGCAATGATACATTTAAAGATATATTTGCAGCATATATTTAAAGCACATGGCTTCCCCCACCCCCCAAAAAAAGAATATTGGGAACTGCAGTTCACCTAGGGTGCTGGGAACTGTAGCTCTGATAATAGTAACGACAGTTCCCAGATGTTGGGGGGTGGGGAGTAATGTGTTTTAAATGCATGGTGTGCTCGCAGGTCTATCACCTATTTTATGGAATAAAAAATTTGCAGCCTTGCTTCCAAATAATACCGGGGTCGCTTTTACAAGCGTGCACCTGTTATTTGTCAGCCTGATAGAGTTAGATGCCTTTATTCCCGAATAGCTCTTCTTAAAGTAGATGTCGAGGTAAATAGCTGGAAGGTTGCTGCAGCGAAGTCCACAAATCAGTTAAACGAATCAGTATCTGGATTAGACAGGTCCGACGGAGAACGTGGTCCGTGTTTCTGGGCTGGATTCTCAGCAATTCGTGGAACTCGTTTCCAAATTAATGTGGTGTCCCTCCACTAATTCAACTTTCCCGCTCAACTGCCTGGAAGAGCAGTTAATTTATTGGCCATGTTCTTAGGTGAAGGTTATCATTATTGTCCGTCATTTAACCTTGTACGAGTAAGGCCAGTTTAAAAAGCATATGCAAATATTGGTGTGGTTGTACGTAGAGGGTAAGAAACAAATGCAAGACTTGAACGTCCATATACTTGGAAATGAACTCTACTGACTCTCCCAAGGACGTGGAAACAGGATCTGTCTCTGAAAGGAAGAGATTTGTGCAACATGTCACAACAGATCTGGATAACTTATTTCTAAATAATGTTCTTCGCTGAAGAGAGCTTTTAAGTTCCCACGCACACCATCATTAACACAGGGAATAGGTAGAAGAAAAATAATTAACTTCTATGAGGTTTCTTCCCACGGTGGGGGTCCCACCAGGCCAAAGCATTTTAACTCTCATTTGTTCCAACGGGGGAGTCTTAATCTTCAATCCTGTACTCAGTTTTCCTGAGAGTCCCAAATGGCGCTTACTTTTAAGTAGACATGCATAGGATTGCACCATTAAGAATGTCCAATTCTCCTATTTACATAATTGGGCTTATTTAAAAATCCCTTACTGTATGCTTAGGATGGGGGGGGGGAGCCCGTGACGCTACTACTATGACAAACTCTGATCCACAATTTAGTAGATTAAGTGATATAATCAAAGTTCTCATGCAGCATAAAAGAAATTAAAAGCAAGGTGAAAAAATATCGGATGAATCCTAACATCAGCAGCACACTCTGAAAGTTTCACAGCTATTCCAATTACATTATATATTTGCTAATAACTTTTTATAATAACACCTCAGTGTTTAATCTACTTCGTCCAGCCTCTGAGTATTTCAAACTACCAGAACATAAGCCCACAGTTTGAACACTTTTAAACATTTTCACTTTAGATAAGAACTTGCTTTGTGTAAATCTCAGGCAAAGTTACTTATCCTTTGAGGTTGAATGTTCCCCTCCAGCATCACGCTTGTACTGTTTAGAAGTCAAAGGAATTCTAAATATATGGTCAGGCAATTTTCACACCCAGATCATAAACGCTTTGCTTGGAAATAAACGCTTTGCCTGCCCTCCCTTTGATTCCCAGGGACACTTCTAAAAAGTTTTTGGAAGTATGTGTCGCAACGGGTTGCCGACGACGTTCTCCGTTCATATTGCCTTCGTATGCAAATAAAGAAGGCTCAAATTAGCCGTGTTCTCTTGCCAGACTGAGGCAGGCGGCGTTTCGGTTTTAAAAAAAAGGATTAACTGTTTCTTTCTCGGCAAAGAAAAGGGGACATGAAGCTGGTCTCGCGAGGAAAGAGATGGATAATACTGCAGACAACAGCAGAACGGGACAAAACCCCTTGCTCCCAAAGCAAACACTGTGAAGCGAAGTTACATCGAAGTGAATAGGTCTGGCGCCCATTATTGTAAGAGGATCCGCGCATTGGTCCGCGCATACACAACTTGCTCACAACTTTTCTCCTAGAGACTCCATTGCTTAACCTCAGGCAGTGATGGAGAGCCTTTTCCTTTGTATTTCGTGCTCATCTTTAGTGTTTGATATTTCTAAAGGATTTTGACGGTGGGTGTGTCCCTCGGTAACAACTCACCAAGGAATTAATTTTCAGTATTAAAGGTCCTAGACCTTAAGCGCACAAGCTTTGCTCCCTAAATCCAGCTGAGTGAAAGGAGTCTATTTGAGTGTCTTGGATATTCAGACAGGGACACTCTCAAAACACCCTCATAAAGCGGATTATAATTTATCGTAATTCCAAACGTGTTTACTCGGTAGTAAGTCATTTCGATTTCGACGAGACTTACTCACGAGGAAGTACGGTTAGGATCGTAGTCAATGTGTTCCAGGCTGGAGACTTTTACTAAGAATGGGTTTCCCGATTAAGCCAGCCCTGGTGAAATGCCCTTGGTCGAATGGAGCCCAATCAACAAACACGTCTCGGTTAAAATCAATCCTTAAATCGCCCTCATTCCAGCAGAACAACCTGATGTGTGATGGGACACAAATCAGCTTTTAATTCGAACGCTTGTGCTGTTTAGAAGTCCAAGGAATTCTAAATATATGGAAAAGATTAACGCCAACTCTTTCTGTGAGTCTCACACTGGCCTTGAAAATCACAATTAGACAGTGATCAATGAAATGCAACCGCACTCATCTTTACAACAGCCCTGTAAGGTATGCTCCTTTTATTCCCAAATCTCATAAGACGATCTGGGGAATCGGACAGCAGCGCCTAGTCTCAGACTTATCTACTTACTAGCAAGGGCGGAGTTGAGATTTGAACCTGTGAACAATTGGATATCAGCTCGTTGATTTGCCCGGGCATATCCAAGAACAAGAGCGTAGCAACACAGAGTTTAAGCACTTGACCTTTCAATAGGTGTACATCCAAATACGTCAGTTGGATAGGGTTGCACTGTCCTACCCTTAAAATAATTGCTCCGGTCGGCGATTCACTCTCTGAATTGATATACAGTCAATCCGTGGGAATTTTAAGTGCCTAAAACTGAAAGCAATTGGCAAAATGGCAGAAGAACAAAATAGGAGGAGTCCCGTTTAAGCATGTTCTAGATCCGTATGTTCGTTCCGTTTATGTCACTGGGCTTGATCTGGTTTCAATATGGGACTCAATTTCGGATTGGCTGTTGAATGCTGAGCAGAGAGGAAGAACCACAGACTTTGCTAAGTTTACAGCCCCACTGCTGCTATTCTCAATTCTGGAGCAACCAACACACATTCTAAACACACAAGCCAGACTCTATACGGAGGTAAGACTCTGCTTTTATTAATTCGAGCGACTATTCCTGGATTTCATAACAGATAATCAAATTCCTGCCCACCCATAAGCAGGCACTGAAAGGCTGAGAGAGAAAAAACCGACATTTAACTACCACGATGGTGAGTAGAACCAGATTGCTAAAGAATTGGTTAATCCGGATTCAGGAGGTTCTGAGCAAGCTTTAGGGTTCTGCTCTGCTTTTAATTATTTTCGAGTCGTGCCAAGCTGGGCTGGCTGTGGTGGGAAACCCAATATTCTAGCCTGCGCACCAGGTTGGCTTTAGGAAACATTAACGCTCCTTAGCATTTATATGGCGCTTAAGGCTGTGCAAAGCACGCCACACGCCTCTCAAGCAGGACAGCACCACCGTCCCAATATAGCTGAGGTTGAAATAACCGAGACATGCCGTAAACCCATGTGGTGAAGTAAAAACTGAACTGGTGGCCTCCTTGGTTGCACTCTGGCAAAGTAATCCGAAACTTATATCATTCCAAAGTAAGTTCAGTGCCGTTTACTCTCCAGATAAGTGGGTTTAGAATTGCAGCTTTAGTGTGGGCGCACACAGAGAAACGCGGGTCTGATGAAGGGGTCTGACGTGTGCAGTCCAATTTAAAATGGTCAAGGAGATAGCTGTGTATCTCTCGGAAATATTTGCAGCAATATCGTGCCTTGAGTCATTAAAAAGCAGTAGCTGTGATGGGAGGTGGGTGGGAAAAACAGATGGCGTTTTATTCTGTTCAGCCCACAGTTGGAAGGAAACTTTGATTACCTTTTGGTGTTTTTATTCCTACCGCACTATGTGGCTACAGTCCCCGGGGTCCTATCATGTGTTCTTTCTGGAAAATATTTGTTTACTTAAAAAAAAATGCACCACTTGATTGCAAACAACAACTCTCAAAGCAATTTGCAAAATCGTGTGGACAGATGGGGAATTCTTTCCCTATAATCCCTAGAATGGGGCGTCTATGTTGTTGGACCCCAGCTCCCTTCACACCTAGCCTGTATTCCTCCTCCTCCTCCTCCTCCTCCTCCTCTTCTTCTTCTTCTTCTTCACTCTTTCCTCTAAGCCTGAGCTCAATAGACACGGGACATGGTTCTCTTCCTGCCCATTTAATCCCCACGACAACCCTGAAAGGAAGATTAGACGGAGGGTGAGTGACTGGCCCAAAGTCACTCAGTGGACTACAGAGGCAAGTGGGTATTTGAACCCTGGTCCAGCACTCTAGCTGCTGCTCCCCACTGCTTGTACACACGCATGGTCAATGGCCAGCGATGGTGGAAGTTGCAGCCCAACCACCGCTGACCGATAAAACGTGGGTTGCCTATCAGGCCTCCTAACAGGCTTGTTTATCTTGATCTGTCTGTGGGCACACGGGGGAGAGCAGTTCACAAAGGGAAGCGGTCGGCCCGATTCACGAGCATCTTGAGTCGGTGTATTTGGCTTTCAGGCAGCTTGCATATAGATCAACGCCAACAAATAAAAATGCACTTCACCTCGAAATAAGCTCTGCTGAAACGTAGGAGCTGACTCGCAAGTAAAGGTGCTTGCCATCCGAGTCGCTTCACTGGGAGCTGGTGGATGGTTTGCGCTGGGTGCCAACTTGGCACGAACCCAATAATTTGTTTATTTGCTTAAAACAAGGACACTCGGCTTTGCCAGCGGGATGAGCCTCCCCGGACCCGCTTAAAGCGGCTTATGGGCCAATACTGAGTGGAAAGATGGGGGAGAAATTATACGAAGGAAGCCAGTTTGGATACATGCTAGAATTGAACCCCACGAGTCCTGGATTGAAGTCCCTCCGCTGAGTGCCTTAGAATGGCAGCCTGTATCGTGTGCTTTGGGTACTGTTGCTGCTCTGGTTTCCCAAAAACCACCACCGATAAAGTGTCCCCCGTCCCCCGTTGTTGGTGCATCCGAGCCACAAGGTCATTGTTTTGCATTCGCTGAGGTAGATGCAACGTGCCTGGCAGGACGCGCAATTTCTACAGCGCTGATTGAGACCTAAGTCCTAGCTGGCCTTGACTCCTCTGCTGAGTCACTCTTTCATTATGACTAGGCGTTAGCTGCATGTGTAGGGTACGTGTGCATACTGTATATCATCATTGGCATCAATGGAATGGTGCGAGCATCGTCTCGATTGTCCTTCTGGCACCCTTAAGCGGAAGAAAAGCGTCTCTGTCGACGCAAGAATTGCAGCTTGGAAGAAGGGATAGCCAAGGAGGTCATGACCGCCTGGGATTGGGCGAGCTCAGAGCAGGGGTGGGCAGATTTTTCATCTGCGGGACCTATTTCTTTTTATTAGACCGCTTCCCAGCCATCAGCTGGAGAAAAAGGCAAAATAGTGGCTTAGGAAGGGAGCCGGCATGGGAGGGAGTCAGGTCCAGGATGTAGGAGAAGAAGACATCTCAGCCAGGACGTTGGTTTTCCGCAGCAGTGACTGAGCTCCCAATCCTTCCACACAAAACTCCATTCCTGGTTTCCCCCCAAGCTTTCTTTGTTTTAGTAGCCTTGCGTTTTGGTTTTTTAGGGGAGGGGGAATTTGTTGCTTTTGTTAAATAAGTGGGAATAGCCTTGGTGGTCTATTGCAAGTCGCTCAGAAGATTATTTGCCAGTAGATTATTTTTATTTTTATTAAATTCTTTGTATTCCGCCCATCTGACTGGGTTACCCCAGCCACTCTAAGAGATTCCCGATGTACTAGAGCCGTCCGTCTGTCTAGCTTTCCTGCTGACCGTCCAGAGATGGACTTAGTAAAACACCCCACGCAGTTCTCCATAGGCAAAGGAGGTCGGAAGCTGAATTGAAGTGTGTTGTGGAGGCAAATCAGGCGTATTTCAGCGCTTCGAAATAAATATGAACCGGGTCGGGGTGTCAGGCGCGTAAATCCAGCGCTTCGACTGAACTGCGTTGTACAGATCGAGGTGTTCGTGTGATGGTACCCAACCCGATTCACCCAGCTGGGGAAGCAGAATCACTTGTTGGCGTTTCTTTTGAAGTTAAACCTCGCTAGATCCGTATACAGTAATGGACGGGGGCTGTGCATTTAAACGCTGGACACGATCCAGTCCAGATTCAGCCCTACTGGTTTTAATGGGCAAGTGGTTAAAACTCTGCCATTTGCATCGGAGGGATTTAACGCGGAGATTAAGTTAAGCCCCCTTCGTTTTTCTTTCGAGTAAACCTGCTTAGGATGGGCTGTTAGTGAGCAAGTTCTTGCTATTAGCAACTAACTACAGACTGTTTAGTAAATTCGTCGTCGGAAGGGGGAAGAAACACTCATTGGTCTGTTGATGAGTTATAGGAAACGGAAAGTACTGGGGGGGGGAGGAAGAGGTCTGTGGTGCTGCAGTGTTTCTTATAACAAGCAGGCGATGAACCATATTGGACCAGTTTCAAAGAGTGACAGTGACACGTCCGATGATGACGCTTCCAGGGAAGGCGAAGCTGAACGGCGTTTATTAAAGGACTATCTGACCCGGAGCTCTGAAAGTGCTGGACTGTTTGTTACATGTTTAACCAGCAGTAAGCCCTTACTCAGCAGTGAGCCCTGTTGAATTCAATGGGGCTTATTCCCAGGTAAGTGGGGTTAGGATCTCAGCCTAAAACTGATAAACATGCGGCACAGCAATCCTTTGCTCTTGCATTTCTTTGAATTTAACCTTAGTTCAGTGGTTGTTAGTCCTGAGTGAAGGTGCAACCTCCACGTGTCTATCCAGAAGTAAGTTTAATTAGGTTGGATGTGCATAGGATTCCCACCTTACTTTGAAGTCAGTCCCATTGAAACCAAGGAGGTTTACTTCCTAGTAAATTAGGTCAGAAGTGTGTTCAGTTCCCTAAGGTGACATTGTGTGTTTGTTTTGTTTTTGCCTTTTAATACTTTGATTCTAGAAACTGACGCTCCCGATGCTCGTTCAGAGCCGAACAACGCAAACCTCTTCCTTAATACCATTGAGCTGAAGGGAGCTTGGCCTGGAGGTTTGGGTTGCGTTGACCTGCAAAACAATGGGAGAACGGTTCTCTTTTCAGGACTTTGCAGCCGAAGCCAGCTTTCCTTTCACACACGGGCCTCTACCGATGTTCTGTTTATAAATTCACAGTGAGTTTGCCCGTTTATTTTAAGCCCGTGTCAGTGGGTTCAAGGTAAACTTGGAAGCACCGATTTCCAAGACGCGGGACTTTGCAATGAAAAGGTATTGCGGCGCTTGGCCTTCCTTCCAAATCCACGTGTTTGGGCTTGGAGTATACAAACGACCAGAGATTGCCATGGTATTTGCCTCCACATAATGTGTTGATGATCAAGGCGGCTGACAACACTTTACAAGCAATTTATTTTTTAGACAGGTGTGTGTGTGTGTGTGTGTTTCAGAACTGCTGGCTTTCCGGAGCCTCAAGCTGCCAGTTGGCTTCTGTGATGGTTTCTGTAAACAAAGGACTGTAAAGGTACAATCCGGTCTTCAACCTACTTGAAGACATCAAGGCCGCAAACCTGGGCATTAACCCCACCACTGAGCACTGCGCGACTTCTGATTAGGTATGCCTACCGTACATTGCATGGAGTTGCTGCTGTAACAGTGCATGCCTATCCGGAAGTTCAATGGGTTCAATGGGACGTACTGCCAGGTAAGCGGGTAGGGTTTGCATCCTGAAAGTAAACCCAAGTCGCCATTTGATACTTGACACTTCCAGCCGATCGTTCAGGTCGTACTAAATTTAAGGCGATATGGGCACAGCAAACCTATGGATTATTCTTCCCAAATAAATAAATAAAGGCATCAATAAACAATTGTTTATTCACAAGTAAGCCCCATAGCGTTCCATGAGGCTTACTGCCTGGTGTTTAGGATTCCTAAGGCGTGCTCAGGATTTCGCCTTTTCCATAGACGGAAGCTCCCTTGAGATCGAGGTGGGGGGGGGGTCTTCCCGCGAAGTCAACGGCTATTGGACATTCCCCGCCGTTTTCAAAGGTTTCTCTTCCAAGAGACTACGCTCTCGCGCGCGAGGTGGTTGCCAAGAGGGCATTCGTGCGATGACGGTGCGAGTAAGGGGAAGGAGTCAGAACCTAGCAGCTCCGATGTGGACCGCCCTGGTTCCGTTCCAGCAAAGGCAGGAGACGCCACTGCAGAGCCGCAGGAGGGGAATCAGCCCGTGGTAACCGCCGGATGGCAGCTCGGTGCATTCCCAGGGTCCTCAGAGGGACGCCCTACGTTTCTGCAAAGGGGATATTTGAGGAGGGGTGTTTGCCTCTCCGGAGGAAGGAAGAGAAGGGGATTCAGTTGCTCCCTCAGGATCCAAGACTGTGATCGACCGACCTTCTCTTATTTAGCCTTTACCACATCCATCCATCCTGTTGGCTATGCACAGAAGACAATGCCAAAAGGAATTTTTCTCTTTTTCGTGTGTGTAAGAACGAGGAAAGGAAAGCTCTCTCTCCCTACACGTAACCAAAGGCCCCCTTCCAGCCACCAGCCCCACCCCACCCCCGTCGCTTGAGCGGAGGATACAGGGGAACAATGAGTTGGCGGAGGCAGAGGCGCAGGGCTGGGGCAGAAGCGAAGCGGGAGCGAGTGAGCCGCAGCCACAGCAGCAGCAGCAGCAGCAAATCGCTGGTGTGGTTGCTACTAGCAACACAGCGGCCCGGAGCACCTAAGCGGGGAGGTGGAGAGAGAGAGAGAGAGAGAGACGGGGGGGGGGGAGGCGAGGAGGGCTCTGGGCCAGCCGGGCTCTGCTCCCAGAAGCCCCTCGCCCGGCCCAGGGGGGGTCTCCAGCCCCGGGGCAGCGCCGCCGCCTCCCCCAGGAAGGCTGCGGCTGGACAGTCGCTGCTGCTGGAGCCAGGATGCACTTTCTCGCCGCTCCGCCGGGTAGACAATGAAGAGCAAGATGGCAGATAGGAGGGGGGGTACGTGGGTGTCTCTTCCTGTGCCCCCCATCTTCCTCACTGGCAGGGCGGAAAGGGATCGTGTCCTCTTGGCACAAGAAGACCACACCTTAGCGGGGTCCTTTTCGCGTGGGGAAAGGTCGAGGTTGGCACATGCCCTGCTCCTATTGAGGGTTCCTTCAAAGGAAGGTCGTCCCGCTGGGCTCCAGGGGGTAAGGAAGGGTGCCTGGGATTTCGGCCCAAAAGTATGTGCGTTGAGTATGTGCGTCCTCGCTGCTGCTGGATCAGATTTCTCTAGACCAGTATCTTCTTCGCAGCAGAGGCCAGCCGTATTCTTCCAAGACTCTGAGGACCACAACCTCTCTTAGTTGTTTGTCCCTGTTATCAGCCGCTGCTTAAGAGGTATACCGGCTCTGCCTTTGGAGGTTCTATTCAACTATCATAGCTAAATGCCAACTATCATTGCTGGGCCTATCTTCACCATCAGCCATGCTGACTGAGATTGAGGGGCGTTGGACAATGTCTGGAGAGACAAGAGCTAACCTGTTTCAGCTAGGCAAAAACATTTTTCGCACACTCTCCCCTTCCCACATAAGCGCGCCTTGAGGAGGGACCTTGATCCGGGTCAGTTAACCCCTGATTTTAGATGTTTGTGAATTGTAACCAGAGCTACACCTTACTAAGCGCTCAGAACTCATATCCTTGGTTTCCCATTCTAAATATACTTACTGGGGAGTGAGTTTCATGGACTGTAGTGACTGAGACTTCTAAGGAAGCATCCCTCGGATTGCAGTGTTAGAAGCCCGGTGTCCTCCCTGTCCCGGGTGTCATTTCATATTCCTTCATGCACGGATGATAATAAGAACGGGCCTACCTTACAGGGCTATTATGAAGATTGTTGAACTGTAGCAATACGTTGAAATATAATTGAAAACCCTAAACACACCGTTTCAAATACGAAGTACAAGCCATTACAGTAAAGCCCCAAAACCTTCATCCACTGATTGACTGGAAGTTTTGAAAGGTGAAATCGTTGAGGGGAGGTGGACAATTTATTTATTTTGTTCATGGATTTTATTTTAATTAGTTCGTGAATTTTATTTTAGTTAGGTAACCTCTAGGGGTAAGACTCCCTCACAAGGCGGCTTACAATAAGAGAAGCAAAACCATCAAGATAATGTATGTATCTCCAGAGTCGGTTTTTTATTATTTCAGGACATATTGGCGAAGTTCCTTTGCTCATAAGGGAGCCCTTGAGTGTCTCGGGTGAGGCCTTAGCCCTGGCTCTGTCGGCCCTCGTACCCACGCCTCTCTCTTTACTGCTTACCATGGGGGGGGGGGCAGAGAGGGGCAGCTGCCCTCTGAATCAATAAACATCAATACAAAGTACATAGCTAACTGAGGTTCTGCCCCCCACCAACAAAAATCCTGCCTACGCCCAAGGTGCTTACCAGCCTTTCTAACAAATGAGGCTGAAAAGGCGGCGTGTGTATTTTATCTTTATGCTTCTAAGCTGATTTAGATGTTTGTTAGAAAGGCATCGGTGCTGAAAATAAAGCAAGTCACAGAGCCCTTTTATACACGTCTTCTCAATGTAACTCTTATTTAATCTCATAGGTATTAAAAAGCGAATACAGGGTTGCACCCTAAATAAATAAAGGAAGACCCTTGGTAGACCTCAGGAGGAGAGAAACCAAGGCGAGACGCAGAGCCCGTTACTCTGCCGATTTACTCGGAAGTAATGCCAGTTGAGCCCAGTGGGACTTAGTCCCTAGGCCTAGGACGTTTGCGCAGAGTTGCAGAAGTGTAGCATTTTGGAAGGCTCGCCCGGATCCACATTCCCACCTCGCCGGTCTGGGAGGCTTGGGCAGCCCCTAAGGAGGCCGGGGCGGCCGCTGTGCTGCTCCCTCCTTCGTCCGACGCGGATCCTGCTTGCCATTTACAGCGAGGCCCAACAGAGAAGTGGTGAAAGTTCAAAATGTCAGCGCTGAAGGAAATGTCACTGATGGCTCCTCTCCGCAAAAGGTCAAAACCTGAGAAGAAAAGAGCATTTCCCTCCATCCTGGGACTGCTCGCCGTTCCCCTTCAACAACGCCGAGCTCTTCGAAAGCTACAAACAAGGTTCTGGTTAGGAATGCTGTTTCTATCCACCCTTACCTTTCTGAGTATTGCCATGCCTTCATTTTGTTTAATCTTAACAACAACCCTGTGAGGTTATTTAGGCTGAGAGAGTGGGAATAGCCCAAGATCAGCCAATCAAATTTCTGACCGAGGAGGGGATTCGCTCGAGGTCTTTAGTCCAATATTCTGTCCACGACACCCCGCCGGATTTTGGTATAGCCACCACGCACAATGGGTGCCCTACTGAAATCGAATGGGACTCAGCTCCAATGGATGAATTTAGCACCAGCGTGGGAACCCCGGCTCTGTACAGTTTTAATATACTGTTTATCCTACTAGGGTGGCCAAAGGCAGGGCTCTTACACCTTTAATTATGTTGCCACCTAAGCTCCGTCTTCTGAAATTTGCAACCATGAAAGGCGGAAGGACAGTCTTTTCCATCTGAGCGCCCTCGGCTTCCCGCCCGCAGATTTAAGGCTTGCCCAACCTCTCCGGTAGTGCCATCAACGGATCGAAATACAATAGGAAAAGTGATCCGCGTTGCTTCTTCACATCTTCAAGCAGGGAAAAGATTGACTTCCCGCACAATAACCATCCAGAAGAGAATGGGGAAAGGACCCTCTTCTTCAAAAGGTCCGGGGGCTGTAGCCCTGACAGGGTTCCGGGGCTAAGCAGTGCCCTCACTCAAGGATCCACTCTAGCCTAATGGTTAGACTCTAATTCGTTAGAGTGTGGGACTAGGACCTGGGAGAGCAGGGTTTGCCTATCTGCTCAGCCATGCAGCACACTTGGGTGACCTCGGGCCAGTCACCATCTCATAGCCTAACCTCCCTCACCGGGATGTTGTGAGGATGAAATGGGAAGGAGCAGAAGAACCATGTGCACCACCTCGAGCTCCTTGGAAGAAAAAAGGTGGTATAGAAATGTAAAGATAAATAATAATAAACATGGACTGCAATAAGATCAAACCTATCCATTCTTAAGGAAATCAGCCCTGAGAGCTCACTGGAAGGACAGATCCTGAAGCTGAGGCTCCAATACTTTGGCCACCTCATGAGAAGAGAAGACTCACTGGAAAAGACCCTGATGTTGGGAAAGATGGAGGGCACAAGGAGAAGGGGACGACAGAGGACGAGATGGTTGGACAGTGTTCTCGAAGCTACCAGCATGAGTTTGACCAAACTGCGGGAGGCAGTGGAAGACAGGAGTGCCTGGCGTGCTCTGGTCCATGGGGTCACGAAAAGTTGGACACGACTAAACGACTAAACAACAACAACAACAACAATAAATCCTTAACTTTGCAGGTCCGTTTGCTTCAACTGGGTCTCACCAAAGAGCTCAGGAACCCACCTTTGGCTGGAGCGCGTTCGCGCGCGGCGCGGCGCCGGAGCAGTTAATGGGTTCCCAGGGGACGCTTCGCAAAGCGACGGACCTGCGTTGTCCCTCGCGAAGGAGATGCGCATCTGAGCAGCATCTGAGCAGCTCCAAACGCCGAAAGACCACAGAGCTTTTCCTTCCCATCTGGGAGCTGGGATAATTTCCTGGCAGACGAAGCAGGGAACTTCCTGGGCTTTTCCCGAGTTTTTGAAGCGCTTCTCGAGAACCTGAAGGCAGCAGGAAGGCTGAAGCAAGCCAGGAGATCTAGATCTGATGTTTTGACCCAGCGCAAATTTGTTCTCGACGGACAGATTTCCCTCCTCTTCCACCGTGAGAGCGACCTTTTTTGCCTAAACCTAAGTCGGAAGTCGGATCCTAAACCTAAGTCGGAAGAGAATCCGGCGGGGGGTAGGAGGGAAAATGCTAGCACAATATGGCTAGGTTTCAGATAATAATGAAATGATTAATTAATAGTAATAATACCTAAATATGTGTGCCTGGTGCCCTGTGTGCCTGACGGACCAACGTGGTTTTGGATCATGGGTTGCTGTCAGAAGTTGTTCTCCAGGTGGAGGGCAAATTGCTTGGAACTAGGTGTAAATAGGAGGAATGCCATAATTTCCCGCGCCCTTTTGCAGCTACAGGGGAGCAATACATTGAGCTGAGCCTCTGCAGATAAGAGAGGTGAGGCGTTTGTGGGCCTCCAGGCGCTGATGGACACCAGCTCCCATCAGCCCCGGCCAGCATGGCCAATGGTCAGCTGTGATGAGACTTGTAGTCCAGCAACATCCGGAGGGGAGGGCCACGCGTTCCTCCTCCTCCGCCCTGCAATCCGAGAGGGAAAAGGACTGAAGGGACCATACTCCACAGGGAGGTAATGTGTGCCTTGCTTGTCAGCGGCAGACGTCTCAGCTCACCTTGTAAATCCGCCACGAAAAGGGAGATGATCCTGGCAGCCTAAGCTGGGTGGCAAAGCTATGCTAGCCGGAAGCGGCCCCCATTCTTTGGAAGGGGCGAGAGAATAATAGCTAAAAGGCAAATCTGTCCATAGAAGGAAGGGGAGGGAGAGAAAGAATTGCTTGTCTTCCAAATACAGCTTATTTGTCCACGGTCGTAGCTTTTGCCTGTGACAGCAATTGCTAAGTAGGGTTTGTGGTCGAAGCCATCCTTGCAGCAGAGACTCCCGTTTCCTTGTAGCTGTGCTGATTTTAGGGGCAAGTTCGCTTCGTGGGGCGCAAGTACTTTAGCAGGGCAACTTTAGCAGGGCAACTCGCAAGGAGCCGCGCACAGGATCGCTCCCTGGCCCTCTTTCCTAAGTGAGGCTTACACTGCAATGCTAAAGACAGTTACTCAGAAGTAAATTCCATTGGACACAGAGGCCTTGCTCCAAATTTATTTGGAATGGTAGAAATTATTATTATTATTATTAGGCAGGCCCTAGTCTATACTTCGAATTCAAACCCGGACTGGGTTTAACCTTACCGCCTGCTCTTTGCACGTGAGAATTCTGACTCGGCCACATCTCCTCTTGCCTTGTATGAGCTGTAAAACCTCGAAACTCCACTGGAACGGTTGTTGTCGCTTTAAAGTTTAACCTCATTTCTCAATCCGGGTTGGTTTGAGAAGCGGAGTTGGCTTCATTTCTAAGGAAGTAGGGTGGGGGGAAGCCTGGCGGGATGACACAGCTGCCAGAAACCCAGAACCCACCCCACTGTCCGCCCTCTCTAATATCTCCCCGGGCCACCTCCTCTTAGGCCTCCCCACCCCACCCCGGATCTGCTTCCCGCCAGGCAGCAGCGCGTCGATCCAGTTTCGAAATTTGGCGGCGGGAGGGCGCCCAATGGGGGCGGGGAGCTGGGCTGCGGCGGAGTGCGCAGGCGCAAGATGGCTCCTGCTTCTCGGAGGCGCTTCGGCGCGGAGGTAGAGCGGCTGAGCTGCCTTCTCCGACCCGAGAGAGGGAGGCGGGGAAGGGGAGCCAGAGGCCGCGGGCATTTCTGTCTCGAGCTCCCTTCTTCGCGCGCCTGGAAAAGCGAAAAGAGGAGCGAAGGACCTGGGGAGCCCCGGCATGGGCGCAGCCAAGGGGGGGGCAGAGAGGGGCAGCTGCCCCCCAAAATCAATAAAAATCAATAAAAATACATAGCAACTGAGGTTCTGCCTCCCCTCCCCCCAAGATCCGGACTACGCCCAGGAGCCCCGGGGAGCCTCTCCAAAGCGTGGCTCTTTTGCAAAGCGAACTGGGGAGCAGCAGCAACTGGAAGGGGATCCCTGGAGAGAATCTGTATCTTTCCCATTCGGTGGAAACGCCTCTTGTGCCTCCTCCTCCAGCTGCTGCTGCTGCTTCATCCAGCGGGGAAAGAAAGGACGACTAGGCTTGCAATCCTATGCACACTTGGATGGGGCGCACTCTTGCAGCGCTAGCCTTAACCATGCCTACTCAGAAGTAAACGCTGCTTAAGTCCATGGGGTTTACTCCCTGGTGAGTGGAGCAAACAGCCTCCTTGTCTTTTTATTCCGTTCGTTCCTGATTCCTTCTCGTTCTTTTGGTGTCTCATCTCTTTGGCCATCTTCGCCTTTTCTTCTCTCTCTCAAAAAATAATAATAAACAGAGCCCGGATCCCGTTCTCCTCTCTTGGGCTTGTTTGCAGCGCAGGCGGTTGCGCCCACCTTTGCGCTCCCTTCCGGGCCTTTTGCTGGAGGATAGCGGCTGAGTGTTGGCACCGCAAGGTCCAGCGGGGTCGGAGGATGCGACTGGGACGCCCAGAAGGGAGGACGCACAGTTCTTGCGTGCTGGATTAAGTGCTTCTTGGAAGCACCTGGCTTGAAGCCGCCTCCTGCTCCGTTTCAGACGGCAATCCGCGCGGGGAACTGAAAAGAAACAGGGAGAAGGCAATAATAAAATAAACAGCTCGGAAGGAACTCCTGTCGAATTCAAGTAGGGCTTAACTCCCAGGTAAGCAGCCAGAAGGCATCCAGCGTAGGAGCGAGTTTGCGTTGCGAATTGACAGCGCAAACTAGAGAGATCAACAGTTTTCGCGGAGCTGAATTTGAAGGTCGCGCCGAAAGAGTGAAACCGTCCCAAGGTTGGCAGAATAAGCAGCTAAGTGGCCGAGCTGCGCCTCGCTCAGCTTGCCCTGGATGTTGGCACCAGACTCAGACAGCCGAATTCCTGCCCGGGTTCGGCTGGTGGCTGAACTCGGAACTGCAAGCAAAGTGAGCTCTTTCTTCCATTCTTCCGTGCGGAAAGCGAGTTCAGAGGTGGTGGTTGGAATTTGGGTAAGGAACGCAAATAACGCACGAAGGAGAGGCTCGTGTACGTGGATCAACAAGATTCAAGGATCCCAGTGGCGAGCTATATAAAGAATCGCAGATGCAATACCTCTTGCACAGATCCACCTTCTAAAGCGAATTGTAAAGCCTCGCCGGAGAGAATCTCCTGCGTGTAAACGGAGTGGGTGGGGTGTCGGACTGGGCACCCGCACAGGTCCCCGAAAAAAGAAAACGAAGCGGAAGCATCCGCGAGGGAAGGGGGGATGTTGCGCGCATTCTCTGGCCCTTAGTTCTCCCGCCGGTCCGGCGATTAATAAGCAGCTCTCTCCTCGCTTTTCCAGATCTATCGGAAAAGCTCCGCGTTACTGTCCCCAGTGGGACGCCAGCTAAAAGCCTGGCCGGTGCGATGGCGTGACGGCTGAGTCCGAATCCGAAGGGTGGTGGTGCTAATATAGCCTTGTAACTTTGCAGCCCAATATCGGAGGAAGCAAACTCTCTTTCGCAAGGGGAACCTTTTTGTATTTCGTAGGACAGTTTCTATAAAGCGCTTTTAATGCGCGGTCTTGATTGTTTTTGCAACAACCACGCCGGTCTTCAAACGACCAGATCTTTGCTGCGCCTATTTTACGGAGAAAAATGAGACGTTGCCAGAACAGTCAAGGTTGAAGCTTAAGGTCCAAAAAAGAGGGCAGAGGCTCCAGGCCTGCAAGTCCTAAGTTCTGAGCAGTATGGCCTGCGGCCCCCACTGAACTCGGAGGTGTGGGGCTTTACTCATTAGTGAAGTGAAACACACTCTGCACATGTTCAGAAACACTTAGATAAGACACACGGTTCAGGACTGGCTTCCTTTCCCGCTCTGAATATTGTGCAGTACTGATGTCTTCCAAGCTAACGTGCCTTATTGCGCTTCAGTGCGAAGGTAAAACCAGCCCTCCGTTTGGGGAAAGCCAGCAATGAACGGCGCAGCTGCTGTTCGCTTTTAGAGCTTCCTCCGCTTGGAAACCTTTTTGTATGTAGGGCAAGTCAGTGAGCGACGCAGCGTGGAATTCCCTTTGATTCTTGGATTCCCCTTTAAATTATTATTACTCCCAACAGTTTAACACAGCACTGGAGTTTGTATTCAGATAAACAGGCTTACAGGGCCACCAGATGCATGTCTGCTCAGAAGTCCCACTGAGTTCAATGGGGTTTGCTTTGAGGTAAGTGAGGATAGGACTGCAGTCTTGCACAAGGATAAAGTTATACTGCACCTCACCAGGTATAAACAAGTCCCCCCCCGCCCTTCACCTGCGTGTTGGGGCTTCCTGAGAAAACCTTGGGAAATCCAAGATGAATAATAGATTTTGATGGAAAGTAGCGCGATCCTAACCGCTACTAATAAAATTAATCCCATCCTTTTTGTGTTTGTATTATTATTATTATTATTATTATTATTATTATTATTATACCGCCCTTCATCCGAGGATCACAAGGCGGATTACAATATCAAATGGGAGTTCCGCGCGATCGCTCTTAGGATCCGGGAGGTAACAATAATCACCTGCTTTTACAGCCATCCCATCTCCAGAATTATTAAAAGGAAGAACAACTAAGAGGTTTGTGAAGGCTTCAAAGGCTAGCACATTTATTGTGCCACAATGAACTTGTGTGGAACAGAATCCACGACATCCACTTGCTGAAACCGACTTGCTGAAACCGACGTTACTTCACGAAAGTTCATAGCTTATTATGCCATAATAAAACTCTGAAGTCTTCCTCTTTGACTCTCCGTCGGTGCTTCAGGAACCACCACGATCAGGCACCCATCTGGAAATCCTTTCAAACCCGTGTTCTTTTTCTTAAGGTGTACTCACGGTATAAAAGGAAGATAAAATGTTCACCATGACTCCAGTAACCCGGCGAGAGGGCAGGTTCAAGCAATGACCCTCAAAGCACTGCGATGGAAGCACGTTTCATTGAAATGAATGGGACTCGCTCCCAGTTAAACGTGCTTGTCTGGTGTATGCAATCAACCCACACTTATCTTCGCAGAATTAGCAATACCAATACAGTGTCAGTTCAGTTTCAAAATATAGCAGCGTTTGCCGTGATTGAACTGGAACCAAATTGCGCAAACTTGGTTTGATTTATCTGCAGTTCAGAACTTTGGGTTCAACACTGGCCTTTGTGATAATTATTCCATCTTCTTATACTTGGTTGAAGTCATTTTTTAACCTTTTTTCCTCCTTTGAAAAACAGTCAGTTGAGGATTTCCTCAGAACTAATCCAAAGCAGAAAAAGACTTGTTATAACACAGCTGGTTTAATTCCTTTCACTGTTAGTGAGATGGAATTCTGACAGAAGCGACTAAGACAGTCTGTTGACTGTATGCCAGTTAATTCATGTGCATGATTCTGGATCTAACCTACCTCTCTAAGATACTTTATTGTGAAACAATAAGGGAACAGGGATGTGTGTGTGTGTCTATGTGTTTTCCCTGGAAACTGTTCTGATTCATGAGAGGAACCCTGTTCTCTCCAACTGTATTTTATATCACCATTGGAAATACGCGCTTTCCCCTTTTAGAATCTCTTTTTGGATTGGTTTGATCTGCCCAACTAAAAAATTATTCGACTACCTAAAACTGAATTTGTGCTTGTGACTACGTCTATCACGAAAAACGAATTAGTCTGACAGAGACATTACTTCAAAGTATATATATCACATTTACATTAGCAGCTGAAGGACTACAATCGCTCACAACCCAATCCAAACTACTTTTTCCAGGAAGGAAGGGAGGGAGGGAGGAAGGAAGGAAGGAAGGAAGGAAGAAGGCCCCTTGCTTTCTATTGATCTTTGGCGCTATCTCCCAGGAAAGCGCGTGTATAGGACTGCAAGCTTCATAGGTTGCAAGTTCCATTTAGTTAAGCTGAATGTTAAACTTTAAGTGTTAAATCCGGTGAACATTCGAAAGTTAATAATACCCTTAAACATCGACTATATAACGTCACAAGAAGTAGCAACGGGGTATATGCAAAAGTAATGATTTAATGACCGTAAGCAAGACAAAGCAATAGAATTTGTGCTTCTTTCGCAGACTGGAGACAATGAAATGTTTAGCTACAATTTCCCCGTACAAACATGAAAACAATAGTCATATAGGATAACCACCCTCACGAATGCGTAACTGGTGAGTGAAGAACACACACGCACACACGCACACACACACAACGTTTGACCAAAAGCAAAGCACAAACTGAAAAGTATTTGGGGGCTCTTCACAACGCTTAACTTTTAAAACAGTCCTTCTTTTCCCAAACGCAACGCCTTCAGAGGCCCGCCTTGAAGAAGGGATTCCCCGCAGCTTATTGGAAATATCAGAGTACCTGTTCATTTTTAACCAAATTAGTACTGTACCATATACATACATACAGATATATATATATATTAAAACAAATTTAGACTAAAAGCCTTCATCCAGCAACTTGCTGATTTCTTAAGAAAGAACAACTTAATCAAATAGATTCCCGCATATCTTATGGCTTCTTGTGTGATTTCCTGTGCTTTTTTATATATTTTAAGGGTGGAAACACAAACCCATCACACCAAATAATAAAATTTAATGAAATAGTTAATGCGCCCTCCTGTTCCTGGCGTCGCCCCTCGCTCTCCTGAATCCTTTCCCACTGCACCGTCGGAGCAATAAATCACATTTTGTAAAAAGTAAGAAATGAAATGAAATACTACTTGGAACCAAGACAAAGCCCGTAAAACCCTTTCGAGATGGCCAATTGCTTCCGGGTTAACCGCGGCTTGAGCTTGCTCCCAGCGACCCCGCAGCCTTCAGGCGTCACGGGGGGGGGGGAGCTGGTGTCTGCTTCGTCGGCGAGGAGCTAAGAAGAGGCGTCACCAAGGGCCGAGCTCGCCAGGGAAACGGAACCACCGCGTCGAGAGTGCGAGAAACACAATATTCTCTTTATAATATTTATAAATATATCATACAATACTGCTTCCTGTTTTGTCAAATAAGAACATGGCAATGTTGCGCAATTGCAAAATGCCACCTGATTCTTACCCTCCAAAAAGTGTGATTCCCACCCACCCCTCGTTTGTTTTTCCTTCTTTAAACAAGCCAGTAAAATAAACGGCAATACCCGCCTTCAGGCATACAGGTTGTAAAAAGTGAAATAGTATATTTTTTTCTTGTTCTGTGGTTTTTCTTTTCTCGCCCCCCCCCCCTTCTTCCCACAGTTCTTAAATCCTTTCTGTGCTGCAGTAGGCAAGTTATGGGTGAAACACATTTTTTTTAAAAAAAGAAAATAAAAGAAAATAAAACTGGCTAATAAAGCAGGAAATTGTTGTTCACAGTGACATGGCTACATAGATGCATAGTTCTTCTATGCGTTTTTTCCTCCAATCCGGTTTTGTTGAAGAATATTAAGATGTGGGGTGGCGGGGAAATCCACTTGCTTTCCGCAGTTTTACAAAACAGTGAAATAACGATTAACAACGGAGATCTTAAACGTAGAAGTTAGTCTGGATTAGCAAAAAACTAGATCCCATTATTGATATGCATCCATTTTCCAGAGAATCCCGTCCAAACCACGAAGGATGTGGCAAAAACCAAAAAGCATTCCTCTTCCTCCATAGTTTATCCGGGTTTATCGCGTTGCTAGTCCTTAAGAAACACCTCCTTCTCCTCTTTCTAAATCCAAGGTCCATAAGAGACGCTCATAGCTCAAATCCCCCTGTTTTCACAACAGCCGAGGTTCGTTTTAATATCCAAAAGTTCCCGCATCTAAGGTTCGTGTGGGAGGTTTCGCTGATCGTCCCTCTCACTTCTTAAAGCAATTCGGAGGACAGTCACGCGAGGGGATAGCATCTAGAAAGCTGAGTGGCACAGAGAGAAGGAGACGGGACAGAGCAGGTCTAAGAGAGACGGTGGAGATTTTGGAGTCCCAGAGGCGCCCGACGCATCAGCCTGAAGACGTGGCAGAAGAGCCGTTGACCGAGGCTTTCCGGGCTCTGTTGCTGAAGGAGGGGTGGTGGTTGCTGCCGCCGCTGGTTCCGTTCATAGTACTAGAGATGTGCGGGAACTGGGGGTGCGGGGACTGCACCGGGGTGCCGGGGCTGAGCAAGCCGGAGGAGGTGGAGGGCGGGCCGCCTCCCGCGGGGCTGCTCGCCTTCTCGCTCCCAGAGTCACTTTCCAGCTCGCCGCTGTGGTTCAGCCCATCCTGCTGGTGGCAGCCGATCTTCATCCTCTTGCAAGTTGGTCGCACCCGGTACTTCAAAGGGAGGGGGCCGTTCTGCAATAAAAATAAAATAAGATAAGAGAAGGACGTCCTCAAACGAGGCGCTTCTTCCCCATCGCTCAAGACACAGGGGCTTCCAAGCCTTCCCCCCCGCACTATTTACCCTTCTCCAAGTGTAAATATAGGCAATATCCATGAGCGTGTAGTAGTCCTTCAAGGGCTCCTCTTCATACATGACGTCGATCTAGGGGGAGAGATGCAATTGAGCTTCGTTTTACATGGGGGGGGGGGGGGAGGAAGCGACGGCATCAACGTGCACGCCAAAGAAATATCGACCTGGCTCCAAATTTAAACGACACTGTAAGAGTTAAGCCCCTTGACCCAAATCAACCAAAGATTTAAATCCAGGTACTTAGACTTACATTTGTTGGGATGGAGGAATTTATCTTTCCTGAGTCCTAGGCGTTAGTGGGATTGCTGATCGGCCCTTAAGGAGCCAATACTTCAAGTCTTTTATTTAAGAGTTTTGGTGGTTGCTGGTTGTTTTTTTTAACCCAGACGCAAAAGCCATTAGGCAAAGGCTTATTGAGCAACCTTAGCATGAAAAAGACTGTCTAAAATGCTGCGCAGGCTCTGATCTTTCAAGGACAAAGCAACCTATGATCTGACAGCACAGAGCAAAACACAGGGGGATACTTATCTGATTCTCCAGTTTCTGAAAATAGAGGACTACATTAACAGCTTGTTTTATGTATATAAACCAAAGCAAACTACTAGCTTACATGGTACACTGTGTTGCTTAGTAAGTTTGTGGCAATACATTTTTAAGTAAAAAGCATTCATTTAAATTAAATGCCAGGAGCCCAGATTTTAGTGGAACTTCTACCACTATCACTCCTTTAATAAAAAAAAATTACCTGAAAAGTATTGGGTATGTCCATTTTGCTCCTGAGAAACTTTCTCAGATGCATTACAGTCATAGCTGCAGGGCAGCGCAAATATCTTTTGTCATTCACCTGGTAAGGGTGTTTGATTAGGGGGGAAAAATAATGCATATAGTTAAGAATTCAGTGTAAATGTAGTAGAGATACATAAGCATAGCTGGAAACTATAAGCTAATTGCTAAATCAAAATAACAAAAATGCAGAACATTTAATTAAGGAGAGTCAAAATGTAGTAACACAAATTTTCCAGGGTTTATTTACAATATATGACAAGTTTCCTTCTCAAAAAAAAATTCGGGTAAAGAAAACTAGAAGGAAACAAAAGTTTTTGGACTATCAATCAGTTCCCTTTTAATTTTAGTTGCCAAGAAGAAACAATAAATGTCTGTACAATAGCTGCCTGCAGTGTTAATTTCTTTAGGGGGATAAAAATAACTATTAATTTAGCTGGGGCAAACAAATAATCTAAACTACTTTCTAAAGAAGGGGTCTGTTAAATTCCAAAGAAAGTAAAAGTTATTTACCTCCTCTTTGGGTTTCTCTTTCTCTTTATTTCCTTTCCGTTCCAGTCTGGGAAGAAGAGTGATACAATTATAACAAAGAAGAGCTATCTAAGAATGTGCAGATAAAAGTAAATTATTGTGTTCACAACTTGCCTATTTTGGTCGAAGAACTCTATGGATAAGCTTATTATCTCATCATCTGTTATAATCCTTTTGTCTTCATCTGCAACTTCGCCCCTGTCTTCATTAGAGCCATTGGCAGCTGCACAGAAATTTCCACAGTCATTTACATCTTTAAATTCGAATGAGAACAAACCTCATCAAGAGGGGAATCTCTCTCACAGCTAAGATTATTTCTTCAAATACTGAGATAACTCTCTGTAGCATGTATTAAAAACCTTTAAATTAATTATGCCGTATTTTCTCACTGAAATGTTAGGGGAAGAATAGATGGGGAAATGTTTTAACAACCTAAGCTTTTGAGTAAGAGGACAGTTTTATGTCTACAAAAGAAAGATATTGAAGCTTTTACCATCAGCAGACGGATGAGCAGCGTAAAAGTCTCTTCTTCTTTTCATTTCATCTGAGTGAGAACACACATTTGTCATTTAGTATACTCTGGCTTTCACACAAGATAGTGCTTGCGGTGGTGACTTAATATAAGAAGGGCTTACTTACTTTTGAAAAGGCCTGGCACTAACTTGTAGACAATGTCTTGGAGAGTTTTATCAGATCTGAAATATAAAATCCCAGGACACTCAAATTTAGAAGGGTGCCAGTATTAAAATCCAAACTGCACCTCACTTTCCAAAGCAAAGAAAGAGTATTTTCTAACAGATTCAAATGGTCAGCCCAAATTCCAGCAACATTTAAAAATGGTTTAGACAGGAGTCTTTTACGCCAGATACTTATCTGCCTAGGTGGGGAACAATTCTGTCTACAGAAACCTACTTGCCACAGTGTTACTGTCTAAAATGCATGCAGCTAATCAAGAGATGCCATCCCTAAACAGCAAAGGGTGATGCAGCTAAGGAAGGAGGACTTCTGAAATGAATCTAACTTTTGCCTTTCTCCACCAGCACAATATATGAGGGAGATGGGTTAGCAGGAACTGACAATAATTTGCAGTTTGGTCAGGCAAGGCAAGAATAAAGTAAGTATCCACAAACATATAAGAAGCTGGGGTTTGGGTTTGGAGGGAATTCAAGGAGCGACAGGACTTAAATGCCACCTTCACACATGAACTTCAGTTTGCAGACTGACACCTCCAGCCAGATCCCAACATGTGATGAAGAGCTGTCGCTACCCTCTGAACTTATCACCTGAAATGAAACGCAGCAGTTCAGTTATCTCTCGCCTACCTTATATTTAAAAGGGGTCTGGTTTTGTGAACTTGGACATCGCAAATAGGGCAATACTTGCTGGTCTCCAAGTAGCGCACGATGCACGTCTTACAAACTATAAGAAAATAGAGAGAGAGAGAGAGAGAAAAAAGAAGAGGCAAGATTTTGATCAGCGGTCAAGGCGAGGTTTCCAGCTATTAAAAGAAGTAACGAGACTTTTCTAAACCCGGAGCCACCAAGCAAAGGTAACCATTATTTGGACAGGGGGCCAAATCTCGAAGGAGCTGCAAAGAGCCGGAGGGAGTCCCTTAAAGATATATAGGGCATGTTTACAAGACTATGGAGCTACTGGCAACCGCACGTAAATGGGAGCGGACCTTTATTGCGAGGGATCAGAGGCTGGCGGGGGTGGGCGGTCGCTGGCCCAGAGCCTTTTTCTGCGTCCCTGGAGGGCTAAGGGCACGTGTGAAGCCGGACGGTACTTACAGGAGTGCAGACACTCGATGATGGTGGTCGCATCGATGAAGTACCCTCCGCAGAGCACGCACATGAGGTGGGGGTTTAGCTCGGTGATTTTGATGCGGGTGGTGCGATGCATTTTGGCAGCTCTGAAAGGCACACAGGAGGGCCGTTTAAGTGCGGGAGGGAAGCGTCTCCGAGGCGCCCGCAACCTCCACTCCCCCTTCGGACCCCTCCTGGCTTGCAAGGCAGCCCCCGGCCTCCCGCTCGCCCCTCCTCGAGCAGGAGGAGAAGAAACCTCGGAAATGTAACTCGGAAGGCGGCGGCGGCGGCGGCGGCAAGCTGGCGAGGCAGGAACTGTAATGCAAAGCGGGAGGCCCGGGCGCAGGGAAGGGGCTGCGCCGCGCGGGGGCTGCTGCTCTGCCCAGTGCCCACCTGCCCGCCTGGCCTGGCGCGGCGGCGGCGGGTCCGGGGCTTCTCGGGGCCCTTCTCCCGCGGCGAGCAGGGCACCCCGGTGGCGCTTGCCGGAGCTGAGGATCGCGATCGGGGGAGAGGCGAGGAGGACGAGGAGGAGGAGGAGGCGCCGGATCCCGGTGCAGCTGCGGACGCTGCCCTGGGCATTTCCGGCGAGGGGGGAGGAGGGGAGGGGGCGGAGGAGGAGGAGGAAGAAAGAAGAAGGGGGGAGAGGGAGGGAGCTGCTCCTTGCACCTTGGCACCAGGGCCGCTGGGCATCGGCGAGGCTGGGCACGGCGAAGCAGGAGGGGATCGGGCCGCGGCGGAGCTGGGCTTCTCCCGCGTCGCCTGGCTCCGCTTGCCTCGCTGCCGCCAGCCCAACAGGCTCGGGACGGCGGCGCCTTCGGAACCGCGCTCTGGAGGGGGTTGCTATAGCAACTTACACTTACACTTGGCATCCTGCCACCGCCCGGAGCGCAGCACCAGGAGGAGGGGGAGGGGAGGGGGGAGAGAAAGAGGGAATAGAGGGGGGTGGCGGAGAAAGCAAAGAGGGAGAGAGAAAGTGCGCCCAGGAAGGTGGCCCGGGAGAGTGCTGCGAGCTGCGAGGGTCTAGGTGTGCCGCGCCCGGGAGGGGAGGGGGGAGGGGGGTGGGCAGAAGAGGACACGGGTGTGCGCAGGGGGGGCGGGGTGCAGCCTCAGGAAAGGCGCAGGGGGCGTGGCGGGGGCCGGGAAAGGGGTCCTTTCCTCTCCTTCCCCTCCGCCGCCAAGGGGCCGGGCAGGAGGCCAAGAGCGGCGCTGGAGGGGGAGGCCTCGGGGGCGGCCTGAGCCAGCGCCGGGGTGTGCGCCAGGCCGAGCAGAGAGGCTCCTCCCGGCCCTTTCGGCAGCTCCTCGCAGGGGCCTCCATCCACGTCGACTCAGTCCGGGCAAGGAAGCGGCGGCAGCTCAGCCTCCGGTTTCCTGCCCTCTCCAACGAGCCGTGTCTGCGCCGGGACGGGGCTCCAAGTTGGACCGTCGCTGGCGGCAGCCCAGTCGCGCATCTGAATCCGCACCTCGTCCCAGACCAGCACAGCGGCCCGAGTGTCATTTCCAGAGGTTGCTGAACCAGAGTAATTTACGGTGCCACCAGCTCCAGAGACAGCCGGGCAGGAGGGAAAGGCGCCTGCCGCCCCGGAGCCCAGGTTAAGGTCCCTGATCTCAGCAGATGCCCTCGCAACCACGGCGAAAACCTTCCCTGCAAAGAGCCCGCAATCCCAGCCGAACTTGGCCAAGGAAAGAGCCAAAGCCCTCGCGTTGCTCGGAGGATGGGACTGGCAGCAACAGAGACAACCTGAGCAAGCAAGCAGCTCCTTCTCTGGGGAGAGGGAAGCAAACGCTGTACCAGGGGAAAATGTTTCTCTTACACACACACACACACACACACACAAATTCCCCAAAGGGAAGAAGGCCCGGCGCAGAGGGGCTAGCCTTGGCCTTAAACTCGAGGGTGGCAGCCAGGCTGGGCGCTCCCATGCATTGTGTGCGGATTTTCCAAGATCTCTCCAACAAAGGAGCAGCCTGGAGTTTTTGGATCTCGCCAGTCTCGGCTCTTGGCTTCTTGCCCGCGATTTCCCTCCATGCCCTCAGCCAGGAGGAAGACTCCTTCTTGAGGTGACCTAAACCAGTCTCTCCTGCCCTCCTTTTATTCGTGAAAGAAATCCTAAATATCTCACAACTGGCGCAAGTAGGTGGCTGTTTTAATCGGCCGCCTTACAATTCTTCTCCAGCGCTGAGACCCACCGAAGCAACCTAATCTTTTGGAAGAGACGAACATGTTTTATTTCACAAAGGACTTCCTAACTGAAAGAAAACTCCCAACAGCCGTGAAGCTTTCCTGGTCGAAGCTCTTTCCCTTAACCGCATATTATTTATGACCCAAGTTAGCCTTCTTCCCCAGGGCATGGTCGAAGCTATCTCTGAAATCCGGGGTCTGAAAACCAGCAAACTGAACCGAAGAACAACAGTGAAAGACGCCAGCCAACACACACGTGTGCACACGCACCCCCCTTTCTGTTCACACACAGTTTGCACTGCGCGCGTAAACATAAAGAGCATTTCACTCCCAAACGCGCCAAGTCCTCCTCCAGGAGGGGAGCTTCAACTTCTCATTCCCCGCCCCCTCCTTATGTTAAGATCGGCGTGCATACAGTCAAGAAACGCTGACCTTTAACACGAGCGAATATATTTTATTCCAGGCGCTCTCTCGCTCGCCAGGCAAGTCTTCAACCGTGCAAACAAGGGGAGGGCGAAGCTTGCTATGACAGCCAGCTTGGAGGCCATGCGCGGGTTACTTCAAAATACAGGGGCAAGCCCTAGTTATGAAGGCTCACGGTACCCCGTGAATGAGCACAAAGCGTCTGCGCCGGCAGCTGAAAAGGGAGCGGAGTCGACCCAAAGACGAGGTAAGCCTCGATGGAGCAGAGATGCACCCTTTGCGCCAAAAGCCACACAGGCAAATAGCCCTTCCTTCACCTGCCATGTATTTGAGACCTTAGAATTCTTGCAACAGACCTAAATCCTGATGGCGATCAATCAATCGATTGAAAACCGATTCTGGAAGGCATGTATGCCCACATGTGTTGCCAATAAGATCCGTGCTCTCTCTTCCCAATATCTGGCTGAAATCCATCTTTAAGTGCGGGAGGGAAGCGGCTTCCAGGGAAGAAATTAATGTGTTCAGTGGCAGAAATCCTCGTCCTTTAGAGCCAAGCTCCTAAAAGTAGCAAATGGGACTCTCCAGCTGGTCTCCTGCTACCACAAAATCTGCTTCCTTCCCAGCCAGCGCGGTGTCCAAACTTATTAAAGGTTAAGAGGCTACACACAGAATCCGCCAACTTCCAGCAAAAGTCTTCCCTTACACATACGGACGCATCCCATTCTCCTTCCGCCCCATATTATATTTTCAGAGTGTGTTCCTCCTCCTTGGAGGGTCATTTCCAAACAAACTCTCCCCCAATACTTAGCTGCGTCTTGTGCTCCTGAGTTCTGGAGGCAAGAAAAATGTTAGAGGTTCAACGAACGCCATGGAGGTGTTCTGACCACATGTCTGTCTCTCCCAGGCTTGGGGGCAAAGGGGGATTTTACCCGTAGGATTTGATGGCCCCGACTTATTTCCTGAACTCTTTTTGCCAGGACTCTCCTGTCAAGCTAGGTTAGGCCAAGCTAGGTTAGGTGGACGTGTGCTCGGTTTCTCGCGCCAGGAGCAAAACCATCACACCTCGCATACTAGCAAGTCGTTGCTACTAAACTTGCCTTGACCCAGCTTGGAAGGACTGCGGGACAAGGGGCTAGAAAACCAGTTAAAGAATAAGAAAGCCGCGCTGGAAGATCCTGCAAAGTCCCAGCACCTCAGCTTCCCCAAATCTCTTCCGTCTGCACAGGGCAAACTCGCATTAACGCAGAAACCCCTGTGCCCCCGAAGTTAATTTCCCAGCTTTGCCCTCCCGTCCCCAAAGCGCAGAAACTTTAACATTTTACGCACACACGAGAAAAAGCGCCCAGCTGCAAGCTGAGCGAGAACCGCCATCTTACGAGCCATCCAGTCCCACACCGGGGTCCGCCAAACTTAAGTTAATAAAATTCCTGGGAGAGCCCTCACGAGCGCGACCAGCCCCCCAGCGGGATCGCCCCCTCGGGGGGGACCCATCCCTATAAGATGGGGGCTCTGCGGGGCTCCTGAAACCCCTGCGAGGCGCTTCTTGGCCAGGCAGCCGCCGTCCCCTGACCCAGGCAGCGCCAGGTTTCATGCACCGCCCGCCTTCAATCGAAATCTGCATTTAAACAAAGGAGCCCCAGAGAGATCGGCGAGCAGGGGCTGAAAATAGAAATATCCTCCTGCGGGGCCATGTGCCCAGGAAGGGGCGAGCGGCGAGCCGAGGGAGGAAAGGAACCGAAATCCGCCGGAGGGGGGGCGTCGCCCCAGCCAGTGCACGGGCCGCCGCCGCCGCCGCCGCCGTGCCTCCCGGGGTCCCTGCGCGGAGGGCGAAGGCGCGGAGGCAGCGCGGAGATGGAGCAGCCTGTCAGCGCTTTCCCCACCCCGAGAGCCCGGGGACACCTAGCAAGGCTGGCGCCCCTTCGCAGCCCCCCGAAACCGCCTCCCAGGCCCCGCCGCCCTCCGGCCCCCGGCGGGCAGCCGCGCCCGGGGATACGTACCCGCGAGAAGGAGCCGGCGGGCGACGATCCGAACCGCCCCGAAAGACAATGAAAGTTAAAAGTCGCTCAGCAGAAAATGAATGTGAGCCAAGCGGCCATCTTGAAATGAACTGCAGACGCTGTCAATTGCAATGAGCGCAGGGCTGCCGCCGCCGCCGCCGCCGCCGCCGCCGCGCTCAGCTCAGCTCATGCTCGCTCCCCCGCAGCCGGGCTCCTCTCCGCCACCGAGCCCCCTCCCTCGCCCTCGGATCCCTGCGCCGCCCCAGGAGTTGGCTCTGCCTCCCCCCCCCCCCCCGAGCAGCCCTCGCTCTCCCTCGCCTCCTCGCTCTGCCTCTCCCCACCTCCTTCTGAATGCGCAGCTCCAGTGCTGGGATCTCAAAATCTTTCTAATCCGGATGGTTTGCCTCTCCTCCTCCGCCAGCCCATTGTCTCTTGCGCTCTTTCTTTTCCTCCTCGGCTTCCCCCCCACCCCTTCACCCACTCGCCTCGCAATCTCTTTTCCCCTCTGCTGTGCTTTTTCTTTCTTTTTTTCGGCCCCTCGGAGAGGGAGGCTCTTCCTCCCTCCCTCCTTCCCACTCCTCCTCCTCCTTTTTTTCCCCCCTTTACGAGGAAAAAAAATAATTGTGATTATTTCACAGTTGTGGAGGGAGCCAGGGGAGAGGAGGGAGAGTGGCGGGCGAGGAGGGGGCTGCTGGCTGCTGCTGCTGCTGGTGGTGGAAAATGCAACGCTGAAAGGCACACAGTGGAAACTGACACCGTCCCCAAAATGGCTCAGAGTTCGCCCGCCCCGCCAGGATCACGTGGGGCTCCTCATTCCTTAAGGGTGGCCTGGGAATTAGTGTCGGTGTAGTCGGAGCCCGTCAGCCTCCCTGTGACCCAATCCCGCGGCTCGGCCGCCTCCCCCTCCCCGCGCGCCACCCTCCCCTCCCCTCCCCCTCCCCGCACTCCGCCTGGTCCTCCGCCTCCCTCCGCTCCACACACACTTCGCCGAGTCCTCCTTTTCTCCACCGCGCTCACGCTGCTGCTGCTGCTGCTGCTGCTGCTGAGCCGCCGCTGCCGCCTGTTCCACCTCCCCCCCCCCTTCTCTCTCTCACGCACAAAATGTATTATTCAATTTCTTCCCCCCGAACACACCCACTCCACGCTGGTAGAGTCACTTTGCCCGTTCCTTCTCGTTTCCCCACATTTTGTACGCCCTGTCTCTTCACACGCGCAATCTCTCTCTCTTTTCTTCTGGCTTAACTGCAACACACACGAACCTCTTTTTCTCTGCTTCCCCTCCCCCCGCTATCGCCTCTCTCTTTTCTATATTTGCTCCTTCTCTGACCGACATCTATCTACTCCTTAAATATAGATTTGGGTGTGTGTGTGTCTCCCACCCCGCCCCCCGCCCCAGGGCACAATAAACTGAAGCTTGCCACCTTTTGGCTTAGTCCATTCCCCTCATCTAAACCTGTCTACTCCGCTCTTTGCTCCTGCTGCCACCTCTCCCTCCTCACACGACGGTGGCCCCAACTCCGTAGCCCACCATTTTAATATCTGGAGGTGGCGCCCAAAGCAAGGTCCCCTTGTCCTCGAAGCGTCTCGTCTGGTGGCTTCCCTCCCGCGCGCACGAGACGCGGCGCTCCTCCGCCGTCGTTGCCCCACAGCCTTCTTTGGGTGCCCTCGCCCAAAATTGCCCCCTGCCGCTTCCAAGCTGCTGTGGGCAAGACCTTTGGCGACGCGACAGGAGACTTGCGCAGCAAAGGCGTTTCAGGTATCGTGGGTGTCGGAAGTGCAACGTGCGGCCAAGGCGAACTAACCCGCAGCTGCGTCTCTGCGCTTCCACCTCCGCCCCTCGTTTCCTTATATTTTCCCGCCTTGGCATCCGATCCACGCGTCGTCTGTAGACGAGCTGCTTCTCCTCGGTGCGTCCCAACACTCTTCCCGCCCTGCACATCCCCACCCTCCCCACGCGACCCCCGTTTCCTCCGCCCGGTATTTCCTATCCAGCGCCCCCAGTCTTTGCCTCCTTTCGCCTTCCACTTTTACCATTCTCGTCTCACGATTTATATACACCGCAGAAATGTTTGAAAACTGACCCCCTCCCCCCCTCTCCACGCCTGTCTCTCTCTCTTCCTTTCCTTCTAAGGACCCGATCCCGATTTCCTTCCTTTATTTCGGTTCCCTCTCGCGCGGCTTTGACTTCGCCATCCCTGCGCCTCTTTTGCCCACCCAAAGTGCCCTCGCTGACTATCGCAGACTCCTCAACCCTCGTCCTGGGCTTTTCTCCCTCCACAACCCCAATTGAGATTCCTCAGATACACGAGGTTTCCCTCCCGCCCCTTCACCTCTTATTTTCTTTAACGTGTGTAAGCACAAGAGCGCTCCTGACCCCCCCCCCCGCCCCGCGAAACCACCCATTTCCCCTTGATTGGCGAACTGTCTTCCTGGCCTTGAACACGCCGTCTCGTTTCCCGCCTTTCTTCGTCGTATCCATTCCCTTCTCCACACCAGCTCTGCCACCTCACGTTTCGTCACGGGCGATAAATATGATCGCATTGAGGCAACAAATGTCTTCCGCGAACACCCCCCCCCCACACACCTTCCCTACCACAATTTTGCCTCCCTTCCCCCACCCTGTCGCTGCCTCGCAGGCATTCCTCGTCGCACTTTCCCCGCTTCCCTCGCTGTCTCGCGCGCAGCTCGCACGATTTCCTTCCACAGATCGCGGCGGCAGAATCCCACCTAATGGCGCGCCCCGGGGGCAGGCAGCCCGGCGCTGCGGGTGGGTGCTTCTTGGGTGAGTGGGGGGAGGAGAAGAGGCTCCCCAGGGAACCAACTCGAAAATAGGCACCCCTCGCCTCAGCCACGGCTTCTGGCGAAGGAACGTTTGCGCTATTCGCAACAGTGAACGTCGCTTGAGAACAAAACGCAGCGCAAGGCGCTCCTTGCACCGAAGGTAGTCGGCCGGTCGGTCGCGGCGTGTGTGGATCCTTCCATTCCACAGGCGATCCTTAAAGGCTGGACGCTGTGGGACGCCGTCCCTTTCTCGGCAAATGTTCAGAAGAAACGCAGCCATCGAAAAGGAGCTGGGAAGAGAACGCCCGACCCCCACTTCGCTCCCCACTTCCCAAAGAGAGAAGGACGGGGGTCGTGCGGAGACTGGCACACCCGGGAGACGTCGGAGGGGACACTCCTAACCCGGGTTCGTGGCTTGCGCCGCTTGCCACGCCGGGGAAAGAGCCACGCTCTGGTCTCCCTCGGCCATTGATTGGGAACACAAACGTCCAACACACACACACACACGGGGTAGACAAACCTGGGGCAGCGCCCTCCTCGCCACAATTTGACCCGTTCGTGTGTGTTATTTCTGATGCCATGTTGCCAACCTTGTCTCCCTCTCTACAGGACGCAGGGAAATGGAAGGTTAGAGAGCATATCGGATTCTCCTCCACGCCGTGATTATAATGGGAAGCGAATAGTAACCCGCGTAGAGGCATTCATTTATTCATTTTTTAAATAAAGAAATTATAATCAAAAATAGCTCTCAGATTCCACCGGGGATGGAGAGACTGACCCTGGCGTAACCGCAGCACCGAAGAACTTGACCCACCCGCGGATTCTCTTCCCAGTGTGCCAAACCCAGAGCTTGGAAGTTTAGGATCGGGGTGTAAAACAGGCTGGGAAAAGGGGGGCGCCGGCTTCACTCAGTCGCGGATCGGGTGCCTCCCACTGCAAGCTCGCTTCCTCCCCACCCCGCGCTAATAATAATAATAGTAATAATAATAATATCTCAACGATAAATGGTGTGAACCAAAAGGGATGGGAGGATGCTTGTTTGGTTTACCAATCTCTCTTCTCTCCAAGCCGGCTGAAGGCGGATAAAAGGACCCGCTTCCGCGTGCGACCCTCCCCCGAATAAGAAATATGGAAGAGTCTAAGCCGGGAGGTGATGGCAGCGTCTTCGGCACTTCGCTTCTCTGCCTTTCATCCGTTCCTTTGCCACCATGAACGCGGACATGATTCTACTTATGGGGAGGGATCTCTTCAGGTGGACTCACCACGTCTAGCTCCGGAAGATTTCGGGGGTGGGGGGAGAGAATTCACCATGGGATACTTAACCCATTAGCGAGCACAAGTGTCACTTTTATAGCAGCAAAATTTGGACTAAATTGGTGGGTTTCTCTCCCTCCCTGCCACTTCCCAACGTACCTTTCACGACGTGCGAAATGGGTGTTTTGCATTTTGAGATTTCCAGTGCAGGGTGGGCGCTTCATTATCCTAAACTGAACACTCCAGGTTCTTATGGGCTTGGTACAGAAAACGCTGGTCTATTTCTTTGTCACTCCCCAACAAAGAGTAGCAAACGGGTGTTTTCCCTCTCAGGTGGGCAGTTTCCTTTTGCCCTTTCCACGATGGTATAAAGATCCCAAGGAAGATGAAAGGAAAAACGGGAATTCGGATCATGGATCTCGCTGTAAACCAGAGCTGCCTCGCTACCCATTTCCCAGCCGGGGGTGTATAATTACCAACTGGGAAAGCAGCTTCTGCCCACGTTGTAAGATGGGGGCGAGGGTGGAGTTGTTTTTTGTTTGTTTTAAGTTGTGGAGACAATGCTGGTCACATTCCATCTACAGCCATTCAACTGCATTGAAGTGAAAAGAAACCCACTGGTGCAATTAAGGGCACTCCAGCTATTGTCTATCTACATAAACTACTGAATATTTAAGCAAGTAAATCCGGGTCAAAACAGATGAAGGCATGGCAGTTTCGTTTCGCGTGTGAATCGCCAATTTATTTATTTATTTTTCAAAAAGCTGCAACGTGACTTCACCAAAATGAGACTCAAGACGACTGACTACTTAATTACAACACAATGACGGCCTCCTTAGGTTCAGAGCCTCACAGCCCTTCAAAGTGATCTTTGCTGGTGAGAAGGTTACTCTTGGAATGTTGACTCCATAGTGGGGACCCTCAGGAGAACACAACCATCCCTCCAGTCCCCCAATCAACACACGTTATTATTGATAGATGTGGCACACAAAATAGATCAACTCTCTATTGCTTTTGCCTTCTGTTTTTATTAGAGGTTAGAAATGGGAAATAAAGCCTTGTTTTTAAAGACAGGACAAGACTGAGCAGGGAGCAGATATTTAACAAGGTGACAGGGAAAAAAGAAGAAGACAATTATCTGGTTATCTAACAAATAAACATTTTCCCATTAGACATGATACTAAAAATGCTACAGTCTTGACTGTACAAACATACAAAACATGAAACATTGGCTAGAAAGTAGGCATTCCATTTCAGTACAGCCAATGCTTTATCAAAATCCCATCAAATGAACAAGGAGTAATCATATTAATGTTCAAAGATGAAACTGTTAGGAAACAATTTCTTTTTCTTCTTGGATCCAATAGTCTGCCAAGGTCTGCAGTTACAGCTGAGTTGTTCTCTCTAGGCTTTTAGCTGCATCTTTTAGTTTCCCAACTAAATCCTAAAACATGAAGTAAGAACTTTAGAAAAGAAGTAATTTGTTGTACATAGTGGGGTTACTTGAACATGTTAGTTCTCTGAATGTTGTCTTCAAAGGTGATCAAGTTTACATCTGGAAAACTTGGTGTCTAACACTTTGAGAAGAATGCCTACAAGTCAGCTATTTTATACCTTTAAGAAACATTCAGCCTTTCTGTCATATTTTAGTTAAGGGTAGATACTGAACATTCTTAACAGAAATGTTGTGCTAATAACAGAATTTTTAAAATGAAAGTGCTTGGATTAATATAGAGCAGAATATAAATGACCGTAATAAATTAAATAAAAAGTATCAAAAGACAGAGACAACTTCGCTATCTTTCTTGCTGTTTAACATAACAATTAAATTAATTCATGAACTTTTCAAGTTGCATTCCTAAATATATTTACTTATTTGCAATGGATTAAAATTTCAATTTAATATGGAATGTAAAACTAATTTTTATTTTAAAATAATTCCCAGGATTAACCTGTAACCCTTTTCTTTTGCTCAACTTCTCAATCTTTACCTAATTTTACACTTTTTAATGCTTGGGTTAGGTTTTGTTTAGTACTTGCTGTAGTCAATGTGAACTTCTTTGTATAAAGAGCTCAGTTTACCATCCTTGAACAATTTACACAAACCCAATTTAGCCAAAGTCAATGCAAGTTGCACTCTTTATATTAATGCACAGTATATAGTTGCTGAAAGTGAATTTCCTCTCAGGTATTACATTTTAAACAGTTCCCTCCAACCCCCTTAAAATGTGATTCCAAGATCATAGCTACTATGTGGGTTAATCTGAAATCTCAATTTGGTGAGGTACATAATCAAACGATTATAAAGTAAAAAGTTTAATAAACACACTTTTTGCAAGCTTTAGTTTGGGTGGATTCCTGATAGAAAATTTCATTCTGACACCTGAAATGGTCACACCCGCACAAACATATGAAGAAATACCTGTAATTGCTCCATAGAACAACTAAAATTAATGTCCGGTTGAGATCTTGAGTCACTGTTCTAAAGGAACAAAAATCCCAAATGTTAGAAGTTTAACATCTGACAAAACCTGAAGTAATATTTAATTCAGTGATGGTGAGGAAAAGCATAAGAATGGGCGCAGTACCTCAACATTTAAGGTCATCAGATAAGCAGGGCGATAATTTTTATGAAGTTGATTAGTCTAAAGTAATAAGGGAAGAGGGAAAAAAATGTATCAGAATTTAGCAGATAAAGAAACCAGAATAAAGCAGTACCCTTATTAAATTACCTTGATCTGATATTCCAAACGCCAACAAACATCAGTTATATGCAGCGGACATCTGCCTATACTGAAGAACACAATCATCATTTTCTTATTAGGTTATATTATGCTAAATGAAAAAGCTGTTGCACACATTTCAGGCATAAAAAGGTGACTGTTCCATAGATCAATAGTGTATTTCAAAAGTGGGTTAAGGGTGCAAATTATCTCAACTTGATAACTTGTGCCTATGTTTTCGCCACTGTATCCATTTCAGCAGCCTCTTATATTAACTTTAAAGGTGCATTTGAAATTAATAGCAAAACTCTAGCCATATAGTTCTGATGTATTCAATGGCGCTTACTCCCTAGTAAGTTTGTTTCAGTTTGTAACCTTAAAGTAATAAAACAACTTCTTTTGACATACCTTCCCAATAGGATTTCCAAGGTATCTTTATTTTTCTGCAAAGAAGAGAAAAAAGTTTGCCATCTTCTACAGAACAAATAAAATATGAATATGGGAATAAAAAATAATAATAAAATAGGCTTGAAAACCTGGTATTCGGTGCAAAATTGTTCAATTCTTTCTTTGTCAAACTTACAGTCTTCTAAATAAGTACTAAAAGGGAAACCAAAAGGATGTGTTAGCCTAAATGCCAGTACAACTCAAGCAGGAAGATTTACAGCAATGGCTGGTGTTAAAAAACAAACTAAAACACCTCAAACCCTGTGAAGGGCCTTAAAATGGGAGTACCTTATGGTAGATTTGTCAGCTTTTTGCTTTCCAGCTTCTACTATACAGGTTGCAGCTGCTGCATGACAATATTTTAATACTGCTGGATCAATATGTTCCAAGTCTGGATGATCTAAAAATAAATGAAATTTCAAAGATGGTATAACTTCAGGGGAATGTTCCTTCAAACAGAGAGAGACTAAAAACTTTCCATGCAGCCACACTTAGCATAGCTCAGTTTTAACAGTTGGGAAAGTATAATACATTTCATATTGGCAATACTTAAAGCACAGCTATAAAGATATTGACTCATTCATAAGGTTTCCCTCATTCATAAGGAGCCACTACAAATGAAGAGGCAATCTCAGCTCTCTTTAAAATGCCTTTTCCCAAGACCCAAACCTGGCCTAAGTTGTTTCCAGCATAAGTTTCTCTGGAATTATCCCATCAGGCTCAGAATTTGGCACTTTATCCAGAAGAAAAAAACGGATTTAGTGCATTTTCTAAACACAGTGTCCTGGTTTTCCTCCTTCCCCACGTTTTTTGTTTTTGTTTCAATATGCAATCCATTACTGGAATTTCTTGGCAAGCATCGAGTTATAAAACAAATGTAAATGGCAGAATTTATTTCTACAAATAAAAAATCGCCATGCTTTTGGATGTTGCATTCATACAATGAGGGGGAGCACCTGCCCCCCTATAAATTGCCCGTGGAAGAGATGGAGAAAACATTTCATACGGTTGAGTTCTAAATCAAGGTCAGTTTAAAACAAAACAAAACATACACACAACCAAACCAGATGCCTTTCTAACTATCCTCCTCCGAATACCGCGCGTCCCTTCAGAAGTACCGTAACTACAAACCCTTCTGGCCACAACATTTCTAACTTTTCCTTCTTCTCCTCCTCCTCCTCCTCGCCGAGCCCCGTCTGAGTAAACAGAGCTGCTATTCGGCAATTGCAGTTCAAGCTAGTTCCTACCGGAGGCCGCGCGTTTTGAAGGCGAGCGACTACATGGCAGCGAGCAGAGCGGCTCAAACAAACGCCTTCCTTCATCGGCTAAGCGAAAGCGGCCGGCCCAACATCAACAACCAGATCCCCCCTGGCCAGCAGGCAACGGCCGGTCACCGATCCAGGGTTTCCCGCACAGAAACAGGCCGAGAAAATAATAATAATAATCCTCATAATGATCATCATAATAATGGAATGCAGTTTCAGAGCTGTATTAAGGAACAATGACGTGAAAAGAAAGCACTATTCATGCACAGCCCAGAGATCGTGAGGTTGCAGCACGGAGCCTTCCTAAAATAAATCAACCCGTTTAGAAGCCTGACCTTTGCCAATAACAATAACAATAATAATAATAATGACGCCGCTAATCTCAGGGACTGCAGTAAATAACTCGCCGGGGGAGGGGGGGAAAGGGAAGTGAAACCGACATCAACGCGACGGAGGAGGGGAACCGACATCCAGCACAAAGCTGCCTCGGCAAAGAGGCTTTTAGGCCAGGAGCGAGCGAGAGGAGCGCTGCTGGTTTTCTGCAAGGAAATGACAGCCGCCGGGAAATGGAGGAGAGCAGCAACAATAACAGACAGAAACAAAGAGCGAGACTGGCTGCAGGACGTGGGCGGCTGCCTTTCTCGGCGAGGCAGAAAGCAGCACTTCCTGAGTTTCAGGGGAAGCGGCCGAGGCTGGTGCTGGAGCTGCGGGCAGCAAGCAGCCCTGACAAGGCGCCGAGGCTGCGGGGAGAGAAGCAGAGGCAAGCGGGGGAAGAGCCACCTCCCCCGGCCGGCCGGCCTTCCTGCTTCTCTCTCCCTCTCCGGTTCCCCAGGCGGCGGCAGCAGCAGCAACAGCAGCAGGAGCCGCCCTGCAGCTTCCCTCCCCGGCGCCTGAGCTCCAGCTCCTCCCGGAGCAGCACTTACCTAGCGCGGCCTGGCCGGCCTGGCCGCCCAGCAAGGCACCGAAGGCGGCCTGCAGCAGAGCCTCGTAGGCTCTGGGGGAGAAGCAGCCGCGCTCGGCCAGGAGCTGCAGCCCGCCCTGCACAGACTCCGACAGCTCCATTGTGAGCCGCGCGGTGACCTTCGACACGCCGCCCACGTGATCCCCGCGCTCAGCTGATCCCGCGGCGAGAGGGAGCTGGAGCTGCAGCGGTGGCGGCTGTGGATTTCAGCCCCGAGCCTGCGAGGAAGGAGGCGGCGCTGCTGCTGCTGCTGCTGCTGCCGCCGCCTCGCCGTTGTTGCTCTGGTGGCTGCGAGTTCAACGTCCACTTCCTCTTTCTCTCTTTCTCTCTCTCTCTTTCTTTTTTTCTTTCTTTCTTTCTTGAGCATATACTCCCTTTCTTGTACTTGACCCACCACCGCCTTCCTTTCATTTTATTTTATTTTGTGCTCACTTTGCGTTTCATACACAGTAAAGGAAAGGGCCAGCCGCCGCCTCCTGCTCCTTTCATTTCTGGCTGGGGGTGTTGGGGTACCTCGGTTATATTTTGCTAACGCACATCGAACCGTTTTCAGGTTTTATTTCATGGCTAAGGAAACTGGTCCCACATGGTAGTTATTTGTAAAGGTGGCTTTGGACGTAAACCTCTCTCTCTTTCTCTCTCTCTCTCCTTTCCGTATGGAATGCAGGACAAGACATGGGATGCTGTTTTCCTTAAGCTATAGGCAAATGGGTTTTGGATATTCAGAACCACAAAAACTTCTTAAGGAATTGCATAGAAGCTGCAAAGGCAATAATGACAACTTTATCGTTTATTATATACTGTAATCTTCATTTCCCCCTGCATTCTAGCTTTAAAACAACACAGGGTTGTTGCTTTTTAAAAAATAGTATTCTTTATTCATCTGTAGCTGTGCTGATACATTTATATAATTTGCAAAAGCATGTTAGTGGTAACTGTTAAAAATGTTGCTCTTAATATTTTTATGATATAAAATGCCATTTTTTGTGTTTTATAAGACACTGACTGCAGTTTCATTAGTTTCTGCAGAGTAGATTCTTAAAATTAAAGGTCAGGGCATTTTTATAGATGGCCTACTGCTAAAGTAGGAAGGGGAAAGGGGAAGTTTCATAAGATTTTATTATTTATTTATTATATAATTTATGAGTCACCTAACCAAGATATTCTCTAGGCAACAGCAGAATAAACAAAGAGAATTTGGTAAAAAAAACCACAAAACCCTCAGCACTAGTTCAACAATAAGATCCAGCCATAAAGTCCAACTCAGCATAAGAAAGTGACAAATTCTGGAAACATTTAAGTTGACAGTCCCTTCTCCCCCATTTTATTGTTCTTGACGCTATGGGGAAATTGCTAAGAAAACATAATATTAATATTATTAAAAATAGATGGGTTAAAGAAGAAGTCATGACCTAACTTCACAATGAAAACATTTGCTCTCTTTTTTCTTGTTGGAGTTTGACTCATTGGGTGATGGATTGTATTAACAGCCTGAACACCAGCCAAATTGATTCTGCAAAGTTACAATTGGATTTTGTGAGCGATTTATGATTTCTACATTTATTACAAGTCGCTTGGCTATTTCTGGACATGTCACTTTCCTTGTTACAGATAACTGAACTCATTCACTAGCAGCCTACTGAGGAATATTGGGATAAAAGCCTTTTGGAAGATCTATCTTTAAAATCAAATTGGAGTTGCATAGCACATATTTATCATCTCCTATGCATAGGTGAATATGACTTTTTTGTTTTTCTATATTCACGTCAGTAACATGTAAAAACAAATGGCACCAGCATATTAATATTACTTGTGCACAAAAGACTGCAGCTCTGTGCCTTTGGGAGTAAGTGCCATTGAACATACTGGAACTTCTAAGTAAACATACATAGGGCTGGGTTTTTGGATGGAAATGACATTTCCCCTGACTTCATGAGAAGCCTCCAATTTGGTTGAAGTGACAATGGATTTTATCTTTACATACTAGGATGCAACAAGATGTAAATCCCCCCCCCCCTAAAAAAAATATAGTGTTACATGCACTGAAATTGTTGTGTTTAGAATGTCATGCACACTGATGGTGCTGTAACAACATAGAGATCATTTGTATAATTTCGGGGGGGCATGTAAGCTATTCAGGCCAATGAATAGTTTTGCATAAAAATTGAATGGCAGTAATACTCAAAACATAAATAAGATTGGCACCAATTTTATTTTCAGTTTGGTGCCATGTTAAAACCCGGTTATTTGCCCATGCTTTTAGTAATTGTTAATTTCACTGCTTAATTTGTAATGAACACTGCTTGTGTTTTAAGATTATTTATTGTTTTTCTACAACTGATCAGTAGTTAGATTTGTTGTTTTAATGACTGATGTACATCACCTGAGTGCTTGGATAGAGGGTGAGTTCTTAATTATTCAATTATTGTTTTATTGTTAATTATTCAAAACTGGCTTTCATTAGGCACTCTCTTCTCAGTTATGATTTCTTTTTTTTAATGATGAAGGAAATGGAAAGGTACATCAAAAATCATTAGGCAACTGATTAACGGCCTGAAAAAGGACCTGAAAGTTAACTGGAGAAAACTATTCACAATTGTGTTTCAGAACGCAAAGAACCATAGGCTTTTTTTGTTCCTAAACAGAGCAAAAGCAGGATTCCAGGGTCTAAAGTTGCAGAATTGCAAAGATTGATTGACTCTCTTTTAATCAATTATTCACAATTAAAAAAATAATCCTATCTAACCTGTATGTATTACCAAAATGTCATCATAGTTGCTTTTTCAGATGGTGAAATAAGCATAACTTACAACTGAATACACAAAGCTAGTGCTACTACTCTTGGCTGCAAGGGCAGAGCATCTTTTTCATTTCCTATTGTTTCCCACAACTACCAAAATAGTCTGTAACACCCCTCCATACAAATGTGTGCTCTTAACTCTCAGCAACACTGATTTATCATGCTGTCCTTTTAATAGCAAATCATGCACATTCATAAAGTGAAATGAGGGGGAGAGAGGCCTCATATTTATTCATATGGGCTGGGATCCAAAGAACTCCTTGGTCTTCACACCAAGGTCTTCTGTAATTTCTAAAAGTTTATTCTTTGGGCAGATGCTTGCCACAAGCACCCTAAGATGAAATTTCCATGTCACATCAGGAGGTGGTGTTGGAGGGGAAAAACCAGTAACTCCAACACCCTCTTGGGCTTGTGGAGCTTTGGTTCCTGAGTTTTTGGATCCTGGCTGTCGTTTGTTAACATCATGCATCAGAATGTCTGCACTGTGACCGGAACCTTCTGCTGTAGAAGTCTGCCACATATGGTACTTCTTCTAAAGTAGCCTCCCAGTCTATCATTTTCTCTCTCTTGTGATCTCTTTTAAAAAGGCACACCCAAATAGGACAAGGTACAGCAGCACTAGCCTTGCAAAGGTATTCAGAAAGGCTCACCTTTATTACTGTAGTAAGCTACACCCCCTGTAGTAAGCTACACCCCTGCTTTATTGGAACTTTAATTTGTTGGAAGAGGGAAAATGACAATATATGGATTGCTAGAGAGACTACACACACAGACAAAGGTAGAAATTAGGACTATTTTACCTGTTACATATTTTATCTCATATATGTTTTATCTCATATTTCTGTAACCCTTGGCACACCTTCCCCAGGAATAATCAAACCTGCCTCATACATATTCACTTCCTTTTTAATCTAAAAAGTGATGATTTTAAATCAACAACTGGTAAATAAATAGTAGCTGCCATTTTGCTTGTCAAGTGTTATTCTGCTACTATTTTTTCACTTGCTACCTTTTGTTGGCAGGTTAGGGTCTTCTGTCAACAGATTCTAGCTGGGAAGCTGTTAATAGTAATTATTTCCACCAAAACCTTAAAGCTGTAATTAACTAGGCAGCAGTGCTTTCCTGATTAAGAGAAAGAAGTGCCAGTAGTCATATACTGATAAAAGTGCCGTGGTTGCCAGCACAAAATGGCTGCCACGAGCAACAAATAAAGCGGTGACAATATTCCATACTGGTGAATACTGCCATCCAAAAAAGCCCTACTGGGGAGTAAGCCCTATTTAACTCAATGGGACTTTGTTCTGAGTAAGCATGCACAGGACTGTACTCTAAAAGAATGCTTTATAAGCCTCAGAGTGATCAGCTAATGGAGTTGTATAATATACTGGAAACTACATTTCTTATTATTTCTCCTCTTCAAAACACAAGGTATTATCAACTGCGGGTACAGCATCATCAGTTCATGATGGAAGTCAGGGAGAGGTTTAGTTGGTTGAGAATTGTAACAATTAATAGTGCTCTTTTTAGTTAATTAAACCATGGCAATATTACTGTCGCCTCTGAAAACACCACATTCATTAAATACCTGTTTATCTGGGCCTTTGGTCAAATGGTTCTCTTTCCTCCTGCTGCATTGCTGTTCTGTGGTGTTATCTTATGATTTTAAAACATATTGTACTTATTTTAATTGTACCATTTTTGTAACCTACCCTGGGATCATTTGATGAAGGGCAGGTTATATGTGCAAATAAAAATAATAAATAAAGATACCGGAAGTTTGAACTAAAGGTGCTATGAATGTTCAGCAGAGGTGCAGCTCACCTTAGCAATTGTTAATGAGATTAGTGCCTACTGAAAAGTTATATTTTAATTTCTTTAAAGAAACCTGAGCACTCCTTCCCTAGCACTTTTCTAGACAAGGCCAAATTATCTCGCTCTGCAGGGACTGTCTGTTTTCCCCTCCTTTGTCCTGACAATCCAGCCAGTTAAGCATTTTAAGTAACAAAATATTTTATTGTTCCCAGTCACCCATGAAGGATCTGTTGCTTTCAAACCTCACCATTTATTATTATTTTTTGAACCAATGGGGCCACCAAAAAATATAATTCGAGTTACTCTGTGTCTCTTAATTTCCCATTATGCCATTGCTAATGATCACTGACTGGATGTACTAAAGGGAGTGTTTGTAATTAAGATCCAGCCTCCTCACCATAGCATCAACAAGAAAACATGCTTCTCAGCTGCAGGATCTGTCCCTTAATACCCCGTGCATAAAATGCAGCATGTACAAACACACACACAGAGAGAACACTGTGTTTTGCTAATAATGAATTCAAGAAGCAAAATCTGCCATGCGTCTTGACGCAGTATTTTTGTTTTGATACCTTGCCATCAAAGTGAAAGTCTGAAGGGTAATGACCTCTGATGCCCTCAACCCACACATCACGGTCAGCTTTATTTTTTACTCTGCCAGAAGAAAGTAGCAGAAGAACAGAGAAGGACATCAGAAAGGAAAATAAAAATATCTCTAGCTCAGTCTCCCTTCTAATAAGTACTGTATCTCTTTTGTGTTTGCATGAAGGAAAGCAGTGTATTTAAAGAATTGGGGGGGAGGACATAGAAAAAAACGGTGGTAGAAATGTTATGTTTACGAAGCAAAGCCCAGAGTGGACAAAACTGATGTATAAATTACCTCATATTATCCTGTGTAAAGTACATTTTAAATTTTACCAGGCCCAACCTTTCAGTTTAGCATCCTTTCTTTTTAACTGAAAGATCAAAGTCAGTTCCTACCATATTTGTTTTTGAGTAGGTTTTCTGAAAAGGGCATATTGAGGGACAAAAGCTCACAAAGGAAATACTGTACAATTCGAATATAAATTACTTGATTAGTTGGACTAATTGCCACAACCTAACAAAAAGCCTTAGCTTAATAACTAAATGCATAGGACATGTTGCATTAAATCCAAATGCCCCCCCCCCCATTTGATTGCAACAAAGCTCAGGAATTAGGAAAAAAAACTACTAAAAATGTATTTACTTAAACAACAAAACAAAACCTGGAACAGAATTAAGGGAGAGGGGAAAAAGAGGATTTTGCATTTTCTGCAAAACTCTTAGTGATGTCAAAAGCAGTTTAATTTGACTGATGGAACGTTGTATAGCCTCTCCTCTTTAGTAGGAATTCCCTTTCTCTCTCTTTCTCTCTCTCTTTTACTTGTAAAAAGGAAAGCATGAAAAATAGACCTTGTTGTGTGCCGCTGCCCTAGTGACTTCAAGCATAGCTAAACAAAACAAAAACCCCAAACGCCACAGCCTATGAACAAATAAAATGGCCCAGAAAATGTTCTGCATTTACTCTTTCCTTTACAACTTGTACATATAGTTTAAGAAACTAAATACATCCATGCATAAGATTATTATTTGCTGCTCTTTTTAGATGGGGGGGGGTGAGGGTTGGCACTAAGAAATGTGTATCAAGTATAGAATGCAGTGTTCATTAAAATAAATAAATCTGCCACTATACGTAATGGGGATTTCCTACAATACAACTATTTTGCAATTAAGTGGAATACCAGTGCAGAAAATGCATGCAAGATACATGCTTTTTTAACTTTTAAGTTTGTTTGTTTTTTCACTTTGATGGCTTCATATTTTATTTCTCTTTTTATCAATGAAGTTCCCATCTAGATCTATTTGCTCTACATGTCCTACTCTGAAGAAGTCCATCTGCTTGAACAAGAGTGAAAATATGCTGGAAGGGCATATATGAGTTAGGGCCTTTTAAATCATTCTGTTTAGCTGTTTGGTTTTTAATCCTTTTGATAAATGCTAAAAAAAGATGCTTTCCTGGGAAATGACGCACTTTAAAAACTTCAGTGGTATTTTTAAAACATAACAATGGAAGTTAAAGCTCCCTGCCGATTCACTTAAAATATTGAATCAAATTTTAAAGATTTTTTTAAGATCAATGCCAGGCAACAGAGGTCTGTTCAAATCAGAGAGACAGAGACAAGAGTATAAAGCTGAGGTCTTTAAAATAAGTAGTTTTAATTAGAAGTACTGGACACTATTAAAATGCAATATCTAGTTAATATATTTGGGCTTCATTCACTGGCACAGGCATCAAAACTGCCACAGTAGTCCTGTTAATAGAAAGATGAAACAGGTACAGATGGATTCCAAGATTCCTTGAAAGGTCTGAAAAAGGACCTTTTAACTGTTAAAAAGGTGTGGTTCCCACAAGATAGCAGCCAGAAATTCAATCAATGTCTAATAGAAGGCAGTGCTGAGATTTTCCCTTTCACATATTTTAATAGTCTTTTGAATTGGGGCTTGCTGGGACATTTGGGAACTTAAGTGTACTGTATATGCAAAAATACAAATCATATTTACTGAATGATGTAACGCAGCTCACAGAACAATAGATCAAATTTTTGTGTGTACATTTTAAATATACATTTTCTGCTAATCAGCACAATCTTAAGTTTATTATGTAGTGCCCCCAGTTGTTGAGTCTCTGCTACCTTGGTTATGTAAAATTCTTGCTCCCATTTAGCACTTTCTTAATTAAAAAAAATATAAAGCACTTTTGCATTTACAGAACAGTAGCGGTGAGGCCTGTAAACAACACCTGACTTTAGTTGACAGGAAAGAAATGCATAATACATTAACACCACTGTTTTATACAAAAGTTTTATACAAAATTTAAGCTTACAGCAGGCAGAGAAGCCAGATTTAATAAGAACAATGTTTGTTCTTAATTTCTATCTCTTCTATATCTGCATTCAACTGTATCTTTTGAATGCACATTCCTCATTCATGTCAATTGCCACAATGAGACAAATATTGAATAATCCACAGAATATATTGTCAGGGCAATGACCATTTTTATTTGCAAGTAGAATGCAACTCTGAAAATAATCCCTACCTAAATATTTTCCACATGTATAAAAGTTTCTGAATTAGTGGTGAAACATTGCTATATTGTAAGTAGTTTTCTGGCTACTGAGTTTTACTGAGAGAAGACTTGACAGTTGTCAATGTTTTAAGACCATCTGGTGTTTTGCATTCATACTTTATTGCTGCCGAGATAAAACTTTGGAAAGGTATGCAGAGCTCTTCTGCATTCTGAGGGTTATGGCAAACAGCCATACCATCCTTCCCTAAATACTAGGAGTGTGCATGTCGGAGGGGGTTTTGAATATAACATTTAGCAGACAAATCTTAAAGGGAACAGAGCAACACATTTTTGACCTGAGTGTTTGCCATGGTACTAAAATGTGATTTAGCGTAAGGCCAAGCTGGTAAAATAGTTTGTGTTTGTATAACAAACAGAAACTTGTTTTCCTTAACTCTGGTTCTAGTCAGCTTTTTTAGCAAGTCACAGAAGGAGTGATCCAGGAAATGTAGCAAGGTTTTCTCCAGTCTTCTTTGGTCAATATTCAAGAGTGCACAGTCAGCGAAGATGCTTTTCAAAGGACCACGTAACTGAACAATAATTCTGTATTGTCATTGGTTTTTTTATATCAGTTGTATTTTATGATGCATTGAGGCTTTGAACTTCCATTGCTTTTATATGTTGGAAGACACCATTTAGGTTTGACCCTAAAAGGTGGCCTGCATATATTTTAAATAAAGAATACATGAATTAACTTAGGTGAGGTATAAGGTAAAATGGTTTATGTTTCAAAGCAGCATCAATGCAAGAATTCTAACCAAACATTTAGATGTGTGTAATGCTGGGGGGAACAGGGACAGGAAGATCAGAACCTCAATTATTATTCATCATCCGATGGAAAATGCTACGTTTTTCAGTGCAATACACTCGCCTGATGAAAAGTGTGTGGATGCTTTCTCAAAACTTATTTTATTTTTGATTGTTGGTTATGTAAATGGGAATCCCACACTTTATGGCCTAGCAGTAGTGAGAAGGGGTCGTCTCTACCATTAGACAGAGAGAGGCGGTGGCCTCAGGCAGCAAATTTTGTGTATCATAAACAGCAGCAAATGTTTTGTTATTTAACACATAATTGTTTCATTTTGCTGTCAGAGAGCTGAGGGGAGAGAGGGAGGGTTACGGGATTTTCTGTCTGAGGTGCCAGAATAAATGGGTTGGCCTTGTGAATAGCATGTATACTAATTTAGGAGCGAGAGCAGCATTTGTAACTCTGTATAGGGCAGCAAAATGCCTTGGGCTAGCCTGTAGTAATAGGATGTCTAACAATGTTGCGTGAAGAAGTCCTAAGTCTCAGGTACCTTTTATCCATAAAAAGAACTGCTTTAATTTAATGGCAATCACACAACCCAGGTCCTGCCTGCAATATACAGGATTATTTGTGAACAGATACAATTTCCCACTCAAGAAAGATGCTTTTAATATTATTTTTAAAGCCTAATGTTTTCCACTAAAGGCGACAAAAAATAAATAGATTTGTTTGAAGAAATCTGCTTCACATCAGCCCAATTTGTACAGCAGAAATGTGAAGAGCGAGAATTTGTGAAATAGCAACTAGATATTAGGGAACAGATGCACAAGTAGCCTTGAGAAGAGTCTCACATAGATGTAGCTTGCTGGTTTTCACATGGCCAAAGTCACCAAGCACAAAATGCTGTTTGCAGTTCAGCCTGCTATTAAATGGTAATTATTAAACAAAAACCCACGTGGAATCTGAACTGCAAATTGCCTATACCCCTTAAAATATCAGTTCCCTTGCATGTTTTATTTTATTCTGGGCTTACTTGATTACCTCCAGTAGATGTCTGATAAGATAAAGACACTACATACAGAGATATTTATGGAGGCAAAGTGGGTGAGAGAATGCATTTCTGTTAAGAAATGACTCAAATCAAAATATCCATTGCAACTCGTAGAAATAACACTGGAAGAAATGTGAACACAATTGTGCTCTCCCTAACAGCATTAACCATGTGTAATGAACATGAAAAAAAAAGTGTGTAGGCACAATCTATGAAGACATTTTGCTGTGCAAATTCAATGCAAATGAATGGAATTGGTGCAAGGGCACTGTGTGTGTGTGTGTGTGAGTGAGTGAGTGAGTGAGTGAGTGAGAGAGAGAGAAAGAGAGAGATATGAGACTGTTCTGGTGGATTGTGCTTTCACTTAATCATCACATTCTCTCTGCCCCCCCCCCCCTTAAATACTGTAAAAAAAAAAGATTATTTGAGATTATTTATCTGCACATAAACTTCATTTTTTTGTGTGGAATATTCACGTTTGCATAAACCCACCACTGTATCAAAAAAAACATATCCCTGCCTGGTGTCTGAGCTGCGGCTGCAGAATTGGCAGTAGTATGTCAAAATAATGATTACAACCTAAGATGATCACTGAAGGAAAATGCATTCTGACTTCTTCTATTCCTTTGTACCTAAAGCATTACAAATGGGTAATAAGGCAAATACAGATTGGCAGAATTTATAATTCCTAGAAGCTGAGCAGTCAAGACATCTTTCAACAATAGTGATGAAATATTGCAAGAACTCAGACAGGTAATGAGTGAGTGGAAAAGCTTCATCTACAAAGATATGATGTTAAATTTAACTTTCAAGTAGGGGGAACCTGATGATCAGCAGCTGATAACAACAGTGATAGGGAAAGGGGGAAAATAGAGTGGATAAATTAATGGATATGTAGCTAAACTGGGGAAGTCTATGTGAATTATTGTATAAGGATGAAAATATGATCTGTAAATATAAAACTGGGAGGGAAATCCATAAATAATAAAAAATAAATATTGCAATAATTTTGGAGGACAGTAGAAACTTTATTATTTGCACAATTTCCCATAGTTTTCTGTTTTGTAAAACAGTCATTTTGAGAAGTATTCTAAGGATTTAGGAAGTGAACTTAGCTATTATCAGTGCTGCAAAAAGACTAGATTCTTAAAGCAACATCTTCATCTGCTGTTATATATTTTCACATATTTGTTCCTATCTACTGCACCGCAATGTAAAAGATTAGCAAATAAGCAACTTTTCTGATGAATGCTACTAAAATGTCTGATGAAGTAGAAAGAAGTCCACAAAGGTTTATATGCCAGAATAAATATAGTTATTGTTTAAGGTGCCACAAGAATCTCTTTTGTTTTTGCTGCAAAAGGCTAACTCAACTACCCTTTGGTAAAATATATGAGTATTTTTGGTTTGACTGATTTCACACAGTTATTGAGGTATCCTGCTGAACCCATCAGATTCATGTTAAGATCATTATTTTGCCTTCAAATGTTTAAAATCTAAGTATTTTGTTTCAAGACAATGTTGAACAACATCATGGCTGGGCACGGTGAACAATTAATTTATCACACACACATATATTTAACTCTGCATCTTTATTATAGTGATTATTTCCATGATTCCAAATATTGTCCTTGGGCGATTCAAAATATATGTGCATTGATGAATTTGGTTATTCTAATACATGAGACAGATATTCAACCTCTATGTGTGTATGTAATGATAGTTTCTCTTGGTGACCTGAAGTACATGAACAGTTCAAATTGTTGTTGGGAAACATATGATTCAATTGCAAAGAAGATCAGATCTATGGATTAATTTACTCGGTTGCATTAAATTTGTTCCATTATATTCTATTTGCTTTCTACTTTTGTGTTTCCGTTGCCTAATATTTTTTTCGTGTCTTCCCCCCCTCTCAGAATTATGATGATTGTTCATGATCATTTGCTTTCCTTGCATTAAAACTGTGGACTTTTCAATACATTTGAATCGGTGCTCGTCATCATGATAGGCTACTTGATGATTGACATCATTATTGCAAACAATATATGTGTCTCTCACTGGATCTGCAAGGCATATTTAAAATAATTGCTGAAAGATAAATTAGCTGTGTTCTTTACTCCAGAGAACTATTATCTTTATTCCAGAAACCTTTAAAATATCACCTGTTTTTAAATAGGGACAGGATCCGGGGAACAGCAAAACTTGTTCCAAGTGCCCAAGGGACCTTTAGGCTTATATTTCTCAGTTTCTTCAGTCTCCTCCCACCTGCAATATATATTTATTGTTTATTTGCAGTAATTTTTCCAGATACAGATCTCGGTGTTATATTACACATGGAAAACACCAAAATAACAATACAGCCATAACAGTGTTTTGTTTTTGTTTGGTTTTTTAAGAAGATACAATATTCTATGCCAGGCACCCCCAAACTCGGCCCTCCAGATGTTTTGGGACTACAATTCCCATCATCCCTGACCACTGGTCCTGTTAGCTAGGGATGATGGGAGTTGTCGTCCCAAAACATCTGGAGGGCCGAGTTTGGGGGTGCCTGCTCTTTGCCTTCCTTTACTTCTTTATCCTAATGTTGTTTGCAAAATAATAATAAAAATACATGAACAATGGGTGTGGAAAATTGAAAGGACTACAAGCTTAGGCTTCAACTCCAACTCCTGGCTAGCAGCCGTGGGGCTGGATGGAGCATTCTAGCCATCACTGCATCTCCAGCCCTCCTGTTTGTGTTGGTCAGGGAGGAAGGTAGGGAGGCATATTTGCTGGTGCAGTGAAGAGGCCTGGTTCAGGTCCATTGACATCTCATGACAGCAGCACTGATGGCTCAGGACCTAGTGGACACTGCACTGGCTTGGCCCAGCCCCCTCCCTGAAATGCCTCATTTCATGGGCTCCCACCAGATACTGCCAGCAGAAATGCCACCAAGCTCAGCTTCCACCCACCACTTGAGCAGGTGCATTGGGGCACTCCTTGCTGGGCCCAGGCAGGGCTGGGTAGAGGGACACCTACAAACCCCCTACAGCACAGTGGTGATGATTAGATTGCTCTGTTAGATGACTTGAAGAATTAGACAAAATTGTTGAGATTAGGCTGTCGTTTGCTATTCGTCACGTTCGCCAAACTGTCTTGTATGGAGTTCTAAGGCCGGCTCTATCATTAGGCAGCATGAAGCAGCCACCTCAGGCTGCAGATACTAGGATCTGCAGAGCTGTGGCAAGGAGTTATGTGTGTGCCCTGTGACCCTAAATTTACTTGCTGTGACCAAGGACACTGTCCCATCACCAGCGCAATTGTTTTGTTTGGTCGGGGCTTCTGCACATAGAATTTGGAGTGGGGATCTTGGCTGTCTCAGGTGGCAAAATGTCTCGTGCTAGTCATGTTGGATGCAGAATCTCTCAAAAACCCCAGCACTGAGGATAGGCAACATAGGAGAAGTATTGCGTCCAAGTCTTGCTTGTGAGCTTCCCAGAAGCAGCAGGCTGTTTGCTGTTGGAAACAGAACAAATTAGATGGCTCTGGCAGGGCACCTACAGGCCACAGATTTCACAACTGATGCAACCTCAAATAGTTGCTGTTTTTCTTCTTCCTTTGTCCCCCAGCAGGTACACTAAGGGTGACTTTTAGCAAATGTCACTACATTTAGCTAAAGATCGATGACTGATTGTGTAATTGTTTCAGCGTATGAGCTACAAATGTGGCTGGATTTTAGAGCGCTATTTGCAACATTTCAGAAATAGGCTGCGCACAATGGGTGGATCTGAGAGCAGGAGAGCTTGGGGTGAATAGACTATGGCTGTGATCCAAAGACCATTTGCTACATAGAGCTGCTGTTTTGTTTCAGAAATATCTAGCGCAAGTATCTTAAATAAGCAAAACAGGGCTGCATATATATATATATTTAAAATATTTGCATTTCCCCTGCAGCTTTAGGCGATTTTGTAGGGTTACCTTTCCTTTGTATATTTACTGTGGTTAGTCACCTTGAGGCTCAAGCAATAAGGCAGGATACACTTTAGAATATATTGATGAAACACAGAATTCTGCAACCTGTATAAAGGAAGCAAATTTGACAAATGAGAAGAGTCCTGCTGGACCATCAAGTCCAGTTTTCTGTTCCCAGAATGGAGAGCCAGGTGTCCATGGGAAGTCCAGAAGCAGGACATGAGTGGAATGCAATATAATAATATAATAATATAATATAATATAATATAATATAATATAATATAATATAATATAATATAATATAATATAATATAATATATAATAGCACTCTCCTGCTCTGTCCCACAGCATACTGCCTCAGATACCAGAAGACAGACATCTATCATGAGCCTGTAGGACTCTTCTTCCATTCTCATCCACATCGGCTTCCCCACTCAGTTCGTGGTCCAAACCATTGTTGGAGGAGTTCCCTTGGAACTGCAGCTGAGAAGGTGCAAAATGAGCAAAGCGAAACACTTGGTGCAATGTTGAGCGATGTTGGAACCAGGGGCACCTTGAATGACTGCTACCAACCCTCCAGGTACAAAAATGTGCAGATGTCTCCAGTCTGCAACAGTCTGGTGGTAAATGATGTTCAGAAATGGGTCTCTCACCTGCTCACATTTACTTGTGCTGCGCTATTATGAGAGAAGCAAGGGAAAGGCTTAAAGCTGAGCAGACCTGCAAAGGCTTCAGGTTTTCTAAAGGTAGGAAAGGCTCATTCAGTAAAAAAATACTACTAAAAATACTCAGGTCTCCTCCAGAGAAGCTGTGAATGCAGCAGGCAAATCAGCAGTGCGCAAGGACAGAGAAGCAGAAAGAAAGGAGAAAGGAGACAGCAGCTGGAATAGAAAAGGGAATAGGTGGGCAGGCAGAAAAGAGGGAGCAAGAGCAAAGAACAAAGAAGTGAGGAATGCCGAAGGGAGAGACAAAGAAACAGGAAATATGGGAGCGGAGGAGACGGAGGCTGGTGCGGGGCGGGGGGGGGGAGGAAAAAAAGGTGATAGACATGCAAGGAGACACAAAACACGAATGAGAGACAAGCGGGAGAAAGCCGAATAAGCACAATTTGTATTAGAAAATGGTAATATTTATTAGATGTGCCTGGATCTATTCTAGCAGGTAAGCCTGAGCTGCTTCTGAGCCACAGATCTCAGGATACTTCTGTTTTAGAGAGATCCTGCGGTCCTTTATCTGCCATCTCTTTGTTTCTGCGCTGGCTTTGGGTTCTCCCTCTTTATCCTGTGGGCCCCTCCCACGCACAACATGATGCCCCTGATCTTTGGGCTCCTCCAGGAACCCTCTTGATTGAGCATGGGTCCTCATTTGCTTGCACAAAGCTTACTTGGAGGTTAGATTATACCTGGTCTTTATGAAGGATTCCTTCTCATTTCTTTGTGGGGCTGTTGTAGGACAATGGGCATTCATCCTGCATTCTTCCTGTTTCACCTCTGGGGTTGCTTTTACATGTTCCTCTTCCTCATTTGTTAATCCAACAATTTTCAGTGCATTTCTTCATCATCTTAACCACTGAAAGTCTGTTCCTTTTTTAAAAGTGGATTTTTGTGTGTGTGGTACGGTGACAAAGTGCTTTATTCTACTTTAATTGTGCACACCTGATGTTCCAGCATGCATTTGAATCCATCCCATAAAATGCATCCCATAAAATGTGGGAGTTGTCCTGCTCTCGAATATACAAAATAAAACATTTTTGCTTCAGAATCACTGGATAAGCCACAGCCCCGGACTAGCTAAATTTCCAAACTGATCCAGTTTTATCTTCAATTTTTTTAAATGGAAAGGTCAGTATTCTAGTCCTGTTTGAGAACACCCCATCTACAAATATCTTTAAAAAACTCTGCTTGCTTGGTTTCAATTCCTGCTACCTTGTACTGTATTGCTTTATACTGTGAAGCTTTGTTTTGTAATAGCCTAAGGACCAGAAACAAACATAGATCTATTTCATTGCTACCCACCACCACCCATTCATTTCAGACGAGGCCCAAAAGAGAAAGTTTGGAGATATGAGCCCAAATTGAAGAAGAAGACAGGGAAGAAAATGCTATTCTACTGAGCACTGCTGTCAAATCTTTTATTTCAAGCACTTTTGGATTAAACAAATAAATCTGCCAATATCATAATGCTACTATACAAATCTGTGGTCAGACTGCACTTGGAATCATAGAATAGAATTGTAGAGTTGGAAGAGACCATGAGGGTCATCCAGTCCAACCCGCTGCAATGCAGGGATCTTTCACCCGGAGTGGGGCTGGAAACCACAAGCCTGAGATTGAGAGTCTCATGCTCTACTGACTGTACTACATGTCGTTCTGGTCAACCATGCACACTTACCTGGGAGTAAGTCCTATTGAGGTGGCGCTGTGGGTAAAACCTCAGTGCCTAGGACTTGCCGATCGTATGGTCAGCGGTTCGAATCCCCGCGGCGGGGTGAGCCCCCGTCTTTCGGTCCCAGCTCCTGCCCACCTAGCAGTTCGAAAGCACATCAAAAGTGCAAGTAGTTAAATAGGTACCGCTTTATAGCGGGAAGGTAAATGGCGTTTCCGTATGCTGCGCTGGTGCTGGCTCGCCAGAGCAGCTTCGTCACACTGGCCATGTGACCCGGAAGTGTATCTGGACAGCGCTGGCCCCTGGCCTCTTAAGTGAGATGGGCGCACAACCCTAGAGTCGGACACGACTGGCCCTTACGGGCAGGGGTACCTTTACCTTTACTTTAAGTCCTATTGAACTCAGGACTGCACTGTTGCTATTTTTACCTGGTCTCAATGGCCTTTAATGTAATTTCAGAAGGAAGTGGGCTTTGACCACAGGGATGCACAGAATTCAGAACGGCAATGATTAAATGTGTCAGTCAGATGCTCCCCACCTTCCCCTTCCCCTTCCCCCAACCCTTTTGCTTCTTTTCTCCCAGCCAAATGAGTGGTGGCAGTTCAGGGTGAAAGCCAGGAGTTCAGGGTGAAAGAAGAACTTTGTGCCAGCACAAAGTGGGCTCTGCTTCCCGTTTATCATTCTGTGCTTCATTCATCTTGCTGTGATGAGCTGTTGTAATGGCATTGTTTACATAACTGCACAGGGCTTTAAATCTCCATCTTTGGACTAGTGCTGCTGTAATACCATCCCGTTATCTGTGGGTATATTTATATTGCACCTTTGCATTGTATTCCCTTGGGAGTGCATTTTATCGCAGGCATACTTTGCTTCTGTATAGCTATTAAAGAACTCTGGAGATATTGATTGTAGTACTATGAACTGCTTGCCATTAAGAATTTTAAAGGCCTGTGACCAAAATATAAACAGACTTTATAGCTGGCTTGTTCCTCTAATAATATCTGTGCTTGCTGCTAGATGCAGAAACTCTCATGATAACCATGATGTAAATAGATTCTCAGTGTTTCAGACAATACTTATTAGTGTTCCTCATTTCCCTGATGGATAGAGAGCCAAAGTCTAGTGGGGCTCTTTCCCAAAGCAGTACATTTTCAACATTCACAGAAAGCCCATGCCTTCTGCTCATGTGATTAGAGGCAAATAACAACATCTGAGAGAAAGATCAAGATGCTTAAGAAGCAACCAACAGTCAGAAGGACCAAAGGCAGGTCCACATAACTCAGGATAGGCAGAAGGTCAACTTCCAAGGATGGTGGTGAGGGAACATGCACTTAGGCATGCAGGAAGCTCATTGGTGAGACGAATCATTCAGATGGAAGATTATGCTCTGAAGCTGAGGTTTTATAAACTTTAGTGGAGCCAGATTAGATGCCAAACCAGCTTGTATTGCAACTTAGATGATGCCTTTGAAAAAATAATGCAGTCAATACTAATTGTGTCAGGAATGTGGTGCAGGGCAGAGCGCGGATTGTGCCAGAGCCTGGTTAGCTTCTAGGATTCCTAATTCAAGGCTCAAGATATGTATCCAAGCAAACAGAGATGAAGTTCCCTAGCAGATTTTTAGGGTTGCACTACTTTAGATGTGGAGGTGTGTGCTGGAGCCTCTAGCATTCATTTTTCTAAACATGTAGTTGGGCGCAAACGATCAGGTTGAGATGTTGGAAACCAAGCAAACACACAGGCAGTCACTATCTCAAATGGAACTGTAATGGAACTGGGTGGTTGGAATCCATGATGTGGTTCTACACTGGATGCATGGAAAGTTCTCACATGGGAAAAATGCTTAGGAACAGTTAGGGGTCAAGATGGGTGGTCTGCGGTTTATCCACAGACTTGTAAGACAATTAAAGCAGGCCGGAAACAGACAGACACTCAGAGAGTTGAGTTTAAGTCTGAGACCCAAGTTGCTCAGACTGAGGAGCCAGCCAGGTCTAAGTGGACACATTTCTGTATCCAAGAATGTTCTATTGGCTCCTTCTGTCACCTGATCCATCCTGAGCTACTTTCTACAAACCAACCAACCAACCAACCCAACCCACCTCTGATAATTTGCATTGGTAACACAGATGCACAACAGAGCAGTGCTCAACAACTCCTCATCTGATTAGTGTTTTAACTTATTTTAATATTTCATTTTTATATTTTTGTAGCTTGCTTTGGCACAGCAAACATGGTGCTTGCTGAGTCCTACAGAAAGAACATGCCACCTTTTCAGATATATGAACTGGGCCTCAGTTTCTGAAATCTCACCAGCATTTCCCAGCTGACTGAACTAGCTTTTCTCCAGAATGGATGAGGGTAAGCATTTTCTGGAGGGCAAAGCTGGCTGGAAGGGAAGTCTAAGTTGCCCCAGAGTACTCCATTGTCAGTCTGATCCTTTGCACATTGCATTTTGTCTGCCAAATCTATCTCTGCTCATTCTGCAGGCATGCTAGAATAACTTATTACGACACTGTACTTTCAAATACTATATTAATTTCCTGACTCTGTACAGTAATATCTTACAGCTGGTTTGAATAAACATTCCAAACTGATGCATTTATTCTTCTTCTTCTTCTTCTTTTAAAAAAAGAAAATAAAAAGGCAATGCCAAAGACGTTTTGTTTTTATTGAGTGCTTACTGTCATTGCATTTGACACCAGATATAAAAAGAACAGCTTCTAAATGGTAATTACTCTTCAGGCATTTATTCGCTTTTACTGTTGGGTTGCATGTTTGGTGGGGGACGTTAGCATAATGCTAAACAGAAAGAGGATGAGAGGGAGGGAGAGACAAAAGGTAATTGGTTCATGGTATTAATTTTCATGAGTTATTGCACAGTTTGGTCTCACTAAAATGTCATTGTTATTTTTTCACATTTCCAATAAAATATGTCTGTGTTTTTTTATCCAAAGCAGGATCTGTTTATGGAACTCGAGTTGCTTCTGACATTATCACGCGGATATAAAAATATGGGTCTGATGATGCAAAGGCTAACCAAATAAACAGGTCTGTGTGTGCCAGCCCTTTGTGGAAACATATTGCTCCAGGTATCATTGGCATTTTGACTGACAGCTAATTTGTTTTTTAATACTCTATGGAAAAAAGAAGATCTAAGTTAAAGTTGCCATCTAAGACACAAGCTCATGGCTGGGGTAGGGATACAGGATTGGTATCAGGAAACCCCTTGTGTCAAGCTCTGTTTCAATAACCAAATTTCAATCATATGCACCGAAAGGGAATTTTGTGGGCCTATTCAGAGGTAATGGCAGCACAGCACTGCTAGGAAGAACTGGCTTCATGGGATCGTTGGGAAACTGCAGGATATCTCAGGGTAGTCTTGAGAAGCCTGGTCCTTACAACACAAGAGAGCGGGCAAATTCCCTCCTGAGCAACCTTTCGAAGGCCACAAGCTAATGTTGGGTAGAGCAAGAGGCAAAAGTGGGTGGGACAGCAAATGTAAATGGTTATAGCCCTAGGAACTCCTGACGGGATGCCAACTATTACACCTCTGGACTAGGTGACACCAGAAGATGTTTTGCTGGGATGAACTCACTGACCCCGGATACCTGGTTTTGATTGTTCTTTTCCTCTGTTCCCACTACCAGTGGACTCAGCTTGGTAAAACCTTGCTGTGGCTGAGGGAAGTCTCTTCTTCTTACTTTGTTTGTGGGTCTACTCTGATGTTAAGGGCCCACACACCCTGCCCCTGTGTCCATAAGGAAGGCAGTAACACTCAGGGCCGTCTTAAGCGTATCTGGCACCGTGGTTCAAAGATCCCTCCGGTGCCCCCCCCCCCTTCCCAGCGTTGTCAACCTTTCCCCAAGCCTCTGCGGGGATCACTCTCCTTCCATGGAGGCTTGGGAAGGAAGCTGCATGCCTGCCAGCCATATGGTTGACGGGGCACAGCTGGCGGGCGTGCAGGGAAAGGGGAGGCCGCTGGCAAAGCCGCGCAGCTCCCCCACTTGCTGGGGCGCCCCTGAGAGGCTGGCGCCCTGGTGCAACACGCCAGTAAGCCCAATAGGAAAGACGGCTCTGGTAACGCTCCCACACACAATCTTTTCAGTTCCAAACTCCAATCATTCCCCTCCCCTTCCTTGAAACCAAAGTAGCCCACTCATCTCATCATTGCTGCCCTCCTAACACTAGGGAAAACTTCACATTTAACCAGTAAAATTGGCGTCCTGTTGTTCTTCAATAAAACTCCTGGAAAAGTTCTGTTCATGCGTCTCTTGTTTTCTGAGTATATCCACTGCCTAAACTAAATGATCTGAAGTTACTCATGCTGTTCTTCTTTGTATTTGGAAGATGTGCTAGTTTCTGGGCAGTTTTTCCTCTGAGGGAGTAGAGCCAGGGTCACAGAGGTAAAATAAGGAATTAGATCCCCTCCAGTTATTCACGTAACATTTAAGCTACAAGTTATTCATGTTCCAGAAGGGCTTATTCCCTTAACCCTGAGAAGTAGTCTGTAGACATGTTCATAGACATGCGTGCTGAGCAAGCAAGGTAACAACTGGCTTCCAGTTATTTCTGGGCCTAACTTTGGCTGCTAGTCAAAGTTCTCATTTGACCTTTAAAGTCCTTTAGGGCTTAGGCTAATTGAAGGACTGCCAGTCTCCATATGTGCCTGCAAGTATGCTAAGATCTTCAGCAGAGGGCCTGTGGTATGTCCCCTTGCCAGCTGGCTACCAGGGAAATGACCTTCGTAGTGGTGGCACCTCGATTGTGGAATGCTGTCCCCAAAGAGTTCCATCTGGCACCTTCCTTGTTGTCCTTTCAGCACCAGGCCAAGAGCTTTGTATTTATCCAGGCCTTTTCAAGCTAATTTTAGAGATGATTATTTTTAGATAACTTTTAATATCATGCTGCCTTTTGGATTTTCTGCGATTTGTTGTTGTTGTTCTTGCTGCTGCTGCATTTAAAGTACAACATTAAAAACAGTTCATAGCAAATTACTATCACAGGAATGGGGGAGGGGGGTTCTAAAGTATTCACCTCAAGTGTCAAAGGTCAGTGGAAAGAAGTTCGTCTTCAGCATATGAGAAAAACTGTATACTGAAGTGCCAGACACACTTTGGGGGAGAAGGTGTTCCACTTAGGGGCTGCCATAGAGAATACCCTCTCTTGATCCATCACCATTGCCTGAGCTTCTGAGGGTGGTAGGACTACTAAGAGGGTCTGTGGCTTTCAGATATTTGAGTTGACTGAGTGGATTTACAAAAACAATGTAAGCACAAACAATACATTTTCTTCTTATGCAAACCAGAGTTTCTATGGGTTCTGGAGCTACTTTCCTCCACTCCTGTCTTCCATTAGCAGTTGGAGGCAAGTAAGTTCAAAAGGCAACATTTTATTGGCTTTTATTGGCTAGTTACTGGGGAGCTGCTGGATCTATGTGCAGCTCCCCTGTGTGGTTAACAACAAAACTGCAAGTGGCAGCTTCACAATTAATGCACCACTAAGCTCTGGACTGACTCTGCCAACCCAGGTTGGCCACTAGCCATTGGATCTTCCTGGATGGGAAAGAGTGTGAAGGGTTTCTTGCTCCAGTGGAGCCTTGCTTGAGCAACATGGTATTCCAGTGTTCTGGTATCCATGGTTATGTTTTGGTTCTAACTTCTGGCTTGCCTCCTAGTTTGCTCATTGGTCTTGACTTGCTATTCAGTCCTCCTGACTACTGAGTGGCTCCACTATGGCTTCTAGTTCTTGGCTTCTGGCTCATCCCAGACTGCTGCCCACAGCCCTGTCCTACCATATTACTAGGCGTAGCTGCAAGAGCACAGAAGCAGGCAATGCATTAAAGCCAGAGCCTCCTCTGTCCTTAAGACATCTTCTTAGGAATTGACTGATGGCAATCCCACTAAGGGTAAACATCAACTCTTCTTCTGCTAACTCCTCATGTTTTCCCCCAAGCTGCCCTTGTCCAGTGACCCATCTCCGTCATATGGAGATGTCATACCCTCCAACATTTATGTGATGAAAATAGAGACGTCCTATTCCAGAATAATATATATTTTTAATTATTTATACCCCACCCATCTGGCTGGGTTCCCCCAGCCACTTCCAACATATATGAAAAGCACAATAAAACATTAAACATTCAAAAACTTCCCTATACAAGGCTGCCTTCAGATATCTTCTAAAGGTTGTATAGTCACTTATCTCCTTGGCTCGGGGGTCACATAACTCCATACCCTCCAACATTTCTCCAGTCAAAATAGGGACATCATAAGGAAAAGCAGGACATTTTAGAATCAAATCAGAAACTGGGACAGCTTCTGTAAACCTTGGGCTGTCCCTGGAAAATAGGGACACTTGGAGGGTCTGGGATATGTGATGATGAGAGAGCTGTGGTGGGTTGAGGCCTTGATTCTCTTTAAACAAACAGTTCTCCAGGCAGTGTGGTTTGAGCCACTGCTGGGGCAATCAATACTACTTCTGCTATTATTATTATTATTATTATTAATTATTATTCCGCCCATCTGACTGGGTAGCCCCAGCCACTCTGGGCAGCTTCCAACAAATTTAAACATCAAACACAGTAAAACATCAGACATAAAAAACATGCCTTTACTGAGCTGCCTTCAGGTGTCTTCTAAAAGTCAGTTCTTTTAGCGCTGTTCAGTCAGTTCTCAGCGTCTGGGCTGGATGATGGAGGTGGAGATGCTCCTTCAGGTATACAGGGCCCATGGGCACAGCCAGGGGGGAAGCTGCCCCCTCTAAATCAAATAAATAAATAAAAATACTTAACCAACTGACCAATTGTGTCACAGATAACTCAGTTCTCCCCCCCCCCACAACATAAAGCCTGTCCCCCTAAAATAAATCCTGGCCAAAGTCGTCTCGGGTTGCTAAAGTACGATACCCTTCTCTCCCCAGAGGAGGAATAGTTTCCAGGTCGTAGGGCATTCTGTTATGTACTGAAATTCTCACCCTGGGCCAGCAGGGGGATACTGTAGATAGTTTTCACTCAGGTACACATATGCAAATAAGGGATTGAAAGTGACGTTCAATGATTGGATAGTTACAGAAAATGGTTACTGTTGCGTTCTAGTGGAGCTCTGTATAAGCAGGCTGGCTGAACCCTTCAGTTCAGTTCTGTTCTGGCCTGTGAATAAACAAGAGCTGCTTGAAGAATCGCTGTGTTGTCTGATATGTTCACCCACAACTTAACACATTCCAGTCTCCATTCTCTGTTCTTGGGACAGAGGCCTGCACCCCTGAGCTTCATTTGCAAAGGGAAGGATCCTATGCCTTCACACTTTGATTCCAAACCAGCAGTCCTCAGTCCCTGGCTGGGAATCTAAACTAAGGTTACCAGATTTTTTTCAGTGAATCCGGGGACACTTTTCAACTTCCTACTAAATAGATGGATTTTGTCAGGGGACCGATTTGTAAATCCGGGGTCATCTGGTAACCTTAATCTAAACATCCACTTCCCTGCCACCTCAAAGGCCTGCCTTAGGATTTCTCTCTCTTTCTCTTCCCACTTCATTTATATCTTTATTGCATTGATATCCTACTTTTCCTCTAAGGAGCTCAAAGTGGTGTGCATGGTTCTCTTCCTCCCCGTTTTACCTTCACAACAACCCTGTGAGGCAGGCTAGGCTGAGAGACTGTGACTGGCCCAAGGTCACCCAGTGAGCTTCACGGCTGAGCGGGGGGAAGCCATGTGCTTTAAATGTAAGGTGTGTCACTTCAAATGCAAAGTCTGAATGGCCTACAGTCCCTTCCCTTTTCCCTCCTCACTGACCTAAAATGGATTTTTCTCTCCATCTTTTTTTGGGATTTGGCACAACAACATCTCCCACACAGCCAGGTGAGTACCAAGTTAATTATTGCCTATTATTATTAGAAGAAGAAGAGTTTGGATTTGATATCCCGCCTTTCACTCCCTTCAAGGAGTCTCAAAGCGGCTAACATTCTCCTTTCCCTTCCTCCCCCACAACAAACACTCTGTGAGGTGAGTGGGGCTGAGAGACTTCAAAGAAGTGTGACTAGCCCAAGGTCACCCAGCAGCTGTATGTGGAGGAGCGGAGACGCGAACCCGGTTCCCCAGGTTACGAGTCTACTGCTCTTAACCACTACACTACACTGGCTCTACACTGGTTATTACATACAACAATTCTGTTATTGAGTAGGTTTTAATAGCATGCTTTGTTTTTGCTATGTTTTTCTGGGTTTTAGTTTATTACTTTTTCCCCTCGGTCATTTGAAAGTTGGAAATGATTATTCTAAAGACTTATGATTTGTGGGGGTTGTGGTTCCAAACAAATTATTTAGATCATGCATAGATCTTTTACAGATAAAGAGCAGCCTACCCATTGATCTCAATATATACAACATAATTCCCAGCTTGAGTTCTGGCCTAGTTTAGGGACAGACAATGTTGTTGGAAGAGAGAACCAATGTTTTTAGGGGGATAGGCAACCTAGCTTCTATTATTTCTATGTGGAAGCCTGAACTGTGAGTATTATTGACAAATCACTGTTTAAAATAATTTTCATTCCTGAAACAGATCCTTTATCTGAGGAACCTGTGAAGTAATTTGTATTAGTGCTGGGCTGTGCCATGCTTTTGAAATCCCAAAGCAACTGAGGTGCTTTTAATGTTATTAGTACTTTTACTCTGGATAAAACCTGCTTTCCACCCTCTTCTTCTCCTCACACGGGATATGTTTTCATCTGCTATTGTGATCTGCTGTAGCAGGTGAAAAAAGACCTTTAGTTGTACGTGTACATCCTGATATTAATGGTTTTGAAAACTTGGGCTTGGATCCAATGTGCCATTCATAATAACTTCAGTCTCTTGTGCTTTTGTGCTCAACCTCTCAGATTCTCCTAGGTTTAGAGCACATACTTGCAAAAAAAAAAAAGCCAGAATGGCCACTTAAGAATGTCTTCAGCGCGCTTTCTCTATTGCAGAGTAGATTCAGGTAATGATAATTGCGCTGCACATTGTGAGCATAATTGTAGGAGCCAGAACTCCCCTGCAGACCCAACTCCTCTTTTCTTTTGAAACACCAATCAGCACCACTGGGTTCCATGCATGCCTCTTATTTAACTGAAATAAAGCTACCAATATCATAATGCTGTTACACAAATTTATGGTGTGACCGCGTTTGGAATACTGTGTGAAGTTCTGGTCGCCTCACCTCAAAAAGGATACTGTGGAACTGCAAAAGCTTCAGAAAAAGGGTAACCAACATAATCGAGGGGATGAGGAAAGGTTGCAGGGTTTGAGACTTTTTATTTTAGAGAAAAAGCGAGTAAGAGATGACATGGTAGATTTTATAAAATTATGCATGGCATGAAGAAGGTGGGCAGAGAAAATCCCCCCTTTTTCTCATAATAGTAGAACTTGTGGAAGCTAAAGGAAGATTCAGGACATATAAAGGAAATAATTTCTCCATGCAGCACATTGTTGAACTATGGAACTTATGGAGGACAAGGCTATCAACAGCTACTAGCCATTATGGCTACTGTATTTACTCAAATGTGATGCGTACCTCTTTTTTGCCAAATTACGTCATGGAAATTAGGGTGCAATTAGATTCGATGGCGCATTACATTCAAGTAAATATGGAATCTTCTATATTCGCTGTCAGAAGTGATATGCCTCTGAATACTAGCTGCTGGGAATTGCGCATGGGCAGAGTGCTGTTGGAAGAGCATGGTAGGAAATTGAGATTTGTTACCATGCTTCCTTTCCTCTTCCATCCTCATTCTTCCCCCTCCCCCCTTGACATCATGTTTGTTGGATTGTGAGTCAAAGGGCAGGGATTGCCACAGCTTTTCACATCTGTCCAGCACTTAGGAAATTGCAGGAACTTTATAAATGTTTCTTCATCATCATCATCATCATTCTGTAATGTTTGCTACATAACAGGGGAAAGATGGAAAGGGTGGATCTTTTATTGCTAAAACATCAGCAAGAATAAATAATTTTAAAAGGAGCAATGTAAGATCAAAATGTAGAGTATCTGATCTCCAAAGCAGCATGTTTTTAATAATACGCCTAGATATCTTTGAAGCATTACAATGTTTTTTTTTAAAAAACCTTGCTTGACCACAGATTATAGACATTAGTTTAAAAAGTGAACATTGATGTGGAAGTGTGGTGAACTGAACTTAAGTTTGGAAAAATGAGAAACTGAGGGAAACTAAAATTGACAGATTCATCCATCCGTAATTATCTATAATTGAAATAAGTCTACACTGTTGACCTCCACTGGAAGAAATCAGACAGAGCAACCATTTGTCATTAATTTAACACAAATCTCTCTCTTCCTCCCCACTTATTTCCATTCTGCAGGGCCAGTCAGGGATGGGTGTGTGTAGTAGGAGGGCCCTTTGGTTGCCGTGAGTTGATTTTAAATGTCATTGGTTTAACCTCCTCAGAAGGAATAAAATGTGAGGAGCCGGAATCTGAGTAGAGGGTTGTTTTCCAGTTTACTTGAGAGCTTTTGATATTTGCTTCACATACCAAACACATACACATACACAAATATCCATTAGCTCCATCCCAAAGCAACAGGTTCAGTCAGGCTATTTCCCTGAAAAAGCTAGATACCATCCTCTGCCATGGTGCAGATGAGGAAGGACCATGGCTCAGTGACAGAGCATCTTTTTTGCATGTAGAAGGTCTCACATTCAATCCTTGGCATCTCCAGACGCGGCTGGGAGAGACCCCTGTCTGAAATCCTGGAGACCCACTTCCAGTCAAAGTAGGGGTGGGGCTATTGGTTTGTTTTCGTTTTGCTCTTGTTTTAATTATGTGGCTTTACTCTGTACAGTCTCCTGCCAACCTAGCAGTTTGAGAGCACATCAAAGTGCAAGTAGATAAATAGGTAACACTCCGGTGGGAAGGTAAATGGCGTTTCCGTGCGCTGCTCTGGTTCGCCAGAAGCGGCTTAGTCATGCTGTACGCCGGCTCCCTCGGCCAATAAAGCGAGAGGAGCGCCGCAACCCCAGAGTTATCTGCGACTGGACCTAATGGTCAGGGGTCCCTTTACCTTTACTTTGTACAGTGGTACCTCTGTTTAAACTCTGCAAAACCAGAAATAGTGTTTTGGTTTGAGAACTTTCCCTCGGTCTAAGAATGGAAGCTGAACAGTGGAAAGGCACCAGCGATGAGAGGCCTCATTAGGGAAAGTGCACCTTGGTTTAAGAACAGTTTTGGTGTAAGAATGGACTTCCTGAATGGATGAAGTTCAAAAACCGAGGTACCACTGTATTTTCATGTTGAGAACCTCCCTGAGAGCTTTGGCTGAATGGCATTAGGCAAATTTAATAAATATTAATAAATAAATGAATAGACAACATTGAGCTAGATGAACAGAGGCATTCCTAAGCTCCCTTGCATCCTTGGCAAGGTGCTGTATCGGTGCCCCCCCCCAAGTCCTATGACTCTGAGCCACTCCGAGGTAAAGTGGGGAGGCGTGATTTTTGTGCCCCCTCCTGGCCTGTGTCTTTGGCATGGGCCAACCTGGCAAAGCCCTAGGTACGCCCCGCTAGATGAGCCAAGGGTATATTGTGACTTCCTTTGTTTCTGCATCAGGCTCCCTCTCCTAATCTCTCAGACCCCATCCTTTAGCAACAAGGTTTCACCCCAGATTCTTGGAGTCTCAGACTCAAAAGGTCTGGCAATCTGCATTCTAAAGCCAAAAACCTTTGAATAGCAAGGTTATCACAATAATTTCTTTCCCTCAAGCTGTAGTTCAACCCTCACAGAATTACAGTTCCCAGCAAGCCCTAGCAAACCTCAGTGCCCAGAATTATTTGTGGGTAAGAATGTGGGAAGTGGGGACAATGTATGGTTGAGGAGACTGAATGAAATCTTGGTGGGACTGTGGCACATGAGTGTGGTTTGGGGGAAAGTCAATGGCACTCTTGTTACCTGATTCATTGGCAATGAGATCGGCTCTTCTTAATTTTAAAGGAGATGTACTCTGGCAGAGAAACCCATACATTTTGGTCCATTTGTGCTTTTTTTATTAGTAAAGTAAAAAGTCTGTGAAATTCAGACCTTTTATTAGGCCCTTCAGTTTATGCAGTTTGGGGAGGTAATTATTTTAAGAATAATTGCTCAAGATGTTACCTGAGGCAAGTCATATAAACAGAACTACACGCTCAGTGCCATATTGTCCCAATACCACTGGCAGTAGGAAGCTTTAAAATCTCTTGCTTACTTGGAATTCCTGTGGCTTAGCATTCATTATCGGTGCCAGAGGGGAATGAATGGCAAAGGGAGCACAGAAACAAATGTTGTTAAATTGGGGTAAGTATTAAATTTAACCATCTAAAAGTAAACACAATTAACCTGAAATTTTGATCATATCAAAGTTATATCTCTCGCAGACTCTGGAGCCTGAGTGCCGGTTAGAGCTGACAATACTCGGCTTCAGTGCTTTTTTTCTGGGGGTACGCAGGGGTACGCATACCCCTAAACATTTTGTGAATGTAACGGGAGAAGAAACTAAAAAAATTTAAAAATTTAGTTTCTTCTCTAGCATAGTGAATTGTCAGTTCCTTTGCTACTCCCTATGGCGGCCTCATTTCCTGCCATGGTGTTTCTGCGTCTCAGATGGAAGCGAACGTTTAATGTGTGAAGTAGGAGGTGGAATCTAGCATGGTGATTGGTCAGTTTTGTTGTTACCACCTCCAATGGCAGCTTCATTTCCTTTCCCAGTGATTTTCTTGAGTCAAAATTAGAGTACCCCTAAACCTTTTTTTAAGGGGGGGGAAAACCCTGCCTGGCTTGATGGACGAATTGTCTGACCTGCTATAAGAAGCTTTTTATGTTATTGTGTATGGCTTTATATTTTTAAAAGATAAAGTACCTTTTGGCACACGTTCTATGCAAATTAACAAAATGTCTTTTTAAAAAGAGTCATGTTGCATTAAACATTTACAAATGTTGTTAGTACATTGTAATGGAAATGTGGAAGACCTTTGTCTTGTGAGGAGTTACTGGTGAAAGTTAACGGTTCCTCTTATGCTCATACCTTCTTTTGGGGTGTGTGTGTCTGGGACCCTTTAATTAGCCAGGCTCATTTCTTATTTTGTGTTCAGACACCTACTGATAAAGTGGCTAGTTTCTTATCTATTGCTTAGTGACAGGGAGCTCTTTGCAGAATTCAAGGTCAGCCACCTGTTTAAAGGAGCCTGGTGTCATGTAATCTCTAAGAATGTTTGTTTGAAAAATATAAAAGGGGTTGGAGACTCACCTCCATGTAGGCTGCATTTTTCTTTGCTCTTTGCTCTGTTTTCTCATCCTGCCTGTAAATGCACACACACGTTTATCAAGGAACAGCCCTGGTATGCTCTTTGCCTTGTCTGGATCCAAAAAGAACGCCTGATCTTGGCAGAACAAGCATAAGCTTTTGTGAACCATAGTCCACTTCAACAGATGCATGGATTCTCAGTTGTCATGCGCACTGATGTAAAGGAAAGGAAAATGTAAAGGTTGGAGTTACATGGCAATGGAATACAAAAAGTACAGTCTGTGATCAGGGCAGTTGCCATTATTGGGCAGAGTGAGAGGGATGCCTTAGGCAGTGGATACTGGTATGTATGTGGTGGCAGCAGCCCCCCTGTCATTGGCTCATTGCCTAAGCTATCCTGCCCTACACCGCCTGAACTTGCTTCCCTCAGGTGTCATGGAGGACACCTGATGTGTGCCATCAGCACACATCTATCTTGCAAGGGAAAGGTTTCTAAAGAAGAAGAGGAAGAAGAAGAAGAGGAGGAGGAGGAGGAGGAGGAGGAGGAGGAGGAGGAGGAGGAGGTGGAGGTGGAGGAGTTTGGATTTGATATCCTGCTTTATCACTACCCTAAGGAGTCTCAAAGTGGCTAACATTCTCCTTTCCTTCCTTTCCCACAACAAACATTCTGTGAGGTGAGTGGGGCTGAGAGACTTCAAAGAAGTGTGACTACCCCAAGGTCACCCAGCAGCTGCATGTGGAGGAGCAGGGAAGCGAACCTGGTTCACCAGATTACAACTCCACTGCTCTTAACCACTACACCACACAGGCTGCACAAACAAGGGCACAGTTTCCCCACTCTGGATTTAAAGTTTCTGTGCAGTAAAATTGGAGTCAAAGGAAGGATGGCGGGACTTCCGGCCTCAAGCCACAAATCAACACTACTACATCAGGAAAGTTGTTGTTATAAGCCATATAGTGAAACCACTTAAAGCAGTTGGACACTCCAGCTTCCATCTGCCCCAACCAGTTTTTACATGGCTCACTGAAGGGTTCTATTAACTGTTGGAAATCTGCTTTAAATTGCTAAACACATTGGCTGTCTGCTTGTGAAAAGCTGCCCAGCTGCACGCACCACCATATGCAGGATTAGGCTTTCTACACAGTACAGAGAACCGTCACAGATTCAGATCAGAAGCATAGGTCTGCGAGTGGTGGCACTGAAACATGCCTAACTCAGTAAAGGAAAGGATTGCAAGCCTGTGCTGCTGAAGATACTTAAGGTGAGTCCTGTTGTTCTATTTCAGTGTACATCACCCACACACACAAAGCTCAGCCATGCCATGCCAAGACAGCCTTAAACAATGAGATGCATTTGGTTGGTAGCTAAGCATGTGCTCTGCTAGATCAGATCTATACAAAAGATTGGTTTTGTGCAGCACATTTACTATTAAAGTTAGAATAATATTCATAGCACATCCAGGCAATCTATGGGAACAGGAAGCGGCATATTCCACGCCTTCCCAAGTTGTACAATTTTAAAAAATGTAGGGTCTTTTTAAAATAACTGCTGGATGCGTTAAAAATGCATCTCTCTACCAGGCAGGAAAGTCTCATTAAAGTGGTGCAAGCCTCAAAACATTAATTTTGCAGGGCTTCTGCAACCTTGCATTGCTGTTTATGGGTCTAAGAAACAGATGTATTTATTGTTTAACTGGGCCAATGTTTGTGTGTGTTTTGCAGATAAGAAATACTATACTTACTATGCTGTGTATTGCTTCTATAATAAGAGGGGTTTAGCATATGTTCATATCTGTGTATGTTTTAACTGAGTTTTTTTTTAAAGCATTGGTTTTATTTTTAAAGAACCTGTATTTGGGAAATGGTTAGGGAACATCTGATGCTGAAGAAAATATATTGGTTTCCTTCATCTCCCTTCCATCACTTGGCAATAACTTCAGTTTATTGCATTGTCTGGGGTATTGCAGCCGTAGGATTAGATCCCAAGCACACTTACATGGAAATATGTTGTTACTGGGGGGGCGCAGCTTCACTGTCATTTTAAGCATACTCCAGCACCTTGACTCTAAATCTCCATTTTCTCCTGTATATGTGTAATCAGAGATATATGGGGAAGGGTCATAGCTGCATGGCAGAATATCTCATGTTTTGCATGCAGAAGGTCCTAGATTCAGTCCCTGGCCTCTCTAATTAGGGATTGGGAATGTCTGTTGCCTGGAATCCTGGAGAGCTGCTGCCCGTCTGTGTAGGCAGTACTAAGCTAAATGGATCAATACTCTGACTCAGTATAAGGGAGTTTTCTATGTTCCTATACATGGATTAGGACATGCAGTAAAAAGGTCCCATTAAAATTAATAGGACTTTGCTTCAAATAAATGCTTTCAGAACTGAGATCCAGAAAAGAATAAGTTTGATTTTTCTCTCTGTGTTTGGCTGTTAACAATTATATATTTTAATGGATGATTAAAAAAATTTAACAAGGGCAGCCATGTTTGTAGCTAAGGGGGGGCGGAGTGCCAAAGTTCACAGACAAGTAAATACCTTTATGAGGACTAATCAAAAAAGTTTTTGATTACTTATTTATCCAGCAGTGGATTTTATTGTATAATCATCTAAACAGTTACAAAATGTCAGCAGGGAAACCACTTACAATCATCTTCTTCCAAACGATTTTAAATATTACAAAAAGAGCAAATGGGAACTCTGAAAACCTGGAAGTACTAAATGCATAAAGAAAGCAATTGTTTCGAAGTTTTGTAATGTTGTTACAGCATTTTAAAGGCCAGTTAAGGGTGGAATGGCAAGAAGAGCAGACCAATAACATTTTTAAAATAAGCCATATGTGGTCATATGTGTGTGTGTTTTAATGTTTTGAAGTTCCAGTAGGCGAAAGTTTCCAGTGGCACTAGGGAATAAAGTCTACTTCTTAACAATATGTGCTGGAAGGAGAAGGTGGGGTGGGGTGGGGGAGAAACAGCAAGTTGTAATGCTTTGTAGTAGGGAATGTGACAAAATGTTAAAGAGTGAGAGTGGGAGTATTAGGGGTGTATGTGATAAAGCAAGAGCTGGTACCCTAAACTTATGGAGGTTGCAATTCCCACCCTACTGACCTGGGAATAAGCCCCACTGAATTCTGCAGGAGTTATTTATGAGTAGACATGGTTAGGGTTGTGCATAATGAATTGATTTGTTAACTTCAGATTTTAAAAAGTGACCTTTTGTTTGAGATAAGTCACATTGAGATAGTCACCGAAGCTTCCAGTGGCAGTACAATGGGCATAAATCAGAGCTGGGTTGCAATCTGCTTGACATTTAAAGCTTCATCAGAAACAAACTATCCACCAAAGGGGCATTGCTGATCTGCATATCTGCAATTATAACAGATGCCTGCAGTCAAGGTTTTGGTCCATAAATACCTATGCGCAAAATGTGACTCCTGCCAGCCCTGTTTATATCCAGCATGACCATAATTCCTCCTCAACCCCACTCTTTCTCCCTTCCCCTGCTCTTTCCTCTGTGATAGGCACATGAACTATTGGCAATGTGTGAGGACAAAGGCAATATAATTTAAGACATAGGCAGCTTCATTACCATCATACTTAGAGGATCACTGTGAATTTTGAGCCACCCTTTTGCGGACATGCTAGATTTATTTTGCACAGGCCTTGAAAGCCATTGTGGTCAGGTATGCAGAGTGGACTGGGAGAGCCTTGATTCTGAAGCTATCCACTGCAATAACTGTCTAGAACCGAGACTCTAAGGTCGTGTACACGTTACTGGCTTAAAACACAGCCAGGTCATTTCCCGTGTTTCAAGTCACCTTTGCATGCTGTTGTACACACCACAGAGGATGTCATCACACACATCGTATTACCTGTTTGGTTTCCCTGCCCCTGCAACACCCTCACCCATATTCCTGAAGTGCAGACCCTCCAAGTGTCCTTATTTTCCAGGGACAGCCCTGGATTTACAGAAGCCATCCCACTTTCTGATTTGATCCTGGAGTGTCCCACTTTTCCGTAGGACGTCTCTATTTTCATTGGAGAAATGTTGGAGTGTATGGAAGCGGTCGTCAGCACATGTGCAGTGGCTGTATGAAATGTACACACCTCAGCTTAAACATGAAGTGAAGTTTTCCTTTTGGATTGAAGCTGGTTTCAGGAGAAACACATCAAACAGCAGATTATTTCTCAAGAAACTACTGGATAGCTCTGCACTGCAGGCAATGTTGTATGTGCATGGATTCAAATGCCAGGAGGGAGAGTGTGTTGGAGCCAGAGTAAATGGTAATGTGGACACAGCTTAGGGTGGACTAAGGAAAACAGCTGTCAGTGTCTCTCAGACATTCTTTTTTTTAAAAGATATGTCTGAAAATGTAAAATCTGAATTGGGCAGAGAGTTCTCAAAAAACACATATATCCTCAACTACAAATTGGTATAAAAGTCCTGAACAGATTTACTTAGAGGTTTAAATCCCTCTGGGTTTTAATGAGATGCGGCTCCACTTAAGTCCATTTAGGATTTCAGACTTCATCGGGGTAATTTCTTCTATCTTCTCCCACCTTCATCCAAAAAAGTGATTAGCCCTATGAGAAATTTCTCCAATCTGCTTTTGGAAGGGTTGTGTGTGTGTGAATGAGGAAGGAAGCACTGATTCCAAATGCCTCCTCCCCCCACTCCCACTCCTGCCCCAGGAAACAGAAAATCAGCATGGAGAAGTCTCGACTTCCTAGCCTTGATCATCAATGTGAGCTCAGAAGCATTCTTCAGGATCTGTGGTTCTCTAGATTGGGGCCAATATGTGGTGTAAAGGGGATCCATACATATGAGAAACAAAGGCATGGCTGTTTCGTTGATGCTGTGCTTAATTTGCATTGACAGCAGCAAATTGGCCTTAGCAACAGAATGCCCACGTGCACAGTAAAATCTAGATTTCTCCCACTTATTCATTTATTTTTTGTCACAAAAACAGTCCCTGAACTGGGAAAGATTGAATGTAGTTGGGTTGCCAAAGTTTGGTTCATACAAGGACATTGTCACACAGCATTCCTGAGCCAGTTGTGCCAGGGCCCTGTAGATAGGACAGGTAGAGGCAGGTGCTGGCAAGCTGGAGCCTTGAATCTTGAGACTCTATAGCTCTGGAGAGCCTTCTTCACCAAGCAAAAAAACCCCATTGAATATGTTTAAAGAAGGATCCCTTTCCCTCTAGTTTCACCTGCCTTGTGGCCAGGTGGACTGCCTGAATACGACAACCAAATGTTTTCCTGTCACTGCACACGGAATCTCTGATCATGCATCTGCGTTGTGTAGAATATGTGCAGACAATCTCATTGAGTTCTATGCTGCTTATTCTCAAGTCAATGTGAATAAGGTTACATCCGCACTCTACATATGGTGTTACTTTAACAAAGAATCCTGGAAACTGTAGCTTGTTAAGGGAGGTGACCTCACAGTCCTAGCACCTTCAGCACACTATAGTTCCCATAATTCTCCATGCCTGTTAAGGTGGTAAAAGAGTGCTTCAAATGTATGGTGTGGCTGTAATCTAGGATAGATAGATAGATTACATAGATTACGCGGTATAAATGGAATAGGATTTAAGCTTCACATCCACCATTAGGCCTTGAAGTTCACTGGGCTGGTCTTGGGCTGGTCACACACTCTCAACCTAATCTACCTCACAGGGTTGTTGTGAGGGAATAGAAGAAGAAGCATGTGTGTTACCTTAAGTGGCTTGGAGGAAAGGGAAGAGGGAGAAAAATGCAATATCATTATTGTCGTAATCATAACGTGGATCCAGAATTGGCCTTCACGGTCACTTACAAACCCACTCACTGTTAAGACCTTGTTCATGGAAGACAATCTTACTTGGCTAGGAGTGACCGCCAAAGAAGAAGAAGAATCATAACCAGCACATTGTGGAAGTGAAGAGCATGGAACATTATGCTGTGTACCCACTATACTTTTAAAGCACATTCAAAACACACTGTTTCCCTCAAAGAATTCTGGGCCCTGTAGTTTTCTCCTCACAGAGTTACAAGTCCCAGCAACCCTTAACAAACTATAATGCCCAGAATCCTTTGAGGGAATCGGTGTGCTTTGAATGTGCTTTAAAGGTATAGTGTGTACACAGAAAGGGTTCTTTGTAAAATAATAAAAAGCACTACAAGGCACAGATGCAAACCCTGAAAGAAAACCCGAGCAGCCCCTTCTCTTGCCGCCCCTTTGCCTGGCTGTCCCTGGTCTGGCTCCATTGGCACATGCAGGTGGTTTTTCTACACGGTTAATTTACGGCCGAGTCTCTGCCTGATACTTAAGCTGAAATCATTAACATGTGTCCTGGGCATTACCTGAATGGAAAAGCAAGTTCCCAAGTTGTTTTGCTCCGGCAACTGCCCTGTTTCGATTACAAATCCCCCTCCAGGCACAAAGTGAGCTGGACACCTAGGGTGAAGCTAAAGAGTTATTTGTTCCCTAGGTGGACACTAATGAATGGCTGCAGTGCTGCCCTGAACAAGGGGGTCCCCAGTATTAAAAGTTTAATAGAAAGCCTTTGGAAGCCAGAGGCTGAGAGGGAAAGAAGGGGCGGCGAGGGAGAGAAGCAAAGGAAATCACGGAGAGCCTTTTCAGGCTCTCAGTGGACCATCCAGGAGGAAGCAGTTGGGGCATTGCAAGGAGCTAGATTCCCCCCTGCCCCACTCTCTCTCAGCCAGGCATCACAGAGACTTTGACAGAAAATTGTCAGCTCCTTTCCATGGAAAGAAAAACAGTGAAAGAAACAAGTCTGTTGGCTTGCTGAAAGCTAATCGCCTGAAAGTTTCCTAATTCCTTCAACTGGTTTCCTTTCCCCCCTTCCTTCCTTCTATCTCTTTGCTTCTGCATTTTTCTTTTCGAAAAGTGTCCTTTGCTATTTGCTCTCTTAATTCCTCTCCTTCCAGGCTCAGCAGCTCAATAAAGACACATTCCAGAAGGGCAGCCGTGTTAATCGGTGACAGTCAGAAGAGGAAGCGGGAAAAAGAGAGTCTTGTGGCATCATAAACACCTAACAGATTTATTGTGGCATAAGCTTTCGTGGCCTGTTGTCTGGTAGTTATGTATGGAAGTGAGAGCTGGACCATAAAGAAGGCTGATCGCCGAAGAATTGACACTTTTGAATTATGGTGCTGGAGGAAACTCTTGAGAGTCCCATGGACTGCAAGAAGATCAAATGCATCCATTCTTAAGGAAATCAGCCCTGAGTGCTCACTGGAAGGACAGATCGTGAAGCTGAGGCTCCAATACTTTGGCCACCTCATGAGAAGAGAAGACTCACTGGAAAAGACCCTGATGTTGGGAAAGATGGAGGGCACAAGGAGAAGGGGACGACAGAGGACAAGATGGTTAGACAGTGTTCTCGAAGCTACAAACATGAATCTGACCAAACTGCGGGTGGCAGTGGAAGACAGGAGTGCCTGGCGTGCTCTGGTCCATGGGGTCACGAAGAGTCGGACACGACTGAACGACTAAACAACAACAACAACAACAACAACAACAACAACAAGCTTTCGTGTACTAGGGCCCACCTGGGGACGGTGTTCCATGTCTCTGGCTTATAAAAACCTAGGCCACAAGACCAGTCAATTGCCAAGGCAGTGGTGGCTGGTGTCCATTGGTCTGGCAGGGTCAAAGGTAGGAGGTAGAGTCAGAGCCAATGACAAGCCGAGCCAATTGATTCTAGTTTTGTCTCTGTTGCGTTCCCTGAGGGGTTCTACAAAGGTAAGACCATTATTGTTTTATTATTATTTATTAAATTTGAACACTGCCTTTCGTCCGAAGATCACTGCGTTGTTCAAAACATAAAAATACAAAATGAGAACGCAAAATACATAATAAAGCAAAAACAAACCAATAACCCGTCTCCCACAAACACATTTAAAAGACCATAGAATGTTAATCAGCCAAAGACCTGTATTTTTTTATTATGTATTTTTATTATGTATGCTTTATTGGTCTCGTTACCATGAGACTAAGGAGGAGGAAGCTGGCAGCCGGGGCCACCTCTTAGACTGGCTATAAGGAAAAAAGGCATTCAGGCAAGCAGGGTTGGCAGTCATGGCTCCCCTCAAAGAATTTCTGTGATCTGAGGTTTGTTAAGGCTGCTGGCAGTTGTTAAAGGTAAAGGGACCCCTGACCATCAGGTCCAGTCGTGACCGACTCTGGGGTTGCAGCGCTCATCTCGCTTTATTGGCCGAGGGAGCCAGCGTACAGCTTCCAGGTCATGTGGCCAGCATGACTAAGCCGCTTCTGGCAAACCAGAGCAGTGCACGGAAACGCCGTTTACCTTCCCACTGGAGCGGTACCTATTTATCTACTTGCACTTTGATGTGCTTTCAAACTGCTAGGTTGGCAGGAGCTGGGACCGAGCAATGGGAGCTCACCCCGTCGCAGGGATTCAAACCGCCACCTTCTGATCGGCAAGTCCTAGGCTCTGTGGTTTAACCCACAGTGCCACCCGCGTCCCTTGAGAGTTGTTAAAGGTAAAGGTAAAGGTACCCCTGCCCGTACGGGCCAGTCTTGACAGACTCTAGGGTTGTGCGCCCATCTCACTCAAAGAGGCCGGGGGCCAGCACTGTCCGAAGACACTTCCGGGTCACGTGGCCAGCGTGACATCGCTGCTCTGGTGAGCCAGAGCTGCACACGGAAACGCCGTTTACCTTCCCGCTAGTAAGCGGTCCCTATTTATCTACTTGCACCCGAGGGTGCTTTCGAACTGCTAGGTTGGCAGACGCTGGGACCGAACAACGGGAGCGCACCCCGCCATGGGGATTCGAACCGCCGACCTTTCGATCGGCAAGTCCTAGAGCTGAGGCTTTAACCCACAGCGTCACTCGTGTCCCGGTGGGCGCCCTGTGCTCCGCGCTGCAGGCTGCCGCCCACAAGCCTTGCGCTCCCGGGGGGAGTTCCCCCCGGTGCGCAAGGCCTGCCGACACCTGCGCGAAGCACGGGGCGTCCTCCGGAGGGCGCCCCGTGCTCCGCTCTGCAGGCTGCCGCCTGCAAGCCTTGCGCGCCCGGGGGAACTCCCCGCGGGTGTGCAAGGCTTGCGGATAGCTTCCTGGAGCCTGGAGAGCGAGAGGTGTCGGTGCGCACCGACGCCTCTCGCTCTCCAGGCTTCAGCAAAAGCCTGCATTCGCCCCATAGGACGCACACACATTTCCCCATCATTTTTGGAGGGGGAAAAGTGCGTCCTATAGGGCGAAAAATATGGTAACTTGTGTGTGCCATGTGGTCTGAACTGGAGCAGCCAGCTCAGATGCCCTCACATGTAGACTGGAGGGGGAGAAAACTTGATTACCCAGTCCCTCCCAAGGTGAGTAAAGCCTGGCAGGACAGCTTACTCTATGGTCTTAACCTCTTCGTGCATTAATATGATCTTAACTCCTTCATGCCTGCATGTTGGTTATATGAGGCTGGTTATTCCACAGAAGCAGTGAGGTCTCACCAAATATCTCAATGGGTAGGCAAGTTAATCTCCCCTTGCCCTGCTTTCTTCTAGTTATGTATGTTCTTCTTCCAGCACAGAAAAATATATGCTGTAGTCCTACAGTTCACATACCTTGGGAGTAAGTCCCACTGACCTCACTGGGGCTAACATATGAATAAACATGCATAGGCTTGCACTACTAAAAGGCAGCCAGAGAAGGGTGGAATAAAGGCACTGCCCCATGACCACTAACCAGAGTGACCTTCATCTTACATGAACCAGTCTCCAAAATTCCATCACCAAATGACATACTGCCACCCTCTTACTTTGCAGCTGTATCTAGTTGCCAGATGGTGACTGCAGCTCAATAAATCCAAGACAGCATCAGAGGGGCCAAAGGCAAACCTGATACAGGTCTGGATCTCATCTTACATCAAAGTTAAGCCATGAAGGCACTTGTACTCCCTGTTACTTCTTGCGGTGTGCAGAAAGGGACTCTGGAGTGCGGCAGGCAGACTCCAGATGTGTGTGGAGCACATACTTATCCATCCACACAAGGGAGAATAATGGGCTCCTTTTTCACAGGTCACAAGAGGCACTGGGAAACAGGTGCACAAGTCACTCTTACATTTACTTTTTGAAGCTTCTTGCAATGCCTGAAGCAGAATGCCCAGCCCTGGAAGAATGGCTTTGGCAGCCGGGGGTATTTCCAGAGGGTCACTTAATTTGCAAGTGGTTCACTGGGATATCATAAACAGGTTGTCCGCAACCATTTTGGTTTTGTGTGTTTTTTCTTATTGGATTCCCATGCAAAAGGGTTAATCCACAGTAAAGGAGGCAGGGAATAAGGACTAACAGAATGATTGGAACCTAACAGTGCAAAGCACTTGGATTTTTTTGTACTGGTTGCTGAGTTGATATTTCTGCCCAGATACTCTGAAAAGGCCTCACGTTGGGAAAATCAGGCCTGAGTTACTGCTTAGGTGGTTAGTCAGCTAGCTGCAGTAGGCACAGAAGTATTGCTATTTCTCTAGGGATTTTTTCATCCTTGACCACCAAAAGAAGAAAAAAGAGCCACTATTACTGTGATTATAGTGAGTACTTTAAAACTGTAAAGGGTAATTTATTTTTTCAGGTCACTTTAAGCACAGCTTTATTTTTCAGCTCAAGAACTTAGGGTGGGTGCTCCCCCTAAAAAAAATGGGACTTCCGGCACTTCTTTTTCTAGAAAAAAAAAATCCCTCTAGACTTTAAGTTATCTAAGTTACCTATTTCCTTATTGCTGGCTGGGTGGTGAACACAACAGAAAGTGAAAATCTAAGAGGTCAAGTCTAACTGTAGCCCATAGTACAACATTCTAATATTTAGCTCTTTAAGGGCCATACAGGCTTTTTTTTTTCAGGACCACAAGTAATTATGGGGTGATTGCAATCAGGAAAAAAAGCATCTCCATCAGCGAAAGTCTTGAGTGAGCAGGCTATTTGGGACTCCTGCGGATGATTCTTCTGTTGCACACTTGCCTTGCCTTATTCAATGAATTTTTCAGAGGGTCTTATTTTTAATTGTCTGTTGTTCTTAAAACAAGCTGTCACTCTTTAAATGGAAGCTGCCATTGTCTGTCATGCCACAAATTAAACAGACAATAAAAAAACCCCAACCTAGGCAGGGGTAAAGCACAGCTTCATTGCCACACCATGGCTACAAGTCTGCATTTAAAGCACATTTAAATAGCCTTCCCCAAAGTATCAAGGGATCCGTAGTTTGCTTGATTGTTGGGAATTGTAGTTCTGCAGCTGCCACAATTCTTTGAGGAGAGCTATGTTCTTTTACACGTACGATGTAGGCGAGCAAATAGTGAATCAACTCGCATCCCAAGTGGCAAACTCAGTTACCGGTACTCGGACAGTAACCCAGGGCAGGCATGCAGATGGACCCCAGAGAAAGCAAAAGACAACACAAGGCAGAGGGGCTGGAGATGCATCTGTGCCTACCCAAACTACAGCAAAAACCAATAGTTATCCTGCACAGCAGAGAGAGTTTTAATAGCATCTCTCACTGAAGTCCTGCTGGCTTGAGAATTAGCCTGCTCCTCTGGAGCTAAATGGGGTGCGCTTTGCAGTTTTCACTTTCCCAGTAAATGTCTATTGCAGTCTTATAGCTTGTTCCTACGCACGTGGTCTTGGCTTTTTAATAGTCTTTCTGCAAGCTGCAGCATAACAATTTCTTTAAGAAACGAAAGGCAATTTATGAAAAGATGAAAAAAGGACTGTGCCTCATCGCTGTGTACTAGTCCTCCGGTCTGAATGTATAAATAATACTTCGCTGTCGGAAACGACCTTAAGACATTGCGGTGCTATGTTTAGGTACAGCTAGATCAACTCACTTTCCAAAGCAGCCTTACGCAGGTGTCTCTGTGGCGCAATCGGTTAGCGCGTTCGGCTGTTAACCGAAAGGTTGGTGGTTCGAGCCCACCCAGGGACGGTTTCTGTTTTACTCTGCTAGCCGTCACAATTATAATACTTCGTTTTATCTGGGTACGAGGAGTCGCAGAGGGAGGGGGAAGGAGGAGGAGGAGCAGGGGAGGGGTCTGCAGCGACGGGGCAACAGCTGCGTCACGTGCGTCCCCGATATGCGGCGGGCTGGACGAGGAGACGCATCCGAGGAGTAGAGGCAGCTGGACCGCAGCAGGCCTGCTCCGTAGCAGCAGGTCTAAGGGCCACAGAGGTCCGGGGGCTTCCCCCCACCCCACCCCGTGCTTCTTCCTTGCAACACCCGTGTGCAAAATGGATGCGTACATAGGGAGCCCCGACTGCCCAGGGAGCGAGAGGAGAAGCTGCGGTTGCACTGCCGGCTTCCTCCAGAGCAAACCTTGGGCGCTGGAAGCTGGCGCTCGCTTGCCTTTGCAGCTCCCCGGGGAAGGGCCCCGCAAGGGGGGCTCCCGCTCCCGGGCCCTGCTCTTTCTGCCCCACGGAATCTGGGACGTTTTCTTCCGCGTCCGGCTCTGCACTCGCCTTCCGCGATCGTAGGCAGGAGGAGAGGGGGTCCCTCCACCCGGCAGATGCTGCTGCTGTTGCTGCTTCTTAGGCAGACCTTTATGCCACCCCTTTGCAGCAAACGGTCCCTCCGGGTTGCTGCGGCGGTCTTGGTCGTCCAGTATTTATTTACCACCTTCCTCGGTGTTGGCTAGAGAACGAAAGGAAACCCCCGGCCGGCCCTCAGCCCAATCCTCCTCCCCACCCCCCTTTGAATGCATGGCGACGTTAATAATTATTGGCATATTGATCGAAGTGGAGAGAGCTGCGTTTAGGCGAGGGTCGCTGCGCTGCGCCCGAGCTCGGCTGCAGCCCCGTCACGCAGGCAATTGATTCTCATTACAGCGATCGTGCAAATAATCAGCTGCAGCGCTCGGTGGGGCACGTCGCGTGTCACAGGATACGTGTGTGTGTGTGTGTGTGTGTGTGTGTGGAGAGAGGGAGGGAGGGAGGCGGAGCAAGAAGTGGGTGCCAAGAGGAAGAACACTTATATAACAGGATCGATAGGAAAACCGAGCCAAATTCGCGTTCAGTTTCGTTCTCTCTCTCTCTCCCTCTCCCTCAATTCTGGTTTGCTGCTGCTGCTATTGACTGCCTCCTCCAGGAGAGGCTGGGATCCCGACTGCACTTTACACAACGAAGCTGCAGTTATTTTTCAGGCCAGTCGGCCACCCCTCCCCCCACTTTTCTTTCCTTCTTTAGCAAAAAGTTGGTAATAGCACAATTCTATGCGTGTCCACTCTGATGCAAGCACCCTTAAGTTCAGTTGGACTATAAATGTTGCGAGAATTGTAGATGTCCCTGCAAAGAGTGAGGGAGCTCCGTCTACATTTTGCAAGCTTTTATCCCCCCCCCCCTAATTCTTTCATTTCGCAAAAAAGGGGTGTGTGCGGAAAGTATTGTCTTTTCTGGTCCTCTCCAGTCCTTTGGCCAGTTTAAAATTGCACTCCAGGTTGTTGTTTTTTGGCTGGGGATGAAGACGGAACTGAGTTCCACATTCGCATAACATCCCGTTTACGCCCAGGGGTTTTTATTCTTCAAACTTCAACCCGTGCAAAGTAAGGCTCATTTCGCTCAGGAAAAAATGCATAATTTAAGAAAATTATCGGAATTCCCAATACAAATCCACTTTCTCCCTTTACTCCCGCCTCCTTTTACTTTTCTTCCTATTTTATTTAAAATAATAACACTGAAAAGGAAGTCGAAAGGACAACAGTTACAAGTCTTAAAAGTCTCGACCTCTCATAGTTTCAACTTCCTATTTTTTATATTAAATTTGTTCTCTAAAAACAGTCTTTGTAGGGGAAACTCCCCTTTTAAAGCAGAGGTTAGTTTTGTTTCTATTCCTTCCTTCTCTTTTTATACGCCTTTTTCACCTTGGAGAAAAGCTGTACTGTCAGCGCACAAAATGTTTTTAAAAGTGTCTGTTTTCATAAAATTCCAAGTAAATGGAAGGATAATGATTAACCCATGCATCCAGTCAGAGACATTTTATATTTCAAGAGAGACACCGAATAGTTTTGACACAAGCTTTCATGGACGACTGTCTTCTTAACCAACATACAGCTGCAATGTATATAGTCCAAGGAAGTTTATGCCATAACCAATAGGTTAGGCTTTCAGATCCCACAAGACACTTCGTGGCTTTTGGTGGCGCAACAGAGTAGCTCTGGATTTTTAATAGTTAGATCGTCCTATCACGCTTACGTGTTAATTTCAGCAATGGGGCAAGTGTTTGGCACCGCACAAAGGTCGCATGAGACTTAACCCAGCCCAAACGAAGCACCACTGTGTTCAATGAGATTTACTCCCATGTTAGCATAGGTTGCTTCTCCCATTGAAACCCGCTGGATTTAAGGGTAATTAAGTTACATAGGAATAAGTCTCATTGAACACGGGGTTTACTTCCGAGTAAACATGTATAGGATTGGGTTGTGAAGTGCTGAACTTTGGCAGGATCTTGCCTTTGTAGTTGTGCGGTACCATAATAAAGGTATCTTTATTATATAACGTGTTTAGTTATTATGGTGCATTACTCAACACAGAAAGCTAGAAATAGCTTCTAAATATCTTGGTGACGAATAGAAAAGTAGTTGGGAGCTTGCATCGGAGGAGCAATTCATTTTCCATATGGATATTCTCCATCTCCCAACCCCCACCCCTCTCAAATCAAATGTGGGTTTTTTAAAATAAAAACATCGATTTTGATGGAAGGGGTTTTACTCTCAATGAAGAATGTAAAATGAAAATTCTAAACTTTTGGGGTTTTCTTTTACTGCTTCAGTAACAAGAGTTCATTTTAAGTATCTGTGTAATGCTGGTATTGTGAAGTGGAAAATTCTCCACCCATTGTCTGCATTATAAAAAATAATGGGATAAGCGGTTTTAAATCCAGTTGATTTCAACCGGACTTTAACATGCTTCTCAGAATCATAGGGACCCAGGAAACTGATTTGTACCGAGGCAGATACAAATCAGGGTCCATCTAGATTCTGTATTATCTACACTGACCGGCAGTGGCTCTGTAGGGTTTTAGAAGAGTCTTTTCTCCAGATATACGTGGAGACAGCAGGGATTGAACGCGGGACCTTCGGTACAGAAAACAAGTATTTTGCCGCTGAACCACAGTGGGCCTCCGTTTAGTATCTGCCCATAGTTTATCTCAAGTTGATGGAAGATGTATGTGCCATTGCAGTGTGTATGTGTACACATACAGATATGTTCAATGCTGATTAAAACCTTTTTAAAATTGCATTTACAAGGCAAAATGCTATGCATCTCCACTTTCTCGGTCCCCCCCGTCGGATTTTAAAGGGATATGACCTCCCTCACCGCAGTGTGACTTGTGACTTGGCAGATGAAATCGCCATTTCCCCCCACCTAGATGTCAAAATTGCGTTTGGGAAAAAGGTGTTGAGATATATCTATATCTATATAAGTGATTTAAAAAACAAGTTTCAGGTAAAAACACAAAAGAAAGCCCATCTTTCCACCTGACATTTGACCAGTGTGTGGATGCGAGGGTCCCCATTCATTTCCACTGCAACCCACCTTCCAGGTGGTTTTCCTCCACCCACCCACCCTCTCGCCTCCCTTCTTCTTTCACCTGCGTAGGAATCCTATCCCCACGCGGCAGCCTCCAGTTATCTGTGAATTCTCCTGCTGCAAGTCATCTTCTGCTGTCACCGCAAACGCAGGCGGCGTCTGCAAGTCCTGGATCGCCAAGCAGCAACCCAAACTGCTTCCAGGGACCAGCATGGCAGTCGCTCGCGAAGAAAACTCGTAGGGAGAGGATTCGCTGAAGGAAGCTTTCGCCCTTCGCCGTTCCCAACCTGGTGCCCTCCATGATTCCTACAGGGTCCACTGAACCCATGCACAACGGGCAACACCCCGAGGAAGAAGCCCTCTCCCCCAAGCCCCACATCGCAGCCTCGGGTCAAGAGACTCCAGAAGGCTGTGTTGTTCATTGAGAGCAAGAGATCATATGCGATCAGGACTGTGATATATATGTGCTGGGGATGCGTGCAGGGATCCAACACAGAAAGGAGCGAGCCAGGCTTCCTGGGGGTGGGGACAGCCCTTCGGGAGGGTAACCGGTACTGAAATAGGCTCTTTCCCCCACTGTTCACTTCGCTTCCTTTATGGGTCCACCCAAAAAGGTGCACGGGAGCACTGGAATGGGAATGGGACCCAGTGTTGTCATCAGCTCCCTGGAAAATCCCATTTTTATTTTTATTTTTTCTCTGGGTAGCTTTATTAAAGCTTCATGTGTCCCTGTCCGAAATGTGGCCCTTCTGCGCTGTGGGGCCCTCTGTGGCTCATTCCGACTGCGTGGGGCGCTGGTCTTCTGCCTCCCCACAAGTCCTCCTGACCAGATGGCTCCCCTCGGCCAGCAAAAAGAAGAGCGCAGCGCAGGGCCCAAGCAGCGCCTCGGCCAGGCCGGCCGTTCTAGTTGCCGCAAACCCCGCGACTGCGCGTTGATTCGCTGCTACCAGCCCGGGAAGGGATCGGATAAGCCGCGTGGCCCGAGGAAGGGCCAATGGCAGGGCCAAGTGCTTCTTCCCGCCCTTCTGGAAAGGGAGCTAATAAGAATCTCGTTCGAAGATGGTGTCTCTTTCCTTCCCTTAATCGAGGCCCATTCGAAAAGGGCGGGAAGCAAGGATCAAAGTAAAGAGGTCACGCCGGCCTTTTCTTAAATCCGGGTTAGGCGAAATCAGTGCTTTTTTAATGGGGTACGTAGGAGTACGCTTACTCCTAAACGTCTTCTTTGTCCATTTAGTGTATTTATTTTCCCCAATTTGAATTATACAGTAAAATGGTGGTTTTCTTGAGTCAAAATGAAGTACTCCTAAACATTATTGTTTTTAAGAAAGCATTGGGCGAAATAGTTTTGGTTTTGCTCGAAGGTGCCCTATTTTTTAACCCCAAAAAATAGGAAAAGAAAAAGTATAGTTTCCTTTTCTCCTGACACGTTGGCCTGGAAGTTGTTTGGACCCTTTAAAAGGTGCTATTAAGGATGCAGAATAATATGCTGAGGGTGGATAGCAGTGTAATTTGGTTAAGAAACAACAACATCTCCATCATTTTGACATGTTAAGCTGGGGGTGGGGGAAGGAGAGAGAACTTTCCAGGAACTCTTTTAAGTTCCGCGTTGTTCCATGCCAAGAAGTTGTGTGGCAGAGAGAATTCAGCTTTACGATAATCAGTAGTAATAATATAATCACAATAATTATTACAGTAAACAGCCATTTAAAATGGCTTTTTTATTGCTTGTGTTGCTGTTATTTGGTGGTATTAACAAGCAGAGTTATAAGGTGGTCCACCCGTCCTGCTTCCAACACCAGCAAGCCAGACTGTTCCTCCACTGGCTGTTTTCATTCTCATAATGCAGCTATATAAGGTTAATATAATGATATATGAGTGGGTTCATATGCCTGCAAGTTTCAGAACATGGGAAACAGCTATAATAAAAGGGTGCAGATAATAGTCATCTTGAATATTTTAATCCATCCCTTTCCAGGGCAGTTAAACATAAATCCTGGCTGGAATAAAACTTAATGTTTCTATTTCCCTGTTAACACTACTGAAAAATAGCAATTTGGATGAATTTAATTAAATGAGGAAGTAAGTGAAGTTTAGTTGAGTTTCATAGTTTCTGAAGGCTCTTGATCTAGAATGTGAGAACAGGCCTTTTATGTAGGGGGGAAGATTATTTACTGTAAATAGGAGCCACAACGGAGTATTCCGTGGGGGCTGAGACAGCAAGCTCACAGGTTACATTACTCAGAAGGGCTTTGCTCAGTGCAAATTCTTTCCACTTTTTGCTAGTTACTGTTTTACTTTCCTTGGATTAGTGCCTTCTTTGAATAAACTTGGCAGAATGACTTAAAGAAAAATCCAAATGAGAGCCTCAAGAGACAGTTACTGATACTGCCGTTGCAAACTTGAAAAACTTAAACAGGACCAGTGTCTGTTGGTGAATGTATATGCAAGCCTCCCAGTTATGCAGGGCAGCTTTTTTTTCCATTCAGTTTTTTCTGATGAAGAATTCTGTTCTACCTGGAAGTTTTTGTATCCTGTCACCAAGTTGCTTTTTCAGAAACCAGTTGTGGAACTTGATTCTAGGTAAATGGTCCATGAGATTGGGTGAGCAGGAACTACAAAGTAATTGGGAGGTTATAATACATCATTTGCCAAAGAAAACATTGATTCCTTGCTCTTACAGTGATATCTGACATTTCATTACATATAAGCAGTGCTTTGTAGATTGAGAACAAACCTATGATGTAATTTGGAGAACATGAGGTTGATGGGAGAGGACTTGGCTGAGCTGTAGGAATGCTTTAAGGTTCAGTGGGGAAGGCCTTGAAACTCAAAGGTCGTGGATTTTTAAATGTTGCCAAGTTAATAGTTTGTAACTGAGAGTCCAAGGTATTTAGGAAGCAAACATTACAGGGTGGGAAGATTAGTGAAAGATTCTTTTCATGATATAGTAATCAGACAAGAAGGACTGAGAAGCACAATGAGCAAGCAGTAAAGGAAAAAAATGTTTTTTAAAAATCCTATTTTAATTCAGGGAATGTTCAACTGGTTTGGAATAAATGTGAAAGCACATAAACTATGATCCAGATTCCAGACTAGCCCCACTTTTATATTCGTGCAGATGAATTATTGTTCCCCCTCCATGTGTAAGGGCTGAATAGCTGCAGATTCACAGCCTTTAGGGGGAAATTGTATTCTCCTTGCCATACTCCATTCAAAAAGCAGCTCCATCAGCATTAATCTGTGTAAATGGTTTGAGGACTGCAGCCTTAAAGTTCTGGCAGTGAAATTGAGGCAGACTTTGTTATTGTAGCTCCAAGAAACTCTTTGTGGTAGACGTGGAGACAAAGTACGGCACTGAGTGTTGAGTCCAATGTAGCATCTTATTTATATCAGTTACTAATTTGGAATTAAAGTTCAAAATGTTTCAGGTCAAAGGCATGCAGACAGGTCTAAAGGAATACTGTACTTTCCTTTACATCTTCATAAACATTTGTTTTCATTTTGGAAAGGCTAACAAAGTGTTGTTTGCCAGTCCAGTGGCCCAGATCCTTTCCATTTAATTTACGTACATGTGGGTAGATTATGTACTTGTGGGTCAGGCCAAATTTCCCAATAAATACATGAAAACATGCAATCCGTATATTGGGTGATAATGTTAGAGTAGGCCTATTAATTTCATTGGGTCTACCCTGAGCATGATTTAGTTGGCTATCACCTATTTAGATTATTTTTCTGTGTCATTTTCTTTTTCACAGATATATCAATCTATCTAACCTACTACCCTTCTTTCAACAGTGGCCATCCAGATACTCCTGGGAAGCACACAAAACAGGGCATCACTGAAATAGGTAAGTATCCCTTGAACATCTCAGTCCAGAGGTAGAGTGCCTCTGAACAGAGAGGTTCTGCTTTAGCTATTGTGATTGATAGCTGTTGGTAAACCTCTTTTTCATGAACCACCAACTGAGAGTATTTTAGGTTGCAGTCCTCTAAACACTTGCACATGTACCTCGTGAGAAGTTCCATTGAACTCACTGGGACTTACTTTTTTGCTTTATTTTTTAGTAGACATGCTTAGGGAGAATTGCACTCTTCCAGTGCAATCACAGAACCATAAACCTAAGTACTTAAATAGAAATAATTTAGCCCACCTAGATAAACTTGGGAAACAGTATTCATAATGTTATTTGCCCTAAGGTAGATGGATTGTTGCTTGTAGTAGTAGCAGCAGATGAACTCTGCTACCAGGGAAATTGATTGTAAATTTGCTAATAACAGAATGCACCAGTATACCATGCTCAGCAAACAGTTAAGTGTAAAAATAACCAAGGTTTTATTGTAAATTATGTATTGTTCCTTATTTACTATACCACACTTTATGTGCACTTTTGGATTCTGATTTGATTGAAACTCATAAGATCAAAGAAAACCTGTGGCTCTAGCGAAGGGAGCAGCTTATATTTGGGTATTGTCTTTTCTCTCTCTCCCCCCCCCCATGAATTTTAAAGGTGCGGCTTATATTCGGGTGTGGCTTATATTTGGGCCAATACGGTATATATTTTCTTGTGCTTTTTGAAAGTCCTCCATGAGAAAAGTTGCACCCGAAGTCTCTCTATTGAGGCTGATGCTGCAGAGTAATGTGTCTGTGGCTTGCAGAGCCAAACCATGAATGTTTTTATACTATTCCACTCTCATGCCTTACCAGAATTTTATTATTTTAGTCCCTAATCATAGTTTCTTATTTTTGTCCGTCATAGGCTAGGAATTTGGGAGAGAAATGTTTTTCTCATTCTGGTTCCAGAAATGAAAAGACGCAAAATAGTTAAGGTAATATTATCTTACATTTGACTGAGGTCTGTTGAAAATGTAGTAATTAGGAATTTAAATTGGAAAGAAGATAAGGTTTGCTGCAGTAAAATTTTATTAATAGATAACAAGTAGGTCAGTTTTCAAGAGCTAAGGGAGCTGCGAACGTTATATAACAGCTGGATAGAAACCCAGTGAGGCCAGCTGGGCTGCCTTTGGAAATTTTTAGAAGAATTTGTCAGAAATGTGGAACTGCAGCCGGCTAGTATAGGTTCATAGCCTCTGTAATTTTTTCAACAACCTTAGATGGAAGAGGGCAAGCAAACACAGCCAGATGGCAATTCCTGTATCGTTTGCATGAAGTGTCTCAGGCCTTTCAGACAGCTGTAGGAGTTGAAATACAGTTTGTGGCTTTACATTTAAAGCACATTAAAGGTAAAGGTACCCCTGCCCGTACGGGCCGGTCTTGACAGACTCTAGGGTTGTGCGCCCATCTCACTCAAAGAGGCCGGGGGCCAGCGCTGTCCGAAGACACTTCCGGGTCACGTGGCCAGCGTGACATCGCTGCTCTGGCAAGCCAGAGCCGCACACGGAAACGCCGTTTACCTTCCCGCTAGTAAGCGGTCCCTATTTATCTACTTGCACCCGAGAGTGCTTTCGAACTGCTAGGTTGGCAGGCGCTGGGACCGAACAACGGGAGCGCACCCCGCCGCGGGGATTCGAACCGCCGACCTTTCGATCGGCAAGCCCTAGGCGCTGAGGCTTTAACCCACAGCGCCACCTGTGTCACTTTTTTTTTTTTTTTTTTTTTTTTTTTTAATATATATTTATTGAAGTTTTCAAATAAAGCATATATTAGATAAGCACAACTTATCATTGTCCATTTAACATCTCTCAATTATTACATGGGACTCCCCCACACCTCCCGCATACACTTACATCATTATTAAATTTATTTCAAACAAATTATCATTTAACTCATCTTAATTAATAATCTTAATTTGGTTTGACATATAATTCAGCCTTAAATCTAATTTAATGGTAGACAATTATCTGCACTGGCATCCAATTCAACACTCAGCCAAATTACAATATTTTTGTAAATAAATCTTAAATTCCCTCCAGTCTTCTTCCATCCTTTCTTCTCCCTGGTCTCGAATTCTGCCGGTCATCTCGGCTAATTGCATATAGTCCATCAGTTGCATCTGCCATTCTTCCACAGTGGGTAGCTCCTGAGTTTTCCAATTCTTGGCAATTAATATTCTTGCTGCTGTTGTTGCGTACATAAAGAATGTTCTGTCCTTTTTTAACACACTCTGGCCTACAATACCCAGGAGAAAGGCCTCTGGTTTCTTAGTAAAGGTGTATTTAAACACCTTTTTTAATTCATTATATATCTTCTCCCAAAAGGCCTTCACTCTAGGGCAGGTCCACCAGAGGTGAAAAAATGTTCCTTCATTTTCCTTACATTTCCAACATTTGCTATCAGACGAATGGTATATTTTAGCCAGTTTAACAGGGGTCATGTACCATCTATACATCATTTTCATCACATTTTCCTTCAACGCATTACATGCAGTGAAGTTCAGCCCAGAGGTCCACAACCTTTCCCAATCTTCAAACATAATATTATACCCAATGTCCTGCGCCCATTTTATCATTGTTGATTTTACCATTTCGTCATGTGTGTTCCATTTCAGCAGCAAGTTATACATTCTTGAAAGTACCTTAGTCTTAGGTTCTAACAGTTCAGTTTCTAACTTTGACTTTTCCACTTGGAATCCTAGCTTTTTGTCATTTTTAAACACTTCTTTAATCTGAGCATATTGTAACCAGTCTCGCACTTTGTCTCTCATCTTTTCTAAACTCTGCAATTTCCAGTTGTCACCATCCTTTTCTATTATCTCCCAATATTTTGGCCAGTTGGCCTCCATATTGGCTCTTTTCCGAGCCTTAGCCTCCAGGGGTGACAGCCACCTCGGAGTTTTATTCTCCAGTAAGTCTTTATATTTTGTCCAGACATTAAAAACTGATTTTCTGACAATATGGTTCTTGAAGGCCTTATTTATCTTAGCTTTGTCATACCATAAATATGCATGCCATCCAAACGCATTATTAAAACCTTCCAAATCCAAGACATCCGTATCTTCAAGAAGTAACCAATCTTTTAACCAGCAGAAAGCTGCAGCTTCATAATACAACTTTAAATCTGGCAGGGCAAAGCCCCCTCTTTCTTTCGCATCTGTTAATATTTTAAATTTGATTCTGGGCTTTTTGCCCTGCCAGACAAATTTAGAAATATCTTTCTGCCACTTCCGGAAGCACTCTGTCTTGTCTACAATCTGCAGTGTCTGAAACAAAAATAACATTTTTGGCAATACATTCATCTTGATGGCAGCTATTCGGCCCAACAAAGAAAGTTTTAGTCTTGACCAACTATCCAAGTCTCTCTTAATCTCTGACCAACATTTTTCATAATTATCTTTAAATAAACTCAGATTTTTTGCTGTTATGTTTACCCCTAGGTATTTAACTTTTTTAACCACATTTAGTTCTGTCTCTTTCTGAAGCTGTTCCAACTCAGTATCTGTCAAGTTTTTCCCCAAAACTTTAGTTTTTTGCTTGTTTAACTTAAATCCTGCCACTCGACCAAAGTTTTGAATCAGTTGTAGTACTCTTTTCAAACTAGACTCCGGCTCCTGTAATGTCAGAACTAGGTCATCTGCAAAAGCTTTAAGTTTATATTGTTTCGCTCCGACCTGAATCCCTTCCACCAACCTGTCCCCCCTAATCATATTCAGGAGCACTTCCAGAACCGAAATAAACAGTAATGGGGAAATCGGGCAGCCTTGTCGTGTACCTTTTTCAATTTTAAACTCTTCTGTAACCACATTGTTAACTATCAGTTTAGCCTTTTGTTCTGAATATATTGCCTCAATCCCGTTCTCAAACCCCCGTCCCACTCCCATTTCTTTTAAATTCCCCTTCATAAATTTCCAAGATATGTTGTCGAAGGCTTTCTCCGCGTCTATAAAAATTAAAACTGCTTTAGTGTTTATGTTTGTTTGTAAAAGTTCCAATATGTCTATGATGTTCCTTGTGTTAGTAAACATATGTCTGCCCGGGAGAAAGCCTGCCTGGTCTTTATGGATTATCTCACTTAAAACTTTCTTAAATCTTCGTGCTAAAACATCTGCAAATATTTTGTAATCCACATTTAAAAGGGAGATGGGACGGTAGTTCTTGAGTTGTGTCTTTTCAGTTTCTGACTTTGGAATCAATGTGATAAATGCTTCTTTCCACGATTCAGGCGCCTTCTTCCCCTCCATTATTTCATTACTGACCTCCAACAAAGGTTGTATCAAATAATCCTTCAATGTCTTATAGTAGTTAGAGGTCAGTCCATCTGGCCCTGGTGATTTGCCCTGTTTCAGACTCTGGATGGCCTGTTCAATCTCTTGTCGTGTTATTTTGCCATTCAAAATTGTTCTATTTTCTTCTGACAGCTTTGCTAATCCATTTCTCTCCAAAAATTGTGTAATCTCTATTTCATCTTGTGGCCCTTGAGTGTATAGCTTTTTAAAATACCTCTGGAAGCACTTTCTAATCTCTCCCGGGTTCTGAATGTTCCTTCCTTCAACCTCTAAGTTTGTTACTGTATTTAATCTTTGTCTCCTTTTCAGCTGCCAGGCTAGCAGTTTCCCACATTTATTTGCCGATTCAAAAGTTTTTTGTTTCATTGTTTTAATCTTCCATTCTATTTCCTGATTTATCAGTTTGGAATATTGTGCCTGATAAAGTTTAATTTCTCTCAGAATCGGTTGGGACTTCGGGTTAGATCTTAACTTCTTCTCCAACTCTTTGATACTTTCCAGAATTTTATCTTTCTTTTCATTTTGCAGTCTTTTCTTTAAAGAATTCTGTTGAATCAAGAACCCTCTCATCACAGCTTTACTTGCATCCCAGATAGTTCTTTTTTCCACCGTAGTGTTCAAGTTAATCTCAAAATAGTCCTTTAAAGTTTTTTGGGCCTTCTTTACAATTCTTTGGTCTCTAAACAGGCCATCATTCATCTTCCATCTAAAGGAGCCGGTTGGGATCAATGTCATATCCATTCTCAAGGCGTTATGGTCGGAGCATGTTTTAGGGCAGATTTTCACCTTCCTCACCTTAGGTGCCAGACTTCTAGTTATCCATATTTGGTCGATTCGTGTCCAAGTCAGTTGAGCTTCAGAAAAGAATGTTCCTTCTCTTCCCAAGGGGTTTCTAACTCTCCAGATGTCAACCCAGTCCATATTGTCAGTCATTTCAAAAAAGGTCTTAGGTAGTCTTCCCTCTTTAGTAATGTTCTGGTTCTGTGACTTATCCATATTTGTTGATACTACCCCGTTCATGTCCCCCATCATGATGACGTTGTTGTAATCCAGATAATCCAGCATGGTCTCGTGCAACTTCTTATAAAAATCCGATTTTCCTTCATTTGGAGCATAAATTCCTAATATCAAAATTTTTTCTCCTTGATACTGTACTTCTATTGCGAGGATTCTTCCACTTTCATCTTTAAAGAGAAATTTTGGTGAAAGGCTCTCTTTTGCATAGATCACCACACCTCTCTTTTTAACTGTATCCGATGATATAAATTCTTGACCAAGCCTTTTATTTATTAACACCTTTCTATGGAGCCTAATCACATGTGTTTCTTGTAAGCATATAATGTCCAATTGTTCCTTTTTTAAAATATGAAAAATTTTAGACCTTTTTTCGGGACTGTTACAGCCATTTATGTTCCAGCTCAAAAGCTGCAGAGACATCCTGGATAGGTCTGGTTATTCTTTCTGGGGTGGTACCTTGTTCTCCGGTCCTTGAGGATCCGAGGGGGCGGGCTCCCCTGGAAGTTCTGGCGCTGGCAATCCAAGTCCTTTGTGGAGGTCTTCTCCGTGTGCTCCCAAAAACTTGTCTCTATCTTCCACTGTTTTGATTTTGATCTTTCTCCCTCTGTAGGTAAAGGATAATCCTTGTGGGAACTCCCACCTGAAGATAATTGCGTTGCTTCTCAACAGTCTTGCCAATTCCGTGTAGTTAGATCTAAGGTCCAGCAACTGCTTGGGAATGTCCTTGTAGATTTCAATTCTCTTGCCCAAAATGTCTAGTGACTTTTCGTAGTGCAGGCCCAAAATCTTGTCCCTTTCCTCCTTTGATCTCAGTGTTATCAAACAATCTCTGGGCTTCTCTGTCCTTCTGACTCTGCCAAGCCTGAAAGCAGATACGATTTTGAAGTCTTTTTCCTCTAACTTCCAAAACTTGGCAAATTCCTTAGTTAGAAATTCAATAAAATTATCTTCTTCCACCTCTGGTATTGACCGTATCCTCAAGTTGGTCTCCCTGTTTCGCAGTTCTGTCATCAAAAAGTAAATCTGATGTTCTCCAACTTGTTTGCTGAGTGGTCTTACTTCTTTCTCAATTTCTTCCAGTCTTTGACTAGTATCTTCAGCCAGTTTACGATTTTCACCTACAGCTTCCTTTAATTCTCCAATAGACTGGGCATTCCGTGCAACTTGTCCAGTCAGCTTATTCAAGCTTTCTGTGTTCTGTTCAATTTTAGCTGTATGCAAATCAGCCTTCTTGTCCAGAGCCTCCAGTTTCTCCAAAATTTTCTCCAAGACAGAGCTACTTGTCCCTGAAGCCATATCTCCCAGGTGCAGCTCCTCTGTCTCTCCCTCCCCTGCCTGTATTAGGGAGGCCGCCTCTATGTCTGGAGGCAAAGTGGAAGGCAAGGCCGGCACAGAAGATCTGCGCTGTGAGGCTGCAGATAAAGTTAGAGTTGTTTGTTTAGTCCTTCCTCTTCTCCTTGCGCCACTCATTCCAAAGTTATCTGTAATCCAAGGTCAATCCAAGTTGTTCCCATGAGAAAGCAGAGTCCCAGATACAATAGTCAAACAGAGGCCGGGAAAGGGAAAGTAGGACAAAGTCACTGCTGTAAATCCAAAATCCTCTAGAGGGAGCTTAGTACGTCTTCAGGGAAAAGATCAAATCCAAGTTAAACTTGTAAATTTAAATCCATGTCCATCGCCTCCACAATGTATTATTTTTAGCAGAGTAAAACTTAAAGCAAAACAGTGTTTCTTACAGTGCCTTGACTGCGACAGTTTCAAAGTATCCAGTTCCAACTCAGAATGTTTCAAAACCTGAATTCAATGTATCCAAAGTTGCAAACTGGTGCTCTTCCAGGCAGCTCCAGCACCAGAGATTCTTATTTATTTTGTAATCCACTGGTTCCACAGAAGAAGAGTATCAATGCACTCCCAATATGACCAGCAAAAGTCAATAGCTCAAAGTCTTTCACTCAGAAAACTGCTTTAACAGGGTGCCAGCATTTAGTTAACGCATAACTTTTTGTCTCCACTCCTCCTGCTCTTTGCTTAAAGTTCAGTATAGCGGGAGATGGGCTTCCTGCTTATCCTCACTCCGTTTTCAGCCAAATTTCAACTTTTTTAAAAAAGTTTTAAAAGTTTCAGAAAGTTCTCAAAAAGTTTCAGAAAGTTGACAAAAGTTTCAGAAAGTTTTCAATGTCCAAATTTACTCACGGGTTGTAGTTTCCAAAATTCAGAAAAGTTGCAGGAAGAAAGGACAGCGCTGACCGGCAACAGCAACGCGGCTTCACTTCGCTGTTTGCGCAACGACCCACAGCGCCGCTACCCCCTCCGCGATCCGGAGCCCCTTACGGGGTCCCTTCAACGTTTTGGGGGCTGCTTCTGGCGCCCGCCGGGTCCCGAGACCACAGGCTTCTGCCACCTGTGGTTTTCCTGAATGGGTCTCCGCTTCGCCGTAGCGGACGACCCGTTTACAGCGGAGCTCCCTTCTCCTTACTCGGAGAAGGCAGCCATTACCGGTCGCGCCGCCTCCGGAAGTCCCGCCACCTGTGTCACTTTAGTTCTCCCCAAAGAATATTGAGAACTGTAATTTGTTAAGGGTGCTGGGAATTGTAGCTCTGTGAGGGACAAACTATAGTTCCCAGGATTCTTTGGGGGAAGTCATGTGCTCTGAATGCATTTTAAATGTATTGTGTGTATAAGTTGTCTCTGTGAGTAAGTGTGACGAAAACACACATTATTGACCCTCTATTACATCAGTCCTTCTATAAAGAGTTCTGTATGAGGCATTCTAGTCTATCAAAACAACACCAACTACTTTCCATCTAATCTTATAACTTGCCTTACGATGGCAGTGAGTCTTAAAATTGCTAAATGCTTTGTTTGAAATGTCGTTTCTATAGGGGTGTGACTTGATATTAATGGAAAAACTGACCCTAACAAAGCCTGAGACCAAAGAAACACAAAATCAGACAAATTTTTATAAAACATGGTTGAGCTTTATTTCCGACACAACAGCAAAAGATATATATGGTTGTAGCCGACCAACAACTTAAGGGGACATATGTAAATATACCATACTTTTATTTGAATGAGCATTTGAATGATACTGGGACTGCGCTTGAGAGGTGGGAAGGAAGGAGTTTTCCATTTTGATTATGTTTATTATGACCATAGCTGTCAAGTGTCCCTTATTTGAAGGGACAGTCCCTTATCCTAGCGCCATGTCCCGCTGCTGTCCCTTATTGATGGATGTCCCTTAAATGTTCCTTAAATGATGTCCCTTAAATTTCAAAGGAAGCAGCTCCTCTCCCTCCCTCCGTGCCGGCCAGGGAGGAGGGAGGCTCCAACTGTGTGCTTGGCTGTGTTGTTCACCCAATAAGAAGTCTAAGAACGACTGGGGGGTAGAGCTTGCATGCCTTGTGTGTGGCTAGTTAATGCAAGCTGAGGGGGGTTTTGAATGCTGGACGCCATTTTGTTGCACGTGCTGCTGCAAACTTTGCAGTGCAAAGCCAGGCAGGGGAGCCATCTTAAGTTGAGGCTGCATAGGCCTTGTGGTGCATGTGACTCAGATTCTATTCAGCTGAACCTCTGGTTACAAAGTTGGTTGGGCAGTGTTCTCGAAGCTGCCAGCATGAGTTTGACCAGACTGCAGGAGGACAGGAAGACTGGAGTGCCTGGAACAGGTGAGTCTGCACGTCCCTTATTTTGGCTGTTGGTCCCTTATTTTCAAGGCCACTGGTCCCTTATTTTCAAATCTGTAAGTTGACAGCTATGATTATGAGATGATTTTTAAATACCTTTAAAAAAACACCCAACAACCCTAGTTGCTCAAAGATACACAGGCTTTAAAAAAACCCCAACCAACTAGCTAAAAGTCATTATTTTAAATTTGCTGCCTATGAAATGAATTTCAGGAAATCCATTAAGCCCTCCATAGGCACTAGCTAGGATTGCCAGAGTACTGAATTCTTTAAAAGCAGCTAAGAAAACATACCTGGCTAAGAACATTTCCCATCCTTTTCAGGGAAGGGAAATATTTTGAAACTCTGTCTGATGTATTATTATTATTGTTTAAAAAGCCTTTTGAATAGGAGGTTAGCTCCAAACTAAGGGAACTGAGCTTTATGGGACAAGTTAGTCAGAATTAATTCCCTCCTCTGCCCCATTGTCAGTGAAAATGTGTAATCCTAACCAAGCTGTCTCAGAATAAAATTCTGTTGAGTTCAACCCTGGGTAAGTGGAGTTAGGACTGCTGACTTTGAATGAAAACATTAAAAACAGATTTAACGAGCACATAACTTCCCCCAAAGAATCATGGGAACTGTAGTTTTTTAAGGTTGCTGGAAATGGTGCTTCTGTGCAGAGGAAATTATGGTAAATGTGTGCTGAGTATGCTTTAAATATGTAATGTGGACTCACAGCTAGTGCAGCTAACTCAGACTAGATCCATCCCATTGTGTTCTCTAAACATCATATTGATGATCTCACATCACTCTGCACATTGTATGGAGCTGGGCACACACACACACAAATTGTTACATTATTTGTCCAGAAGCAGTCAGGGGCTCTGAGGAGGATGTCAGCCATTTTAAGAGGTTGACATTGGAAGAGGCTTTGCCTGAGCAGCTGAGCCCAGTCTGAACATTTTTTAAAAAAACAGAGGTTTCTTTCCCTTTATAGCTGAGAGGACAATCCAGCGTTCTTAAAATCAATACGTGTTTTGTAAATTACTATAGCAGGATGAGGACTCAGGCCTGAGTTCAAGGCAGTATCTAGCTTTACATAAGCAAGCAGCACTGTATACCTATTTAGGGATAATTCAATGGGCTATTCCTTTTCTTCAGCTTTACCAACCTCGGGTACCGAAAGGTCTTCTGCTCTCTTAATTATCCTGCTTTGTTTTCCATTGATTATCTGTTCTCTCCTGCTGCCCACAGGCCTGCAACAACACATAAACAAACAAACAAATCTCCAGAATCTGCAGGAATCACCCTGGTGGGGAATGTGCTGGTGAAACACCCAGGATTCAGTTCTGACAGGTGGGTGGAACTGCCTTGATGGGAAGGATGACCTGATGTCATCATGATGCCAGATGATTGATAGGTAGATGGCTGTTTTTTTATATTTTATGTTTAAATTTTTATTGATTTTTTAAAAAAGAAAAATAAGTGCAAACATAGCAGAAAGAAAGAAAACAAAGAATAAAAAATATAAATCAAAGCGTCAAAACATATAAGGACAAAAGTACAAAGATACAGCACAGCTCCAAAGGGGCAATAGAAGTATTAACTCATACAAATATTCCTTTTACAAATAATACAGATATGTAAAAACAGAAGTATTATCTATCTGTGAGTTCCATCATCATTGAGAGCAAAGGTTCTACAAAGTCTTAGCTGAGCAAAGGTTTCCGTAACCTGGTGCCACTGAGCAACCACATGGCTCAATATTCATATGAGAAATAAAATCATGCCATACATTAAAAAAGGTCATTTGAGCTCTAACCTTTACATAGTTTTAGTTTATGAGCTATCTTTTCAAGGAGGGCAATTCACTGAGCCCTGGAGACTAAGTAATCCAAATTATTAAGGTGGAAGGTTTTCCAGGATTTGGCAACTGAGGCCTGGGCTGCTGCTAAGAGATGAGATATAAGTTCTTTGTTTTTCACATCCCATTCTGTTTCTATATAATGGTTCAAATGTGTCTGGTGGAAACGTGGAGTAAGAGTTTGTTTCTCGAGCAAAGGGATCTCAGTGAATACCTTATTCCAAAATTCAGCTGCCTTTGAGTTTATATATACCCATTCCGTGGCAGCCCTTTAACACAATGAATGTTATACCTGGATATTACAAAGGAGAGCTCTCGCAGAGCAAGGTACTAGCTATGTACAGTGGTACCTCAGGTTAAGTACTTAATTTGTTCCGGAGGTCCGTTCTTAACCTGAAACTGTTCTTAATCTGAAGCACCACTTTAGCTAATGGGGCCTTCTGCTGCCACGCCACTGGAGCACGATTTCTGTTCTCATCCTGAAGCAAAGTTCTTAACCCGAGGTACTATTTCTGGGTTAGCGGAGTCTGTAACCTGAAGCGTATGTTACCCAAGGTACCACTGTACTAACTTTAGTGAGAAAGCTCAAGCTGAACACTTGTCAAAGTTATTCTGCAGGGACAGGGAGGACAGACAATGATCTGGCCCACCAGGTAAAAATGTTATCGGTAGCCTTATACACCAAGTACACCGTTTCTATACCAGTGGAATAGCCACTTTACACATAGTCAACTCAGAAGGGGGAAATGAACAAATAAAAGAAACAAAAATGTTGTAAGAATAGCAGACATGCCCACGGCATCCCTAGAAACATCACCAAAGCACACTAGTTGGGCACTGGGCCAGTGATGATGGCCACATGCCCCCCACATATAGGAAGACCATGACATGATGGTGACGGGAACACACCCCTTCATCACCACACACACACAATGCAAGATGACACCGTGGGACCCCCCCCCCCCCCAGCTGCCCCAGTGACCTTGTCACTTACTGCTGCCACCAGTCCCTACGGACAGACATTCGAAGCCTGTCAGGCTGCCATAGTTTGGTAGGATAACACACTATGGAAAGGGAGTCTGTAGAACACAGCACCTGCATAACCCCTTGGGAAGGATTCCTATAGTGCAGAGCACAAACATATCCCCCTGTGCCCCTCTCCCCAGGGGATACATCTTGGTACCAAGGGTGCCTATGCAGTGGTACCTTGGTTCTCAAATGCCTTGGTACTCAAACAGCTTGGAACCCAAACACTGCAAACCTGGAACTCCGGCCTGTGAACTTTTCTCGGAAGCTGAACACGCTCCGTTTTGAGTGTTACGCTTCCGATTTGAGTGCCATGCTTCTGCTTTGACTGTTACACTGAGGTCTGTCTGCTTTTGCTGTTTATTTTGTGTTTTTGTTTTCGTGGCTTTTTTTTTGTTTTTGTGACTGTGTGGAATCCAATTGTGTGACTGCAGTACATTGTTTATTGCTTTCATTTTATGGATTGATGGTCTTGTTAGATAGTAAAATTCATGTCAAATTGCTGTTTTAGAGGTTGTTTTTAAAAGTCTGGAACAGCTGAATCTATTTTGCAATACTTTCAATGGGAAAGTGCGCCTTGGTTCTGGAATGCTTTGGTTTTGGAATGGACTTCCGGAACGGATTAAGTTTGAGAACCAAGATACCACTGTATTAGGCACTACTCTTTCAGAATGACTATGCACATTTGGTTATCATGACTCAGTGCAACACTTGAGTTTGTAAGGTCTTTTGTTAATTGATAGGGAGGTAACTGGTATGGTTAGCCACATATAATAGCCATATCTGCTATTATTCATATTTGCAGAATGGGCACAATTATCAGAATAATGCAACTACCTCTGCTGATTAGTACCACTTGTAAATAATAAACTGAGTTATGTGAGCAGTGAGTCTTTATTTGATCTTCTTTTTAACTACATTAAGATTCATAGCTTTGTAAGGAACCAGTAATAATTTTGTTTTGCATTACAGTGCAGCTCTCTGCATCACTTAGGCAAACTATTGAATGAATGAAGGATTATGAGCTTGGGAGATACAGCATGCTTAAGGACATGCGGTAAACACATGCAGAGCTCAAATTTGAACCCAAGACTTACTGGCTAATGGCTTATGTTCTTAACCTCTTATGCTGATTTTTTTTATTATTATTCCAGGCTCCTAACAAGTTTCCAATGGTGGTTGGCAAAAGTGGTTAGAATTAGATCACAAAGACAAAAAGTTAAAAGAAAATCCAACCAGCTTGTTTCTGGTAAGTCTTGATTTGCTTGTGTGAAGTTGGAATAGTTCAGGTCACTGGAGAACTTAATCTAATTTGATATAGAATATATGTCAGAAAATTGGTTATTAAATATTAGTGGTTTCTTCAGCCAGTTTTTATCTGCTGTACCCATCTCTATTTTTAAATTGGTTTTTGATGTGTAATTATATTAATTGCCAAAGCAAAATGGTTATACCCAACCTATCTGCAGTCAAACTACCTCCCAAACCATGGTGTTGGCTGGCTTAATAGGCAGTTTAAATAATGTCAAATTGCAGGAGTTTATTAAGCTGCTGTGATAATGTACACAAAGCGCTTTGAACATTTAAAAGGTGCTATATAAATGCTAAGGGCTAATAGCATTTATTCCCATGAAATAGTAATGACTTCTTGGAAACGAAAGGATGATTTATTCAATTTATACTCTGCAAATGAGTAAAGGGGGCTGATGAATATGATAATGAGGAATAGATCGGTTTCAAATCCCTCTGGGATTTGGGTCAATCTTCAAGCGCCGTAGGACACTAACCCCAGTCCTTAGCTGTAGAGGCCCAGAGATGACACAATGGTTAATACATGCTCTGAGCTCGCATATTCCCTATAACCAATGCTGAAAGTGTGTGTGTGTGTGTGTGTGTGTGTGTGTTAGTTAACCAGCCTGACAAGCCCTGGATGCTATTATTTTCCTGATTCTCTCCAAACCATCTTAATAGCAAACCAATTGACACCCTTTCATTTCCGGTTCTCTTATTAGTTTCCCTGCCTCTCCCTTTCATGCCATTTCCCTTCCCCAATGCAGTTTTTCTGGTGAGGTCAGGTGATGGAGGCATCCCCTGCTGTTTCTGCCCATTTCCACTGCCTGTGAATTAGCTCTTGTGGAGGCAGCATTTCCTGTCAGTGAGTGACAAGAGGTGCTGTATCTGACAAGATGAATTCATTCTCTCTTTCTCAGTCCCTCTCTCCTTTCTTCTCTTCCTTTCTCGACCAGCCTCTCTCTACCTCTCCTTTGTTTTTAATTGCTTTAGTCCTCTCCCTCTTTTCTCCTTATAATCTCTCTTCATTTCTCTCTCTCTCCCCCCCCCCTTTCTATTATCTCTCCTGCCCTCCTTTGTATTCTTTCATTCCCAGCAGGGCTCATGCATACAAATTGACCCCCTCCCAGCCAGTAATGTGACCAAAGCTCTTTGTGGCTCCTACAATCTCTATGGTAACTGTTCAGGGGTGGTGGTGGTGTGGGGCGGGGAGTGTCTCAAGAGTGGCGGTGTAGACCCAGCACTTAGGCCCAGATATTTTTGTCCCTCCTCACATTGCAGAGCATCCATACGGATCACCTGGCCACTCTTTAAAAAAACAACACAGCTGTTCTATTTTACACTCTTTGTGTCAATACCTTTAAGGAACACTAATGGTAGAAAAAACCCACAAGGTTTTGGGGAGGGGTGGTGATGTGCAAATCTTTTTCCCCTGATAGAAGATATGTTGCCTTCAGAATTGTGTTCCACTGGGCAGAGCTTAAAAAAAAAAAGCATTATATTGAATAGGTACCATCCGTCTATCATCCTAGAGAGAGTGGCTGCATTCAAAGGACAACATGTGTTTATATTTCGGCAACAAGCAGCAGCAGCGAGTCTAAATTGCTCAGTCTAAATTGCTTGTGGGGGGATTAAGTCTTTAAGAGGTTTGGATGCCTTTTCATCAGAAATGGGGTTTGAGTTATAGTTTTTAAAATACCTGTGAATCAGTTCTACCTCAGCACTTGAAGCTGCTCTCACTGCTGCTTTAATCTTCCTGGCTGCTGCTTATAAGTGATCAGTTTCCTTACAATAAGTAAATAAATAGGTGCATAATCTGCTAACCATTGCCTGTACCTTCCTAGTAAGCCATGCTGTGCCATTGGGCTATTTCGAAGAGACAACTCTGGGTGAAGAGACTGAAAATATGGCTTTGAAAAAGAATAGATTTTTTGCATGCTTAAGATCATGTTGTACAGGTTAATTAATCCTTGAACAGCCTGCCATCCTGACACAACCAGGGTGGTTAATATGTCCCCCAAAATCCTTACAGTACATGCATAAGGGTGCAGAGAGGATAATAATCTGCTTTAGCAATTCTGCGTATGAAACCACAGGACTGCCATTTTCCCCAGATTAATTGTTATAAAGAGGAAGGTGGAGACCTTGTGTATATGACAATTAGATTTCATTTGGAGCATTAATTTCCATAACCAATGACTAAAGTGAAATGGACACACCGTGAATTTGACAGAGGTGGATTTCAAATATCACTTACCTCTTAACCCGGCTCAAAGGGTTGTATTCAGAGTCTATCCACTGAACTTAATGAGCGTCTTAGTAATGCCCATTAACTTCAGTAGGTCTACTCTGAGTAAGGACTAGCATTGAGCACCACCCAACCAAAGCACATGCGGGAATTACTCCATCATTTTAGGATTCATGCCCATCACGCATCCCTTCTGACTGAAAATGTGGAAAAGTATTTTATAGTTTAACTCTGGGCAGATTCTGCATTTCCCCCCTTTTCTGTGTTTGTTTTATTCATCCCAGGTTGGCTCTTACCATTTAATACCAGATATCACTGTAAGAAACATAATATTTATTAGGCAATTAAATTTTATTGCCTCCACCACTGCTGGGGGGGGGGGGAATCTATTAGTAAATCCACAAAATCTTTCACTGCCCTGTCACATACCACAAACCACATGACATTCAGCACTTGGTGATTTTATACTGATCTTTAATTAAGGACATTAATAAACACCAGTACTGCTAAAATAATCTATAGATAATGAGAATGTTTAATGAGCCACATTGTCCTAATATGCAGGCAGTTTCTGGCAGGAGAGTCAGCAGTGAAATAGTTAACATTGTGGGCATTTAAGTGGTCATAATTAACAGTCTATTAACATGAATAGGGGAAGTTCTCACTTTGGACAGCTATTGTTTCACTCTCTCTGTTTACAGACTCCACTAGACAACAGTGCATAGCTTTGCCTTTGTGTGTGTGGATTGTTTAAAAAAGAATCAGGAGAAACAGACATTTCATCTTAAAATTAAAACCAAACCTAAAAGGCTGTACATAGCAAAATTATCAGTCTTGTTGCTTCTTTCATTTTCTTACATTTGTACCCCAATTTTCTTCCATCATAGGACCCCAAGACAGCATACATGTGGCCCCAGAGAAGTCCCCTCCAGTCAATGGTGGCGTAGACCAGACCTAGACCTGCTTAGGCTCAGTAAGGTGACAGCCTCCTTTATCTTCAAGCCATGCCCTGTGTCCCATAACACTTTGTGTAGGAAGCCTCAGGAAACTTTTTCAGCAGTGGGCCGGTCCACTGTCCCTCAGACCTTGTGGGGGGCCGGACTATATTTTTGGGGGGGAAATGAATGAATTCCTATGCCCCACAAATAACCCAGAAATGCATTTTAAATAAAAGCACACAATCTACTCAAGTAAAAATACTAGGCAGGCCCCACGAATAACCCAGAGATGCATTTTAAATATAAGGACACATTCTAATGTAAAAACACGCTGATTCCCGGACCATCCGTGGGCTGGATTTAGAAGGCGATTGGGCCGGATCTGGCCCCCAGGCCTTAGTTTGCCTACCCATGGATCAGATCCATGTAGCCTAGTGTTTCCATCTCCGATTGGCAGCAGCTCTCCAGCAGGAGGTTTTCCTCATTGCTTAGAATCATAGAATCATAAAATTGTAGCGTTCGAAGAGACCCTGAGGGTCATCTATTCCAATTCCCGGTAATGCAGGAATCTCAAATAAAGCATCCATAAGAGATGGCCATCCAACCTCTGCTTTAAAACCTCCAATGAAACCACAACCTCCCGAGGAAGTCCCTTCCACTGTTGAACAGTTCTTACTTTCAGAAAGTTCTTCCTGATTAGTCGGAATCTCCTTCCTTGTAACTTGAATCCATTGGTTCGAGTACTACCCTCCGGAGCAGGAGAAAACAAGCTTTCTCCATCTTCCATTGATGTGACAGCCCTTGAGATATTTGAAGTTGACTGTCGCATCTCCTCTCAGTCTTCTCTTGTCCAGGCTAAACATACCCAACTCCCTCTCTAGCATTCCTAATAAGGCCTTGGTTTCCAGACTCTTTGATCGTCTTGGTTGCCCTCCTCTGCTTTTGCTATTTAAATGGAGATGCCAAGAATCCAACCCAGGAGCTTCTGCATGTAAAGCACATTCTGTACCACTGAGCTATGGTCAGCCCCACAAGCAGACAATCATTCTCAAACTGCAGCATGATACTGTGCCTCAGGAAGAGCTCCTTGTGTCCCATGAGCCAAGTTGTCACATCTGTCCACTGGGTATGTGCAGCAGTGGCAGAGGAAGCCTCTTGGGCACCCAGGGTGGTGTGCCCAGGGGTGGGGCGAACTGCCCATAGGGCGGCACAGCCTGTGCCTTCCCTATGGGTGCTGCATGCCCCGTCCCTATGGGCGTCACACGCCCTGCTGCATGGGGTGCGCAGCCCCCATAGGGAAGGCATGGGCTGTGGCATGCGGCGCCCATAGGGATAGGATGCGCAGCACTCATAGGGATGGAGCGTGCCATGGGGCCTCAGCTGCCCTACAGCTTGGGGGGAGGCAGCAGCTAGACAGCGCAGAGCCTGCGGGCGCCGAGACGCATGGCTCTTGCACGCTGCAGGCCCCGCGGCAAGTGCCGCCCGCCATTTTGTCACCCCCCCATCAGGAATGTTTAGGGCAAGGCTAGCACATGCAGCATCACCTCCTCTACATTGCGAATCTCTTCCGCAATAAGGCATGAACGGGGCTGTTGAGGCAAGGTGACCATTCATTTCTAAATCAGGTGGTGCACAGGATCAGAAAAAGGTCGTACAGAACCTTTCTTGTATCTTTACATTAAAAAAAGTCTTAATGAATTGCTTCATATGAAAAAGGGTGGTGTCTTTTTCTCTTCCTCTTTATTTTAAAGCAGGCCTTTGACATGTTACAAGCAGAGCGGCCGGCATTTTTCCATAATGCAAGGCTGGTGTAAAATCTTATTGGCAAAACAAAAAGGCTAGCAAGTGCTGGGAAAGTGCAGGTGGGTAGAAAAGGTGCTCAGCTGAAAAAAAAGTGCTGTTTCTCTCTCCTGTGGAGATCAGAGAGCAAGCATGGCTCCTGTGCACCTCCAACTTAGAGCAATAATTAGGAACTCTTTACTATCCAAGCATATATTTCCTATAACATGCCTCGGTCATCATTGTGATTGCTTAGGACTAGAGAGTGCTCATACAGCAAATATTCAGATTACAGTCAGCTTCCAAGCCAGTCTGCTAACTCTGCAGAGTTCATCAGCACAGTTGACCACCCTAGCTGCATTCAACAGGGAGAGCATACCAGCCTGAGATAAGCCCCTTCTCACCCTCCAGCCCCCTCTCCTGCTTCTTCGCTCCCTCCCTGTCAGACTGCTGCTTGATTCCAGCAGCCCCTTTCTGTGACTCATTCCCTGCTGAGCACAATGTGTGTAATATAGCATATTTGCGTCCTGAAAATTTTGAGAAAAATGCAATAACTTCCCTCTCTAATATATTTGGCCTAAATTATTGTTCTGATTTTCATTTTCATTTTATTAATTGAGTCTCTGCTCAAAGTACCCAGAGCAGCATGCATTATAAAATGCAGATAACAATATAATGAAATAATGATAGAATGAGTGAAAACATGAATCTAGCTAAAATCTGCAGTAGAACTCCACATGTAAACCCATTTACGATCGCTGCACCAGCAGTAGACAGATACAGTATAAGCTGCTATTATTATTATTATTACTATTATTATTATTAGGAGATAATCTATAGTAGAGACAGTGCTTGTCTGTCTGCCTAGGCTGATAATGTAAAGGGACCTGAGATGCTGCTTGTCTTGGGATGTTTTTGCACTGCCCTGTTTGTTGAGGGCACAGGCTCTCCCTGGGTGGCATGCTGTCAGAGCAAGGGTCTTGCCCTCTAGCTAACCTGGCCAGCAGTCAAGGGAGCTTGCCAGGAAGACAAACAGAATGTTAGAGATAATTAAGAAAGGAACAGAATACAATACAATACAGGGAATCAGTGGTGCATGCACACTTTTTGCACTGTGCGTTATCCTAGTCTGCTCAGAACAATTAGCCAGTCCTTGTTGAGTAAATTATTCCTGGTCATAAGGACGCCATTGCATATCCCGGATTATTTATTCTGGCTTTCTATGATCCCTTCCACTTGTTCTATATTAGTCTTCAGGCAGCAGACTCTGACCTTGATCCAGTGCCATAGATCACCTGGATCTTTCTGGGAAGTTGAGTCCCTGGTTAAGTCTAGGTCTCTAGAGAATGCAGATGTGGCTTTCATTTCGGAATGCCAACATTGCTCACCAACAGCTATGTGAAAGCAGCAATTCAATAGGAGCTTGAAGTTTTGGCAACGGGAAACTGCACCTGCTGAATGTTTGCCTGGCATCAGACTGATAAAAGGACCGGAAACACCCTGAGGTGGAGAGTAGCAACCTTAGCTTAGTTCTGAAAAACTGTGACTCCTTGGTGTATTTTTCTATCAAGCCTAAAATTCCATGTTGGGCATTGGGATATACCAGGACATTTCTTCTCAGTACCTGCAAACTGGCTGGGAAGTGCCTCTGAACATGTGTAAGGTGCTTTTTGTTTACTGCTGGGAGACTGCAAACTCCTTGGGGCAGGGATTGTTCCCTCATGTGTTGAATACACTTGATAAATAGGAACAATGCAGCTTTGTCCCACACACCAGAGGTTAAAAGCCACAGGGCTTAGTTCAGAATATATTATTTCCATATAGGCTTCAGCCCTAGCATTTCTCTTCTTCCAAACTAACATTGCCCTCTTGTATTTGATTAAAATCCCTCCAAGGTATAAGGAACTCGCACAGGTGGCAGAACAGTCTTGAGAATCTGCTGCTCAAGTGTTAAAATATACCTCTGGTTGAGCTTGCCCAACCCCATCAATCCTAGAGCTCCCCTGTGGAAAAAGTGAATCTTATCCTATACTATCCATCTCTTTGTTCTTACCTACCTGTTCTTTTTGGGTTTTTGTTTTATATATTCCACCATAGCTGTCAACGTTTCCCTTTTCTTGTGAGGAATCCTATTCAGAATAAGGGAATTTCCCTTAAAAAAGGGCAAAAGTTGACAGCTATGATTCCACTGATATATACAAGTGGAGCCTGCAACTATATGTTGCAGCGTGGCTTCCTCCTGCTCATCATATTAGTCAGCCCTTTCCTGGATGACTCCATTCCATTACCCTTCCCCTCTGGCTTTCTGTTCCACCCCACTCAGTCAGCATGTTGTGCTTACAGAGTACTGTATGCTTGGTCTTCATTGTTCTGCCTTGGGTTCCTCCCACACCATCACCTTAGAGCAGTGGTATCCAAACTTTCTTCAAAGAAGGCGTTGAGATTTTTTATGATTTTACCCCGAACTTGTTGGGATTAAAGTTGTTGAACTTTATATTAGGGTTGGAGTTGTTGAGGTTTTTTTTAAAGGATTTTACCCCAGGAAATAAACTGCCACAGGGGGCCAGATTAAACTAACAGGCCGGATTAGGCCCCTGAAACGGACTTTGGACATTCCTGCCTTAGAGTCACCCCCAAAATATTTTGGTACACCTGCAAACCTTGAGGATCCCCCAAAGCCTCTTGGTATGTCCCTCATGTGAGTGGGCAGTGCTATTTTGGCTGTAAAGGATTCACCCATGGAGAGTGGACTATACTGGAGGTTTTCAGTCTTTTTGAGTCAGCTCAGTTGGTTGGAGCGTAGTTGGTTAGAGCGTAGTGCGTTAACCTGTTTCCCCAAAGGCAACCCATACAGGTAAGGTTGCGGGTTCGATCCCCATCTGGGACAGCTCCATTTTCCTGCATTGCGGGGACTTTGACTAGGTGATCCTCAGGTTCCCTCCCAACCCCACAATTCTATGATTCCATGGCTCCCTTGACCAGCTACATTCTTTCTGCGGCTTCCCTGTGGACCGTCTCCAGCACTGCGTTATACCTGTTTAGTCAAATATGTTCAACTGAGTTGCATGGGACTTGCTCTTACTATGCACTGGACTGCAGCTTTTTTTTTTTTATTAAAGTCAATCATAGGGAAGCAATAAATAAATAAATTTTCCAATTAACAGGTTTCTGGCCCATCCCAGATAACACTTCAAATGCATTGAAATCCCTACTTCTTTGCCAGCTTAACCTGTTTCCCCAAAGGCAACCCATACAGGTAAGTTTTACAGTGCTCCTAAAAGATGCTCTGGCTTAGATTTTGGAGAAGCATCATGTGAAGAGAAGCCCTAAGCTGGAGTCTCCCATGCAGAATTCCTTTCTGTGTGAGGAGTGGAGAGCTGGTGTGTTAATTGGGCATCATTTTTTTATCAATGTAGTGCATCTGTTCCGCTCTGTGCTGTTCATCTGTCTGTTCCTCCAATCTCTTTGGCCTGATCCCACGCCAAGCAGTTCAGGCAGAAGGCTATGGCGATGTGAATGATTATTTAATGTATTTTGGGGTGTTTCTTACGTGAACTGTGTGTTGATTTACATGGATCCGTTACACTAATATGAACTGCAGCTTGCTCTCCAGACTGTGCAGGATAATTAACTCTTATGCCCGTGAAATGCATTCCCCTTTAGGTTAATGTTTTACAGTTGAATAAAAAGGGGTTTCTGACCTCTTCATTTAGAGGAGATGAGGACATGGCCATCGTTTATGAAATAGGCAGATCATAATGTGAGATTTATTGGGACAGCTGCAGCTTCTGCAGTCCATTTGAGACATGCAGAGAGTATGTTACTTTCCCTTCCGTAGTACAAATGGATACTTCCAGGGCTCCTTTATGGCAGAGGTGTCTGCAATTTGATGTTGTGTTATGGAATATAAGATGCTGCCTTATGGCAAGTCAGACCATTGGTCCTGCCTAGCTCAGTATTGTATACAGTACGCTGACTGGCAGTGGCTGTCCTGCCAGATTTTAGACAAGTGTCTCTTCTGAACCAATGTAGAGATGCTGAGGGTTGAACCTGGGACTTCTTGCATACAGTGGTACCTCGGGTTAAGTACTTAATTCGTTCCGGAGGTCCGTTCTTAACCTGAAACTGTTCTTAACCTGAAGCACCACTTTAGCTAATGGGGCCTCCTGGTGCCGCCACGCCGCCAGAGCACAATTTCTGTTCTCATCCTGAAGCAAAGTTCTTAACCCAAGGTACTATTTCTGGGTTAGCGAAGTCTGTAACCTGAAGTGTGTGTAACCTGAAGCGTATGTAACCTGAAGTGTATGTAACCCGAGGTACCACTGTACAAGCTATGTGGTCTAAGAAAAGCCCTGCTCTTGTAATGTGAGGGTGGATCTGAGGTTTGTTCTACTGAAAGAGAGGAAGTAAATATTATTTAGGACACAGAAAATAACCAAAGGAATTATGATGTTCTGCAACTCTTACAACTTCAGATATCAATCCTGGTGCGGGGAACGTACAAATTGATGTTAGCAGGGGCGACCTGAGGCTTTTCGCTACCTGAAGTGAAATATCCCTCTGCCGCCCCCACAATGAGTGGGGAGACTACATAAGGACTCCCCCCCCCCCCCCAGAAGCCCTTATGGAGTCTCTCCTCTGCCAGGGAGAGAAACCTGCCACACCACCCAGTGGTGGTGGGGAAATCTTTTCCAGATCCCCAGCCCCTTGTCTGGCATGGGCGTGGCCAAGGGGGGGGGCAGGGACAGGCAGCTGCCCCCCAATAATTTTTTTTTTTTAAAAATACATAGCAAACTGAGGTTCTGTCCCCCCAGCAAAAGAAATATTTTGAAGGCCTCTTTCCGTGTAGTGTTTGGAAAGAAACACATAAATGCATATCCTCCTATTCAAATTTACATGCAGAGGCCAAAAAAAACCAAAGTCCTGTGAATGACATTCTGTCACAGAACTGGGCTCTCCCCTCACCCCCACAAAAAGACACTGGATGTTGCTGTGACAACCTTTTTCCTTCTCTCTAACAGATTATGGTCATTGTTTTGCATCAAAAGAGTATTTGCATAACAGAAATCTGTCTTTAATTACCTCTAAAACAGCTTCAGAAGGGTTTTTGTTGAGAATTTGGGTGTGTATGTGTGTGTGTGTGTGTGTTTTTTACTTTTAAAATTTATTCTGCATGAAATTATCTTTTTTTGGAACATTGTAGAACATGGCACGATCCTCTGGGGAATGAATGACTGACAGAAGCCATACTGTTGCTTTTGTGGATAATGCCAGTTACATTACAGACAAGATGGCTGTCTCCAGGAAGTGGCTCTGAGTGAGAGAAGTGTGTCTGCTGCCTGTCTGGTTTCACACAAAAGTCTAGTGTGATTTCTGTGTAGCAATGTGCTTTAACTCTTCTCTGCTGCTTTTTTTACACACCAATGGAATCATTCCCTAGAGAATAATTTCTTATCCACTGAGTAATACTGGTCCAGAAATTATTCTCTTAATAACAGACTTGTGTGTCTTCTATTGCAAATGCTGAATATTTGTTTGCTTTTTTCAGAGCTGCCGAAGGCTCAAAACTCATTAGTCACTACAAAAACCGAGAGATGGGAGGTTTTGAAAGCTGAGTTTTTATACTGTAGTGCTATGATTCTTCAGAAGTAACTCCCACCATGTTCAATAAAGCTTACTCCCAGTATGTCTTACTTAAGTATGTATGGGACTGCAACCTATTTGTAACTACTCAGAAGTAAGGCCCAGTGAGGTCAGTGGGGTTAGTTTCTCCCATGAAAGTGTATATAGAACCACAGCCAAGCAGTGTGAAATTCTTGGGGTTCCAGGTGCTTACCCAGGGTTTGTGTTTCCTTCAGAAATTAGGCACAGCAGAGACTGTGGTGTCTTTATAATATATGGCTTTATTTACACACATATACAACTTGCACCTAGATGGAGGGATTGCAGAACATTCACACATCCTGTGAGGATCTGGCTTCGCCCTTAAGGGAAGCAAAAAACTATCCTCTGCGACACTTAGTTTCACCTGTCATCCCCATCTCACATGGAGTTCTTCCCCAAACGACTCCAAGGACCTCCCCCCCCCCCCAGCCTACCTCATTCAAAGTTGAAACCCTAAACGTGGCCTTTGCTTCTTCCCACTAGCACCCCACTCCCCCTTGCTTGGCAATCCTGGGCCATTACTTTGCTTTGTTCCTTCATGACTTACACTCAGACAGGCCTCTCTCTTCTTAGCACAAGCTGAACCCAGGAATTTCCGTGTTTGGCACAGTTGAATCAAACCTTGATTAATTCTAACTTTTATTGATTCTAATAATTATGGGGAGTCTGGCACCCAGGAATTTAGGGGAATCTGCCCCCTCCAAACCTATAACAGTATCTGATGCTTTCGGTTTCATCCATTTTCTTCTAGAGCAAATTTGGAAACATTCATACACAGTGTTGAAACTGTACATTATTCTGTGACAGTGTGTAATACAGACACACCATTAGGTTTTACATAACTGGCATTCATATGTATTTGTTCACTGAGTCCAATGGGATTTACTCCCAGGTAAGTGTGCACGGGATTGGAACCAAAACTATGGCTGACATATTGGGAGAGTCTGGAACCTACTTATGAATGATCATGCATAGGATTGGATTCTGTGTGCATTAATTCCTGGTGCTATTTACATTTACAGTCATACCTCGGGTTGAATGCACTTCAAGTTGAGCCCGTTTGAGTTGCGCTCCACACCAACCCGGAAGTAACAGAGTGCGTTACTTCCAGGTTTCGCTGCTTGCGCATGCGCAGACGCTCAAAATGACATCACGCGCAGAAGCGTCGAAAAGCGGCGTGCACGTGAGCAGACGTGCCATCGCTGGTTACGTTTGCTTCTGGATGCGAACGGGGCTCCGGAATGGATCCCGTTCGTATCCAGTGGTACCACTGTACTCCACGATTATATAAATAAAAGCACCATTGCTTAAAATCATATGTAGTACAAGTTGCAGACCCGTAGGGATAGGCAAACCTGCCCATTTCCATTTCTCTCAGATTCTCATTTTTCTATCTTTAAATTCAGTTCCACAGTTTCCCACACAACAGTTTGCAATTTAAAAAAAAAAAGTCTTCATGAAAATTCACCAGCATTTTAGTGTGAATTTCTCCTAATACACACATTTTTTTTGCAAAGTAATTTAATCTATTATGGTGCATTCTTGTAATTTTCACCAATATATGTATTTTTAGCCATACTTAGCCCTAGTATATGTAATTTTTGTACACATTGCTTGGCTGGAGAACTGTACTCTAAAATTAGGAGAGGTGCAAATCACAAAGGATGGCCACATTTCAGTTTTGTATTTTGTATCGTATTGGAAAGTGCCAAATAGGTAGGTTTGCCTTTAAATGTAAATGGAATTGGATTTCTTTCTCCGTCTCTAGATACCACAGAGGTTCCATGTGGAGGGAAAAGTGGGTTATAAAATGTACTAAAAGAATATGACAAGCATCAGCATGTGTAATGACGAACGTTCTGGAAAACTGCTGGCAAAATATATAAAGCCATTCACATTTATTCTGCATACTTTCTCCTGCCCATGCAGAATTGCTTATGAAGAGGCCTTCACTCTTGCAAATTCTACTGAATGTTTATTGGGCACTGTTTGTATATGAATGCTCTTGAATGGAGGTGGAGCAACAGTTCGGCTTGCCAAACCCCTGTCCCGCTTGATCTCATTGATAATGGAGCCGAGTGAATAATCTGGAAATCATTTATGTCAATAGCCTGTTTCTCTGTCTGTGCAGTATTTGTCATTACACCACAGTTTCCACAGATTTATTCATTTTTTTCCTGTTGTCTTTAAATTTATTGGACTTTCAGGTCATAAATATTTCAGATGTATGTTGTCTGATTTACAGTCTGATCCAAGTCAATGGGGCTACATTGGCCGAAATCCAAGTTCTTTGGCTTAATTGGGCCGCGAATTGAACTGCCCATTTTTATTGGACAGGCTTGTCAATTGGCACTCTCCGGTTTCATGATTGCATGGAAACGTAAGACGTGCAAGTACATTTTGCAGTGTGCGCCTGTCTATGTGTGTGTTTGTGGGGGAAAGAGAGAGAATTTAAACTTTTATGCCTCCAAATAAATTCTTTTGTATTCCTTTCATTGTCTCCTGATCTTCTGAGAGTGAGAATTAGCTGTCAACTTTCACTCGGTATTTAAATCAGTGTGTTTATCTCCGCAGACTTGTTTATTTCCACTGGAGACAAATTGATGTCACAGCTGGTCTTGCTTGTTTGAAAACCCCTTGGTGCTGAGAGCTGCCGAAGCAATTTTACCTGTTTCTAGAGCATGTCAGGAAATGGAATACTTATAGCCTTAGTAATTTCCAAGCAGCTACCGAGTTTGGCTGCTGAAGGAATCACAGGAATTATGCCACATCACAAAGTTGCCCATTCTTGCTGAATCCTTAAGCCTACCTTGCATGTTTTGAAATGGCTGTGTTGTTAGTCACAGAGAAGGGAGACTTGTTGTGTTTTATGCTTGTGTTTCATCCCCTCCTGGGGATGAAACGAATGATGTCTAAAGGCTACTGAAGCCATGTCCACATCAGAGGAAATTTGAGAACCTCATCAGACTCTGCCAGAGCAGGACTAGAGTGGGATGTGTCTTCAGATGTAATGCCGTTCTAACTCATGATGCATTGTAACATCTGAACCAACCTCATCCCCCAACAAATAATGATTTGCCATCAGGCCAGGATTTAAGACGTGGTTGAAATCTCATTTGCGAACCATACTTTGGGCAAAATCATAGCTTGATATTGCATTTGAACTAATCAAACATTATGATCTGTGGGGCAGTTTAAGCCTTCCTATAGCTCTCTTTCTTCCTTCTACCCCACCTCCTAAAATGTATGGACCATGAGGACAGCAAGTAGTTGACTGTAATTCACAGGCTGAAGGAGCAAGCCTTTATAGAATGTAGCCTACCTGTGTCCTAAGGCTACTCGTTCATTGTAAAAGGGAGCCAATAGGCTGCTTCATGGATTGTTGTGGTTGTTTAGTCGTTTAGTCGTGTCTGACTCTTTGTGACCCCATAGATCAGAGCACGCCAGACACTCCTGTCTTCCACTGCCTCCCGCAGTTTGGTCAAACTCATGCTTGGTAGCTTCGAGAACACTGTCCAACCATCTCGTCCTCTGTCGTCCCTTTCTCTTTGTGCTATCCCAACATCAGGGTCTTTTCCAGGGTCTTTGTGCTATCCCAACAGCTTTCCCAACATCAGGGTCTTTTCCAGGGAGTCTTCTCTTCTCATGAGGTGGCCAAAGTATTGGAGCCTCAGCTTCACGATCTGTCCTTCCAGTGAGCACTCAGGGCTGATTTCCTTAAGAATGGAGAGGTTTGATCTTCTTGCAGACCATGGGACTCTCAAGAGTCTCTTCCAGCACCATGGATTAGCTTCATGGATTAGCAAGTCTTCATTCTCCTAGTTGAACCATACACACATTTATGGCACCAGGCAACTATGGGCTGAGTGAGATCCAGCTGTTCAACCCCACTCCCTTGCCTCTGAGGACCTTGGTGGGAGCTTGGCAACAGCCAGCAAAGGAAGACTGGTCTCCATCATGGGCCGAGAGAAATCCAGCTGTCCAGCTCCACCCTTGGAGGACCTCAGTGGGAGCTGCTGCCTGATATGACACTAGGAAAGGACAAGGGCATAAATGGATCCTGTAATTTCTGTTCCTGTGCTAGATTTGAGTGTAGTTTTATTTTGAGAATCTTTTGTAAATAGCTTTCACGGCTAGAAAGCAGAATAACAGTATCCTGTGGTATGATCTTTGCATTTAATACCTACATAGATTTGGTGAGCACTTTTGAAGCTCAGTTGTAACCCCTACAACCTTCTTTATGAACCCCAAATAGACTTGTTTCTAGAGGCTGGTGTTATGCCTAACTCCTCTTGCTCTTACATCTGCTTTGAAGAGAATAAACTTGTCACATTTTCCCTGTCTTAGAGCACAGTCATGTAGTAGACAATGCAGCTGATCGTGACTTTCCCCCCCTCTGCCCTTTCCTCTTTTTCTACCCTGTGCCTCACTGAACTGTTTGGCAAGGAGTTTCCTGTGCACATTTGCTTTGTGGCTGGCTAAACACATGCAACTATCACCGCAAACAAGATGAAGTGTTGTGTTTACTACTGGAATCATCTAAACTGTGTACACACTATATACCTTTAGAGCACACTCAAAGCACGTTCTTTCCCTCTAAGAATTCTGGGTACTGTTAAGAGTTGCTGGGAATTGCTAGTGCAGAGAGCGGAGGCTAGTCTGCTTGTGGGGGCAAACTACCACCAGCGTTTAACCCTCTGCTTGCAGGATTTGCACTGGCTGCAAATCTGCAACCAGGTCAAGTCAGTACTAGCCTATAAATCCCTATACAGCCCAGGACCAGATCACTCTGGTTTGTGGGAGAGTTTCTCTGGCAAGTTCCAAAAATCTCAGAAGCCTGGGACTGCCTCTGTTCTGTGGAATCACATTCCTGTCAAGGTACAACAGGCATCCAGAGGATTGGCAGTTGAAATCAATGGAAAATGCCAAATTGGCAAGTTTAACAAGTAAAATTAGAAATCAAGTTGAGGCAAAATTTAAGGAGAATTGGAAAACGTTTGTAGATTATTTAAAAAAAATTGCAAGTAGCCTTAGAGTAAAAACAGCAGTAAAATTTAAATTTGAAAATATTGTGGAGAAGATAAGTCATAGAATAACCATAATGCACAGCATTATTTGGTAAATTAGGGAAACCATGGAGGTGGGGGTAGTCTAAAGCCAAGTGATTGTAAACTGGAAAATGTTGTACCGTAAATTCTTTTGAAATATATAAATAATATATATATATATTTAATGCAGCAGGCATCCACTCTCTGTACTTTTCAGAAATAACCAATACATTTTTGTTCCAACAGGCTTTCCCAGCTGGATAAATGTGTCTTTACCACAAGTCTCCACTTGTTAGAGTTTTTGTTTTGTTTTAAACGTATTTGTTGCTTTTAACTGTTTTAAATTAACTTATATGTAAATGTAAATTTATATGGTGATGGTGGTTTACAAGGCAATTAATTATTATTATTCCATATTTATTTATACCCTGATGTTTCCCTTGACAGGATTCAAGGCACCTTACAGAGAAAAATCAGGCATTAAAATATAATTAGACATTGACAGAATTAAAAATATATACATGTATAAAATCTATTTAAACCATACCAATAATTACAATAGGAACATCATGGCACCATCCTATTCAATTCCCAAAGACCTATAGAACAAGAAAGACAGTAAAGAGAAAGCCAGTCTAGCTTTTTAAGGAGGGAGTTCCAAAGTCTAGGAGCAGCCACTGAGAAGGTCCCCACATTACGTGCCTGTGAGGCTGGTGGGACTGAGAGAAGGGCCTCCCCCAAGATTCGGATGAGGGAATACAGTCTTTCAGATAGCTTGGACCTAAGCTGCGTAATAAATCAATGATAGCTTTTCTACTTTATTAACAAAGTGGGGGTTGGTTTTTTTAAGTACAAAACTTTTTCAAGGTTTTGGAGAAGGTGTCCTAGCGACATCACTGGTGCTGGCCAATCAGTGCCATGCTTCTGCTGTGAAATTGATGTTTCCTTCTCCCTGCTACCCCAAGGCTTAACCCTGGAGGAGAATAAGTATATTTGAAGCGAATTGTGTTGAGGCTGCCGTATGGCTCTATACATGCTTCATCCTTCTCCCAAAATTTCTAGTTCTGGCTTGCTTCTGAATATGGCATCAGCATTCATACAACTGGCTCCACACGTGGCAGGACAAACATGACACACCTAAAAGCACAGTGACCACATGCAAACAGGGTCATTTGCTCAGGCTCTTGTTTCAACAGAATGTGGTTGGGATTGCATGCATGGATCTTTAATCTTGGATCTTTAAACCTTTCAGACATTCAGACATTCTTAAGTGTTTATGCACTAGTTAAGTAGAATAAATTCTACTGATATATATAGAAAGTTTAATTTTATTTGTCTCAACAATATAGGAGCATTAACTGGACTTATTGTGAGCAGCTAAACGTTAATTTAGGAGAAGAAGAGATCATTAGCTCTACTTCAAGGAGGAACATTACAGTTTAATGAGAATTAATAATTTTGCAGTGCATAGGAGCATATTGCCTCAAGCAAGGCATGTTGCAAGCACAGTATTACAAATAGCTATTTAAAATTAATGCCCCGATACTATCACACATTGCTAAATTTTCTATAATGATTTTATGCTGTTCTTGTAGGTAAAATGTATACTCAGGTCACACTGGATATTAACGAATGCTTTTAAAACATGGGCACTTAGATCTTAAACACACTAATTGAAAATCCCATTGAAATCAATGTGACTTACTTACAGGCAATGTGGCTAGGTCTGAGGTTACTGTCAGTAATCTATAAATTACATGAGAGTCAGGCTATTTGATTTAAGTCTATTTAGTTCCACTGAACGCTTGAATTCCTTAGACCAGTCTTCCACCACCTGTGGTCTTCTATATGATGTTGGACTACATCTCCCCTCATTCCTGGCCATTGGCTATGGTAGCTTGGACTAATGTCAGCTGCGGTTCAAAACATCTAGACGGCACCAGGTTAGATCCTCCATTGTTCCATAATCTTAACTTTGATTCATGCACACACCCAGACAGACCCCTGGAGATGACAGTAAAGGGGCCATGGAGCTGCCCTGGGCATTTCTTATTACTCATCTCCAACTCAAAATTCTCTCAGGATTAGGAGATAGAATATTCCTGATGGCATCTAGGTGATATAAACTGCGGAAACACTCTTGCAGCTTCCAGTGACAGCAGGATACTCCTGGTGGTCTATGCTGGCTCCTCGTTGTCCATGTGGCAGACTTGATCTTATGGGTTCTACAGTGTTCACATGGCTGGCTACTCAAAGAGAATGTGGGATGATCTCCTTCGTTATTTCTTTTTAATTTACTACCTGCCCTTCACCCTGGGTATCTCAACCTCTAATGAAGACCCCACTGACACAAAGTCTGAAGATCTTAAGGGGGTCCTCTGTCTCCAGTGCTACTTTGGAAACCTCCAGCATCTCTGGTGAAGCAGCAAAAGGCCCATCTGCAGCAGAGGACCAGGAGGGACCCTGGCTCACCATGATGATGATGATGATGCACATACCGCTTACTTGCCAAAATGGCTTCTAAGTGGTTTACAAGTAAAAAGTGGATAAAAATATAAAACTGTAGCAGCTCCTTCACCTGTGCAATTGGAGGGAGAAGTTGAACATCCCCTCTGCCCAGGGATAACCAGTGTCAGAAAGTGAAGGCACAGGCAGTCCATTGTTGATGGAAGGCACACTTCAAGACCCAAAAGAACCAGGATCCTCGTGGCGGACAAGATGCAAGTGGGAAGGCTGAAAACTGGTGGTGAGCGCAACAGTATTCTGCCCACCTGCGATTTCTAGCAACACTTATTCAAAGATGTATTGACTTCTCCAGAGATCCATGCAAAGTGCAGCTCTATTGCATTTCTAGTCCCAGTCCTGTTCCAAAGGCAATATTCAGAGGCCAGCCATGATCAGATGCCATGTAGTCTTGCTGTGAGGTTCCTGAATGGAGAAGAGGGCACCCCACTTCAGTCCATGTGCAGAAGCCAACTAGAGACAGGCGGGTGGATCTCATTTCACCTCTGGCAATGGGGCAGTGTCCTTCACCACAACCAAGAGCAGCAGGCTAGCTCAGGGCAGCACAGAGCAGGCCAGCTAACACACACACACACACACACACACACACACTTCTGTCCTCTAGCATAGGGGTGGGCAAGCTCTCACCCTCCAGATGTTGCTGAACTGCAACATCCCTCCTGACCATTGGCTGTGCTGGCTGGGGCTGATGGGAGTCAGGGCCCAACGACATCTGGAGGGCCACCTGCTTTAGCACCTTGATGCCGCTCCCCCAGGGCATCTACCGCCTGAGGCAGCTGCCTAACTGTGCATCATGGTAGGGCTGGTCCTAAGAGCCGCGGTGCTGTTGGCCCCACTTCCTTTAATCTTTTAAGGTTGGGTTATTTGTGCTGTGGTGCATGCAACAACCCAGTCTGCAAAGAGGGCAGTTTGCAGGGGACTCAAAGTGATGTTGAGTCCAACGGCAAAGACTTGTCAATTTCAAACTGGGAGCAATTCCTGCTGAAGTCTTGGTGGAAAAGCTGACTTGAATCCCATCCTTCTGGCCCCCTCCTGCCTCTCCTGTCACCCTCTCCCTTTGGGGCACTGCTATATACTTGGGCACAGAACCATGATACAAATTTGCATATATATGCCAATTTACAAATGCCTCTGGGCAAACGGAGGTGGTGGGTGGGTGGAGCCTCCCAAACACCATGCTTAGCAATGTGCCCAGATGCCCTGCAAGCAGAAATTATTATTATTATTATTATTATTATTATTATTATTATTATTATTATTTTAAAGAGAGAACATGGGGGGCTTTCACAAAAGATCTGGGGCTGCAGCTTTCTCCCTCTTGCTGAGAAAGAGAGAAAAACAGACAAGTGGTTTCCTCGCCCTTTTCCTGGAGCTTAATTAGCTCCTCTGCGTGAGTCCCCATTGTGCAAGCTGAATGCTGCGGCAGGCAGGAGGAAGGGAAGGGAAGGGAAGGGTGCCGCATCATCAGTGAGGTCAGACCTGCTGTCCAGTATAGTGGCCTGAGAGTTGCACAGACACATGTCAGGCAGCACTCAGAACTGCAAAGGCTCTAGTTGCAGGTACATGTACATTTAAAGCACATAACTCCCCGCCCCCCTGAATACTGGGAACTATAGTTTACCCTCACAGAACTACAATTCCCAGCAACCTTAATAAGCTACAGTTCCCAGGATTTTTGGGAGAAAGTCATGCTTTTTTGGGATGTATGATACGGATCTGCCCTCTTCTGGGAAAATGCATTTTCTCTCTCTTACTCTAGCTTATAAGGCAGAGAAAATGGACCTTTTTTCTGTCAAGTGATGTATTTTATCAGGCGTCTAATGAGTGCTGCCTGCTTGCAGTGGGTGTGGCCAGAGTTGAATGAAGCCAAAGCCAGAGCTGCAAGTTGGCTCCCACTTCTCTCTCTCTTGGTCTTGGTCTTTCTCTACCACCTGTCTTCTCTCTCTCTTTTACCCCCCCCCCCCAATTTCTCCCCTACTTGCCAACTGCATGAAAGTAGGCCCAGGTGCACTGTAATATACTCTCCATTACAACTGTACATGCAGATAAACTTAGAATGTGCTGCTATCATAAGACAATACTTGGTATGAAAAGTTGGTCTACCGTACTAAGTGAGCCTTAGCGGCCTGTGCTACTGGACTTGCGGTATGTCAGTAAACGGATGGGGACAGAGAAGGAGTGTGGTGGGTATTGAAAGGGGAAGGAGCAAAGAAACTAATGCATGCTGGTCACAGAGGACATGTCCTTCATGTGTACAGGTGGCAATGATTTAACACCTGCTCGTGCTGTCTGCAGAGTGTTCATGTATGGACGCTTGCAAAGCAATGTCTACAAGAAGTGCTTTTTGAAAACCCCAAACCACAGCGCTTCAAAGGCTGAAGTGTGTACACAGCAACATTCTCTTCTGTGCCGGGATCTAATGCCACATACAGACTGTTTAGCATAATTGGTTAATCCAGGACTGTCCTTCAACCTTCCCCCTTTCTGTCCTCATGGTACCGTGAATAAAGAAAAAAGGGTCAAGCCAGAGTTATATGCTGTTTTCCCCTTTGGGTTAAACCTGGTCCATAACTTTGGTTTAACGTTGGTTCAGGATTTAATTAGAGCACACCAGGCACCAGCAGTTGTGCCCTAAATCATCTTATCACCATCTAGCTACTTAATCTTATAAAATGATTAGCATCTTATTACAGTTCTTTATTAAATATTGATGCCAAAGGTTTTCCATTCAGCATTTGCAAATCCTTTTAGTCAATTAACAGTGGAACAAAAAGCATTCCATTACGTGCAAGAGCTACTGTAATTATGTTTATTTTGTACATTAGTACAGTGTGTTTAAAATATGTATGTTTGTGTTTGTGTGCAAATGAATATACATATGTAACTAAATGGGTACCATGAGCAAGACCCAATTTTCTTCACTTACAGATATATTCACTTACTATATATATATATTTCCTTATTGTCTTTCTTACGTATTTCTAAGGCACTTTGCTGGGAAAGGTTTTGAATAGCTCCTACATTTTCATCTCTGCACTAATCCCAGTATAACAAGAAAAATACAGAAATGATTAAAAGTCAATAGCAGAATAATTGCTGGTTGGATATGGTTCATGTTGTTCACAAGACAATTTTTGGCCCAGTTGTTATTGTTGTTTTATCTGCACCCCTATGTGTGTGCGTGTACACCTACACCCACCCACCCTTTCCAACTGAGGACAAAACTTCTTGTATCCAATAGGGTGAGCTATTCCATGAAACCTTACGCCACAATAGATCTTGTTAGTCCTCAGGACATAACAAAACTGTTTTTTGTGTTTGCTGTAATGGGTGAATGTAATGGATTTTTGTCGTGACCACCACTGGAAAGCTTTCTATAGATGTGTTTATACATGCACGGACAGAATTATTTCCCTCTTCCATTGATGGAAATAACTGTGCTAATCTAAGCAGCTAATTAGCAGCGGTAATTAATTCCTCTTAGTAATGGAAATGCATTCTGTGTGTCTTTATATGGCATGTATGTTTCTTAGTGATCCCAGCGGCTGCCAGCTCCAGATTTTGGGGGGCCCCTTGTGTCAGATGCCTTCAATGGGAGCCTCCCTCCACTCTCCGTCCGCCATCATCTTATCTCTCTCCCTCTTTCTGGGCCCAATTCCCACTGCTATCTAGGGGGAAAGGGCAAGTGAGTGCCCTTTGCCTGGTTCCCATCATTCATTGTGCTATCCCTTAAGGACAGAGGGAGAGAGCTGCTAAGCAAGCAGTAATGGCAAGTGGAGCAGCAACAAGGCTCTCATGATCAGGCAGTGGGGAGTCCTGCTCAGTAGCAGGTGCCAGCAAAGCTAACTGCTGATACTGGCCTTGAATGCAACAGCCCCTGTGCCCAGACACCATGGCTGTTTACTGGGTTCCATACTTTTTCTCTGAGTCCACTTAAGGTTGATGCCGGGTGTGTGTGTGTGTGTGTGTGTGTGTGTGTATGTGTATAGATAAGATTTTTATTAACTTTTCTGTTTTACAATTTGAAATACTCTTTTTACGTCCTTAAGATATCAATGACTTCCCTTCTTCTCTTTCCATGGTTCATTTTACATATCACAAATCCCTGCATATTTTACAAAAACCTCTACCATTCAGTATTCCATTATTACATCCATCAAAACATATTCACACTGTTGAATTTATCTTAATGCTGCCAGCGTTTCCAGCTGTACACAGTTATTTCCCATATATTCAATAACCATTTCCCAATCTTCTCCAAATGTTCTTCTTGTTCTCTTATTCTCCAAGTTAAGTCTGTAAAGCTGCTCATATTCTGTCAACTTAAGTTGCCGTTCTTCTTTGGTTGGGACCTCGCTCGTTTTCCAATTTGGGGCTAACAAAACACGGGCCGCAGTAGTGGCATACATAAACAACCTTTTTTGACGCCTGGGAATTTCAGTCTGAATTATCCCCAACAAAAAGGACTCTGGTTTTTTTGGGGGGAAGGCACAAAACAAGCCTGCAAGTAATAGATGAAACAGTGTTCAATGGGCTATTTTACTCCTTTTTAAATTTCCCCCCACTGGAAAAGTTTGACAACCACAACACGTCATTCATTGATTTGTTCAATGATTTAAAATGTCTTGATAGACTAAAAAAGAATTGCTCCTTGTATGTGAGAGAGGAGGCAATGATTGAGGTGATCCTTGTTGTGTGACACATGCATGAATAAATATGTATAGGACTGCATAACTAAAACACATATATGTATTTAAAATAAATAAATTCAGGCCACCTTAAAGGACAAATCCTTGCAAGGCCGCTTAAGAGTTAAAATATGATCACCATTTCAAAATACCTAGTACATAATAAAAACAAGCAATGATTTTAAAATCACCCCTCCCGCCCAACCTACACAAATCTAACAGAATATACAATTCAGAACCACCAGCAGTGTCATAAAACAACCCTAACAAACCACTCCAGGAAAAGCCAAGGAAAACAAATAGGTTTTTAAGGCCCTCATAAAATGAAAGAGTGATACTCAGCTAAGATTTCGTTAATCTGGTGACAACCTTAGAATCTGGAGATTGGCCCGGCACACAAATCTACTGGGCTATGCATCTGTAAGGTACAGACATTTGTTATTCTGACTCTTCTGTCATTCCTTTTACATGAAAATAGTATTATTCAGAACCGAGGAAGACTCTCAACCCTCCAAATTTCATTTTGTGGCTGTCATTGGGGGACTTTCCAAAAAAACAAACTATTCATTGGAACAATGAAGATGCCCCTATCAAAGGTTTAGGTATACAGTGGTACCTCGGGTTACATACGTTTCAGGTTACATATGCTTCAGGTTACAGACTCCGCTAACCCAGAAATAGTGCTTCAGGTTAAGAACTTTGCTTCAGGATAAGAACAGAAATCGGGCTCTGGTGGCGCGGCGGCAGCAGGAGGCCCCATTAGCTAAAGTGGTGCTTCAGGTTAAGAACAGTTTCAGGTTAAGAACGGACCACCGGAATTAATTAAGTACTTAACCCAAGGTACCACTGTAGTTTCTTTGAGATAGCCCTTGGTAGACTTCAGCATCCCATTTCATTGGAAGTGGAACTGAGGCGATGACAAAACACATTTATTTCTCTGGTTACCATGATACAGAATTTCTGTGGCAGAGTTGGAAATGGAACTTGGGGCCTCTGAATCCCAGGACGGTGCTTAAGGAATGAGATGATCACCCTCTGCAGAGCACCCCCCCTCCCTTCCCACCATATCTGGAAAGACAGGCCCAGCTGTTAGTTCTTTTTATCCCTGGCGCCTGCTTTGCATCTCCAAGGCTTTCCTCAAAAGGAAGTTAAACACGTTTTTGTTAACATGAAAGCTGAGAATCCGCTTTATATTTCTAATCAGGGATCCAACAGGTTGCAAGGGCCACCAAGGCCAGCTTCTAATCTAAACTTCGCAGCTGCCTCCTCCGTTCCATAAAAAGATGACCCTCAACTCTTGATCCTAACTTTGGAGGTGGGCGTTTGTGAGGGTGCATGGATAGAGAGCTCAGCTTTGCAGCTGAAGGCTATCACAGCAGAAAAGGAAAGCATAATCATAAACACGCTCACATGCATATACGGACTTGGATGCAACTTGCGGCATTTACAGGTGCGGTTGCAAGCCCTTGGATCATGAATGCCGTTTCTCTTAAACTCATAGAGGAAGCTGATGACAAAAAAAAAAATCATTTAAAAAATTGTCCAGAAGCACCTTATGGACCAACTAAGTTTCTTCTGGGTATAAGCTTTCATGTGCATGCACACTTCAGATACCCATCTGAAGAAGTGTGCATGCACACAAAAGCTTATACCAGAACAAACTGAGTTGGTCCATAAGGTGCTACTGGACAATTTTTTAATTTTTTCAATTTTTATTTCCACTGCGTCAGACCAACATAGCTACCTACCTGAATCTAAAAAAAAATCATGTGCAGTGATTAGTTCAGCTGAATCCCAAGAAAGCATACACAGCACTGCAATCTTAGTGAGCAATGACCAGCTCTCATGGAATAAAAGAAAGCACTTTATCTAATTTTTTTAAAAAACCTCTGTATTTTCAAATTGCTATGGCTGTGGGAGGACAACATATATTTAGTTGTCCGTCATCCGCTGTTACAGAGGCCCAGCTGGCTTTCACTAGAAGCTGGGCATTTTGTACCATTGGTCCAATGCTGTTCAACACTCTTTCAGCAGAGATGGAGCAGACAGTTGTTTTCTCCAAGGCCTTTGACGCTGTTTAATTTAAATTTTTGCTTAGCTAGTCACCACAATGATTTGTAAACTCCCCCCCCCCTCAAAAAAACAGGTGTTTTGTCTTTTTAACATTGTACAGTGGTGCCTCGCAAGACGAAATTAATTCGTTCCACGAGTTTTTTCGTTGTGCGAGTTTTTCCGTCTTGCGAAGCACCACTGCATTTAAACACTAACAACAGCAGGGAGGGGCGGGGAGAATCAGGACAGCTGCCGCAGCCGGTAACTCGGACTCACCCGCGCCTTGTGGCCACTGCACGACGCGGCTGCTGGAGGGCGGCGGGGCTCAGGAGCGCGACTCTGGCTGCAACGCTGGCTGCTGGCGGCAACGGCTCTCTGAGAGGAGCGCGCAAGGGCAGTGGGCAGCGGCGTGAGGCAGCCGGAAGGTCGGCCATCAGCCGGAAGGTGGGAGGGAGCCGGAGGAGTCGTCAGCCGGAAGGTGGGAGGGAGCTGGAGGAGCGGGGAAGCGAGTGTGCGTGCGTGCAGTGACTGTCGCCATGACAGGAGAGGCAGGGCCGTTTCGTCTAGTGAAGCAAGCCCTTAGGAAAATCCGTCTTGCGAAGCACCTCAGAAAACGAAAAACCCTTTCATCTAGCGAGTTTTTCGTCTTCCGAGGCATTCGTCTTGCGGGGTACCACTGTATTCTGTCCTGATACTTTATGATATGGCGGTATAGAAATACTCTTATAAATAAACAAATACATGGTGATTATGCCCGGGTCTGATCAAATCTTGCTTTGCGCCAATCCCACTACTGTTCAAATGGCATCTCAACAGCAACAAACACCCATGTTGGTGATGTGTGTGTGAATAAGACAATGTAGGTTTGGCTAGAGGTGAGCTGGTTTACCCAAGTGTGGAATGGCCCTCTCTGATCTCCTGCACAACCATTTCCTTTGTTCTCTGTTGCATTGTTCGCTCCACTGTTGAGAACTTCAAATGCTTCCTAGGTTTATATATATATATTCCAATATATGCCTTTGGTGTTAAGTCTAACGAAATCTCTCTCTGTCTGAGGTGAAATACACAGGGCTTGCCAAAAGCCATCCAACATCACTGAAGACGGAAAACATATATAAACATTTCAGTTTCACCTTTTTCTTTTCCTATGAGAATTTATAATAGGAACAATGAACTTGACCTGGTGCATTTCCTGTGGGTATAATGTGACCCGCAAGGGTTAATGGCCTGTGGGTTTGCCTTGGGCTATCATCTCCCCCAGCCACTGATTAATCCTGAGCCCCCATCATTATCCCTTAAATGGAGCCTTTGAATTGAAAATTATTTTGGAATGGAATTTGCTGCTACACTGAGCTTCATTCATCACACTGAACTTGCCTCCTCCCTCAGAGTTAGATGCATTTGCTTGGCTGAGGGTAACTGGTTGGACGGCCTCTGCTAATTATCTTAAAGAGTAAATAAAAGGAGAGATTAAAGGGCTGGAAAAGTGGAGTGCAACATCTCTTACTTGTCTGCATTAGAGTTTCACTGGTAGCCTTCAGTATATATATACTGTGGGCTATATTCTTCCTAGTACAAATGCAACACTTCCAGTCTGCTGCTATGGGGAGGGGGGTTTGAGATTAAACAGCTCGCCAGCAAATTCAGGTTGCACAATTAAAGTGGATTTGGCACTCTTTGGTAACAAACTTGATTCATTAAAAAAGTCCAGCCTTCAGCAGTAAGGAAAGTGATGGGGAAATGCACTGGAAAGTGTGGGATAACAGTTGCTTGACATTGTATAATCTTCCCACAAATAACCCAGAACGGATGCTAAATAAACACTCGATGTCACATAACCTCCTTACAAATTTAGTGCAAGCAAGCCAAGATGAATGCGTAATGAACAGGTCTGGAAGCCCTCAAAAAGTCTTGTGGCACCTTGAAAACTAGCAAATCTTAGTGTGGCAAAAGCTTTTGTAGATCAGAGTCCGCTTCGTCCACTGTATGGCTTGTGATGCTCAATTGTCAGGAGGGTAGGGGCACAAAATGAATATGGAAAAGTTGGAATAAAATGGCAATGGAATGCTAAAGGATAATCTGTGGGTGATTCCAGAATGAATTCTCCTAGTACTAAATCACTGCTTTTCTAATATAAGCTACAATTGGGATTTCAATGGTCAGCAGTTTTTTTGTGCATTTGCTATTTTCTGTTTGTACCGATGGAACTGATCATAGCTGTGTGGGCACAAAGGGCAGTTCCTTCTCTCCCTACTGCTGTACCTCCCCTCTTCCTTCCCTCACGCTCTCCCTAGCTTTCAGAGAAGGGGTCCATAGATGTCTGATACCTGGGAATTTGAAGAAAAAGGCAGCAGTCCTTAAGAGACCCAAAATAAGCCCTGAAGGTAAAGAGGAGTAATGTATGAATGAAAACAGGGTTCTTGAAGAGGATGGATAAGAAAAAAATATATCCCTGAATCACGTGGCAAAATAATGCAGAAGATGATTCTGAATATACCATTTTAACAAAGACACACAGTTAACACCAGCCGTACTCTGAGAGGAACCCCTTTATTATGTGAATCTCACTGTGTGCTTCTCCTTATCATGGAGCTTCCAGACCACCGGAGGTCTAAGTGAGCAGGAGTCTTGTTTGTTCCAGCCTCTGAATAGTTTTCTTCCCAAGACTGCTGGGATAATAGAAGCCTGTGGAGCAGAGGTAGGAAGCTCTTTTTAGTCTAACTACACCACTAGTTTTAAAGTGGCTGGTGGGAAGGGAACCAAGCACGTATATTCTTCTTTCTCCCCTTCCCTGCCTTTCACCATCTCAAAGACAGTTTGCACGTTAATTTAATTGCAGAGCACCCATAAGCAGAACACTTTGAGTTTCCAACACTGAGCTCCGTGGGACTGGAACTGCCATTTCTCATCCCAACTGGGTTTCAAGGAAGCCATTGTGGTATCTTGTATCCTTTCCAATGACATAATCAAAGAGGTTCAGACACTACCTATTATATATACGGGGGAAATTGTGGCTCGCAGTATAGGACGGATGTTCTGCCATCGTGACCGGTGCTTTCCCCATGAAGCTGCCTGCCAGCATTGGTATGGATGCTAAGGCTGCGTACATACAACATTTTCTTCTAGAATTATCAATTCCAGCTTCAGTATCTCAGTGGTTGCCATTAGTGGGGCTGCTGTCTTGTAGGATGACTATGCATGGCAACTGGCCATAGCCTATTTAAACAATGCAAATGATAATTGAGGCTGAAACATTTAGACAGCAATCCTACATATGCTATGCACAACACTCTTTGGAAATAAGTTCATTTGAACTCAAGGGGGTTTGTGGCTGAGTAGACATGCATAGTAAAGGTAAAGGGACCCCTGATCGTTAGGTCCAGTCGCGGATGACTCTGGGGTTGCGGCGCTCATCTCGCTTTATTGGCCGAGAGAGCCGGCGTACAGCTTCCAGGTAATGTGGCCAGCATGACTAAGCCACTTAGCCATCATTATTGGGTTGGAGTAAGCCATTGTGACCCTTTAGACCTATCTAAAAGGTGCTTGTTTATTGGACAGCACCTTCTTTTGTAAGTTTTGAAATTACTTTGAATATACTGTGTAGGTATTTGCAGGGCTTTTTCCCCAGCTGGAACTCACTGGAACTCAGTTGGTTACCATTGTCATTATAAGAGAACATGGTGAGTTCCAGCATCTTTTTCCCCTAGAAAAATAGTACTTTGTTTGCAAACAAACAAAATATCCTTGATGTCATGAACTGGCAGTACAACGGGGAGGTGGAAGAAGATCCTGGGTGTGGGTGTGACTGGGGATGGAGAAGGAGAGGCTGGTGTAGAAAGTACACACCGGACACCCACTGTTCGTTATTTGAATCTGTCTCTTATGTAAATCCTGTGTAGTATGAGTAAGAAAGATGTTATACAGCCCAAACATTGATTGTGAATCAAGTCCCTCTGCTGTAGTGTCCCTGGGAATATATTTACCAAGCCAGTGGTGGCATCTCCTTATGTGATGGGTTAACTGGGATTATTTTCCCGGCACTTGCCTAGAGCAAAGAAAAATATATTCAAGTTGAATATCCCTTCTTCCTATGGTTTGATGGGGCCAGAGCGTCCTGGGGCAAAGGTACAGCTTCCACCTGTGTTTTAATCTTGGCACATCTGAGTTTACAGATTAAACCCTGGAGGGTGCCCAGCTGGCTGACATGGACAAAGGGGCCACCCACAACTCCTTAACTTTATTTGGAGTGCAGCAAGCCTAGCATTGCGCTGTGTACAGCCTTTTGTGTTTTGGCAAGGAAGCTGGATTGGGGGAGGGTGAAGGCGAGGGGAACCAGGAAGACGAAAAGGAAGCAGGGCGATCGAAAAGATGCTTTCACTTTGCAGACGGTTCTCCGTGATTACAAAACTAGTACTTAAAACCATTTGTACGGCGTTTTGACAAAGAGAGAGGGAGAGATTTATATTGTTTATTGGGGTCTTTGATAGAAACTGGAACTGAGGTTGTTATAAGAACTCTGGAAATAGTAAGCAATTAAAACGAGACAGCTGTTACTCAAGTCTTTTCCAGTCTCCCAGGAACCCAGCTCATATTGCAGCCTGAGTGCATGCTGCTTTTCATTGGCTCCAGGCCACTGTTTATGTCACAGCCAAACGGGCCTCAATTTTAGTTTGGCCTGAAGGAGAGTAAGGGGGAAAAAATTCTGATACTTGGACAGTATTTTAGAAGCGCTGAGCCACAGTGCTTCAGATGTAAAAGGCACCCCTCCCAGAAGTGGTTCAGTTTTGAAGAGGACACTCCTCTGTTTGCAAGTCTGCCTGGTCCAAGTCCAATTGAAAGATAAAAGTTCCCTAAGCAGGAGGAGGAGCAGCAGCCCTGAAGTTGCTATCAACAGTTAGGACTTGGGCAGCAGACTGAGGCCACAGTTGCACCCAGGGCTGGCCCAAGACATTTTGGCACCTCAGGCAAACCACAAGATGGAGCTTCCCCTGCCAGGGAAGAAGGGGTGAATGAAGATCTACATTGGGAACAAAGGAATAAATACCTACATTGGGGAAAAGGGGGAGGGGAATCAAATCAAACCTTACCCAAGAGTTGAAGTGGGAATCAAAGGCTGTTGCAGGGTGTGAGTGGGTGGGTGTGCTGGGAATGACACCAGGTGGGTGCAGAGTCCAAGAGACCCCAGAGATTACCAGGTCCTCCTTAGGAGTAGGAGGAAACCAGCAGCACTTTCTATATGCCGAGAGGCCACTGCAGAAGCGGCATGGGGGAGCTGCCAAGGAGGCAGCAAGTCTGGCCTCTGAGGGATGTGCTGTGGCCATCATTGCTACTGTGGTCATGGAGATGGCAGAAGGCGATGCATTCTGTGGCGGCTGGAATTGGTGCCCCCCTGGGGCAAGCTTGCATTGCCTCATGGGTGTGCCAAGCATGTTCACAGAAGAACCATGTTCACAGAAGAAGACCTTGCTAGATCAGGCCAATGGCCTATCTTGACCACAGTAGTCACCCAGATGCCTGTGGGAAACCTGCAAGCAGGACTTGAGCATGAGAGCACTCACTCTACCTGTGGTTTCCAGCAACTACATAGCTGCCTCTGACCATGAAGCTAGTAGCCTTTGTTAGCCTCATCCTCCATGAATTTGTCTAATCCTCTTTTAAAGCCATTCAAGCTGATGGCCAACGCTGCCTCGTGTGAGAGCAAGTTCCATAGTTTACTATGCACTGTGTGAAGAAGTACTTTCATTGATCTCTACTGAAGTCAAAGTCATGCTGAGGGCAGCGCATAGCTCACAAATGTTTGCCTCTGCCTTCTAAGGCACAGGGATCCCTGTGGGACTGCAGTCATCAACATACCGTATTTTTCACCCTATAAGGCGCACTGGCCCATAGGGCGCACCTCGTTTTTTGGGGGGGAAATTTTAAAAAAATTATTCCCCCCCCCCAGTCGCGGGGCTGGGGCGGGGGGAGCCTGAGCTTCCCCCGACCCCAGCCCCCAGAACAGGCTGCTGCCTGCAAGCCTTGCGAGCCCACGGGAACTCCCGCACCGACCCCTCTCTCTCTCCAGGCTTCAGCGAAAGCCTGCATTCGCCCCATAGGATGCACACACATTTCCCCTTCATTTTTGGAGGGGAAAAAGTGAGTCCTATAGGGCGAAAAATATGGTGCTTGGTCAATTTACTTGGGTAGTTTTTAGATGAAGCGATGGACAATTTTGACACTTGGGTCATGTCCCCGGAACGAGTTATATAACCAACTGTGAGAAGAAACTTTGCACAGTTGAAGATCTCGCCCTTAGCAAAAAAAGGTAGATGGACTTCAGCTGAAACTGATATTTATTTCGTAAAAGGAAGGAAGGGAAATCTGCGAGTACTGCTGCCCACAAAACATGGCTGATGTTTGTGCAATACTCAGATTCCAATCAGGCCCAAAGTGTGGTGGTGATTTCATTTTATGGAAGAACAAAAATTAATCTAAGATCACTTTGTCGTGAAGGGTAATTTCAAAGCTTTTGTATAAAACAGCACAGGACAAAGTAAGGGAGGGAAACAGACTGAAAAAACCCCTTAAGGGAGGAAGGGAGGATGAGTGTCTCTGTGCTAATGCATTTGATGAGCATTATCAGGAAACAGCATGTAGCTCGAGTCCCATGAAAAGTAAAATAGCACCAAAAAAGGGGGGAGGGACTAAGTGAAAAGTGTTGAGCACATTACAGATACCATTACCATTCTGAGTGACGAAAAGTTCCTCAGAGACCAAGTTCTCTCAATGTGGTAATTTCCACAAATCTTCTTTCCAGCCTTTTTGCATTTGGAATATGGTCAAACCACAGTTGTTTCATTCTTCAGATCTGTTGGTCGGCAACTGCATTGGCTGGAGGACTAGGTTGCTAAGCCTAGAGCAGCAATCTTAGGTTACAGGTGGGATTGATGAAATCAAATTTGGTTGATTGGATCACTGCCCATGGCCAGGATGGAGATGCTCCAGCCTCTCAGATGTTGCTGAACTACAACTTCCATTACTACAGAAAGCTTCTCAGCCCTGCCCTATGGTATTGATCTTTTCAAATAAACAATTACTCTAAAATGATCCATAGCTCACCCGTAAATGCAAGCCATCCAGCAGTCAGGTGGGTGCTCCCTTGCAGCCTTCAGCATCCAGGGTCCCTTACAAATGTTTTGGACTTCAACTCCCAGCATGCTCTGCTCAGTGGGGCTAATGGCAGCTGCAGTCCAGAAACATCTGGAGGGTAGCAGGTTAGTGGATGACAACTTTCTTTCAAAACAATGCACCAAACATTCTGCTTTCAAGTTCCAAAATGGAGACTGTTTGTCTTAACTGAAAACAGCTATCTTCTTGGAATTAAAACAAGTAATTAGAGGGCTGTTTTGAAATACTACTGTCTTTCTAAAAGAACAACAGCAGCAGCTGTAACTACTAGGACTGCCCATCACTATGTTTCACTGTGAAAGCCAGAAAAAAATGCCATCAAAAGGAGATGCGGCAAACTCCAAAGTAGGTTTGCTTTTTTGCCTCTCCGAATAACAGAAGTTTTTACTAACCACTTAAAGAAACACTGAACAGGAAATATAAAAATAGTTATGCGAGAAGCTCTTTCCCTCTGAAAATATTATTTTAGCATACCTTGTGTATAGTGTAATAATTCCAAACGAAACATTGTTAAAAGTGCAAAAATAAGCAGGCTTGAAACATGCTATGGAGCATTTCAGGATGATTAATAGCTCAGGACTGAAAAAGTGAGTGACAAGACAGAGAGAGAATGAGAGTGAAGGATGGCTTAAGGCAGCTGGGAGAGTGCGGGAGAATTTACAGCTGACTAGGGATGGACGAATCTGTCGGGTTTGGTTCTCCCAGTTCCTGATTCCACCCCCGGTCTTAAATTCAGTTCTCCATTCTGCAGCAATTAGAGATAATAAAAAAAAGATCCTCATGGAAATTCACCAGCATTTTGCTGTGAATTTCTCCTAGCTGACACATTTTTGCATGTTGTTTTGAAAATATATACATTTTAAAAGCAAGTTACTCTAATAATTTTAGGGTGTGTGTGTGTGTTAAATTTTTATATCTCCCTTCATCCAAAGATCATAGAGTGAGTTACAATATATACAACATATTTTATATATGCATATATGTTTGATTGTGTGTATAATTTTCACTAATATAGGAATACTTTAATATATGCATATTTGTACACCTTACTTGGCTGAAGTGACTGCATTGCAAAATTAAGATAAATGTTAATTTTGAATGTTATCTGTCTTTCTGTTGCATATCGCTTCAGAAAGCGTTAAATTAGGGTGGTTTGCCTTTAAATGTGAACTGAATTTAATTTCTCCACCATCCCTACACCTGACCAATCTGATTTATATGTTTGGAATTTTATTATTTGTTTCAAACATATTCTATTGTGCAGTGCTGCCCTTGATTCAGAATTGCTTCAGCTTTCACATATGATCATGGTTTCAGTGCAGTCAATGCTATTGATTAGTAGATAAGGTGGTAGATAAGATTTGAGGGCTATTTCATACATTATGCAGGATAAACCTGGATTTACCTCCTAGTGTACACTCAGCGGGGAACTGTGGCTAATTCTGGTCCCCCAGTGGGTTTGCTTATTTGATGCAAGTGTGTGAAAACATTAATCTTTGTCACATTCACACCTTACACTTTTAGGTGAAAACATATTGGGAGTACAGCTCGAAATAAAAAACAACAAGGAAGGCATGATATAAAACTGCAAAATAAACACTGTTTAATGCAAACGTGTGTAATGAAATCAAAATAGTTTTTTAAAAAATTAAATAAAAAGTCACATCAGGAAGCTGCCGTTTTAAGGGGTTTTTTGTCTCTTTTTGTTTCCTCAGGATGCTCCCTCCCCCAGCAAATTTACAGGTGTGTTTTCATCCCTGTAAATTTACCCTTGCGTAGTTGGTGTTGGCATTCTAAATACTAAATGCACACTAGGAGAGCAAAGAGTTTTAGGATGCCAGCGCCCTCATTCCTTTGCTCCAGTCCTCTGAGGCTGATTTTAATTTAAAAACAAATACAACAGAGACACACACTTGTATGTAATGTGTAGTTTGGCCACAAGATTGGGCTTTTGTTAGTTTTGGAGGAACGCCATAGTTGAGAGGCACAGCTACCAAAAACATTGCTGTATGTATCCTTGCAGTCCTGATGGCATGTGAACAAGAAGGTGTTGTAAGACAATTGTAGGACTAAATTCTGTATTATTGTAAGCACGTAGCTCAGAGGCCTGTTGAAAAAGAAATGTTTTTGCCTGGTGCATAAAGGCATGTCATGATGGCACCAGGTGAGCCTTCCTGGAGAGAGCCCTGGAGTGCAGCAGCATCTGGAGGTCCACATCCATCCCCTAGGGACATCAAGTTATGAGATGTGGATACAATGGTGTCTCCCCTATCCCCTCCATTTTCCTGATTACAGATCCCTTTTCATATACTGTATATGTATTTGCCCACCAGTTGATGTTTTATCTGAACAGTGTTTACAAGGTGTTGATTAATAACTTGGTCCTCATAAACAGGAAAGACAGAACCCTTAAAATAAATCCCCTGCTTTGCTTTTTAGAGAAAACCAACAAAATAAGAGAACTAAATAATCAGTGCCATTAGTTGTTTTGATCAGATTGGAATCTTAAATGCCGAAACAGTAAGAATCTCTGTATAGCACAGTGTAGCAGAATATTGACAGTGTAACTACCGTATTTTTTGCTCTATAAGACTCACTTTTCCCCTCCTAAAAAGTAAGGGGAAATGTGTGTGCGTCTTAAGGAGCGAATGCAGGCTGCACAGCTATCCCAGAAGCCAGAACAGCAAGAGGGATTGCTGCTTTCACTGCGCAGCGATCCCTCTTGCTGTTCTGGCTTCTGAGATTCAGATTTTTTTTTTCTTGTTTTCCTCCTCCAAAAACTAGGTGCGTCTTGTGGTCTGGTGCGTCTTATAGAGTGAAAAATACGGTATTTCCATAGCTTTCTACAGCATTACTGTCCAGGTAATTATTTTGAAATGTTAGGTTCTAACAATTTATTATGAGGCCTACATTATGTGATGTTTTATAATAATGTTTTGAACAGGGAGACCCGAAAGACAAATAATTTTTTTAGTAGTTCACTCAGATTTGGATGTTTTCATTACCTCACAAATGGGTAACCTAATTTGTATCAAAAAGGCCCATCGTAGTGATATCCTGGCTGAATTATTTTATCCAATGCCTGACGCTTTGCTATTGATCCTTCTGTTGTGCCATATGCTACTCATGGTACAACTTGCGTTAGCGACAAAACGTGCTTTGTGACAAGTACAACATTAACAATATGTGGTGATATCATGCATGGCATGGCTTTTGCCTGGCTTTGGCTCATGGGGAGAGAAAGGGCTTTTGCAGTGCAAAGCTGCCAGGAATGATTGCCAGTGCAAGAGTTTTCCAGAACTGCTTCCATAACTGTTCCTTGACTGTAATTAGAGCAAAATGTACAATTAGTGCTGCAGTTACAATCTTTGTTTACTGCCTAAAAAGCAAAGCAAAACTCTCCTGTTAACAGAGTTTCCTTTGTAGTGGCATGAAGCTAAGGTTTGTTGCACAAAACCAGCACAAAAAAACCATTGGCACAGGTTTGGGGAGATAGGACAATCCTACGTTATGAATGTTATTATAAGTTGTTTCAGTGGGATTCCTTGACCACAATTGTCCATGCGTTGGTAATTTCACACTGGACGACTGCAATGCACTCCATGTGGGGTTATGTTTGAGGTTGGTCTGCAGGTTGTAGGTGGTGCAGAACACAGTCAGCAGGTTCCCTATGGGGACAAGCTACTGACAGTATATAACACTTTGCTTGTGGGATTTGCACTGGCAATCTGCTACTGGGTCAAGTTTGAAGTGTTACTACTAACATATGAGACCCTATGAAGCCCAGGATCAGTGTACTTGAGAGATGGCCTGATTCCTTATGCTATATATACCCAGCAAGTCACTGCAGTCTGTAGGACAGCTTCTCCTTCATTTCCCTATTGCTGTATGTTTTTTGATAATGACAGATATTCTCTCTATCACACTGAACTGTCAGGCAAGTGATAAAATCATAGAGATGGAAGGACCTTAGAAGTCATCTACCCTGCACAAAGAAACAGAAAGTTGGTTTGTAGGAGGAGGAAAACAAATTGATGTATTTTGATGTAACACTAAACCATAGTGTTACATGAATGACATACACTGGTACCTCGGGTAACATATGCTTCAGTTTACAGACTCTGCTAACCCAGAAATAGTGGTTCAGGTTAAGAACTTTGCTTCAGGATGAGAACAGAAATCGTGCTCTGGTGGTGCGGTGGCAGCAGGAGGCCCTATTAGCTAAAGTGGTGCTTCAGGTTAAGAACAGTTTCAGGTTAAGAACAGTCCTCTGGAACAAATTAAGTACTTAACCCGAGGTACCACTGTACAGGCTTATGTGATCTTTAACTTATCTGAAATAGCTGTGAGGAGATTACTGGAAACATTTGCTTCTAGTTTAAATTAATTGCAATTTGTTATTTCATCCAAAATGGAACAAACTATAGTAAGTTTAAATGATGGTTTATCTAAACAAGCCAAGTTCAGACTGTGGTTTCTGATCTTAACTTGTTTGAATATATACCATATTTAAAATTAACTACATTTCCTAGTTTGGATGAAACGATTGACGGTGACTAGATTAAAATGGAAACAGATGCTTCTAATCTGCAGCCAGTTGAGGGAGGAGAGCAGGCTTGTGTATGTAACACTAAACTATGGTTTAGTCACTATGGTGCTACATCCAATGCAGGTCAATATTTTATGGTAACATATCGGAGAAAATGAGAGCAAGGCACTTGAAATGAATAATGGTAGGAGCAAAAGGATATTGGAAGTTAACAAACGCTGCTGGTAGAATTTTAGATGCTTTCGTTCAGAACCAAATGTTCCACATCAGATTTTCTTTCTTTGAAGCATTATCACTGATCATGCTTCTTGTAATCAACCAAGAATCAGGAAAAATGTGACTTCCTGATGCAGTCTCTTCTTTTTATTGATCCCTGTTGTGTTTTATATTTCTCTAGTTGGCTTTTCTAGCCTAGAACATTTCTGAAATGACATGCCTCACTGGGATAAGTGCAAAATGCCTTGAGGACCACAGTTTCTAATCCTTAACATAATTTTCAAGACAATCCAATTGTATATTAGCTCTGAAGGAAACCCCAGTATGTTCAATGGGGTTTACTTCTAGGATGTATTTAAGACATTTGTAGGTTGCCCTTCAATTTGTCAAAACTTCCAAGGCAGCTGACAACAAAATAAGACAATATCAACTGCACATTAGAATTGAAGGCACAGTGGTAGGAGATAAGTTGTTGGCATAAAGGTTCTCCTCATGATTTTAACTTGCTCCATATTTCATCTTAATGGCAAGGGGAAAAAAACCTTTAAGAGAATAATTATGTTGTGAACTGAGAATGGCTGAGAGAAATTTCTCCTTGCCCCCTTGTGGTCAAATGGCTTTTAAAAAAAATAATACTGCAAATATCCATGAATCTTACATGAAAACAGTTGTGAAATTTAAGGTTCGATTACTTTAAAAGCTGGAAATGTAGGTAGGTGAAATGAGTAGTCTAGTTCAGAACCAGCTCCTGCTTTAAGCAAAGATCAGTCTTGTAGGGGCCATTTTCTTTTGGTGGGCATTGGTGGGTTGAGCTTGTCGTGGTGGAAGGCAACAGGAACATCAGCTAACTGGAGGCTGCTGTTATTTCCCACAATGCTCCAAAGTGATACCATGTCTGAGGCATTGTGGAAAATGAAAATGTCAGCTAGGCACAGATGTTTGCTGCTGTTTGGAACACCAGGCCAATGTGTTTGTTTAAAGGAGGCCCAGGACAAGCAGCAGTGATGGTTCCTTCTGTGACATTGGGGCCTTGGCAGCTGTCCAAGGATGTCAGGAGCTGATACCAGGCCTGCTCTAGCTAGGCTTGGTATCAGCTCCTTAGACAGGTAGAAGCAACAGTCTTTTGGCTGAGGTATTATCGCATTATTATGGGATTATGTTGGCCATTTGGGTGGGATTTAAGTCTAGGCTCTTCGCAGGCAATTATTTTAAATTAATAGAATGACTAGCTCTTACCTACCTGTTTGGGTAAACGAACACCTTATTTGTGTGCTATTATTTAAGTCCCAGACTTCAAACAATGTGTTCTGTAGTATGTAGATTGTAGTCTAGAACAGTTGTGTTCAAAATGTGTTGGGTGACCTTGAACTTCTGCCAGCAATTCCTTCGTTAGAAGTCAGCATTGGTACATTGTGGACAAGCTTCCCTGAAAGACCGCTTACCCACATTACCAATCTTCCTGTCAAGTCTGAACTATCTGCAGTTCTTGGAGGGGAGCAGAGTGTCACATGCAGTGATATGCACAGAACCACATTAGAGTTAGGAAGAGCTTGCTACTCAAGCAAGGTCTCAGCCTCAACAGGAAGCCTTTTATAGCCCTTCCAGTCCAGGAAGAGGGCAATAGCTAGTTTGGATGGGTGACCCAGGCACCTCCTGAGACTTCTACTACTATAGTTGTGTTCTATGAAATATTTCCATGGGGCAATGATGAGACCCAACTGCCCTGCCTCTTGGTAATCAGCATGAACAGTGCACGCCATAGAACTTGTTTAAGAATGCTCAGAGGTGACCAAGTTTTTGATTACTCATCCTTAAGAGATCTGATTATACAATAACTGTAAACAGGAGTTGCCTGTCTGCTGTGCTCTCCAGAATTGCTCAAACTATTTGCACGCAAAAGGTGCCATCAAAAAGAAAACTAAGCGCCATGTAGATTGCACTTTTAGGATTTATTTCACATAGGTTGCCAGCGGAATTCATAATGAAGTTTGCCCATTGTCTTTCAATAGCCAGCAGCATGGCCCAACATAGTTTCCAACATAAGAGGTTGTTACGGGATATTATTATTACTATTAAGTGTGATTTAACCGACAATATTTTTAAAAGCAAGTATTCATTGATGGATATTTATCTTTACCACAAAGGTTTAGAATGCGATGGTAATATAATGGCTTAATCATTGAAATTCAAAGCTATTTCTGTTACAAATATTGTGTTGATAACATTATAATCCAGATTCAAAAGATATATTGTCTCCCTTTAACTGAGCTTTGTCAGGTTCAGATAGTCTTATGATTACTCATCGTTACATAGCAAATGGATGTAATGAAAAGCTATCACGGGAGAATGTGAATTTGATCAGAATCTTTTCTTCCTGTGAGTGGAAAAGTAGCATAGGAAAGACAATTTGGTGTGTGGGGGAAATCGCAGAGGGCAAAGATTTAAGAGCACACATACACCAACACTCCCGTGGCAGACTTCAAAGCTGATGTGACTGCTTTTCATAAAATACACTTTAAGAAATGCAGGGGAGACCGCAGTATTAATTCTAATGGGCTTTTACTGCAGAACATCATACTGGTTATATTTAAAATACTGGATTTAGACTGTACCAGCCCAATTAGATATTTAATACATCTAAGAAAACAAAAACCAGTTTCTACAGATGTATCTTTGGTTAGATCCTACTTCTAAAGCATGTATGAAATGATGGCCCATCCCACTCCACAACTTTATGGATCAATAACTCCTGATAAAATAAGGGAAGTGAGTGGTGATTGAAAAGCCATAAGGCACAGTTTGGTCTATTAATTTTTAGATTGTGGGCAGAACCTGCTTTTATTGTACCATGCAGTAGTAATTGTTGGTAATAACAACAAGAAGAGCAATCACAATTAGGTGCTTTATGGCTATGAACACTGCACCACACAATCCATTCTTGGTTTTGTCTGGATATCTGGCAGCCTTTTAAAATACGTATTTAGCATTCATGTAGTGAAGCCTGACAGTGATTAAGTACCACCTGAGAATGAGTTTTAGCTGATAATAATTGATTTACTAATTTTTGTTGAGGTAGATTTACAGTAGTGTTTGGAGCTTTATATTCATTTTAAATTCCTTTGAGAAGATAAAAGTGTGGCTAAATATTTATATTTGAGGTTATGGAACTCCAACACAAATGACATTGATGTCCTCATTTAGGTGCAAGGTGAAAATGTTTTTGTCCCACTCTACACAAAGGAATTAAAAGTGAGCACATTTTCAGGGTAAGTCACAACAATTTAAAATACAGCATTAAAAACAGTTTAAAACAAATTAACAACCACAAGCTTAGTAACCGTTTGCAAAAAAATGAAGGTGGGCAGAGCGTTACTGACTTAACATGTCTAATATTATGCACATCTACACTGACAGATTGGTACTGTGACTGTGACGCAAAAGATCTTGGGGTCATAGCGGATAGTTCACTGACGGCATCAACTACAGGCGCTGCAGCTGCAAAAATGGCAAAATCAGTACTGTATTAACAGGAAAGGGACTGAAAACAAATCAGCAATGATCATCCTAGTGACAGTTCCATTATGCAAAACGATTGTGTGGGCAGAAATAGGTCTCCTTTGTGTAACGTCATATGCTTTCCCAAAAATCTTCACGCTTTCCCAAAATCAGTTGGTGAATAGAGGCACTTGTTAAGCTTCATCTATGACAAATCCGTGAAAGCGACAAAGCTTGAATCATCATTTGTAATATAATTTCCTTCTCTCTCTCTGAGGCCTTTGCTGAATAATACAGTAAACTGCTGCTATATTCGAACGATTATCCCATTCGTATCCCCGCAGCAACCTAGGGAGTGTAGGACTAGCGGACCGAACCTAAGACCCACCCAGCGAGTTCCGTGTCTTGAGCTAACGTGTGAATCCACGCCTCCTTGACACGGCTCTTTTGCAGGCTCTCCTGTCACGCTGTCTGAAAAAGTTTCGCAACAAGCACGCGGGAGGCTTTTTTGTGGGCGCTTATGGGTGGCTGTGTGCTGTTTTGTTTATAGCGCGAGAGAGGCCTCGTTTCCCCTTGGATGTGGGGGCGGCTGGCAGCTGCCCTCCCCTCGCAGCCTCCCTCGGCCTGGCTGGAGGTTTCTTTTCTTCCAGGCCTTCCCAAAACACAAGCCTCCCGGCATCGGCCGGTTGCTAGGCTTCGTGACGACAGAGGTGCGGCGGGCGGCGATTGGCGGAGGCCCTGCTCTTCCCCCCCGTGGGATTCGCAGGGGGAGGGGCGGAACCGGCGCGGACGCTGGAGCATGCGCAGGGGGAGGCGAGCGTCCTGCCTGGCCACGTCTGCCGGGTCCTGCCGCAAGCGGCTGTGCTGAGGAGAGCCTGGCTGAGGAGGCCAGCTGCTCGGCCCCATGGGCTGCTCCACGCGACCCTCGGCGGGGCTGCGCCGGCGGCCCCTGCTGCTGCTGCTCGCGCTCCTCCTGCTCGCGCAGCCCGCCTTGGCTTGGGAGAGCGGAGACTTGGAGCTCTTCGACCTGGTGGAGGAGGTCCCGCAAAACTTCTACGTCTTCCTGGGAGTTGAGCAGGTGAGGGGAGGCAGCGCCAGGAGGAGACCCCCCCCGGGCGGGCGCGGGGTCCGGCCCGGCCCGCCGTTCCTGCTTCCCTTCCGGCTGGGCCCGGCTGCGACCTCCCCTGAAACCCGGGGCTCGGGCCCGGAGCGTTTGGGGCGGCCGAGAGCCGGGACCAGAGGGTTCCTGAGCATATGCAGATAAACTTCACGGGGCTGCTGCTGCTGCCTGGTTCCGCGTATCTGGGGGGAGGTTTGTGAAGCAGGTCTATAGTGTGGGTTATAAAGTTGTGTTCGTGTGTTTTAAAAGTATGCAGTACTGCATCTTATATCTCTTGCAGCTTATTTGTTGCCCACTCAGCACCGTTTCTCCCTGTAGCGAGGAAACCCAGCTGTCCCTTGACCTCTTCTTCTCTCTCCCCCATTTATTCTCCTTTTTTGATGTTTGGATATTTCCCATCCAGACCTCTTCTAAAGGTGCAGTGTCCTTGTTTGGATCCTGCAGGCTCCATTGTGCTCTTTCCTCCTTCCTTCCACCTTTATGTTAAAATGTAGTTGCCCCTTCTTATCTCACTTCTTTTCACCCCCAACCCCTGTAGGAGACTTCCCCTTTTCTTTCAAATCTAGGCCACCAAACCTGCAAACATCTTCTATTCTCCCCCACCCCACTGCTTTTATGGAAGTGGCCTATTTCCCTTTTTTTGGAGACTTTTTTGCACCCTAAACCTGTCCAGATTTATGAGGGAAAACTTACATGTTTCCCTTCAGTTTGTGGAGGAAGCCATGTGATGCATGCTTATTTTCTCCCTATTTCCATCTAACATTCTGAAGAATGGGCTGCTCCCAATATTCTAATTGTCTGTTCATTAACATTGCCTCCAGAGGCCTGTCACTGTGTGTCCCTGTCTTTGGAGTTTTGTCTGGTGGCAACTGGGCATAGGAATGGTATCCCATCCTTAGAGTTCCCTCCTCAGAAAGGCCTGTCTGCCACCCTTCCTTTTAACATCTTAGCTGTGGGTTAAAATTGATTTTCTTTACCTTTAGTTTTTAATCAACAAGATGTTGCTGCTGTGTTTGTGGCACTGATTTTATTGATACTTATTTTATTTGGTAGTTGTTGTTTTGGTTTACTTATAGTTGTTTATCTTGATTGTGTACTAACTTGTGAATCCATTGGATTAAAAAGCAGGATATACGGTAAATGAAATGAATGAATGAATGAATGAATGCATTGGATGTGTGGCTGCTATTGAGCAGCTACTAGGGAAACTTAAAAGTTATATTAAGTTTGTATTAGGAAATAGTGTCCAGCTAAACAGTATTGTAAAAGATCAGGTTAACTATTCTGAAACAGATTTGAATGGATTTTACGTTTTGTTTTTTAAATAAAGTCTGATGTAGCAGATCTGGCAGAACCTAGTCAGCAGGTGGCTCAGCTTATTTCTGCTCCTGATGTTTGGACAGGAGTAGCTACTTTGCTTGAGGATCAAATTTTCCCTGAAGTGTGTGGTATAATTTCAATTTGAAACTGGCAGAGTTGAGACCTAAACCTAACTCTGAACCGAATCTAATCATCATGTTCAGTTCTGATTCAGACGTTAATGTAAAATGATGATGAAGAAGAAGAGTTTGGATTTGATATCCCGCCTTTCACCCCCTTTAAGGAGTCTCAAAGCGGCTAACATTCTCCTGTCCCTTCCTCCGCCACAGCAAACACTCTGTGAGGTGAGTGGGGCTGAGAGACTTCAAAGAAGTGTGACTGGCTCAAGGTCACCCAGCAGCTGCATTTGGAAGAGCGGAGACGCGAACCCTGTTCCTCAGATTATGAGACTACCGCTCTTAACCACTACACCACACTGGCTGGTTCAGTTACTATGAATTATGTTTTGCAGATTGATAACCAACCCTTCTTGCGGAGTAAGTCCGATGAGAGTGAATATAATGAATACTTAACTAGAGAACTTTTTATATATTTAAAACATGGTGGCAGATCCAAAGAACCATGCTTCTTCCTCTGTCACTCCAACTGATCTTAAAAGGGCTCTCCCCTGAACAGCATTTGTTGAAGCCTGAGAACTTGCAGTTGGAACGGGAACTTGTAGAAGCCCACATAATTGCCTAGGTGCATGCTTGAGGATCATTGGATCTTGACTGTTTTCACACACAAATACCACATCCTGTAGAATTCTATCAGTTATATTTTATCATTGCACAATCAGAATGAATTTCAGGAACCAAAATGCTTTTTCTGTGCAGCCTGAACAGCAGCAGTGAACAGTTACTTATTGCTACTTGCCTCTGCTTACCCCACCCCACCGCCCTGCTCACAGTTGTGGGGAATATTTTTACGTTATGAATGCTCCATGTCACCATTAAGAAAAAGAAGTAGGAATATGCCAGTATATTTGTGGACTGTCCCTGGATCTGTCCGTTCTTCTTTAAGTTCTCAAAGTCCTTGACCTACTTCAGTGTTGTCATATGAACTAGCCAGATGTTTAACTGATAATCAATCACAGTCAGCCTGTCATTTTAAAAATAAGACTTTAGAGCTGTCTTGCCCAACAAGGTGCCTTCTAGATGGTTTGTACTATAACTTCTGTCAGCCTTAGCCAATATTACCAATGGTCACCTACTTGGAGAGCTGTGGAACTTGTTGAGTAGCATCATCATTATTATTATTATTATTATTATTTACTAAATTTGTATACCCCCTTCATCTGTAGATCTCAGGATGGCTTACAACATAAAATTACAACATGAAAACCAATCATAAAATACATAATACAAAGATAACAGAAAACAAATTCCCCTCTCGCACAATACATTTAAGAGGGATTTGGTTGTTAACCAGCCAAAGGCCTGGTTGAAGAGGAATGTTTTTGGCTGGCACCTAAAGGCATGTAATGAAGCCACCAGTTGAATTTCCCTGGGGAGAGCTTTCCACAAATGGGGAGTCAGTGCAAAAAAGGCCTGTTTCTGTGTTGCCACCCGCAATAAGGGCCTCTCAAGTGTCTGGGTGGGTTCATATGGAAAGAGGTGATCCTTTAGGTATTGCAGTCCCGAGCTGTTTAAGGATTTATAGGTCAAAACCAGCACTTTGAATTGGGCCTGGAAACTAATTGTCAGCCGCGTGCAGTCAGGCCAGGATTGGTGTAATATGCTCAAACAATCTTTCCCCAGTGAACAAAATGGCCACCAAATTCTGCACCAGCTGAAGTTTCTGAACCATTTTATGAGGCATCCCTATGTATAACACTGTTGCAGTAATCTAACCTAGAGATTTAATCTAACCTAGAGATTACCAGAGAATAGACAATGGTAGCTGGCTTGTCCCTGTCCAGATATGAGTGCAGGTGTTCCACCAGCAAAAGCTGATGCAAGCTGAAATAGGTTGGGGAAGGCTGTTTTAGAGATTCCAATGCATACACATGGGCAAAACACAACCGATTAGTGTAGTATGGTGATTCTAATTTGTGGGGAAGGGGGGGGGTCATCACAGTTCATTTCTGGATTAAATATGAAGAAAAATAGCCTTTCCCCATCATTGGTGGCATCATTGTCAAATCCAGCACCATACGATGGCTGTGCCATTTTGCCTGTTTGATAATTTGGCCCTGGTCGAAAGAGCCTTGAACTCTGTCATCAGAAAAATAGTACAAGTATTATTGTCTGCTCCATAGTCTTTCCATGGACTACCTGAATCGAGCTCACAGATCATCAGTGGTTAACAGAACGAAGTATGAGATAAGGGATGAGGTACTCCTTGCCCAAGAGAGACTTGAGGCATATTATTTGCTTTTTTATTCAGGAAGTAGATGCTTGGTCTGGCCGTTCTAAGAACTGGATATTTCCCCTTCTAAGCTACGCAAATAAGGGTTGGCTCAGTTCTCAGTGGCTCCCATTCAGACTGGGACATGGTTGAGGGTGGAATAGAGGCATCTTTCACTCCAGACACAAGGTCATCCATCACCTGAGCAGCAGCATCTGAGTAAACCCATTTACTTTCTCTTATATAAATGAATGACTGCTCTTCATTCATAGGGGAGAAAAATAAAGTGCTGTGCTTGAGGACAAACCTTACCTAGTTTATGACCCTGTGGCTTGATGTGTCTTTCTGCACAGAAATATGCTGCACCTGTGGGTTCTTCAATATACAGGCCTCTTTCCCATGCATTCCATTGCTCATTATAATGACAAGCATTTCAGTAGAAACAAACAGATTGATCTAAATCCTATACTCTCTCTCTGTCTCTCTTTAAAAAATGCTTTATTTTAAACAAACTAATTTATTGTTAGCCCTTCTGCTAGAATATGAATAAATGGAGGATAATTGCTGCACCTTTAGAAAATTAACCTGTGAAGTAGTTCTGTTACCTGGATGTACATTTAAACTACGTGTGAGCTGAAATGCAACTTCTAAAACTTGACCAAGCACATTTTCTATATGAAGAATACAAAACAATAAAATCAGTCAGTTTTCAAGGACAATGCAGATGTTGTATTGTTTAGACCTGAATAACTTTTTCAGAACTTGATGATGACATCTGCTTGGTCTGTAGCTATAGCAACTCCTCAATGGCTTCCTTTCTAATTTTCACATAGACCTGACATTTTAATAGCTCATTCAGAGCACTTAATAACCTTATGACAAGAAGCCCCTAAACAGATTAAAGAAAAATCTGTATATGGGACAGTAGTTTTTTAAAAATCCGCTTCATAACTGGAGGCTTAAAGATGATAGTTCTTCTTACCAGCATATGTAAAGTAATTTCTTAAACAATTAATATATATTCTTTTCTTTTTTGCAATGGAAAAACACCGAGTTCTTATTGGAACTCAATCAACAGAAGTTCAAGCGGTTCTTGAGGATACTGAATAACCTTTAAGCAAACCTAGACATAAGTACCAATTAGTCATAACTTCCTTGGTCTCCAGCTGATGTTTACATTGTATGAAGTCTTAGCTCTCCTCCTTGAGGCATGGAGGAAGATCTTAAGTTTTGTTTTCCACATTCCACATTTGTGAAAATGTTCTGGCTAGCTCCGTGGTCTGTGCCAGTCCTAGTTCTTAGACATGTTGACCACTTCCATAGAAGTTTTAAATTGCCTTGGAGCTCTGCTTTAGGATGTTTTTGTGAATGTCTGATAATTCTTAATGTGGAGGAGAGTCCTTTGTGAAGTGCACAATTTGAACTGAAAGAGTAAAAACAATGCAGCATTTTATCTGTAATTGAAAAAGTGTTCTGTTATATAACACAATGGTGATTCCTGTTGAAGGAAGATTTAATTTTCTTTTTCTTTAAAAACCATTCGTCATAGGCTATTTTGTGCAGAGCTATCACCTTTTGTATTTAGCTGTACATTTCTTGTTCTGGGTATACTGTCCCTGGTCATTTGACTTGGTTGACTTGGATAAGTGGTAGAGGCCAGATAGCGTGAACAAGGGAAGGCTTAGATTAAGCTCACTCTTCTACACCCATGACCAAATGTGAAGTTGCCTAATATTTGGTGTGTAATCAATTGCTGCTTTTTGAGAATGTCAGTCTAGTAGACATGGTGAAGTACTCCTGTAAGCATGCTACTGATTTCATTTGATTCTAACATTTTGTCTGCCAAGATCTTTTCTTGTTTCCCTTAGATCTGCTAGTGATCTTGCCAGTGTTTGGCCTTGTAGTGCAGATTTCGCTCTAGATGGGACGGGGGTGGTGGTGGATAGTTTTGCCTGATCTCAGTTTTATCAGGCAGCTTTGTAGACCTGAGTAGGTTAACAGCTGCACATTCAACTTATCCTTGTCCAATGACAGCATACACAGAATCAGTTGCCTTGTCTGCTCCTGACGACTCAACGTGTGTTCTCTCTCTGAGAAAGATATGACAAATCCAGGGAGATTTGTCATATCTTTCTTAAAGCACTAATGCTGGCTTGCTGTCAGTTCAAGGTAAGCATGACTTCCATTCTTTCCAAATCCTCCCTGCATCTTTCTGAATTATGCCCTACATGTCAGGGTCGCAGCCTAGGTGTAATCTTCTGACCTAGTGTGCCCTCTTTACCCATGGCTATTCCAGTGCCTTGTTCTGCTAGCTGCTACTGCAACTGATGCAAGCTTTGCTTTGTTCTCTGTAATGCAAAGCTTTATTGGCTTTCTAGCTTGATAGAGAAATATATAGACTTGTGCGCATCGTTATTCTTGCACTGCATGTCTGTCCATTGGTTGCAAAACCAAACACACACCTGCTTTTGCTAACCACAACATTGCTGGTTCTATTTATTCTATATATGTTTAATAGTCTTTGGTGGGATTTGTAGCATCCAATGCCTGTGAATTCCTCCAATTAGCTGTGTGAAAGAACTATTGCTTTGGGGTTATGATGGAAAGCAATAGTGCACATGTGAGTGGTTGCCTAGTAACTGCCTGCATGATTAATTCCACCCTTGTGTGATTATGCCTCCCCTATCCTGTGGGCATGAAGCAGGCTCTAAACTGCGAAGTCATAGCCAGGGTGGCAACTCGGGAATGAGGCTTGCTTTTGTCGGCAATTTTTCCTGGGTCACCTTTAGTCTAAAAGTTGCGCTGTACTAATTATTAGCATAGGGAGAAGTTTATATTTCCTGTATTTTTCCACCTTTTTATGGCGTCTTGGATTATCTTTGTTTTAACTGGCCGTTAGGATATAAAGTGGAGATCAGTGATATGGGGTAAAATTAATTCCTTTTTCCTTTATATATTCTCCCCATGGAAACTTTTTCCATTTATCAAAATGCATTTTTAATAAAAAATAATGTCGATCATGAATGGATACTATATTTGTCAATTTGAAGGGTAATTTCAAACTTGTAATTCTGTTGCTCCAGAAGACTATTGCTAAGAAACAAGGTGAGAAATGGACTAGTATCTGCCCCAGTTGGAGAGGGAGGGAGTGGATTTACTTCCTCATTTCTTCAGAACAGCCGATGAACCCAATTGCTGCATTTCTAAGAGGGTTCTGGGCACGCACACCTAAGTCAGCTACTGGATATGTCCTTAGTGAATTCTGCTATTCCAAAATTTCCACCAGGGTAAACTTGGCAGTTTGTTCCTATCCATTTAACTGTTGAAGCCCTGATCTTAAGTGGCACAGGCAACTTTTTTTCTCTAGCTGTTGTGTTATCAAAACTACTATTTCCAGCAGACTAGATGATTTCCAATTCAGTATTCCACTTACCTGAGTAGCATTGATGAGATTTTTCTTTCTGGCTGTTGACACAATGGATCCCTAATTCGTGTTTTTTTTTTTGGGGGGGGGGGTTCACATTACCAAGCTGCAGTGTACTTTTGCCTTTGTAGACTTTTGGATTAAATTTGGCCCCCAAGAATTGCCAATATTTAAAATACAGTTTAGAACATTTGACGCGGGTGGCACTGTGGGTTAAACCACAGAGCCTAGGACTTGCCAATCAGAAGGTTGGCGGTTTGAATCCCCGCGACAGGGTGAGCTCCCGTTGCTCGGTCCTTGCTCCTGCCAACCTAGCAGTTCAAAAGCACATCAAAGTGCAAGTAGATAAATAGGTACCGCTCCGGCGGGAAGATAAACGGCGTTTCCGTGCACTGCTCTGGTTCGCCAGAAGTGGCTTAGTCATGCTGGCCACATGTTCCGGAAGCTGTACGCCTGCTCCCTCGGCCAATAAAGCGAGATGAGCGCCGCAACCCCAGAGTCGGTCACAACTGGACCTAATGGTCAGGGGTCCCTTTATCTTTACAGAACATTTGAAAAGGGATATGTGTAGATTGGGGTAGCCAACATGATGCCCTCCTGTTATTGGACTACAGCTCCCATCATACCTGATCATGGACTGGTTGATGGGAATAGTAGTCCAACAGCATATGGAGGGCACCATGTTGGCTATCTTGGGATAGGTAGCCAAAGAAGAAACATCTGCATTAAAGTAGTGATCTGTCTTACTGTAGACTTGCTCCTTGTTTGTACATGGACCCCATTTGGATGATTGGAAACTTATTCACCTAGACATCACTATCCCCAATAGGATGCTTCATTGCTGTTTTCAGCTCTCCCCATTCCCCAGAAGTCAGTTTAAAATATGCTCGGCAAATATTTTTAATAATAAACAGCACCATCTGTCTGTTTCCATCTTTGGTTTCCAGTGAAGCCCATTCCAGTACAGGGCCAGCTTATCCCAATATGTTGTTCCCTAGTGCCTGACAAATCCAAACCCTTCCAGCAAACACCGCCATTTAATCCATGCAGCTTTACCTGTCTAGCTGGCCATGCAAGTGGAACAGCTGGGATTTAAAACAAGAGTTTGCTTGGAGGGTTTGCATTTAAACTTCCTACCTGCCAGTCTCAATTTTGCTTCTCTGGTTGGGCAGGAAAGAAGTGCCTTTGAGCTGAAATCATACTGACTCTAAAGGGTAGGTGGGGAAAGGAAACGAAGCAGGAGCATAATCCCAAATGTCTGTGAAAAGGATATGTCAGGTGGGGGAGCATAGTTAACTAAAATGACACAGGACCGTCCTTCGAAGAAGGATAAACGTGTTTGTGTAGTTCACAGGACCGCACATTTCTAGCTACCTTAAGATTTCTTTTAAAAATATATTGAATAATATATATAGAGAGAGAGAGAGAGAGAGAGAGAATATAATGTATATTTTGTTTAGCAACAATGTTACTTGTAGCTGAGAGATAAAACTTGTGTCGTTATATTTCTTAACATAATGTGTCATTTCATGGATAACGCTTCTGTTTGTGGCCTGTGTGTGTTTCCTGATGGGACACAGCTCATGTTTTAATACGTTATTTAAGAACTGGAAACAAGTAGTTCTAATTCATCTCTAAACAGTGTCCTTATACATCTGTATTAGCCTGACCAACCTGCCCTGACACTTTAAAGGAGATGTCATTTTAAAAAACAAAACAAAAAAACCCTTCAGTTTTGGCTTCTTACCACTTGATGGCAGTGAAGGAGCTAATGTTGCCAGGAAAGGTTCAGGGCAGGATGCTATTATGAATAACAAAATGGGAGGTACAAAGGAAGTTTCTGACACTTTGATATTATTCCCATTTCCAGGCGATTTTGCAAGTGACAGTAGTGGAGCAAAAGCCTCTAGATGGAGCTTCAGCACTTCCTAAAGGGGGGAAGAGAGATTGCCAAGCCTCCTTCAGGGGAATGCTACCTAGTCTGCTTTTAAAACTTGTATCAAACTTAATTTCTCTTCTTCGTGTATATAGAATGCGTGCTGTAATGATAAAAGCTGTTCATTCACCTAGAAGCTGCGTAGTTAGTTTGCCTTTCAATATAAACTCCTAAGGCACAGAGCAAAGATAAAACTAACTGAAGGATATAATAAGCAGGAAGAGTACATGCAACAGCTAATGAAACCAAGTAGATATGTTGACCAATAAAAAGCTTGTCTAAATAAGCCGGTCTTTAAAGCCTCACCAGGTCATGGGATTGGGGGGGGGGGTGATGAGGGAGAGAGATAAGAGCAAGGTAGGTAGATTCAAGTGGTTAAATGTCCAAATTATAAGGAGAGATGTTGCATTTCTGGAAATATTCAGTAAATTGAATTATTGTTGCTCTGACGATCATTTCCATGGAAAATCCAGGGGCACTTTACTACTTTGTAAAAGTTCTGCTCCCTCCCCCTGTATTACTTTGAGGCTCACTGCTTTTCTTTTCTTCTTCTGTAACTTGGGGGCCACCACCGAAAGAGCCCTTTCTTTGGTGGCTGTCAACCTGGCAGTTTCCACCTATTACCACAGGGTGAGAATAGACTCTGGCCTTTTGTACAGTAGGTTATATTCCAACCTCTCAAAAGTCAGAGGTTTCTGTTCCCCTCCCCCTCTCTCCATCCTACATCTAGCCATGAAAGAAAGAAAGGTGTCATCCCAGTTCAGTGATGCATTTCAACCTAGCAAAGGGGAGGGGCAGGACTCATGAAGGCTTGTGACTAGAGACTTGGCGTTGGGAGCCAGAATGGAGGACCTGAGGTTTCCCACTCCTATTCCATCAAAAGGTGATCTGTGCTAGATCCTGGCGTGGAAAGATACATATGGGGGAAGGTATTCCCTCAATATATGACTGTTCTAAACTCAAAACTATGTGTAGTCTCCAATGCACAAAATCTGTTTTAGAGCCATTCTTCACAGCTAAAAAATCATCAAAGTGTGTCGTTAGATAGCTATCTATTTAATTGATGGTTTTTCCTCCCTGAATTATTTTGTGAGGGAAGGCAATGAAAGGATTCGTCAGTTTAGAAGCTGTCAGTGACATGGGTTTTGGGGAAAAGTTTCCTATATGAATTAGGGTAATTTTAGGGAAATATTAGGAGTATTAATGGGAACTTTTATCTGATACCCTAGAGAACGATCTAGTTTAACATGTTTGTTGTACTAAAAGCTTTGAAACTGCAAAGCATGCCTAATTCCATTTGACATCCATTCATTGTTACTAACGAACATATGATATTGAAAGTTTTTGTGGAAAAATAAAGCACTGGAAAACTTTCAGCTCTACATCCTTGAGTACTGTACTAAAAGGCATTGGGTGAATAAAAGTTGGTGACTGCAAGAGAAAATTTGCTTAATGCTTTAGGAAAATGTTAACTCCTTTTGCATTTTTTAAATGTGGGTTTTACCTTTCTACAGTAGATGAATTTCCTCACATCAAGCAAACAAGAAGTGTTATTGGAGTTCAATGGCACAGAGGAAAACAATCAAGGAGGGTTTATCTGGCCTCATGACACTCCCCAAGCCAAACACCCTCCTGAGCTACACCCCTCAAACAGCAAAATATTTGGGAACACTTGTTAGGTCAGTGATATTAGGTAATGTGGAAGAGTGTGTTAGCATACAGAAGCCCCCAAGCATTGGCCTTGTGTGATATTTGAGAGCCTTTCTGCAGTCTTCCCCACTGTGGTTCCCTTAGGATGTTTTGTGCCATAGCTCCTATCAGACCAAGGCAGGATGGCTGGTGGTCAGAGATTATGGGAATTGTAGTCTCAAACAACTGACAGGCACTAGGTTGGGGAAGGCTGCTCTATTGCAGCAGTAGTCAACTTTGCATCCTGATAGTAAGGCAAGAATGATTGTTACAGTTTTTGGCAACAAGAAATAATACTCAGAGAATTATTGAGTTCCATTGGCTTTGCGAGTCTCCATGGATGTTGGTCCGTGCCAACAAGGGAATTGCATCGTCCAGAAGATTTTATTTATTTATTACTTTTATGAAAGATCACGGGGCAGTTTACAACATAAAAATGCAAAATGGAAACACAAAATGCATAACATAACAACAAAACCCAAAGATGAGACTATGGCAGCTATTACTCCAAGAATGACATAATGTTTTAGACTGGTGCAAAACACTGAAGCAATCAGTGCGATTTAAACTCAGAATTGTAAGTAAAATGCTGTATCAGAATATGAATTCCAGTCATGAAGTGGAGTGCCTCTTCTCTTGCTTTCTGCACCTGTCTTGCACTAGTCAATTTTATTCCAATGCTCTTTCTGGAAAAGTTGCATTCTTTAAGAAGAGCATGTAACTAATTTTAATTTATAGTGGGCTTTTGGCTGTTTCCTGGGTTGCCCTGCAGGCTATTTCAGCCCATGTGTAACAACTCTGTGAAAGAAGATCACAATACTACTTGCTTAGCTGATGCTGTATAAATTGTCACCCTAAATCAAAACTGTTCAGAGATTTATGACCATGAAATACTTGGTGGTGCTAAATTTAATGGTGGAATAGGTAGCACTAACTTCGGGGGGGGTGTGTGTAATGTGTAACAGAACTGGTTGTGCAAGTATAGAAAGCTGAAACATATAGACTGGTTTTCTGTTTTGTTAAAAAATAATTCAAAGTCATGTACGGATTGGAAAACTGATTAAAAGAGTACATAAAAATAAAATCAACAGCAGGAAAACAAGTGGAGCAGCAAAAGATCAAGCAGCAATTATCAGAGCCAGACTTTAACAGCCTTGCCAATAATTGGCTGGAAAAGCTTTCCTGGAAAAAATAGATTTTCCTATCTGTCACTGACTTAGGAAACGGCACTTAGACCTGACAAGAAATAAGTGACTATACCCACAGTTGGCCTAATAAAAATGTTGCTGTACTATATGGCTACACTGGTGTTGGTATTTGCTGGCATAACTACAGCCAGTATAATATGGCCAAAATGTGGGTGGAAATTTACATGTTACCTCTGCAGTGTGGGAGAGAATCAGCCTGCTAAGGTACCAAATAAATCACCCATCAGATGAAAGCATGGAGTGTACAGAAGTGTTGGTAACTTTTTTTTTTTTTAGAAATCTGACACTACTTTGAACCACCTAACTCCGTAATTTGGGAAATCTGTGTGGAAATAAAGGGAGCTACTGGTACGATTTGTGATGAAGGACCTAGGTGGGTGGGTGTTTTTATGAAAGGGAACAAAACAGTCATTCTCCTGGCTTGCATAGCCTCTTTCTCTATCTTATAGATGAACTCTGCTGAACTATAGCTACTATGTTCACTGGGGTGTTTTTTTGTTTTTTAAGTTTAATGAAAGGAGCTTGGGTGTTTGTGTGAATGCTACTAGAGGCTAGGGGACTGAGCTACAAGTCAGGAAGTCTTTGGTTTGAATCTCATCTCTGCCATTAACTTGCCATATCTTCTTAGGTAAGCCAAACTTCCCCTCAGGCTTCAGTCCATTCTCAGTCACCCATCTGTGATATGATGAAAACACTGACATTCCTCACAGGGTTTTGTATCATCTGGTTATAATCCTTACAGGTGAAGCATTGCGAACACTTGAAAAATCTCTATATAGAATATTGCCATTATTAAGGAAGTTATGTGTGCGTGATGCTCCTCCACCATGATATTTTAGTGCTCTTCTCCAGTGCAGTTCTGAACTGGGGCAGTGGTTCTAGTATTTGCATTGCATAGTTGCAGTGCCCACATTCTCGTTGGCTATCCTTGGATGTTGTCAAAGAAACAGGTTTGAGTTAAAATGGCTAGTTGGGAGAGAGTAGTTCTTTTTTCGTACATGCCTCTTGGGAAGCCATTTATCTTCATCTCTCAGTTACTTGCGAAATTCTGCTTGAGTGGAGAAGCCTCCTAGATACTTTTTTTTTTTTTTTTTAAGAGAGAACAGGCTTGTGTGTTTTCTTTCATCAGACTTGGAGGCTTTGTGAGCCCAGGAGCATGGAGAGATGTACAAGTGTTCTTGGGTACAGAGGACCCCGTGCTTCGTATCTGGTGAATGTATTATCTGCTTGGACGAAACCTAGAAACACATTCAGTCAATAGATTTGTGCTGTGGGTTTGATGTAATAAAGCAGTTTCCAGAAATTACTTACTTAGTATTCTTACAATGTATGTCTTGCTCATTTTTCTTTAAATATGTGTTTCCAAAATGCAAGCCATGTTCAATTATTGTGTGTATTGTGTTAAAATGAAGACTGATAGACACATGCCACATTCTAACACACGCAATTCAGAGAAATAAGAGTTCTGAACTAAAAGGGGAGAAAGAACACTGAGTTGTGAAACGTACAACTTGGTGCTGGCTAAAGGACTCCTGACAACAATGTGTGTTTAGGCTGTAGAAGACCTGGGACCCAGATGTTGAGCTCAGAGGACATCTGTGCCTGAAGTAAAACAAGATCACAGGCATAGGTAAGACTTAGGTATGAGTTCAGGGGTTTGCTTCCTGGGGTACGCAGAGAGATTGCTAAGAGAGTAGACATGACAATGACTAAAATCTGGCTTGTAGGGGATCCAAAAACAAGGCAGCATTATGAGGTTGTTAAAGTGAGGGAATGAAAGGGGATTAGGCAAAATTCAAATAGGTGTACTTGGGCATAGGGGAGCAGCTTCAAGAGAGAAAAGACCCCTGTAATGTAATGGGGAATGTTCTGATAAGGGGTGGATTGGGCCATGTAAACGGACAAGGAGGACTCATCTGGAAGGTTTACCTTGTGGCTGGTGCTCTTGAATGGATTTAGCTATCAAGAACATTGACTATGGTGAGTGGCTTCCTGGGAGTCATACTGCAGACACTGTTGTTCTGTCTGGTGTGTAGTGTTGATGGAGGAAGCTTTTATCTCCTGGAGCTGTGGATGCAGCTGCTTTTAGATGACCTTTTGTTTACCAGGCATTTTATCTTATTACTATTATTGCAACCTAGGTCCTTGGTGAGTCAGTCTGTGAACTTTCTGGTTCCTCATGACCTTACTGGCAAGAAGGTCAAGCACAGAGAAATCTACAAGACTGTACATAAGGTCAAGGTGGGGGGGGTCATTTCTTGTGGACCTTTGCTTTTGCCAAACCCATCTTCAGTTCACTGTAATTGGAGGTTAACAGTGAAAGCCTTGTAGCTGTGTGTGTACCAAATATATAGCTATATGATTATTTTAAATGGTTTCTTATATTGTGTTATAATTATTGCAACCTGTCCTGGAATTCTGGGGTGAAGGATGAGTAACTCATTGTATAGCCTGCTGTGATGTGTAAGAATGTCCATAACGTTTCTGAAGAGCAACAGTTAGTCACATGATGTTGACATATAGTGTAGCTGCTGTGAGAAAAGATGTCCCTTCCGAAACCTGAGTGGAAGGAGACTCAGAGAAGTGGAATGGCAGATATTCCCGTACAGCAGTTCAGTTATGGAACAACTCTGTGGCAAGTAGCAATTGGCTTTCCAGGAAGCAGATGGATGGTAAATAGCAAGGCTGCTCTATCAGTAGGCAACCATCCCACCTTGACCCCACCCCACCCAGTTCTTGGCCAGGAAGGAGGACAGATTAAAATTGGCTCAGGGAGGCATTGGCCGGAGAGTATAGGTGGGGAAGAGTTGAGCATACTCCTCTGCATTAATCCCCCCCAATCCCACTTAACATTTTGTTGCAGCCGAAGTCCAATTTATTACCAAAAACCTTTGGATGTTAACCACTGCAATGTGTAGAAGTGATTTTAAATTAGTCATAGTGGTGAGAAAGTGTTTGGGTTGTTTGTTTTGTTTTGTTTTTAAAGCAGGAAAATGAATGACAGCATTACAAATGGAACATGGAATATTCCCTCCCCCCCCCCCCAAAAAAAATATTTATTTTTTATGTAAAACTAGTAAATGAAATTAGTCTGCTATGATTAAAACAGATCGATAACATGAAATGCAGGCTTGATCGATGCTCACAGTTAACAGAAACCTATTTTACAACAAAGTCTGGCTTTGTGTAGCAGCATGCACTTTAATCAGCAACGTGATGAATGCTTGGCCACTTGGAAGGGATGCCGTTTACAAGGGTGGGGAGGAGAGGAAGGATGGAGAATCAGCAGTAAGTATGTTGATTACAAAAGTAAATAACAAAGGTACTTGTGAGAATCCCATTGCCAGCTTAGGCTGAAATGTGTAGCAGTCCCCTCTGTGCCTTGGCAATAGGCTGCTTTATGGAAGTGATGGTGATGCTGAAGATATCAGCCTAGTTCTCACTGATGTGGTAAATCTGTGCTTGGGCTATGCCACTTGAAGCTGCAGGTTAGGGGCTCACTTGATTGAATGAACCTACATACCCTGCCCCCTCCCAGATAGAAAACTTGATATTGGGGGCAGGGGTGGGGGAGAGAGAGAGAGAGCTCACCCTCAGCCCTCTCATTCACATCTACTTTCCTATTCCGCAAAGATGACATATTGCTTTTTTATGGAGCATTCAATCACAGGAGTCCTCACCTGCAGTCTGAAGTGGTAGGGCCCAGACAGATTTACCCTTAGTGAGAAATAGTCCTTAGACGTAACACCAAACCATATCAGAGTTGATTAGAATGCTGCCCTTCTGTACGCTTTGGATCAAGCAGTCACCATCAAGCTTGCCTTGTACATTATGCCCAGGGGACTGCTGAACTTCTGTGCCTACAGTCCACAGGGAGAAGCAGCTTCTTAGGGGAAAGGCATTTCTTGCTATCAGTTCTGGATTAGCTCCAGGATGCCTGTAGATTGAATAAGAACAGTTTTCTTTGAGCATTTAGCATACAGTCATGGCCATGCATACTGGAAAGAAAGTTCCTCTGGAAGAGAGATTCTAGGTTTTTTTGTTTTTACCATTATTTACTGAAAGCCATAAATGAAAGTTAGTGTGGTGGTGGTGTTGTTGTTTAACCCCCCCCCCCCCAATAATAATCAAAATCTAGAGCCAAAATCCATCTTTTGTGGTTACTGGAATGACTCTAAGTTTCAATTTGGCATTGTACATACTCTAAAAAGCTATATTGATATAATTTGGACTAATTGGTATGATATGTTTAATTTGGCAAATGGAAACTTAATAAAAATTATTGGGGGGGGGAATAAAAAGCTAGATTAGTGGAAACTTCTCCAAGGTCTGGGTTATATGGAAGCAGTTTATATTTGCCTAGAGTGCAATAATATAATTTAATAAATATGATAATTATTTCTTAACAAATAATAGGTAGCAACACAACAATATTCTTACTGTAGAAACCAATTAGCTATTACAGCATTGACCTAACTTTGAGGCTGGTGTAGACAAATAACTGTTGCCTAAACAAGGCACCATGCTAAACATGAATCTTCACCCTCGCTGCCTTCTCCCTCCTTCTACATCCTCCCCCACCCCTTAGGGTTTAATCACAATTAAGTGACAGATGCTGAACACAATTTGTCCTAGTCTAATTGACTGCAAAGTCATGGTCAATATTGCATTGGCTAACTCAACTCCTCACAGCCATGTCCAAACATAATGAAATTGTGTTAGTGAGACATCTTGCTGAAGCTGGAGGTGGAGGTGCAGATTTCTAGCCCCCAAATTACTTAATTTACATATATAGCATGTTGGGTTTCTGTGTATAAATAAAGCCACTTTCCCCTTCATACTTGCATTCATAATTGTGTCTCCAGAGTGAACTAATTTTGCATCGTTTTCTCCTTTGGTGGATCTGAGGAGTAGACTCTTGAGTGAAAAGATGCACAACGTCTAACTTTAATTTTCTTTAGGTGATACAATTTCAATACCACAATAAGAAAAAAGGCCACACTCTTTTGCACAAACAGGGTGTATTAGACTAATCAGAAAGGATGTTGATATTAAATATATAAATATAACCTATTTTCCTAAATTCTGTTGTTGTTGTTGTTTTGATCAGTTTCTTGATGAAATCTGATGCATGTTTTATCAGGGTGAAATTCCACTGTGTTTAAAAAAGGCTACTCCTCAGTAAGTGTGTTGTGGTTTACAGCTGCAAAATAGATTGGTGATTTCAGCAGGTGCTCATATCTTGCCTGTGAAAATGCAAAGATTTTGCCTTGATGATGATATCCTGAATCTTGTATAGTTAATAGTCTTTTCCTGCCTGCATCCCCTCCCCATTACTCAAAGCAGTGAAAAGACCACTTCAAATATCATGCTTTTTCTACACAAAAAGCCCTTTGGTGTAGGAAAAAGCATGAGGCCTGCATGGAGACAGTCATGGGTGAGTTCCATGCCTCTGTTTCAAAGCCTCTGTGTTCTCACAGTACATGTAGCATGCATGCAGCAACACAGAGATGATTCCTCACACATGCAGCACACTCCACCCGATTATCCCCTTCTGGCCTGAAATGTTTTGTGCTGAATTAGGCTTGTGCTGTAAATCTGTAATGAAAACAGTGCTTTGTGCTGAAGGTTTGACAGGCTAATTACAGTGCTGCTTTAATTGTCTTATTTTTGACTTCTTATAGTTTTAGAACCTCTTCCAGATTTGACCCACTACAATAGTTTGTGCAGATGTAGTTCTAGAGAATGATCTATGGGAGAGGATGCGATACCGGCATATATCCCGCTTTATTACTTTAATCCGAGATGAAATATCTCTCTGAAACCAAATCCTTTTGCTTGACAAGACTTTCACTTTATACCAAGCAGTTTCTTAGGGGTCGTTAGGATACGTTTGTTTGAGGCTAGACTATTGTGGTGGTTATGTAAACGCTCAGCATACGTTGCCTTTGACATGTTGGCCATTAAACTAGTTGTTTTCAGGGTATATGTAATGATACTTTGTAATTTAGACACAGCTTTGTTCCTCTAGAGAAGAGGTAGGGATTAACTGTAACATCTTTTTTTGGCCGGGTGTTCTCAGAAACCGAATTTACTTACGCATCTGTGCAATTAATACAAAACACTCGAGCTTCATTTTTAAAATAATAATAATGAAAGTGAACTGAGATCAGGGCAGTGCTATTGTTTCGTTGCACTTCTGCAGTTTCCTTCTCATGAAATGCAAGCCGACGCTGCTGTGAGTGAAAGCCCTCTTACGCAGACAAGCAGAAACAAAGGTTGCTTGAATTCTGCAAGAAATTAATAGAGATGCAATTTTAATATTAAGGGCACCACATTAGCTGAGGCCTTGCAACTTGTAAAAATGAGCGTAATAGCTGAAGAAAAAGGGAATATTTTAGAAGATACGCAGATGTATTAATTTTAATTTGTCCTTTTGATCTGTTAATTACCGCTGAAGATTTATTGACTAATTTTAAGGAAGCAAGTGTTTGAAAGTTTCTGGCAAATACTATCTTCTTGTAATGAGCACATGGCAGTGAAAGAAGTTAAGAGGAGAGCAAAATTAGATTGACTGATTGTTCAGTCATGTGGGCCTGGCTCGCTGCATATCCCGGCTGAAGAATGATTGCTCAAATTACATTGCCTCAGGTCCCTGCACTTGGTTGGCTGTCTTCTCAGATCTTAACAAGGTTCTGGGAATTCATTTCTGACAAAGTTTGCTTTGTGTTTTTCAGGATGCTTCATCGGCAGACATTAGGAAAGCGTATCGCAAGCTTTCGCTAATATTGCACCCAGATAAGAATAAAGATGAAAATGCGGAAACCCAGTTTAGACAAGTAAGTGATGCACATACAAGCATTAAAATGTATCATGTGATCATTAAAACCTTGAATAAATATAATGGTGATCGTGGGGTATTATTTTTTTGAAATGATTAACCTGGGGAAGTTTGGAAGCTTTTGTTGCCACTTTACAATGGTCTAATGCTTTCAACTCCTACAGAAATTTAAAATGGGTAAAAAAAACCCACCATGTGCTGTCAGAAGTTAAACATACTTAGATAATGGGAATGCTTAGGGTTGGGAACAGGACTTTGTGGACTCCTTGACTCTGTTGTTGTTGTTTTACTATAGTGCCACAATCTGCATGCTTTGCATTGCAATGGAAAAATATTTCATCAAACATGTTAATGTTTAATGTGTATAAAATTAAGCTTTACTCTGTGGGTGTCTTTTTCAAAGAAGGCCTAATATATGGTTTTTCAACAGTTGTTCACTTGGAATTTATAATGAATACTACTGGAACAGTAGAGCATGTTTGAAAGTTGGATGATGGTGATGATTTGTTTGTATCACAGAATAATTAAATTGCTACTATCCTGAACAGAAAATTACTGAAAAAAGGGGGAAATATTTACTTTACACAGAATGACCTGAACTGATTCTTTGATTCTAGGAACTGTTCTTCATTCTTACTTTTAAGAGTACAAAAAGGCCCAGTATATGTGCAGTATTGTGGCAAAATATTCTGGCTGTTCTGTGCACAGTTGCTGGTGTGTTGCTGTTTTTAGAAAAATAAAAGTATGCTTTCATTCTAGTTGGTGGCCATATATGAGGTTTTAAAGGATGAAGAGAGAAGGCATAGGTGAGTTTATTTTGTATATATTTCAAAGCAGAGGTTTTTTCCCCATCTAAACTGAGCCAGGTTAGCCAGAATTTTATAGGCTCTCTCATATGTGCGAGGTTCTAGCCTATGTTGATAAAAGAACCAGGTGATAACTTTATAATTTGTAATATAAATATGAGTTTTTGGCTGCTAACACATGCTTAGTGCAGTAGTTCATTCCCTCTTAATTGTTAAGCTGATACTCAGATTCTCCAACTATAGAGTAAGACCTGTGGATTTTCACTGTGGCCAGTGCAATCTGATTGTGGGTATTGCTGCTTTGCTCAAATCCTTTCAGTCTGAAAAGCCATCTTCCATTTTTCAGGATCTCACCAAAAGTTGTGGACTTGGGTTATTTTCTCCGTGGCTACTGTAGCATGTGCTGACTTTAATACACACACACTCTCTCTCTCTATATATATATATCACACACACACAGCTTTAAAAAACCTAAATGATACGACAAAAATAGGAATATTTGAAAAGGCTTTTAGTTATTGCATATTATTCAGGCGCTTTTTTTCTTAAGTACAAAACATAAGTATTCATGTACCTGTGAGAACATAATTTTACCAGGCAATTGCTTGTGCTCGGGTTGCTTTCCAGAGGACTGTTGTATTTTACTTTGGACTTGTGGTTTATTAGGATGCTCACTTTACTGTTAGTGACCCAGATATTTTGGCCAAAGAAAAGAAGGGCTTGCTGCCAGCAAATGAGTTCTGTTTAAAATATCTCTAGGTTTTCAATTCTCTGAGTAGTGATGCTGAAAGTTCTCCAGGAGGTTCTTGGCTTTGTGGAAACCTTGGCATGAGTCCAGGTCTCATAGTAGAGATTATCTACTTTCAGATAATCCTCTGTGTTGAAAGAGCCATGGAACAGTGTTCAGAGGAGTTTTGGAGATTCTGTGTATGGTTTTTACCCTGCCTCCCACTGCAGTCTTTCAGCTTGGAGTCATAGATCAAGGAAGTTTAGGAAGTTTAACAATAGGGGGTCAATGTCTGGTGTCAAATGGTTGCAAAAGGTATGAACTAGTTTAAATGCACCCCCCTACACTCACACTCACACACACTTAATTTTTTTGATAGTGTTTATTTTGCATGCTCACTGTTCATGGCTTTAATACTAAATAACCTGTGTTTTCGTATGGGTTTGTTTTTACATCTCCCCAGTACATCTATGTACTTCCACAACCACACTGACCACTGCCATGAAATTAAATTATTTAGGGATTTCACATAATGTGTATATTGGAAATCATGTAATGAAATTATCTCAGAAACGTGTTTAATTGAATTGGTGCAAGTCTTCATCACCTTGTGTAAAACGAGTTGCTGTAAACAATGATTTTTTATGGTTATTCAGCTAAATGCCTAAAAATGGCTCGTGATGATCCCTGAATGTTCCCTGACAGCAAGTATTCCCTTAAAAAATTTTTTTTTAAGCCCAACAAACTCTGCTTTGAGACATCTCTTTCCAGGACTCTGCCTTTGGGAATTCTTGGCCTCTTGGATTACAGATTCAGTTGCAAAAACTGCACTAATAACAAATATAAAGGCTATTTCTCTTGCATTAAAATTCTTGTTGCCTCTTGATTAACAGTTATTTTAGGTGGGCTTTCCCCCCTTCCTTAAACCATGTGCTTACCAACTAATTACCAAATAATAAATTAGTTTCCCTTGGTTCTTCCTTCAGATTCATGTGCTCCAGGTTTGGTGGTCCCTGACTTTGTTTAACTGTGGGCAGATGCTCAATGGACCATCATCTCCTCCAAGCACTCAGGTTTCTCAGCCTTCCTTAGCAGGTCGTCAAAGCAATTTTCCCAGTATGTAGCAGCTCAGCCTAACTCCATCTACACAGCAGTAAAAAACGTTTCAAATTTGCTCTTCTTTTTTAAAAGTCTCGTACTGAACGTCAAGACGGTGATTAAAATCAGCATGTTTTGTGCATACACCAGAATTTTCTTTTGGGAAGGGTTTGTTGTTCTGAAGCTGCCCACACAGAACCTCCAAACAGCTGTCCAGCCTCCCCCCAGCTTAGAAGCGATTGGAGTATGTGATGTGAAAGAAGTATAAAGAGGCTGGAGTGAGGGCCGAATTTTTGTTTGAGTTTTCTTTTCAGCTCCTCTTGTGTCAAACCTTCAACCTGCTTTTTGAACTTGGGGGAGGCTAAACAGCAGTTTGAGGATGCTGTTTGTAGCAGGACCCACTGGGCTCTTCTTAAGATTTAATATCCTGCGCTTTGCTATGCTGAGTAGGCAAATGAGCAGGAGATGAAACAATATATGTAGTTTGATATTGGGAGCTGCTCTTAATCCAGCTGCATTTACTGTAATATTACAGAGTAAATATGTTGTTGCTTGTCTTTAATATGTAGTTGAAAATGGTTTCATTTCCAACAGATTCTTTTCTTCCATTAGATGATATAAAATATAATCTGAACAGGCTGGTGGTGTTTTTGTTTTTAAAAAAGCAACCCTAATGACAGATCAACAACTTATCAGTTTTAAAATCATACAGCTTTTCTAATTTAGAAAAGCGTTTTTAAATGCTTGTGGATAGATTACAGGAACCAGTAGTTGGGCATCAAAATAAGTGTTCTAACACCAAGGTTGAATCCTATAGCACCTTTTTCATAATGAAGAGGTTTCTACATGTACCATATGGAAAGTATATGAAGCGAGTACATTTACATTATTATTATTTTTTGGCAACAACAGCAGGATGAAAGGGAGTGTTTTCTCCCCCTTTGAGCTTAGATTTTAAAACCTAATTTCTCTGCAGATATTAAATGGGAGTGAGTTCCATTGATTTTGCAGAAAGTTCCATTTAAATGTGCATAGATTCAGAATTTCGAGATTTTAAATAATTGAAGACTCTAAAGATATATGTTTGAAACAAGCCCATAAAAGTTGGGAATTCTGAAGCATTGTGTTAAGCTAGCTAGACTATAGTGGCATTGCAGCATGCTGCATAAAGCTGAATATGGGTGGGCGAAATATATTTCTTTGTCCTCTTACAATTTCATCTTTACAGTTTACTTGAAGCTACAGTTGTGCTGTGGAATAAGCAACTAGTTTTGGTCTGTGGTTTTAATACCAAATTTCTGTTTTGAATATGAGAACTTATTTTTGGCTAGCTTTAACAATAATAACAAACACAGTGATCTCAGGTTTTACTTAATATACATTTCACAATAATAGTTATCTGATTGACGTGTGTGCATTATAGACCTAGCTCTATGTTGCCCATATTTTGGAAGTGTGCTAAATCAGAGCATGAATAAGATGCAAAGAGGACATAAAGGCAGACTGCTTTGTGATTTCCTTATTTGCTTAATTCTTATGCATGCCTCTGAAAGTCCATCGTAGGTGATAAATTGATTTCTGCAAATAAGTACTTTAATGAATCATCTGTATGCTTCCTAATTAACTAATTTGCTAAATGTGAAAAACAAGATTTAAAATTATCAGAGGATTCTGAGTAACTTAAGGATCATTGTTCATATGCGGTCCTAAAAATTAAACAGACGTCTTAATTTTTAAATACAGTGCTCAATTACCATAGAAAGGAGTGATTTATTTTTTGACAGTATATATTCTAAAAAGTGGGTTATAATAGAAGCTATCTTCCCTTAAAATGGCCAGTCGTGTGAGCCATAATGTTCATTGATAGTAAAATCAATAGAGCATTGATTCTGGAACTAAATCCTTGGAGACTTTTGTTCAGAATAGCAGACGTAGCCTGGTAAATACAGAGTGTGTTTAGTGCATGAAATTTTCATGTGTCAGATCTGGACGCATATAGAACAGATTTTTAATATATTGTAAATTTAAGTGTGGATTATCAAGGTCTACGATAGTTCCAGAAGATAAATATTTAGCATTTCACCCCCTTATTAGTCCATAACCATTAATGTCTCCCCCCCCCCCATTCACTCACTGTTTGGAGATGTTTTCGGTTTTAGTTTCAATAGTTTTAAAGGGGGGAAAAATCTATTTCATGCAAGCACACTCTGTTTCATGCAAGCACAATATAAAGTATTTTAAAATTTTATTCTTTGTTCACCATTTTTACTTCTTGCTTATGTTCACATTTCAAATTACTGATACATTCTGAAAAACCCCATGGTATTGAAATAGCTAGTTTTCTTCTTCTTTTTGTTGCTCACACTAAAACAATTTTTCTAGGACATTTAAGACCCCCCCCCCTTTTCCCTTTTTGGAGCGGAAAAACAGACATACTCCTATCATTATAGGCATGGCTTAAACACTTTTAATCTTTTATAGTGATGGCTTAAACTAGACCCTAATAAATATGTATTGTTTCTGTTTTTATATTGCACATAACAACCGACAGAGGTGGCAAAGTTATGTAATATTTATCCTGCTAATATTCAGCAATGCAAATTAGCAGGCTGTTTTGCTCTGACCAACAAATAATTAACCGTTTGTTTAGAACAAATGAATCAGAGGGCATCTTAATTTTTTTCAATGAAATCTACTTTATACAAAGATGTAGGGCTTTTTTAAAAAAAAAAGAAGACAATTTTTTAAAAAAGAAATTATTCATTAATCTATCTCCAAGGTATCAATTTAATAACTATCAAAGTAGCTACTGCAGTTGTTGCATTTAAATTGATTTACACGTCAAGGCTGGCAGTTTAGCAGCTGCGCTATTATTCCGATCGGTCAATTTACTTGAGAAAAACCTACTACTGAGTCCTACTGACCTGCATGACAATATAGGCCCTATTTCTATTCCTGTAATTAGGCCTGCGACTAACTCAGAATATTTTTAATTAAAATATTTTGGTCAATGTGTTGCACCAAATTAGGCTTTTCAGTGCCGATTTAATTCTGGAAATAGCGTGATTAGAATATTCAATGAGTCGTGCTCCATTTAGGATTAATTTTAACATACAGTATTTTAAATGCCTCAATTCTAAATCTTCCTAATAATAGGCTTGTCAGGTTTCGATACTAAAAGTTATCTACTTCAGTGGTTTATGCAGTTAAGAGTTGTGTGTGCGTAAATGATCAGTAGTAGAACTGATTTCAAGAATAATAAATGTAGAAAGAATTTATTTCTAACAAATGGCTTTTTATATGAAACACACACACACAGAGAAAAGAAGGCAGAAAAGTCGCTAGAATAAAATGCAAACTTAGCAGCCTATAATGTTTCAAATTTCATTCCTTTAAAGAAAATGCCAATCACTTGTACATTGCAAGTCATTTCTAAATTAGTTTTCATGTCAAAGGAAAAAAGTTTAATAACGTTACACCTCTGTTCAACAGGAACGAGGTTGTTTTTCCCCATATTTTTCTAAATTAAGGAGTCAAAGCTAGCAAATGGATTTGGTGGTTGTTGCTTCCCACTTAAAACCATCCCTTTGTAATTCTTTTATTCTGGGAACATGACCAATGATTGACAGGTAGGTTGAACATATGGTTCATTGTAGAGTAAAAACATTTCTCAAGTGAATCAATTGGGGGTGCTGTTAGAACAGTAGAGCTACCCTTTTTATCCAGTCGCTGAAGAAGATTCTGTTTACCAGGAGCCCAGATTAAAATGTTGTTGTTGCTGCTGCTGCTGCTGCTGCGGAAATTTAATATTTTTGAAAAGTGGATGAGTAAAACAGAATTTCCATACTTTTCTCTCTTTCTCTCTCTCTCTTAAAAAAGCAAATAGGTTCGTTTTAAATGCCTCATGAAAGCTTGTTTGTTTTTGCCACTGTAGGTATGATGATATTCTGATCAATGGGCTACCAGATTGGCGACAGCCTGTATTTTACTACAGACGAGTGAGGAAAATGAGCAATGCAGAGTTGGCATTGCTGTTGTTCATTATCCTCACAGTGGGCCATTATGCTGTGGTTTGGTCAATCTACCTGGAAAAACAACTGGTAAGCATCGGAAATAAGTTTTATTTAAAATCGCTGCAAAAGTGTTCATCACACCCACACACTCTAAATTAGTTTCCTAGTAATTACAGACTGACAAACATTCCTCACTTGAATCCAGTGACTGAGTATGAACCCCTCGGCAAACAAAAAAAAAGCCTTTTAAATGATCTGCAACATTTAACAATAAAATGCAAACCATTTCGCTTTCTGTATTGGTGACTTTCAGGGATCTTTTTACCTAACCCTCCTGGCAAATTGCACAAATGCAGGTTTTGGGGTCCCCCCCCCCCAGCTTCCATTCTTGATGTTTGAAATTCATACTCGCCTGGGCTTTTAATGTCTTAATGGAGGGTCCCCTCCCAACGCCCAAATTGAAGTGTCTTTCAAATGTGATAAATGTTCCAGGGTTAGAATGGTAAAATGACAGAAGCAAAAGAAATGTTTTAAATGTTGCTTCCTTCTTGTCTGCCAAAAGCAAAAGAGCAATGATTATTTACATGCAAAATTTGAACTTTAGCATCTGTTTGTTTGATTTTGTGTTTTCAGAGCTACCATATTAAAGTTGTCGTATGAGGAAAGAAGTTAATTTTTTTTAAAATAAGAGAAACTTTGATTGCTGTAGATATTTGCATGACCGGCAGAGCTGGACTTCATGTGTGCTTAAGGAGTGGAGATGCCATGGCAACAGTTATTGTTAGATGATTTTACTTAATCATGTAGCTCCCCCCCCCCCCGCATTTGCATAAATGCTGTTCTGTTCTGCTCTTAATTGGAGAATCTTCCTAACAATTGCAGAGCACATGTTTCTGATAACCTCTAACAGTTCCCTCCCTCCTCTCTGTATTAGGATGAGCTGCTTAGCAGGAAAAAAAAAGAGAAGAAGAAGAGGGCAGGAGGGAAGAATATGGAAGAAGCGAAACTTGGTGTAGACAAGAATGAAAGGTGGGGAAGGAAGCGCTGAAATAGTTCTTGCCAGGCAGGCACATAAAAGTAGCAACTTTTGAATGTTTTGACACTTGGAAAAGAAGCTTTGTAGTGTTTGTTTAAAAAAACAACCACAAAAAATAACTTAAGCAATTTCCATTAGTTCTAATAATTTTTGAGACATAGCTGTGGGTTGATTGTATGGAATTAATACATTATTGGGGGGGCGGGGGGAAACCAGCAGAAAGTGTGGAAACTTCTGCCAATTTAAATTTGGTAGCTTTTCACTTTGAGGGGAGGAATTAACTGCAAGGAGTTTCTTGCATGCAGGATATTCAACGGGATCTTAATTTTCCAGACTTATCTGCTGTTAAGGGTAGCGTAGGTTATAAGCTGGTACTGTTTGGCCTTAGAAGCAAAAAAGACGTTAGGAAAATGTTCTCAATCCTGTGATACAGTGCCCCCCCCCCTTTAAAGCCAAGAAACAACATGGGGGGAAATAGTGACATTCAGAATACTCCGAAAGATACCACCATTCCTTCTATTGATTCATAGAAAGAAATAAAGGGTTTAAATAGTTCACACAGCAGGGGCATGAACTGGATCAATGCAGGATGGAGAGCACAGACCATTTTGCCTGTCTTCAGTTCTGATGACATCAGTGAGTAATGCTTCAGTGAACTGCAAATGACATTAATTTTTATGTATTGGTTTGTTTATGCTACAGACTTCATATCTGGTTGTCAGCGCTTGTGACTGGTTTGGTGGTAGTTTCTCTCCCCCCCCCCCCCCGTACTGAAGCCGTCAAAAAGTCTGAGGGGTTTATTCTGTGAGGTGCAGGCAAGCCCAATGTTTAGGAATGAATATGTTTGTTTTATTGATTACGTTCTACATGGAAATATTTACATGGTTCCCATAGTGGGATGCTACTTTCTTTAGCCCTCATGTTCCTAGTTGGAGGCTTTCATCACAGTGTATGCAACAAGACATATACACATAAATTACTGAATTATTATTATTATTATTTCTATAGGTTGCTAGAGAAGCCACAGTGGCAGGACCTTCTTCCGTGCAAGCTGGGAATATGGTTCTGTTTGACAGTAAAAGCACTGCCTCAGCTATTTCAGGTAAAAATGCAGAGTTGTGTGTTTCCTTTTGTTTCCTTTTGTAGTTTTGGAAACGATTCCACTTTTCGTTTAATTCTCCCACAGAACAGCATTTGGTTTTATTTTTAGGAGTCTTCTGCCTTTGGCCAAGTAACTATTTTGAGCCTAGAGAATGTTTCATAGTTGTAAAAACAGTGGAGCCCCAATGGTTCCCATATAGGAATGATAAACACTGAATCATTGAGAGCTCGGCTAAATAAATGGAAAAGGAGGGGAAAGCGTCACTCCTAAAATGAGACTTCTGAATCAGCAGCAGTGTGTTGAAAGACTTGCCATGTATATTGGACCCTAAAGCATTAAAATATGAGTAATTGCTCATATTTTATAGCATTGGTATATGAGTAATAAAAATACATAAATGTGAGCAGTAATAATTCAGGTTTCAAAAAGGTGGGAAAGCAAAGTATTATTTAAAAAGAGCGCATTTATTGTCATTACTCTGGTTTTTCTTCTTCTTCTTCCTCTTTAGCAGAGTACAAATTTAATAAATTATTTGAATGTCTTAATGCCTCAAACTGTACATTATCCCTGAGTTAGGGAGATGTTCAGAACCTAATTTAGCATAGTCTGCTGAAGTGTGTCTGTGTGTGTTCCTAAGACTTATAATTGGTTCTTGGCCAGTGTTATAAAACAGTACTGTACAGTATTACAAGATTGGTGCATTTGTGGTCAATTTATTAAGAAATTTATTAAATTTGGTTGAGGTGAGAAAGTAACACTTCTGTTGCCTAAGGTATCATTGTACAAGATCTTTTTTAATAGCTTATTAAGGCATTTTAATTTTACACACACTTCTCTGTATTTGGTATAGACCATGCAGAGCAAGACAGGTTAAGCGTCAAATCTGCCCATCATTAGCAACCTATTAACCCAGACCTTGATACTGTGCCGGTATCTACATGGATAACAGAGCTCTTACAGGCTGTGCTAGTGCTGGCAGATGTAAATTAAAAGCTAAGGGGACGAAGCAAAGGAGTAGAGGAGAAAGTTTTTAGCCTCTAAATCTCCCATGTGTGCAATGGATAGTTTTGAGCTTGTGTGTGACGGCAAAGCCTCCAGAGAGATGGAGGACTTGGTAGATCAAGTTTATTCGACTCTTTGCTAGATAGACAAGCTCATGAAGAAACTGCTGGTTCCTGGTAGGACTTGAAACAGCTATGTCTAGTTGGAAAGCCCCTCTTGTCTCCTGCTCCTGACTCTGTGAGCAAGTGAGAACAGGCTCTTTGATTGGTCCAGGATGCATATCTTCCAGCTGGGGATTCTATTTTGACTTGTCTGCAATTGAGAAAGAAGTGTTGATAAGCACCACCACAATGTTGGCCTTCTAGTGTTGCCTTCCAGTATAGATCATAATGGGGATGTGTTGCAGAGACTGCTTAGTGGATAAGGAAGTTTGGTTACAAGAGTATGGCAAGCTTCAGGGCCTGCATGGATGCAGTATGAGGTGTGTGTGAAAACCATTTTTGTACTGGCTCTCTGGGTCCAACCTGGGGAGTTTGGAATTCTGGATCTCTTAAATTCCTCCTTGTCCTTAGTGCTGGTAAATGCAAGACCGGTGAATAGATAATTTTGCCTCCAACCTAGTTGGATGAGATAAGTAGACCTATACTAGCCTAACTTGTGTCCACCATCAACTTTGGCCAGAGATATATGAGGTAGGGATGGTCACAATGCATTGTGGCTATTTTACCGTATACAGGTAGACTGGTCTTGATTGGTTGCCCTGGCGTTGGATACCAGGGACTAATTTGGGATATTTCCGGCTACGTAGCATTCTTTCAGCTGGTGCGATCATCTTGAGACTGCTGTTTGAGATGCCCTGATGAATTGTACTGGGTCACTCCAGTGTACATGTTCGGACCTCCTTGTCTGGTGCAGTTCATGACACTTTGTGGCAGTTGTGGAGCTATGCCACTTTGTATTGGGCCTTGCACATGTAGAACATGTGCTGGATTTGCTGTTCTGAGATGGACAAGAATCTGTTGACTGGGATAGTAAGGATGGTCTACATTTGAAATGTTATGGATTCTTCAGGTTTACAGAATCAGAATGCAGCAAAGGAAGTAACGAGAAATTCTGGAGAGAGGCCAGTCCACATCTTGGTCATTATATGGCATAACTGTTCACTGGTGTGATCAACATAGAGCTCCCCTCCCCGGGGTACTCTCTTTTTCTCTTTTCCTCCCCCATCCCAGATCTCAGCTCTATAATGAAGAGCTGGGATACATGGTACTTTGCAACCTGCTGCATTAGGTGAATATATCTTGCAAAGTTTTCCTAGTTGCTGTGTAGGCTCTTAGGCTCTGATGGATGGTGATGCAACTTGAGTTTTCCATGACAGTTTTGCATGATTCTTTCATGGCAGACTTGCTCATGTATTTCCCAATTACCGCAGTAAGATACTGCTGTTCAGTCAGAATCTATATTAGAAATGTTGAAAACAGACTCTTCTCTAGTAGCTTGTTTGCATTTGATTTGGGTTCCTTCAGTGATGTTATTGCTGCTGAGAGTTGTGGAGGCTGTTGCATGCTGTTTGGACTCATGGGGAAGACCAGCCTGACCAGGCAGTGGTCATCTGGTTAGAAACACAAGTGCCTCATTGAAAGATGTTTCCTCCTGCTTAAAGGATAAGGTGGAAAGTTGGAAATGTGAGCTCAGCTTTGTGGGAACAGGCACATGATGATGTTGTAAATGCTGTTCAGTGTTGATATGAATAAATGGTAGTCATTTGTAGCCTTAGGAATAGGTGTCATCAGTATGCTAGTGTCACCCATCTCTTACTTTCCTGCAACTCAGTTCTGCCCTTAGCCAGGGTAGGAGGTGATAGTTGGGTGGAGGAGGATGAATTCACTAGGTTCAATGCAAGGTGTGAGTTAAAGCCTTTTGAAGCCCTTTATGGTCTGAGACATTCCCACCTTAAGACCTAACTCCCTCTGTACCAGCCCCTGAACCACTTGTGTTTGGCAAGCCGGGTCCATATATTCTTATAACATGAGATTAGGACATCTACTGCCAGGAGCAGGACCTTGATAGTAGTGGCCCCAAGGTTATAGAATACATTTTTGTTGAAGTTAAAGGATTTTCCCTCCACATTTTGATTTTTTTGGGGGGAAATGTATTGATCACTATTTTTATTTTTTTGTAAGAACTCTTTATTTTGACAAATCTGCTCGATTTGACTTTTGTCAAGGAGCCAGTGGATTTGTTATTGAAGAATTTTTTAAAAAATTATTACAGTGGTACCTCGTGTTATGTACCGTCCCCCTTATGAATGCTGCAGGTTATGCACTCCGCTAACCCGGAAGTAAATGCCCCTTGTTGCGACCTTTGCCCCAGGATGTGAGCAGAAGTCGTGCTCCGGCGGCGCGGCAGCAGCGGGAGCCACCATTAGCGAAAGCGCGCCTCATGTTATGAGTGGTTTCCTGTTACAAACGGACCTCTAGAACGGATTAAGTACATAACACGAGGTACCACTGCACAGTGTTTTGTTTTTACCTGTATTAAGCTTCTTCCAGCACAGCAAAAGAAGCACTTCGCTGTTTGCTTAAGACAGTAAAATGGTGAGAGAGGTTGGAGCGTATTTTTTTCCAGTGATTGGGAGGATGTTTGTTACTCCCTATGCCTGATGGAAGCAGAATAAGGAGGGAAACTACATTCTGCAGCAGAGAAAGCTTTCAAAGGCTAAACCCCACGCAGAGAGTATTTGTAGTTTATCCTCAAGGTTACAAAGGCAGCGATGATAGCAGCAAGATTCCAGTCTTCAACATGAGGAGCAGGCTGTTGTAGCCAATGTTGTAGATAAAGGGGGCTCCTAGCAGCTAAAGCCGTGTGCTCCCAAGAAATCAGTCATGCACTGGGGCAAAGCACAAAATAACAAGCATTATTTACCATGCCTAAGCTCACCCCTCATTAAAGCACATTTGTGTGGGTTGAGGAGAGCAAGGTTACTTCCTTGCTTCAAAGTTCTAAGCAGCTGAATTGGTTTTCTTCTGACTGTTAAAGGACAGAGATGATTCTTTTTTCTTGAAACCAAGCAATGAGTTTCCTCTCTCCCCTGCCTCCCCCTGTCCAATTAAAACTATGTATTGACTGTGACTTGGTTCTAGAGGTCTCCTGCGAGAGTGGAAGTTGCCTCTGCTTGTTCATGGGTGATGTTTTCTCCTTCAAGACCCATCATGCCACTTCATGCCATTCTGAAAGGCTTCTCTGGAACGGCTTTTGCATGCATGGGGGCTGTGCAGGGAGGACCAACATACAGGGTTGAAGCAGAATTGGGCGTTGGTAACAGTCACCCACACCCACCCATGTGTTTGAGCAGAAGCACTTGCCATTTAACTCAGGGTTGTTGTTTTTTTTTGGGGGGGGGAGGTCTTTGGATCCAATCCTCTATCTTGTTTAATATAACATAAAAGAAATGTGAGTGGCAGGATATCCATTTACATGAATCACGTTGCAAAGCTGCTACCCGCATCTGATTGTCATTTATCCAACCACACGTTTTTCATTGCTCCTGCCCCTTTTCTTTTCCCCCTAACTGGGGGTTGCGGGGGTGGGGGGTGGGGGGAGGAAGGAGGAATACACGAAGGCACTTAAAATAATTAAGGTAGTTCTTTACTTGAGAAAACTGCTTTGTATGCATGTCCACAGGTTAGCCATTGTCATTTTTACTGTTCTCTGCTATGCCAGCTGTTCTCTGTTCTCTAGAGTTGGAAGAAAAATGGTGTGCAGGTTTCAAAGCATAATTTTTTGAGAGCTTTATTTTTAATTATTTTGTGGAGGATGGGGAGGAGGTAGATTAAGATGGATTTCTGATGCGCAGGGAACTGATGTGTACGTTTAACAAGTGGGGGGCAGCTGAAGTGCCATTTAGGCATGCTTCCAAATCTTTGCCTCTCAAGTGAAGGCGTCTGCAAGTCTTCCTTGCACTGGGATCTCGGGAGGGCATCTCAGGTGCACTGATCTCTCTGCGCATGAGATTTGCAAATAGTGGCACTGGAGGTCTTTCTCTGCAACCTTTCTTTTGTTTAATTTAGATGCTGAGGTTTGAACCTGGAACAGGGGTAGGCAACCTAAGGTCCGTGGGCCGGATGCGGCCCAATCGCCTTCTAAATCTGGCCCGCAGATGGTCCAGGAATCAGTGTGTTTTTACATGAGTAGAATGTGTCCTTTTATTTAAAATGCATCTCTGGGTTATTTATGCGGCATAGGAATGTGTTCATTATTTTTTTTCCAAAATATAGTCCGGCCCACCACATGCTCTGAGGGACGGTGGACTGGCCCAGGGCTGAAAAAGGTTGCTGACCCCTGACCTGGAAGCATTTCCTGGCAAAGCTCTGCTATGAATCTCTGGCCTCTAGAACAGGAGTGGCCAACCTTTGGGCCTCCCGGTGGTGCTGAACTACAACTCCCATCATGCTTAGCCTTTAGCCATGGTGGCGGGAGCTGATGTGAGTTGAAGTCCCAGCAATCTCTGAAGAGCCAAAGGTGCAGGAACTTGGTGCAGGGAAATGACGTTTCCCCGCTCTGTGATGTGTTGATCAGCTGTCCTACCATGTCCTGTGTAGAATCCCCTCAGATAATTTGGATGGCCTTCTATAGGCTAAAGCTACGTCGGGGTGGGGGGTGGGGAGAGGAGGTTGGCCTAGCATTCCAAAAGTGTATGCTCTCAATTTTAGTTAATTACAAAAACTGCCTAGATAGCTGACCCAATGAAGCCAAGCAGGGTAAAGGGAGCAAAAGGATATTTGCAAGGCTGAAGTTGTAAAATTCCCCGCCCCGCTCCCCCCATCCTCAGATTTGGTGCTTAGGTATAGTCTATTCATAAAGCACCACTAGCTTTACTGTGCATTGAGAAACTGGTAAGCACACTGCAACACATGCGGGGACTTGCAGAGAATTCTTATGCTGTGCTTTCCAAAAGAGAATTTCCATGACACTTTCCCAGCCTGAGCTTTCCTTCTCCCTCCTGCATTGCCACAGTGTCTGAGGAAGTGGGAGGAATTCAGCACCACACACTTCTGAATCTTCTGTCGGTGCAAGCATTCCAGCTTGCCGCACAGAATGACCCCCCTCTCCGCCCCCCCCCCCAGTGTGGTTCCAGGAGTTCTCATGCCTCCCAACCAATTTTGGGGCACAAGAAGAAGAGTTTGGATTTGATATCCCGCCTTTCACTCCCCTTCAGGAGTCTCAAAGCGGCTAACAATCTCCTTTCCCTTCCTTCCCCACAACAAACACTCTGTGAGGTGAGTGGGGCTGAGAGACTTCAAAGAAGTGTGACTGGCCCAAGGTCACCCAGCAGCTGCATGTGGAGGAGCGGAGACGCGAACCCGGTTCCCCAGATTACGTGACTACCGCTCTTAACCACTACACCACACTGGCTCTCCACACAGAGGAGAAGGAGAGGGGGAAGCCCTGTTGTCCAACTGGAAGTCTTACTCAGGGCTTTTGCAGATGGGACTTATCTGTTGAATCTCAACCTCTGTTTTGTTGGGAGGGGAGGAACCATTTTTTGACCTTAGTGTCCCTCCTTTGAAGCACCAGTCCTGCTAAAAACCTGGTACTGTAAAATAAGTTATAGGAAAACGACAAGCTGTTCTGTTGCTGTGTGAGACTAGAGTAATACTGCCACATATTGAGAAGTGAAAATTGTTTGTGAACAACTGAAAAATGTGCATAGTGTTGAGATGGGTTTTATCCTTTTGTGTTCTTTTTAAAATAATAAATCTGTATTAAAAATGCAAATTGATAACAGGTTCTTTATCTCCCCCTTTTAATTGGGGTATAAAGTAATTTTTTTAAAAAAAAAATCAGAACAGTTCATTTTGAAAGCAATATATGGGTGATAGAATTGACTTCTACTTCCTGCAGATTTTATACGAAACCATTAAACATTAACTTGAATCCCATAATGCAGAGTTAGTGTTATTGCTCACAAAGGCTGTAGTCCTTAGCACTTCAAAGCAAGGGCCATTGACTTCATTGGGGCTTGTTTCCAAATAAGCCCAGTTAAAATTGGGTTGAAAGTCCATTAAAGAGCCTGGTGAACCAGAAGTGGACTTGTTTAAAGGAAACCAGTGCAAACTGAGAATCTAAAACAGAACACAGCTGTTAGTTAGAACGAAATCTGTAATTAACTATCCGTGAGTGTAGTTGCTTCACTAAGAGATGCTCGTTGCTTCACTAAAACAAATGTTAAAACTGTGTCTTCCACGCATGGGTCAGAGGGAGTGACTTTAAAAACTTGGATTTCTGAAGTACTATTGTTTTCCCTGTTTCTTTGGAAGAAGTCTTCATTTGCAAAATGCAAGCTTGCATTCACTTTGTATCAAATTTCTGGATGCCAGCAAAGCTCTACTATGCATCTTTTATTTGGGTTACTACAGTAATGAAGCAGGAAAATTGCTACCTGGTTTCTACAAAAATGATAGGCCTTTAAAAGAAAATGAAGCTCTTGCATTACCTGCAGATCTTCAGCAGTGAGGTCTAGTGAAGACTTGGGGGGAATATACACCAGGAATTTCTTCAAAATTCCCAGTAAAATGAATGGGAGCAATGAAAGAGCATGGCTGTGTAATTCCTGGAGCCAGGGCAGAGTAATTTCCTGGTGGATTTGTGTTGGTAGAAGGCAGTTGCTTCCACTTTATAAAGAGCTGTATAGAATATATAAATATAGCACGGTGTGCTTCCCAAAGCTGTTTCTAATTGTTTTAATTTATTGTTTCACACAGTTCTTAGCTGCCTTACAGAAAGGCAGGGTATCCATTCTCTTATAAATTAAAGGATGGAGGTGGGAGAGGTTGGTTTTTGTTTTGTTTTGTTTTTTTAAAAAAGAATAGAACACAATGCACACACCCAAAAAACTCAGGCTTGTATTCGCTAACAGGGAGGACTGGGTTAAACGCCCTCAGTTGATTCCATGTAAACCTGAATACATTAATTATTCTTACACATTTACTAGCTGGATGCTGTTCAAGTCAATGACCTGTAGGTGTTCTAATTTCATGACAACATTGTAATTACTTGGGAAAAACATTAATTCTGGAGATACTCGCCACTGTTCTGGAACAGTTTGCTGTTCTTGTTGTTGCGTTTTTCTTTTTTTAAAAAAGAACAGTCCAGTTAGCCAGCAGTCAGATTGTTGGTTTTGTTTTGTTTTAAAAAAAGAATCTTAAAAAGCTGTTTAAAATGCCTGCGTTTTGCATCCTTAGCCATCTATTTGTGTGTTTCGTTTTAATTTACGCCTCTCTTCCTATTGTGATGTGAGGCAGATGGAAGGATTATATCTAAGAAACACATCGAAGGAGGGGCCCCTCAATCGTTACTGTATACTCAAATAAGCAAGGCTATTTTGCAGGGAGTGAATTGTATTTGAGTTTTGTTATTTATTTATTTTTGCAGACCAGTAACTTGAGTTCTGCACTGCGTGAGACAAACCTTTCTACCTTCTGTCTTGCTCGGTGCAGAACTAAGAAGCTGGGTGATTTTATGAAGGGCAGATAATACTTTTGCTTGAAGTTTGGGTGGTCAAGAAGGAATATTGTCAAAGTTGTCACTGGCAGCCTGTAGACCAGAATTGCTTCAGAGGCTAAATCCAAATTTTAATCAAGACTTGGAGGTCATACTTTTTTGTCTATCGCTAAGTAACACAAAAGTGTTTTAAAAGATCAAAATATTACGTATCAGGTTTTATTTTGCATTTAATATCTTTCCTTTGGCATTGGATGTAGTGGTTAGAAGTAGAACCTGGGAGACAAGAGTTCAGAGGTCACTGGCTGACCTTGAGCCAGTCACTGTCTCTAACCCCAACCTACCTCACAGGGTTGTTGTGAGGATAAAATAGGAAAGGAAGAACCCCCACTTCGAGCTCCGTGGAAGAAAAGTGTTATAGAAATGAAGTGAAAAAATAACAATAAATAAAAAATATAGAGGTTGATCATCCATGAAAGAGCCAAGCAGTGCAACAAAATTTATTTAATGGTTTATTTATTGCATATATACCCCACCTTTTTCTCCAAGGAGCTCAGTGTGGTGTATACACAGTGTTAGAAACTGAGATATGAAAGCTAGGAGCTAAATGGCAGCTTAAACCTAGGTTATGGGCACCGCAACGGAGGGTCTAGGCACAGTTTTTTAATAGCAAGAATACAAAGCTGAAAATGAATGAACTGCAGCTAAAATATTGTGTTCATTTTTCACATGGTCTAGTCCTTCCCCTGCCCGCCAGCCCTAATATTCTTAAGAGGGTCTCTTCTCCAGTCTTCAGAGAGCAGCTGGAATTGGGGAGGCAGAAAAAGTTCCTCCTTTCATTCCAGTAGTGGCAGTTTTAATCTGAAATCATAGCCGCAGCACTGCGTCCAGAGCTCAGAAACTGCTCGCATTAATGAAATTCCCTGTCGCAAAACGTGCCTAGAACAATGGGGGTTTCGAACGCTGGGTGTACACGGTTCTCTTCCTTTCTCCTTTAACCCCTGTGAGGTTGATTAGTCAGAGAGGCACTGACTGGCCCAAGGTCCCCCATTGAGCTTCCTGGCTGAGTGGGGATTTGAACCCTGATCTCCCAGGTCCTATTCCAACCCTTTAACCCCTAGATTACCCAGGCTCTCTATCTCTTATCCATCTCTAACCCAGTATTTTGTACGCCGGTTCTCAGCACTGTCTAGGGAAGAGTATTTTGCATCTCCTTGGAATCGTCTGGTGAATAATGAAAGCAAAGCCCAACAATACAGAAGTTGCCCCTCCTTGATCTAGTGAAATGCATGGCAGAATGAAATGATGTAGTTGCCATGAAAGCAGCAGTGGTTGTGGGAGAATCACAGTGATTGTTTTGAGTTTACATGTAAAAATGTGCATATACCTAAACCACAGCTCGGTAGTAGTGCACCACGCTTGCATGCAAAAGGCCTGAAACCCTGGATAGCTGCAGCCACGCAGTGCAGAGAATACTGAGCTATGCTGGCCCATGGTCTGGCCCATGTATAAGGCAGCTTCCTAATTCCCTGTGTATATTTTTATATAATATATAAATTCTGATACTTATCCAGAACAGAGAGAACATACGTTTTTTCCCCATTTTGATTGCAAATTTAGGGTTATGGCTGCTTAGGTTCATTACAATAATTAATATGGATATCATGATATGATGATCCAGTATTAGTTTGTGAGTTCAGACTCAGTAGAGAAGAGACTCCATATTTTAACTGTCTTCTGCTTGATCAGAAGAAAGTGAAAAGATCCAGCTTCATAAAACAAAAAACCCACATTCTGCATTTGGTCACTTAACATGCGGTGGTGACCAGTCAAACTATAAGTGTATCACAATTATTTATTTGTGTTTGCCCGCTTTGACTACTGAAGATTCTGTTTGGTTTCCTCCTCCTTTCTGTCATTCTCGTCTGAGTCTCAGTTCCAATTGTTTCATGATTGACACGCCAGCAAGATTGACAGATACCCCTTAGAGTCTGATGTCTGGAGGTCGCATAAGCAATAATAGATTCTGTTCCAGATTTTAGCATCAAATATTGGCTTTCAGTGTCAAAGGGGTTAAAGTTAAATGCTGATTGACTGTGTCTAAGCTGAAGCCACAAGCAAAAAGCATCCATGGGATCTTGGTATTGTGCATTTGATGTAATCTCCGAAACACCATGTGGAAGATTTATAAATGATTACATTTTGGTAAATTACTACTAAGTGAATAAAATGCAACACAATCAGGTGTCCTTGCACATGAGTGTGAAATAACTTTGATTGGAAAAGCCAGAATTTATTGTATGAGATAGTATCTCTACATTTGTACATGTTTATGTACTTGAATCTGGAAAGGTCAAAATGCATTTAGTTTTGTTTTTTAACTATGTAATATACAGTGTATTTTTTAAAGTTTCCTGGGCTATTGCTTATATGTGCACATGATCACTTGATCTCTGAAGCCTCGAGCGTATGCAGCGTCTTCATGAGATGAATTTATTGTGTTCACAGATAAGATATTCTGCAGTGGGAACGAACTAGATAGAATATCCCAGTTTATAGCCCATAGCAGCAAAACCTCTAATCCTCAATGGCAGAAACACTTCCCTGTTTCTTACTCCACCTTTACCCCTGCTCTCTGCTGCAAGATTGTCAGGTTAGCCTGACGACACATCATGCTTGAGCAGTATAAACCGGCATCTATTATGCTAATGCACTTCACAGTCATGGCAAAGGAGTCCACAATGCTTTTGGCTGGCCTTGACAAATGCTCACCTTCTGTGCAACTCTGTGCATGTTTGCTTGGAAACAAGTCCTGCTATGTTCAGTTGGGTGGGCCGGCAAAGCTTTTATTTTATTTAGTTATTTTTAAAACATATGTGTATATATAGATCATTTTTTAAAAAGCAGTTTACAAAAATGCCCACAAGCAAGTCTTAATACAATTTATTTGTAAAGTTTTTAAAATTATTTAATTCTGTAATGTATCTAAAACAGAACAATTATAACGGATGAAAATTAAAAGTTGAAAAACAAAACTATACAATAGGAACATTGAATGAGTAGTTGCACATAAGTCAAAGTAAAGACTATCAGCATTATCAGATCATGGAGTATCGTTCCTGAGTTTTCAGATCAGAGTTTTCTTTCTCCTAGATGGGCTACCTTCCCAAGTTGACAAGCCCCATTTGCCCCTCACTTCTCTCTACAGCCATAGCTGTCAACTTTTTCCTTTTCTTGCGAGGACTCCTATTTGGAATAAGGGAATTTCCCTTTAAAAAAGGAACCGTTGACAGTTATGCTCTACAGCAGTGTTTCCCAACCTTGGGTCTCCAGCTGTTTTCGAACTACAATTCCCATCATCCCTGACCACTGGTCTTGCTAGCTGAGGATTATGGGAGTTGTAGTCCAAAAACAGCTGGAGGCCCAAGGTTGGGAAATGCTGCTCTACAGCACATACAGAAACTGCCCTCTTGGCCATTGGACCAACTATTAGTCTCATCCACTCAATATGCCAGAGCCTGTAGTCACATGCTGGGGAAGTCCCTAATTCACCAAGGGCTTGAGACCCAAAGGCTACCCTCACTTAGTATACTGGCCAGTTGAAGCTGTTTCCCAGGGTGTGTTAGGGGAGGGGTAGTGCCTCTGGTGGGAGACATCATCATGCTCTTTCAGGGGTAGTTTGTCCACCTTTGGCCCCCACCCTGCACTTGGCTCTCACCAGTGGCTCCTAGAAGCTGTCAGCATGCAATCAAATTATGTACTTCTGTAAAATACCTCACATTGATCTGTGCAAATAAGCAACTGAGTTGGAACATTTCAAAATCTGCAAACACAACATTTTTAATGATCTCAATTACATTTTCATGAGCGTTAACATGCTACTCCAGTGCAACTTCTTCATAGTTCCGCTGTTTTGACTATGTCATGGTGCACAATTGTCATTCATGCTGTTTTCTCTCATGTGTAATGAGTGTCACTATTTTAAATATTTGATTGAGTCAGCACAGGAATACCCCCCTCACCCAAAGTGATTAATTGATGGGGCTTGAATCTAATCATATAAAATGGTGTCATTGCAGCCAGCTGTTTTGAGATGCTAATATCACTACATTTCTTTTAAAGGATGCCAGACAACTCTATGTAGAATATAAAGAAGCAAAAATGAAGGAGAAAGAAGAGGCCCTGGCTAGAGCTGAACTGGAAACACTTCAGAGTAAGTTGTTATTTTTATTCACAGTCTTGATTACATATACCCATATATGTCTGATGGCAGGGTGGGGTAAGATCACAGTTTTTCTCTCACAACTGTGTTCTCTGTGTTGCAGCAACTGCAGAAAACAGGATTGCTCTGAACCGACTTCACTGTAGTACGAAGTTGCTGCATAATAACATTTTGATTTCTGAATTCTCTGTAGAAATTTTAATGCATGCAAACGAATTGGTTGAGTAACAAATAATGTTGGGCAGAAATGCGACAGAAATACTAATAATTTGCAAGAGAAAATACCTAAGAAGTCTGCAGTGAAATAGCAGACACCGAGAGCCTGCCTTGGTTTTGTGGCTGCCTGGAAATAATTCAAATAATTGGTGGTGCATTTTATAGCAGTTCCAAATTGGTTTGACTTCTAAGTATTCTAAAATGCACTCAAAATTATATGCACCTGCAGAAATTGTAGATGCAAAACTTATGAGGCAAAGCTGTGACCCCTTTGATATTTTGAATTAGAACTTGGAGAGACAACTCTCCTGACTGCTTAATAAGCATGATTAACTGCAATATATAACTTACCATCCCATTAGGAAAAGCTGTGCCTAATTTACTTTTTTCGTTACAACCCACACATTTTACAAATTTTGAGTTTTCAATATTTCTGTGTATATTATTACCTTTTTGTGCTACTGCACACTTTCCAGTTTGCTTCCTTTTATGTCCGTATTTTGACCCTGGAAAATACCTGTTTCCATCCTTTTCTGTTATAGGACAAACATTATGCAAAGTAACTTCAAATTGTAGCTGTCTAGTTAGCACCGTCCTGTGTGGCTTTCCCCCACAAAAAGTGAATGTTAATGTTTTTGTCCTGTATATAGTATAAAGTAGGACATGAGGTTGATTTATTTAGAGGGATTTGCACTGGAGTCTGAGATAGCTTTAATTGGGTTAATGATGCTTATTATCTCAGCTGATAATGATAAAACAAATTGCATGGCATATCTTATTTATGTAATTACACAATCCCTCCCAATTTTCCTCCAAGGAGCTCCGAATGGCTTACATATGACTCCCACAAACCCATTTTATCCTCACAAGAACCCTGTGAGGTTGGTTAGATGGAGGGATGAGTGCTGAAAGGTCATTCTGTGTCAGCTTCATGCCTGAGTGGGGCTTTGGGCTTTGGGTCTCCATGGTCTTAGTCTGACAATCGAGCCACTAAGCCACATTGGCGGTCACTGCCAACTGTTTGAAAAGAACACTGGAAGAATGTGGATTCTTTAAAGCTTTTATTTAGAATTACTTTAAAAATCTTAGCCGTTTAATTTACACATTTTCATATTATGGGTTTAAAACTTTTATAAACTGAAAATCCCTAAATGCCCATTCCATTTATCCCTGTCTTCAGCTGTAAAGTGTATATCATGCTTCATATTGAGCTATAGAATCCATTTACAGTGGTACATCCGGTTGCGGACAGGATCTGTTCCGGAGCTCCGGTCGGATCCCGAGGTTTCCGCAACCGGTGGGACCGCTTCTGTGCATGCAGTAGAGCGCTTCTGTGCATGCACGCATGGCAAAACACTTCCGGGTTTGCCGCTTCCGTAACCCAAAGTTTACGTTACCCAAGGGTAATGTAAGCCAAGGTGCTATTGTATATCTCTTACTGTGAAGCCTATTTAGAGTGAATCCTGCTCTGAACCTGAAAACCCATCCTGTGTTGTGTTGCTTGAGTATACTAGACCGGAGCATTATAGAATGGCTGTGTTTGGACATAACACTGAACTAGAGATTCCTGTCATGTGAACCTTGGGCTTGTGAAGTCTTTTCCTCTGGCAGGTTGTGAGGAGGAGCTTCTGATTTCAGTTAACTGCATTGTGATGTGTGGTATGCTTACCCTGGCAAATTCTGGTTAGTCTTAACTATGGCTTAGGGAAACAAGCCAACTTCAAACTAACTACATTTCTTGGTCCTCCAAACAGTTGGACTAACCACACTTCCGGGTTCAAACATACCCCACAAATTGTGGTTAGTTGAAAATGGAAGCAAAGGTTTTCAATATTTTGGGAAGTGGAAAGGGAGCACCCAGGTCTGAGTCTCATGCACATAACACAAAACTATGGTTTAATGTTATGTCCAAAGACATCCATTGTTGTGTCATATATTAAAAGCTCTGTGTGCATCTCATTCATATATATTCATATATATATATATATATATATATATATATAATGCCATTAATTACACATGGGGGGGGGGAGTTTTTGATTATTCTGTTCTGATGATTGCTGCAAACTTGCCTGAGGACCATGTTTGAAAGGCTAGGTATAAGAATACTTAACATTTTTAAGGTAGTTTTGAGTGCTTCACACTCTTCCCAGACATTACCTTCTTATCAATCCTTACAGTAATCCAGTAAAGATACATCTAAATTAACTCCATACTGCAGTTGGTAGATGTGTGTAAGACAAGTAGATAGTTAGCTCTTGCCTTGATTCTCAGCTAAATGGAAAATTTGCAAACGTTCATGATTTGGGCTTCTTTTATTATCAAATGAGTGGTAATTGCAGGTATCAAGCTGTAAAAGAGAAAGTACAAATAAGCAATTTAACAATAAGCTGCCTCCCAGTTGTTCATCGTGTGAAAAGCTGTTGTGATATAAAAGTATGCTGCCATGGTTCCAAGAAAATTTGTTGTGAAACGTTAACTCCCAAAAAGCACATTGAAAACCAAGGTACGAGGACTTTGGCTATTCTAGTGAAATAAGCCCTCTGATCATTAAGGGAGCAATCCTAAGGCAAGATCCACTGAAAGGAACAGCTTAGGAGGCAACGGGTCTCTGGCTCAGCTGGCTGATTCTGGGCTCAGCTCGCATTCATTCTCCAACCCTGGCTTGGCTGAGGATATGCTGGCATAACTTGCTGAGTTGGATGAGCCAAAGCTGACTAAGCTGAAGCCAGTACAGTTGTATCTTGGAAGTCGAACAGCTTAGTTCTTGAACGTTTTGGCTCCCGAATGATCAAAACCTGGAAGTGACTGTTCCGGTTTTCGAACGTTCTTTTGGAAGCCGAATGTCCTATGGGGTTTTCGCAGCTTCCAGTTGGCTGCAGGAGCTTCCGGCAGCCTATCAGAAGCCGCGCTTGAGTTTCTGAACATTTTGGAAGTTGAACGGATTCCGTTTGACTTCCAAGGTGCGACTGTATAAGTCCTAAAAAGAGAGCATTCTGAGAGCATGGCATGGCAGCACCAAAGAGAGCCCATTCCTAAGGCCGTTCAGCTCAGACTTGTGAACTAGCGTCCTGGCATAAAACACTATTTTAAAGGCTTGTTTTCTATCTGCCAGGCTTAGGCAGAGAAGCAGCAGCATTCCCACTGCTGAACAGGGTTTGGTTCTGGTTACACCGGCTTAGGTTCCCCCAGCTTGCTTTACGCCAGCTTCTTGTGTGTAGGATTGCTCCCTGCATGTCTAAAATCCAAGTTGTAACCTCTTTTTTTTGCAGCTGTGATCTATAAGCGTGACAACAGCTTTATAAAATGTGGGTGCAATAGGTGTTTAAATCATGCTTCTGGGCAGAGTTTGTGATTGTAGGTCTAATTTTGTTTTGCAGAGGAAAAGAAGCCTAAAGTCAAGAAACCAAAATCTGAATTTCCTGTATACACTGTGGCAGAGACAAATGCATTTATACCATCGTATGATCATGGCGCTTCAATTGAAGAGGTTGAAGAACAGTTGGATGATTGGTTGGAGGAAAGGAACAAATCGCTAAAAAGGAAGGCAAGCATATCTATTTTTCTAAAAATTAAATAAAGTGTTTTAAGTCCAGGCAAGAAATGGATTGCTCAACACTGTCTTGCCTTTCTGGACAAATCAATAAATACCAATAAATTAACAACAACAACATCTTCAGTAAAATAGTCTTAAAATTAGCAATTGAAAAACAAGAACAGCCCCCTCAAATATTTTATTAAGGGTGGGGCCAAAGGGACCTTGGCCCCTAGGAGTTGGCCCCTATGTGGCCATCCCATCGTTGCTAGTGTAAGGAAGTGTCTGCACCAGTCTCTTTTTCCCCCTAGGAGTAATAAATTGTGAGAGCAGTTGCTTTAAGTTTTGCAACCATACTCCTGATTACTGAGATCATGCTTTCCAGGCAAGGGAGGGACAAAAAGAAATGGTTTCTGCTTTCCGGGGGTGGGCAGGGGCGGTGAATGCGCTGATGGAACTAATTGCCATTGAACTGAGTTCGTTTTAATCATCGGGGAAAAGGCACTTAAACCCCAATCCTATGCATTGTTTTGTTTTGTTATCTGGACTTGCGATTGTATTCGTTGTTGCATACTATATCTTACATGTTCATTCGACCACTGTTAAGAGTGTTGCACTTTAATGCATGCAAATTCTCTCCTTGTGTATGAAAATCCATGCATGTTCTTGTGAGATTGGCTGTGCAAATGTAATTTCCCCCTTCTCTCTCTCTCTCTCTCTCTCTCTTTTTTTAAAAATAACCTGATATACACATCAGGAAATGGGCCTGGTTTGCTCCAATAAGAGCTTGTTCCATTGGTCCTTATGGCAGCTGTGTGCTAAATGTTCAAAGTTTAAATTTTTCAGTTTTCTGTATTCTGCAGTGCTTACATTAGATTTCCTCTTGTAAAGTTTTGTGGGTCGGAGAAGGGTCCTTGGCAGGGAGGAAGTGCAAGAGTGAGTGGTTTGTTTGACATTAGAACAAAAAACTCTTCAAAGTGGGCATTACTAAGACATGAAAGACAGATGGATTCGTAGGTGTGTGGCTCTACATGAGCCTAATAAGGCAATTGTGATTGGCAGCAATTCATTTACCGCACATTGAGGAAGTGAGTCTTGGGCACGGCAGGGAAGCAAAAGTGACCATTATCTTGGATTTGCAGAGCGTATTGCCAGTTACCAATGCATGAAGGAAGCCCAAAATTTTACACATTTTAGAAACCTTCTAATGAACCATGTGATTTTTGTTGAGGGCTTTATAAGACTGTGGCATCTGCTGTTTTCCAGTGACCAATGTTGCTCATCTGCAAAATGGAAACCTATTGAAATTCAAATTCATTTAAATGTGTGTGCCTATCCCACCAAATTCTACTCTGAGTAGGCCCACTGAAATTAATGGACCTGAGTTAGTCATGGCTATTAATTTCACTGTGTCTACTCATGAGTATGACTACGACTGGATGCAGCCCATGGTCAAACACCTGCGGTTGGTGGTCTAAGGGGACAGCTCTTTGCTTTTATGTGAAACACGCAAGAATCTCTTGGCAGAGCTTGCTTGTTCCTCCGCATCATATTTTCTCGTTCGTTTAAATATGTTCGAGTTGCTGGCATCGTCACAGAAATAGCAATCAAAACAGTGAGAATGTGTTCAGCTTGAATCCCAGATCAGGTTTGCCAAAACATGCTCCCTCTCTTCTCTGACTCCAGTTAATAATATGGTGGCTCCTTAGATGGACAGCGGGAAGGTATACAATTAAATGGCAACAGAGTAATATGATAGGTGTCTTAATAGTATAGACAGAGCAACAAACCCATTTGATGAAGCAGGCAAGACAATGACATTTATATCTCTAAGTATCCCTTAAACCCTAGCAACAGCCTTTCCACAATACCATTCAAAGAGAAACCTGGCCGCAGATAAATACTAAGTAGAAGCTCACTCCAAACAAGGTGAGCTGCCTGTCCTTGCCTTCTCTGAACTAGAGCTAAAGAAAATCCCAAAGTAATTGTCTAGTGCGCACGCAGCAGAGGAAACAAAATTGTACGTGATCAGACACCACCACCCTTTAGAGAGCTTCCCAAAAACAATACATTACCCTAGAAGAAGCATCTTGCAAAACGAAATCATTTCTAGTTCACCATCAATGTGTTCAGTTTGTTACAGCTCTTGTCTCACTTACCCTCTCAAAAGGGTGTCATTGTCGCTTGCGAGGGAAGTTGCTTGTTTTTGAAAAGGGCGGGTTTTTCAGGAACTTCTAAATTTAAGCCAAGTCCAAATAACATTTTTTTTTTACAGATTATGAAAAAGTGAAATGCTTAGAGAGAAGGCATCCTTTCCCCAATATACATGTAATACTTCTCCTTCCTCTCTGCAATACTTGCATTAACTAGCATAGCTCGGTTGGTAGAGCACAAGACTCTTATTCTCAGGGTCGTGAATTCAAGCCCTGTGTTGGGCAAAAGATTCCTTAATTGCAGGTGGTTGGACTAGATGGGCATTGTGGTCCCTTCCAACTCTACAATTCTATGATTCTATGAAAATGTTCAGTGAAACCTGTCAAACATGAATAGACATGCTCAGTACGTAGGATAGGATATTCAGCGCTCAGGCATGGCCAGAAATTGATAACTCAAAGGAATTGCTAGTTAATGAATATCTAGCCCTCAACTTTTGTAGGACAGAGTGAACTAAAATTCCACCCTGAATAACTGTTTGTGGGTTATTTTTAGCCAAAAGTCTTTGTATAGTCTAAAGGTTGAACCAAGTTTCAAACTTAGAAAACCCATTATATAGGTAGTGCTCCTTTTGGATAAACAATATCGAGCCATCTGCATATTCCTGCATTGCAGACTAGATGGCTGTTGGGGTCCCTTGCAACTCTACAATTCTTTTATTGTATTTACACTTAAACGACCTGAAAATAATGAATCCTGAGTTCTTAAAATTATTTTATTACATTTTAAAATTCTGCTTTTTCTACAAGGAGCTCGTGGTGGCCTAAGAGGCCTCACCCAAGTGCCTTCCCCCCACTCTTCAACAAGCCTATGAGATAGGTCAGGCTGAGAGAGGGCAACTGGCCCAGGGTCACCCAATGAGCTTTTTGACTGTGTGGGGATCCTTTTTAGATGTAGTCCAGTATTCTGGTCACTACACCACCCTAGCATGGAATCAGTTTGCCTTGGTCAGTCCTGTATATTAAAATGAAACCACAAAATAAATTAAATTATTTGGACGTGATGTTGCCACCTGTCTTGTTGTTGAAGAAATGCCATGCTATAACATCGCTAGGTGAAACTGAGTTAAAATCTGAAGGGAGAAATCTCTCTTAAGTCTCTTGTCCAGCCTTCTTCAACATGTGCCCTCCAAATGCTGCTGGATTCCACTCTCATATCCCTGATCTGACTTGTAGTCTGAAACAACTGTGGGGAGGAATCAGGTTAAAGAAGGCTATTCTAGTGGTGATGGGGCAGGGCAGGGGAAGGCTGGTGCCAGCATTCAGAAGAGAGTTTCCAAAGGAGGAATAAACCACTCGAGGTCCTTGACTTTCCCAAAAGCATTTCTGTGTCTGTTCAGCTACTCAGTTTAGAAATCTTAGTTGATAAATCTTATATGAGTTTTAGTTGGCCAATCAAGTTGATTAAATCACATATATTTGCATATGAATAAAAAATACTTCTGACATAGGAGGAAACACACTTCCCTTGTTTTTTGATGATATTTACATGTATCACAGCAGGTAGTGTCTCAACTACCTGCATTTCCTCACAGATGAGAGGCAATGATGATGTCTGAAACATGTATGCAGCTTTTAAAAATTAGACTCATGCTAGCACATTGAAGTTTTTTTCTTTTTCTATTTGTTTGAGTCTCATTAATTCCTTTATTTTATTTTTTTACAAAAACAACCCCTGTGGCTTCATTTATAGTAGATATATTTGAAACTAATGGTAGGTGTTGCTAAGGCTCAGAACTCTTTCCTCTGGGCCTTCTAAACTATTCCAACTGTGTTTGTGTATTGTGATCTTTCTGGTCAATCCCGTAGGACGGGGCCTGACTTGTGACTTTTAAATATTTGCACTCACCTGAAATTATTTTCTTCCTTCCCCCTACTTTTGCCCAGAATTCATTTTATGGCATGTGATGATCTTCGTTATTTGCAGTCTTTTTATTTTATGTTAGTACTTTTCCTCCTTGAAAGTCAGACCTGTTTATCCTTGCTTTTGAAGGGCACAAAAGCATTTGTGCAAATGTATGTGCAATACTGGACCAAGACAGGAAGCAGTTCATGCCCTATTCTTTTTTAAAGTATAGCCTGAGTCATGAACGTGGAGATGGTTTTACAGGTGTGTGTGTGGGGGGGGTGTGAGGGATGAGGAAGAGGATATGGGAAGAAATTAGACACTTTGTGGGAAACTTATCAGGCCTTCTCACTTCTTGGCTTTTGCTGTTAAAACCTTTAAAAGAAAACAAACACTCGGGCTTTTAGTTAATTAAATCGCTGATTTCCCTCTCGGCTTGCTGCTGCCATATATGTGCATGTTGCTTTTGTTTTGTTGCTGTTAAATTTTGATTTTGTGTTTTATTTATTGCAAGTTTGTACATTGCCTCAGGCAACTTGTCGCTAAGCATAATGTAAATCTGAAAGCTTGGACGAGGAACTCCTAGTCTCCTTCTAATGTGATGATAGAAAGAAATGTGATTTCAGAGGGTTTGAGTAAGGATGTGAACCCTCCCGATTGTGCCTATTTCCTGCATTTGAGCAGCCAGACAATAAGTTCTGCCTGATTCCCCCCCCCCAACCATTTGCCCATCCTAGTACTTCATATTCTGCAGAGTCCCCGCAAACATCTCACCTCACTGTCAAGCAGTTTCAGGATAAACAGTAATGCTCCATTTTTATTAAGTGCTTTGGGTGCCTTTGCAAGATTCAGAGATGCCATCAGTAGGTTCATGAAGAATTAAGTGAAGTTCCCATTGCAGAAAGCTTTTGGATTGATCTCAAATAGTAATCCCTAGTTTAAAACTACCGCATATTTCAGAGAGTCTTCAGTGGGTTGGTTTTTCCCTGTTTTGGGCTGAAAAAAGTCTGGCTGTCTTCCAAACTGAGCTCAATATGGAATCTCTGTGTGTATTTAGTGATTATTAGAACATCATTGCCATGCTAGATTTTGGATATTCTGTTTTGACTTGGATTTAAGAGTAGGATTTTTTAAAGAGCAGTTTATAGCATCCCATAATATGTAGATGTAGGCCTGCCAAGGTCAGTTAGTGCTTTCTTGCCAGTTTTTTTTAAATTATTTGTTAACTAAATAATTCACTAACATAAATATAAAACATCTGAAACACTAAACCATTCTTATGCTGACTTTTTTCTTTCAAGTGAACAGATAACAAGCAGCTAGTTTATTTTCGGCTGCAAGTTCTGTGTTTCGCTTCTTAGCTCTACCAAACCAAATGGATGATGATCTAAGGGTAGATGTTACAAATGACACAGCGTTGCTGCTGAAAAGGTCCTTGTTTTTATAATCCAGCCAATGAAGATTCCGCCTTCTTATATTTATGCCTTTAAGGTCTGTTGGGTTCCTTATGCTCCACCTCAGCTACTGAGATCTTTCAATGAGGTTTGAACTCTACGAGGGACTGAGCCTTTAGTGTGACAGATCCTGCCCCATAGCACTCCTTGCCGGTTTGGCAGAAGTAATCCCTTCTTCCTTTCAAGAGCTGTGCTGTTCAGACAGGCCTTTGGGAAATGTTTTTTTTTTTTTTTTTTAACCAACTGTTCTTTACAGGTGTTTTTATTGACGTTATTGTAGTTTTATGTTACAATGCTACACAGAGCCCTGCTATACATTTCCTATCTTCCATCATGGAGCCCAAGGCAGCACACATGTGGTTTATATAGTTGGCAGGTACTGTCTTCTGTGACCTTGTTTAGTTCTTCTTTTTTATTTTAAAGCCATTCAGACAAGTAGCCATCATCCCACATCCTATGGGAAATAAATTTATTTTGTGGGGTGTGAATGTTTCATTTCGGTGGTGTTGAACTGATGTGGGTGATGTTGACTTTTTCTTATGGGAGAGTGAGCACGACTTACCAAAACTTGTGCATTTTGAAAATATTGCTCTTGCTATAGCCTTCCGGCACCTGCCTTATGACAGGCCAAACACAATGCAACCCATAGATTATTTGATCTACATGCCTGAGTGTCCTATAATCAAATTTACTAAAGAGTATTTCACATCTTTTCTGAATTAAAACAATTGCCTGGAAGCTAATCAGAAATAAATGAGTTAATGCTTTCTGCTAAGTGCTACCAATTATATTGGCCTTTCAATTAAAAATTGCCTTTTAATTTCTTTTCCTTAAAATGGACTTGAGTATTTATGAACTATTTCTAATTGTGATGCTTTCTTTCCTCTTGAGCACTTGGTGCAGCATCAGGAATTTATGATTTGCAGAACAATAGGAGACATCTCTCTACATTGTTGTTGTTTGCAAAATACAGCATACACTCCAATGTATATACAAATAGATATTTTCAATTTATCCCTTTAATGTTTTGAAAGTGAAGAAAATAACATTGTCTATCCACTATTGTATGAAAAATGTACTGTTAGCACTAAATAATAGCCACTTCAAAAGCTGCTTATATTTTGAATTTTTCCACAGTAAAATTGGATCCCAAAGGATTTCTTGTGACTTGAAGCACTGAAACCACTTTTATGGCTCTGTGCTCATACTAGAACCCAGCCCTAACACCCATACAATATTCCAATCCTCCTTCTACCTATGTAAAGCCTTTTCACGGCACAGGGGGAAGGGAGCTGCTTACATTTAGCATTGTAATGCAAAAGGAGTTAAATAATAGTTAAGTCCAAGCTGAACTACTATTTCTTTGATGGACATAGCCAGGCTAAAATGGTGATGGGGAGAGGTGTGCCTGGTATGGTCTATTGGAGGAGAGGCAGACAGCAAGTAATATAATTGTTCTGTGCTGAACAACTGACAGGCCATGTGAAGCACAATATATAGGTGAGGTCTTTTTTTGTTTGTTCGTTTTTGGTCGAGATCAGAATATATTGAAGATCCATCAATAATGCCAGGCTAATGTAAGCTGAACCTTACAGCATGCTCAGTGTGTTAGGCTACCTAGAAACTAAGTTTGTGTTTTGTTTTCATCTTGCTGTTCACTATGTCTCTTACTCCCTGCCTTATACTGGAAGTTGTCTGGATGCTTTTGATCACTAGGGTTGACTTTTCCCAAGCTAGGAACTCCAGCAACATGTTCCAAGGTTTGTGCAACTGGGAATAAGGCAAGGACAGAGGCCGGCTCTTGCATCCAGCAGCAATCTGCTGGTGGCTTCCCAAGTCCCAGGATAAAAGCTTGAAGGCACCTCAGTGGCTTAGAGGTTTATGAGCTTAGATGGTGGTACTATACACACAGGTCCCACTTTCTGAACTCAGTGTGTTCACAGGAAATTGTTCACTAGGTGAGCATTCGTATAATGAGCTGGTGCTTTCCGTTACTTCCTATGGGGACATTTCTAATCCGTGATTTGTCTGTTCTCTCTCTCCTTTCCTCCATGCTTTCTGCTGAAAACTGCTGCAGCCAATCAGCAGAAGCCAAACAAAGGAAAAATGGGTTTTTCTGACCCCTCTTGTTCCTTGATTTGTCCAGTCTCTCCCCCCGCCCCCGCCTTCTTCCTTAAATGGCAGGTGCAGGCAGATGACTCCATGACACCAAGTCCTGTTATAAAATCCTCACTGTGTGAAACCATGTCATCCGTGTCTGGATTCCTAGGACTTTCAAACAGCCTTTTGGTGAAAACAGATAGCATTTGCTTCTTTTTTTAAGTGGTGACCGTAATACATTAACATTGGCTGGTTTGGGCTTTTGAACTGTATCCAAGCACCAACATGTTAAACTTGTGAAACAATTTTGAAGATTGTTGCATCTTTTTTTAAAAAAGTAACACTGCCAGTTCATAAATGTTTCCAATAGGACATGTAGATTTTTGTATCTGTACTTTGGTATGTATGCTGTGGCTCTGCATAGATCTTTATATTGCTACCTTTTGCTCTCTCTCTCTTTTTTATTCGTTTCCATTTAGAATAAATTATGACAGAATTATTTAAAATAGTTACTAGATCAGAAATCAGTGAGTTATGCTTTAAATTAATCTGAAAATAATACTTTATTCTTCTAGAACCGTATCTGAATTTAACCATTTTTTTTCATTCTTGCTATAATAAGCATCTTTACCGTAGATGAAAAATGAGGGTTCGTGAAATAAATACCAAGGTATAATTTTGTTGCTTGCTAGCTAGTGTGTAATGTCCTCTGCAATTCTGAGAATATGAAAATGGTAAACAGGGGTGACTAATTTAGCATAGCAAAGACTTGCCTGGTTAATAATTTGCACAACTGGGCTTTCTTTGTGATCCTAATAAATCTATATATGTTCTGGTTCTTCCTACTGATAGCCTTTTTGTCATCTGCCACATGCATATCAATTGTAGCTGACTTGGATGAGGTTTAAGAGCAAGATGAATGAGTTGCCAAGGGAATCTGGCCTTAGGTTTTTTGTGGGGGGTTTTTTTGGAAATCAGTTTTGTCTCAGGACTACAGCAAATACTGAGAATGAGCCAGGACTAAATAAAGCATGCGTATAAAATTGGACCAGTGCAAATATAATTGTGGACACACTATAGATCTGGATAATATTACAGGGCAATGATTATCAACATTATAAACAGTTGCCATCGACGAAAATGCTGTAATAGGCTTATTCTACATAATTGAAAACAACTACTATAAATTAATCTGGCCAACATTGTAAAGTATTCAGAAACAGCATGGCTCAGAAATAAGCGTCTTAATTACGCTCTGTCTTGAGACCTGGTGGGGATACTCAGGAGATAGGAATGTCAGAATTGATATGTACTTAATTGGCCTAATTAATAATAGCCTCAAAGTAAAAAAAAAATGTGACTGCAATGCCTGCTTTAATAGATTAAAAAGAAGCAGGATTTTCTTCATAGAAACTGTATTCACATCAATCATGTTTGTTGTACCAATCTAGATCAAACATGACTAAATGGGAGATTTTTATGCCGCAATGTCACAGGCAGTTTAGGCTGCCTGGTTAGATTGGGATAAGGTTGTGGATAGCTGGAAAGTAGCTTGAGTGACAGAGAAAGCAATAATTCTCCATCTCACTAGAGCTGGATGAGTTCTTTATGCTGTCGTAATCCATTGCTTATTACTTGTTTGGGATTCATATTCATATTCTCTCTTCCTCTTTCCCCACTGCTTCTTTTAAAAGGAAAGAACGGGGTGGGTTTTTCATGCAGATCCTGTTACGTTATTAGCCAGTTTTGTTCTAGTACTTGCCAATTTGTATATTAAAAAATGCTTGCTAAATTGTACCTTTCAGGGGAGGGCAGGTATAACATCTGTGTCAGTGAAAGATGCTGTACGTAGCCAGGACCGGCAGGGATTGCTGAGCGCAGCCTTTGATCCACGCTGCCTAATAAAGGATTGCTGGACCAGTGGCGAACTGGGAGGGGCATGGGAGGGTTAGGTAGAGATCTAAGCTGCTTTAGTGCACACCTTCAAGACGTGCACTGAAAACATCAAACCCATGCAGGTGTACCTGCCAAGTAGCAATGATTACCTGCCTCTTTGGCAAGCGTACCTGTATGAAGAAGTCATGGGCTTGATCTTGTCTGTGTCCATTTGCACAACGCCGTGTACACGCTCCCTGTGAAGTATGTACTTCACAACACCAAAGAATATATGAAGTGACACTAGGCTGCTGGATTGAGTGTTCAAGTCCAGGGGGCAGAATCTCATACAACCAGAGCAGGCACTTACTGCCAAAAAACCTCACAAGAAATCTGGTAAAAAGGATCGGTGGGGTGATTTTTACGTGGAAATACAGTGTTTCCCAACCTTGGGCCTCCAGCTGTTTTTGAACTACAATTCCCATCATCCCTGACCACTGGTCTTGCTAGCTGAGGATTATGGGAGTTGTAGTCCAAAAACAGCCCAAGGTTGGGAAATGCTGCAGTAGAAGGAAGAGGTTCCTGGACCCTTTCCTCCTCTCCTTTCCTGCAGCACTTTCAGCTTCATTCGAATCACTTTTCTGCTATGTAGAGGAGGGCTATATTAACTACCTACTTTCCCGCTTTGGACATGCCCCCCCCCCCCCGGCTAATAGGCATTTGGTAGCAACTTAGATTTGAAGACTCAGATCTGCTGTTGCTTGTAGCTTCTTCCGGATAGCCCTGTGCATCTGCTTTGGATAAAACATGAGTTCCAAGGCAAAGCAAGCTGCTTCTTAGGTATTTGGATCACGTCTGAACCTCAGCAACTGATCTGCAAGTGGTCGAAACCAAAGCAGACTGCTCCCAAATCCTTGGACCTGCTTTAGTGGGTGGTTTGCTGCTGTAAGCCCCACTCAATGCATTTTTCTAAAACTTCCTGCAATCATTCCATAAAAGGAAAATAGCGGAGAAGGGAGGGAGAAAAAGCGGGGTGTAGTTTTGTGAGTGACGGCTCTGACTTCAAATCAGGGAATGACTTCACCAGAACTCTCCAATCACCATGCTTTGGGGGAGGGATACTGAAGAGTAACATATTGGGAAAGCATTCTGTTTTTTCGCTGCCCTTTGCTTGTTAACACTCTTAAGAACAGCAGCATTTGAAAGAGTTTGGAGAAGTTGGTGGTTGTGTTTTGCTTGTGCAATCTTCCCTTGTTCCAATCCGTGCATTACTCTTACTGTTGTCTGTGCCTGCCTAGAGCATTATGCCCATCTCTCATTCTGGCCTTAGTAGCATTTGACTGAGCTTGCATTAATTGTAGGTCTCCGTGTGTCTGTGAATGTATGTTATTAGTATAGCATCTGTCTGTTTCTGTGTTCTTTTTGTGGTTGTCTGTCTCCCTGCCTCTCACACACTCTCCAGTGCTGTTACAGAGCGCGATTGCACCAAACAGCACTAAATCTGTGCATACATTAATATTTTCAATAAAAGTGTCTCCTATCTCAGGTTTTTATTGGGAAAACTCAGGTTGCCCACAAGGCAATTTCTGGGAGGCAGTAGAGTTGGCGACATCAGTTCTCACACAACCCATCAATGTTTAGATGAGCTTCACACACACACACACACACACACTACACCTGTGCACCTGGAATTTGGCTCTGTCTTCTCAAAATATTCCTATGCCTGTGCACACCTCTGCTAGTGTAGTCAGATGAAGCATTAGGTGGCAGTTGTTGGTTTCACTTCTGTGCAGTAGCTATATGCTAGAATGACTTTGTTCAGCTACTGAATATCCTGAATGCTACATCGAGTGGGATTTAGAACTACTATTTTTAATTCTGCACTTGCTGCGTGTGCAGGCACCTCCAAATCTCAAAACAGAATAAAAACCAAAACACTGAACTTGAACATTGGCGGGGGGGGGGGGGGGAGAGTACAATGCCATTTTCTTTAAAATCTCCTGCAGAAGTTTAAACATATATCAATGGCTTTGAAATGTCTTTGGAGACATCTGCTGAAGTTGCTGGCTGCTTGCTTTTGCTTTGCAGCACAGGAACTTCCCCAGCCTGGTGATTTGGTTTCGCCTGCATTCAGGGGAATCCTCATTTGGCCCTGGAGAATTGGGTCCAAGGCAGAGCTGCTGGCTTTTCCCTTTCCGTTTTTCAAAGTGTAGGAGGAAGTCTGCCCCAAAGCAACTTGTACGGAGGCTGCTGTTTTCATCTGAACACACAGCTTCTGGCTAATTGCCCCTGAGGGCATGCTTAGCAGCAGACATAAGCTATGCCTGGCCTGGTCCCACCCCCTGCCCGCAAGGCCTCCCTTGGATTGTTGCTGGTGGTCATCCTGTCAAGTCAAGCAAGCCTCCTCATAATGCCATTGTGAAGTGGGCTTTATTATCGCTGCTTAAATGGGAAGAAGGCCCAGGCACCATGGACACCTGTCTCTTTCCAAGGTTAAACACCAAGACAGATTCCAGGTGTCTTTCCTGTTTTGGCAACACTGCTAATCCCGGTATCATTCTGCACCCTTTGATACTATTGTCTCATGTTAGAAGTGTATATACAATAGTACACTCTCTTAATGCATATTTCCAGTGTATTAAAAACATCTAAATGATTCCTTATGAAATCTCAATTGTAGCCCTGTGCCTCCTTCCTCCTTTGGTCTCCTGGATTTTATTCGTCTGCCTGCAGTGTAAATAAAACCATGCACTGCACCATCTGTCACAGAGTGGATGGTTTTTAAACAGTAGCAAAGTGAAGTTTGGCAGCTTACTTTGATTGGAGATTTTATTTTAAAAATCAGTCAAACTTTTTATTTTTTTACTTTTGTATCAACTTTGGACCTCTTACGTTTCTTAGTCTGGGATAATCCTGGTGGTGGGGTTTTCATAATAAACATTTTATTTTATTTAAATAGTTCATTTCTGGAATCCCAATGGAGCTTGTACAGTCATTGTGAAGCTTTCCCCATAATTGTATTTCCATACTAAAAAAAAAGTCTTAACCTGATGAATTTCTGCCTCCCATACAGTTAAAGTCACAAGAACCTTGTCTCCCCACCCCACCCCAGTGCTAAGCCTAAACCAAAACATAGGCTATCCCTTTAAACACAGAAACTTCCATGTAGTCCATTGAAATGTAAATTAACTATACAGTGAATTCTTATGAGTGTTCTTTAGTTCCTGCACACCAGCAGATGTCCCTAAGACTCTTTGCAAAGTTTTCATATTTGCCTTTTGGGGGAAGGAGAGATTTTTTCACATCCACCCACAATCATTGTATAGTAGTACTTGCATAGAATAACTTCTAGCGACTACCTGATCTCAAACAAGCCGACTACAGTGGTACCTCGGTCTACAAACAGCCCTGTTAACGAACTATTGGGTGAACGAACTCCGCAAAACTGGAAGTCAGTATTCCAGTTAGTGAACTTTGCCTTGGAAGATGAATGGAAGACGAACAGTGGAAGGGCACCAGCGGTGGGAGGCCTCAGTAGGGAAAGCACACCTCGGTTTAAGAATGCTTTGGTTTGAGAATGGATTTTCAGAACGAATTAAGTTCATAAACCGAGGTACCACTGTACTGGAAAGATGTGTCCTGGTTACTAGGGAAAAAGGAAGGGCAAACTACAGAGATTCTAAGGACTAGAAGGGGGAAAGACAGAATTGGGGGGGGGGCTGCCTTACAGGGTAGTGGGAAATAGTTCTTTAGAGCTCCAGGAATTCCTCTGGACTGGTCTCCAATCAATCACTTACCAAGTCACAACTCTGACTTCACTCCTTTGTGAACCTGTCAGTGATTTCAGCTGTCAGGCTTGACTCATTTCACAGAAGTGACTAGGACCGGTGCCCACACATTTTGCTTCATAACTTTCTTTCTAGTGGGGCTAGAGACTTTTTTAAACAATTGAAAGCAGTGGCCACGCAAGGAATGTTTCCTATCAGCAGAAGCAGCATATCTGGTTGAAGGCAGAGCTCATACCAAGCCCACAGACAGGAGGCAAGCTGCCCCACATAGGGATGAAGAAGGCAAAATCAGGGTTGTAGAAAGCTGAAAGATATGTGGGCACTAGGATTAAGGAGCAGATTTTTTTGGGGGGGGGAGCTTAGCACAAGGCGTAGAGCAGGGCTCACCAAGCTCTTGGCTCCTGCAATGGCCTCTGCTTGAACAGTTAGAATGGTCAGGAATATTATCTCACCTGGTTGTAGCTGCTTTGAACTACAACTCCCATCAGCTCCAAGCAACACAGGAGTCCAAAACATTTGAGGAGCACCAGGTTGAGGAAGGCTGTACTGGAGGGAGCAAAAATAAGCCGGCAGGTATATAGTAGAAAGGTGGAATGTAAATTTCTGTGTGGATAAATAAATAGTGTCGTAATTAATTTTTTTTTTAATTGTAAATTGTTACCGCAGGAACAAGAACGCTTTCCTCTCTATTAAAATGCAGCAGTACTACAACTGCCCACAGTTGTAAACCTCTTAGTAAATGACAGGTTATAAGAGGGCAGTGTGTGAAATTTTAAAACATATTTGCTGTTTTCTTGGAATATTTGAAATGTATGTGTATGGTATTTAAAAGGTATTTAGAGCAACCATAAGAGCAGGGAGCACAGCACCAAACCCCCAGTTAACTGCTAAAAGCTTATATTCAGTATGAAAAAAACCTCGTTCAGTAAATTTCTTTAAAATGTTATTTGACCAGCTGATATGAATATTTATAGCTGTGAAAGTAATCTGTTTTTAATTTTTGTGTTAAAAACGGTTCCCCGTGTCTCTGTTTGCCTCCCCCTTCTTTTGAGTGTGTTGTGTTCAGTGTGGAGAGCTAATCCCAAAGCACTGTCTTTCTGATGTAAAATCTGAATGCTTGTGTAGACACAACAGCTGTCCCCTCACCATGTGGCATCTTCCATCACTCTACTGTAGAGATGAGTTTTGGCCCAGTGTTTCAGTAATATTGGACAAACATGGTTTTAAGTGGCAAAGGCTTATGCTTACACATTCATCTGACTCTGACTCCAGAGCAGTACAGGGAGAATAAATTCACAGTGTTGCCACCCTCCTAGCTGCTTATAGCAGTGGAGTCACAGGGGGTTATCTTAAAGACACCGTTTACTGTTGTGGAAGAGCTGTAAATTCACCAACCCTTAAGAAGAACAAAATAAAAGCCTGTGTGTGTGTGTGTGTGTACCTGCACCCGCATGAGTGTGTACATGTTTATGTATATTGAAGGTGGATGTGTATGCTTCCAGGGTTATGGAGGCCTGTTCTTTTAGCGATTAAAATAAAAGACAAGCTTTCTTTATATCTGAATTTATTTTGGTAAGAAATGATCAAAGCAACATATGAACAAGTTTACTTGAATGTAAATTCAAATATACAAAGTTTAGCGGCTCACTTGAGAACGAATTCATCAGATCTTTTAAAGGTGTTTCTAGGAACATAGAAGCTGCTGCTTTATAACGAGTCAGCATCATTGTTCCATCTACATTGATTTGCAGTTATTCTCCATAATTAAAGAGAGAGGGTTCCCTACCTAGAAAAGCCCAAGGTTGAACCCCAGACTTGCAAAGCAGATTCTCTACAGCCCTTCCCTATATTCCTGTTGTCAGTGCTGTAGATGTTTATTATGCCAGTTCAGTCATAGCTAAATCCTAGCTGTCAAGGTTCTACTTAATACTTTCAGCAACATTCTAATAAACATGTTTCTTTTGTCCATAGACTTTTAAAAGATCTCCTGCCCCCTGATTCAAATATGATCTTTTAGCCGAAGCCATTCATAGCCCACATAAATAGCCAGACTAGTCCATTTAGCAGTGTTGGCTTAAATGAAATGATTTAACTTTGGGGGGAAATGTTGAAGATTTGGAAGAAACTTTCCCACTTCTTCTCAGAATATGGAAACTCATAGTTTAAATTGAGGGCTTTGCTTAACTATTGGTATGTTGATTGTAGCCCCTGGGGCTCAGAAGTAATATATAAGTTAGGCCTGGCATTATATCTTCCAGATAGTGAAGGAATTTGTGTTTGCAAGGAAGGAAGTCGGGAAGTTTAATGTTTTGGGTATGTGTGCATCTCCGCCTCTGCATCCAAAGGGTTCAAGGGAAAGTTGCAATCTCTCTGTCTCTCATTTTATCTCCTCCTCCACAATCTTGTGAGAGAAGCTGGGGTGGGGGGAAGAGAGTGAACTGCCCAAGGCCACTGACTGAACTTTGTCTGAGAACGGCTTTTCTCTAAAATATTATGAGCTCAGCACATGGGACTGCTTTTATGCTTAGGGCTTTTGTGGTGGGGCTCTCCTCCCAGGGTCCTCTCACATACCGCAAAAGCCACTCTAGGGGTTGTATCCCATAATAAGTCCTGTTCCAAGTAGACGAACGGGAACTAAGCAATGTGGCTAATGCAGATCCATTGATTTCAGTGGGTCTGCTCTGCGTATAATTCAGTTGGGTACAAACCCTGTAAATCAGAGACCCTCTGAAGTGGCATCCCTGCACGCTGTGATAAGCAGCAGCTGCAAGGAGAAATTGGTGTAATTCCAAAGTATGTTGAGAAGCACTTTAGGTGGAGACGGGAAGCTGTGTCCCTCTAAGAGTTGTTGACCACTGGTGACCTTGACTGAGGAGCTGGAAGTCCAACAATGTCTGGGGAGCCATGGGATTCCTATCCCTGACTTCATGTGTTCTTCAAATGCTTGCCTTTGATAGTACCACCTAACTTTATTTTTAACAGTGTGGATCTGTTTGTCACTTAACTTTTTACTTGGAAAGGCAAATCTAACAAAGAAAAGTCTTGTCCGATCAATATTTGTGCCGAGAATTCAAAGTGGGGAATTTTTCGTTCAGCGTGTTCTTTTGAATACACTAAGTTTTAAGTAATGATGGGCAGTTAATTATTAGTGTTAGGAAACTAGGCTGCAAAGCAACTGTCTCTTGTGTTCTTAAATGTCGTCTGTGTGAAAGACAATTTGTGGAATTGCTCCATTTCCTACTATCTCCCCACCGTTTCAGGTTGTTCAAAAGCTTTGCAGACTTTCACACTATTAGACTTATGTTTGGCTATGTGGTATTGAAAGCTTTTGATAGCAAGAAAAAGAAAAAACAGTTTCTCCCTGTTCTTTTGTTTTTACACTGACTTCTCGGAACACTTATCTCCGCTTGAAGAAATGCTGAATAGCAACAAGCACACTTGACATACTTTCTGCCAACTCCCCAGGTAATGGTATAGGTCAAGATCCAAGAGCCACATTCCTAGCTCAAGGGACCCTGCAGAATTTCAGTGTCTCCCTTTCTGACAGCATCAACCCCTTCCCCCCTCCTTGCCCCCAGCCAAATCTTATAGCAGCTTCACAAACCCGATATAGTGCAAATTGCTACAGGAGCAGTGGGATGTTCGAAATCCCACCAAGTACGTAATAAGCCATTGTACACATCTGAGAGGGCTTTTTGGATCCTGGCCAAGAGCACATGATACTTGGGTAGTGAATTTTACATTAAATATCTATAAGTGCCTCTTTCTGGGGGGGGGGGGGGGAGCATGGTGCAACAGAAAGATCTATTACTTGCACTGGAAATTAGCTGCCTTTACCTGATCCAAAGCAATGGCAGTTTCCCACTGCACTGTGTGTGTGTGTGTATACGTACACATATTTCTTTCTTTCCTCCTCCCCAGAAAAAAGTACATCCTTATTGATATATACGTCTGTGTGCCTGTGTCTCCATCCACCCACACAGCCAGTCCTGAATTATTATGGTTGCACAAAAAGTCGCACAGATATGATTTTCAGCATTTGTTGAACAAAGGCATGCACGGACACAAAACAGGGGATGATTGATAAAATCCTTCCCACTATTGGCTATTATTTACTGCTTCTTAAGCGGCAGGCTGTATATTTATGCCAATTTATCTGCTTCAGGGAGCATTCTTGATAGCAGGACAAAGTGAATAAAAGTAGTTTGCTTTGCAAATGAATGCAAATGGCAGAGCCTTTGGGAAGCCTGTTAAACAGGGGCAAGGCACTCTGATTAGGAGTGAAGCTGCCATTTGGACATGGTGAAAAGAGCACGCTTGAGCCATTGATTGGGGGAGACAGTGAAAAGTCAGGGAAGGGCCCCGTTTAAGCTTGTGGTGGAGCAGGCGGACGTCAGCGTGGTTAGAGCACAGTGGGAGAATGACAGGCAGGATTAGTGTCAGGGAGAAGCTTTGCCGTAGCTGTGGAGATGGTCTCTGGGGTCATTCACCTCTGAATGTTGTTCTGTGCTGATGGCTCTGTAATGTAAACTGCTTGGTGCCTGCCTGTTCATTATCGGAAATGGTGATTAGGGGGAGGTATTTGTCATAAAGGGCTCTTTTTAGAAATAAATAGAAATGGGAAGCTGTTGCTTGCTGCCCGTGCCAGTGCAGAGGAAGCCTGGTGCAGATGGCTTTTCTGATGAGAAAAAAAGGGGAAGGTGGAAACAGCTGCTTGCATGTGAATGAATGTTAAGGCTTCTCTATATAGAGCCCCTGCACTCCGGCTTCAAGGTTTGGGGGCTTGATTTGTCATTTTAAAAAAAGAAGAAATTGGAGTTTGGGTTTGTAATTGAGGGAGCATGTGTATTGGTCTCTCTGGAAACAGCTCCCCTGCCCCTAAATGTGCTGTGCTCAGGAGCTATTCATTCCAGGTGCTTCCAATAGATTAACCACCAGAGGTATAAGCAGACGTTGGATGGCCATCTGTCATGGATGCTTGAGCTGAGATTCCTGCATTGCGAGGGGTTGGACTAGATGACCCTTGGGGTCCCTTCCAACTCTACAATTCTGTGATACTAGGACCACTTCCACAAATCCTTTCCTTGTTGGAGAAAAATCTAGGCAGATTCGTTACACCATTAAAAATGCAACAGTGTGGTAGTGTATTGGATTGTGTGGTGCACACAACCACAAATCCAGGGTCTTTCCTAAATTCACTTCCCTAGGGATATGGATTTTACGCACAATTTTGTCATGTTAATACCTTAAAGCATCTGACACTATTAAACATGTTGCATTTGTAGAATTTGTGGGCCCCCGCACGTATGTGTGTCCAAATCATTATAAATAAACTAGACCTGCCAGGTATATGTGTTCCTCTATTCAACAAGCAAAAGTAGGAAGTATTAAGCAAGCTATAAAATAATTGCATTTCCAGTGAACACCTTTTGCATGATTACTTTGCTTTAGTCTTGTGCTCAGTGTCTCTACCCCCTCCTGCCACAGACAAACCCTCCTTGTGTAATGAATGTTCTTCAAATGTTTTACAGGCACCGGAATGGACGGAAGAGGACCTTAGCCAACTGACAAGAAGTATGGTTAAGTTCCCAGGGGGGACGCCTGGTCGATGGGAAAAGATTGCTCACGAATTGGGTCGATCAGTGGCAGATGTGAGTTCACTCGAATTTGCATTGTATGGACAAACCAGAACAAGACAGGCAGTGTAGAAGCCAGACATAGATGGGGTCCAACATTGTCTTTTGAGAGAGGCTGCAATCCTTTTAGGACCTGGAAGTGAACCATTAACTAACTAAGCAAGAAGCAGATGTCAGCTGGTCCCCCTGCTCCACAATTAACAGCTGTAACTGATCAGCTATATGGGGATTCTGGCGCTTAGAGACTCAAGCTACTGTAACCCGATAACAGAAAAACAATGCCAGTTTTAGGCTTTCTGGTAAACCCTCTTTGCTGGAAGAGGACATTTGTGAGACTTAAGTAAAGATAATATTTCTGGTTGGGCCAACCCCCCCCCCTTTCAAAAAACCCTAAATGCAGATCAGCTAATAGTGTTTAGACAGGTGGTATCCATTAATTAAGCTTGGGGTCTCTCTCTCTCTCTCTCTCTCTCTCTCTCTCTCACACACACACACACACACACACACACATACAATGATGGACCTACATCCTAACACAGAATACGGTGATGTGTAAAATGACAAATTTAGCACTTTGTGAGGCAAAACATCCCCTGTTGTTTCTTTTTAAAATGGACTTAAGGAGTTGTAGTTCTTGAGTACTGTTCTGGAAGATAAGAAATTGAATTCTCTTCAGTTCAGAGGCATCAGGGAAAGAGCATGAAAATTAGTTGAACCTCATCAATGGTACTTGGCTGTTGTCACATCTGGGCATTAAGAACATTATCCCATTGCTGGGAGAAGAAGCTGACCTCCGTAACCACTTTGTGTAGCATTGATCACTTTCCCACTAGGGACAGTGTCTCACTAGGCAACAAGTTCTTTAAGAAAGTGTGTCTCCTCAGAGGTTGAGGATGAAAAAACTAGTACTGATCCTGAGAGATGGTGGTTTGAACATTAAGAACATGGGTAGTTGGGTATGCAATAGGCAGGGTGAACTGTCTGCCTAACATGAAGGTTGCAGACAACCCAAGATACAAGCCAGATTTTCAAGGAGCAGCTGTCAGATGTGTCCAGACCACTGTAGTTGCCAGCCTTGTGGCAGACTTGTGACTGTGTAGTCAGAGTTCACTTTGGCTTTCCAGGGATGATAAAGACCAAAGGTATTTTGAGGGAACATAGGAAGCTGCCTTATAACGAGTCCACTGGTCCATCTAGTTCAGTGTTGTTATTACTATTAATTATTATTTTTATATTGTTGTTTTTGTTCAGTATTATTGAAGCCTTGTGGCACACTGCGTCAGTGCGTCTGTTAACCAAAATGTGGGTGGTTTGAGCTGACCCAGTGTTGGCTGTGGGGAGGATTCCTACATTGCAGGGGGTTGGACTAAATGACCCTGAGGGTCCCTTCCAACTCTATGATTTCTATGAAATCTATGACATTGATAAGCAGCAGCTGTCCAGGATTTCAGGCAGGGTGTCCCAGGCCTCCCTGGAGATGCCTTGCTCTGTCACTGGGCTTTAGCCCTTCCCCCCAGTTTAAAAAAACAACCCTCCTTTTTTTCACCTGGCTTATGTTAAGTCAGCTATAATAATCTAAGAATTGCCTTACTGGAGCCCAACCAAAGTCCATTGAATTTAGATACCTCCCCAAACAATGGCCAGCCAGATGACTTACCACTTTTGGTGGTAAGGATCCGTCTCCAGTGGCTGGTAATTGATGATATTGTGCACTTGAATATATATTTATTGGGCTACTGTTATCCCACTTTCTAGCCCCGAGAGCCCTCTCAACGTGGCTTAGCAAAGAGTCTGAAAATTGCGCCCAGATCTAGTACAGGAACAGAAAATGCAGGTGCCTGCATGGAACCAGGGTCTCTCTGGTAGCCTTTTCTGATGTCATAACAGGCAGCAGCTACCACCAGAAATTTCTAAGGAACTGAAATGGAGGTCAGCCACCGAAAGTTGCTCAGCCCGTGATAGAAGCAGTTTTCTACTGCTGGAAGTTGGCAGTTGCCAGGCAACAGCTCCAAGTAAGGATCTCTGAGGAAGTAAAGAAGCTCATTCAGCTGTCATGGCTATCCTTTGTCCATTTGGCCATGACAACAAAAGCCTATGTTCTAATGGTTTTAACATTTTAAAAAAATATGTGTGTGTGTGTATGTATATATGTATATGTGTGTGTGCGTGTACACACACACACACACACACACACACACACACACACAGAGCCAGACCATTGATCCATCTAGCTTTGTATTAAATACACTGACCAGAAGCACCTCTCCCGGGTTTCAGGCGGGGTCTCTTCTACCTGCAGATGCTGGGGATTGAACCTTCTGCATGCAAAGCAGATGCTGTGTCACTGAGCTACGGCCTTTTCTCCCTGTCCACCACCTTAGGCTGTATTTACAGACAGCAGATCACATAATAAAACTTTTCTGGACTATGGGTAGGGTTTTTTTTGGGGGGGGGTGTAGGCGAGTCTTGTGGCTAAACAGTCCACCATTGGAAAAAATCTTTCTGCGCACACTGTACTGCAAAATGGTTATAGACAGTGCTGTTTTTCTAGGAAAAAGAGGTGCCCGAATTTTCCATGAATACCTCCCTTATTCTCTTATAATGGCAATGGTGCCCACCTGAGAGGTGCCAGAACTGAGTTCCAGTGAGTTCCCCCTGGGGGGAAAAGCCCTGGTTAAAGAGGATGTTGTTCACTATATGGTGTTATTTATATAAAGGCCTTTATGAACAATGTCAGTCTTGAGTTTGGCTGCAGGAAAAAAGGTCGTTAACATGAAGTGAGTTTGTGTGCTTTTTACTGTTGGGATAGGGACACGGGTGCCACTGTGGGTTAAGCCACAGAGCCTAGGACTTTGAATCCCCACGACGGGGTGAGCTCCCGTTGCTTGGTCCCTGCTCCTGCCCACCTAGCAGTTTGAAAGCACGTCAAAGTGCAAGTAGATAAATAGGTACCGCTCCGGCAGGAAGGTAAACGGCGTTTCCGTGTGCTGCTCTGGTTCGCCAGAAGCGGCTTAGTCATGCTGGCCACATGACCCGGAAGCTGTACACTGGCTCTCTCGGCCAATAAAGCGAGATGAGCGCCGCAACCCCAGAGTCGGTCACTCTAATGGTCAGGGGTCCCTTTTCCTTTACCTTACTCTTGGGATGAGGAAAATTATGTTGGCTTGTGTTCTTCTCTATTTGTGTTAGCTGCCAGGAATTTGAGAGCCAGATTTGTTTGTTTGTTTGTTTATAGCTTATAAACGAATAAAATGGTTACTACTAGTAGTACGTATAGAAAAATAGAATATTAGGGAATATGTTGGCTACAGTGCCCCCCCCCCCCCGATACCACTTCTGTAGTGAAATACGTAAATGAACTATGCATTGGGCACCCCTTCCTTCTTTCCTGAATCTTTCCTGATTCATTGCACAGGTTCAGCATAGGGAGCAAATTTATTTGCACTACTACTTTTTCCAAGCTGGTTAGATTTTTAAAATGAGGTGTATTCGGATTTTAAGAAGTAAGTAATTAGCTTCTCTATCTTCTGAAGTAGTATTTTACTCCAAAACAATTTTCATCAGTGGCACTGGAGCCTGTTCTCCTTGTTCAGTCATGTGAGGTGTTTTCTTTCCCTTTTTCTTGTTTTCCTGAACCTTCTCTCAATCTGTATGCATTTTTAAAAAAAGGATCCTGCCCAATCTTAATAAGATGATTAGTTTTAGTAGTTTTACAGTGCCTTGGTGTGAAATAAGTCAGGTAACCACTTTATTAGAAAACCCCCCCATCAGCTTAGATCTCCTCAACTCACAACTTACCATGTCAGCTTGATTGTGAGAAATCTCCAGAATCTAAACATTTGAAGCAACTGTGTAACGTCTAAGCCGCTTCACCTCTCCTTTCAAAACAAAGTCCAGACCAAAAACAAAAATCCTCTCAAACCAATCAGTATAATGGGATCACATTTTTATTTGTAAGTGGAAAGATAATGCAGCATTTATTAAATTACTTTCCTGGTTTGGGCTTGTGGTATTAATTAGATTTGTTTTTGTCAAGCGTTTCGATTATGAAAGGGAAGCCTTCCAGTTCTCTTTAATCAGAGTTCCTGCCAGCTGACCCGGTTACCTGTACCAGCACCCCATGTCTGCCTCCACACATCTGTTCTTTGACCCGTTTCCCCCTTGTTGAATTTTTGGCTCTCATTCTTGCCCTCTTACTACTTGAAGAAATAGTTGAACATTCTTCCCCCACCCCTCCTAAACACACTCCCCCCTTCAATGGGTGAGCTCTCCCGGGTTTGGTTAACGAATGGCTCATTTGTTTCAGGCTTCCCCAGCAAGATGAGCTCATTGACAACTGGCTATACTGACTGGGGCTGATGGGAGTCGGAGTCCATCCACATGTGGATGGCCACAGGCAGTTAAAGCTTATGCATTGTTACAGGTTGAACCTATGCAGTCAGAAATAGGTTGAACCTATGCAGTCAGAAATAAGCACTCCTGAGTTGGAAACTGCATAGGATGGCAACAGACATGCATCTGAATATGTATTTATTGGGCTATTGTTATCCCACTGAGAGCCCTCTCAACGCAACTTACCAGAGTCTGAAAATTGTGCTCAAATCTAATACAGGAGCAGAAAACGCCTGGCGTTTGTATGGATCCAGGGTCTCTCAAGGAGCTTTTCCTGGTGTCATAACAGGCAGCAGCTACCACCAAAAACTTCTAAGGCACTTGTGAAAGGTGCCTTGGGAATCATGGCCATTATTTTTTAAAGTTTTTAAAAGGACGCTACTGGTGTTTGTGCAAAGCAGACTCCTGGTTGTTTATTTTAACGTGGTTATTTCACTGTAAGTTTTTCAACTGGCAGCAAAGAGCTCTCCGGTTCCATTCACATGAAATAATATCATTTGCTTGGCTAAGAGGATGTAAACTGATGCTGCTTTGCCTCTGCAGTCACTAATCTCTTATATTCAGGTTGCAATAGCAGATTGATGGGGGATTTGCTGCCTGCATGGAAAAGGGCCCAGGTAGGCAGCAAAACAACAATGGGCAGGTGGGTAGATAGGAGCACACTTTTCTAATTAGTGTGGTGCTTGGCAGTGTGAGGTAAAGGGGGTGCAGTTATAAAAACATCCCATATGTCAAAGAGAAGATAGGGAGATGATTAACTGCCACTGGGCTGTCTAAATTTGAGCTCATGAGTAGAAACACACTACCTTTTAACTTCTGTTACCATGAGGTGTAAAGGGCTCCAGATCTGTGTTAAACATAGTTAGATTAGTATTATTTGAGGGAGAGATTGTCTAGGGAAGTGATCCATGAAGAGAAACTGATTGCTGGTCTTAGGTTTTCTGTTGTTTTCTATTTAAATAAGAGTTTATCTTAAAGAACACTGATTAACTGTTTTGAAAAACAGTATACAATTTCATGCAAATCATGATGCTGTCCCCCTTTTTAAGAGCAAGGTTAAGAGCGTCATCTGGGTGAAATAAGAAATCTTCCTCTTTTCCCTTTCTTATTGGAGTTGGAGCCCTTTGGCCTATAGAGAGAGCCAGTGTGCTGTGGCTGTTTGTTGACTGACTTGTTACACTTCTACCCCATCCTTCCTTTTAAGCAGCTCAGGGCAACGTCCACAATCCTGCCCCACCCGGCTTCTCATCTGGGAGGATTGTTCACAGTTTTGCTTGCAAGACATACACCAGAGTCCATGTTTATTTAATAAAATATTTATTGTAATTATATATCATGCACATTGGGCTTTTAGAATAGCTGAATAGGGATGGAAATGTGCAGCTGGTTTCCGTCAATAGTTCTGGTTATTGGTATTCACTGGACTCTTTGTCTTGATCAGTTTTCTTTGATGTCTTCTTTTAAGCCATCTTACAAAACATATCTATAAATTAAATGCAATCTCTTCCTTCCTAAACAGGTCACCATGAAAACCAAACAGATTAAAGATTCAGTTACGTGCGCTCCTGGTAAGTTTCTACTGCTTCTGTTATTTGTTTCTTGATGCTTAGAGCATAATTAATCTGTGTTAAGTGAGATTGGAGAACATTTAAGCTTAAAAACATTAGTGCCTTGCTGAATCAGATAGTAGTTCAGTATTCTTCCAAGCAACCAGCAGCATCTAGGTGAACTTCCACAAATTTGCCTTTCCTCACTGCCCGCATTCTGCCCACCCCTATTTTGGCCAGTTCCTGGGTCAGATCTCGCCAGCCAAACTTTTTTCAGAGAATAGGAACTCCTGCTCCAGCTATAACATTGCCGCCATGCAGGGTCTTAGCTTGCCTCACCAGACTCGGGGTATTGGGAAATGGCAATGCATTCTCTTCCCATCCCTTATCCCTGCAATGACCTGGGAGTTGAGTGTTCAACTCAAGCCATAATGTTAGAGTGATGTATCTGCAGAATGAAACCTCGCAATCCTTCCTCCACAGCTTTGAGAAACTCAAAATAAACTTAACTGTACTGGCTGCCTCTTCTAGAAAATGATCCAGGCAGAAAGGGACTTGTATATATGCCCTTATTAAGTGGATAATATGAGGCTCTACCCTTCAGTGGTTAGCAGTGCAAAGGACACAGAATAACTAAGGGTACCGTTAGCAGTAGGGGCAATGCAGTTCATTCATTTCAAACCAGTGGAAATTGTGCAGTAGCAGGTGCATGTTAACAAAGGAACCAGGAAACAGTGCCAGATGTTTTAGCATCATACCTAATTGATGCTATTTCTGGATTGCTTAATTCAGGTGTGCCTACCATGGAAACAAAGGAGGAAGTAAAAACAGAAGCCCAAATTCATTATTTTTATGAACTCTTGATTTTTGAGTAGATGTATAAAAAATTTTTCAAGGGTTGACTCAACAATTACTTACTGGGGGGTAACAGTTGCAGAATAAGAATACTATAGGATCAGTTTCCCCTTCCCTGGCTTAAATCATGCTGAAAATGATGCTGTTTCCAACAGGTATTGTTAGGCTGTCAGAGCTGAAAATGTTGGCCCAAAACTCCAAATCCAACAAGGCCAGTGTTAACTTGTCAGATCATATAATCACTCAGCGGGAAAAAGAGGAGGAAGACCTGGAGGAGGACGTGTCAAAGTACAGTTGTGACCCAGAACCAATAGATATGGCAACAGCAGATCAACAAGAGACTGCGATGACTGAAGCCAGACACCGCAGGAGGAAAACAATACCAAAGGGCCCTGAAGTGACACTCCCAGCGATGAAAGAGGCAGCAGAGGACAAATGTAGGGGGAAGCGCCAGAAGGACTTT